>NC_060212.1:118026666-118648500 GCF_021130785.1 Homalodisca vitripennis
ACATACTTCCCTGCGGTACAAAAATTCACAGAAATGGTTCGCTAGACAAGTCTGCCGGTATTCCACTACTTAAACTTCTAATGACTGCTCACTAAGAACTTTCAATAGTTTGGGTATTTGCACCGGTCAATGGATCAATGGTTAGAATGGCATTGTGAGTGTTTTTGTTTGTTTTTTAAGCATCTAAAACCACCATGTTTGCACCTCTGACACGACCCTTCCTTTTACTTTTGCAGAAATCACAAGATGGGTTTCCAGGACCCAAACCCACATCTTGAAGCCACTTGAAACAAACATTTTCACTTTGTAATATCTCACACAATTTCCTCATAGCCTATTAACTTCCATTTTCAAGTTTTTCTAATTCTCAAAAAAGGTACTTATTGTTTTCATTCCATTATTATAATTATAAGTTAAAACCATATGTTACTTTTAATAAATTTCTGAATCTAATTATTCTTAATAAAAATACCGAAATGTTCTATCAAAACAATTGAATGACAAGTGTAGGCCGCTTATTTCAGTCTACCCAAAACAAATATTTTGAATTGACTAATAATAAACATTACGGTACCAGTAAGATTAAACGCCGGGGCGGCAAATCACGAATTTGACGTTACCAACGTATTCTGCTCACCCTCCTGAACAAAAAATATATATAGTACTAGGGGGTGCAAATGACAAATAACATGATTTTAGGGGGTATATTGAAAAGTGGTAAAGTTTCTAATGTTTTAATGTTCAGTTTGTGTGCTGTGTCTGGATAATCTGTTTACTTGAATATTATCTGCGGCCGGGACTGATAGCATACCTGTTATCTGAGTTGTCCGGGGCATAGGTCAGTTCTACACAAGATATCGTGTTCAGTAGGTCGGATTGAGTGAGTGAGTTTACAATGATGAATCAACCATCCACTAGTTCAACCAACCCTAGTGAATTGTGTGTGTCGGAGTGTTTCGTAGGGCACGTAAAGAGCTTACGTTTTAACCGAAACGAAATTATCTCTTTTTTAATAGAACAGGGCATTTTTAAAAATGAGTGTATTTGTTCGTCGTGCGGTCGAGTGGTGTTTTTTAAACCGGGAGACTGTGTCGTTTCGTTGTGATAGACCACTTTTTTGTTGCTGCTGTTTAGCTATATCCGCCAACACACTAATGGTAAGTGTTCTCTGTTAATATCCATCTATATATTTGAGTTTTTCATGATTTATTTAGTTTTTAAACTTTACATAATTGCCTTTGCATTACATTTCAATTTATATTTTTGATCAGCCCCTCGAGAATTTTATATTTTACTGATAGGTACTATCTCGAGGGATGTTTTTCTTTTATTGACATCAGCGCGGGCTTCGGCAGCACCGAAGGTGCTGCCGAAGCCCGCGCTGATGGCCGGAGGCACTCGTAATTAATTTTTTTCTCGAAATTAAGAAAAACATTATTAATTTTGATCAAAATTCTGCTCATTTCTTTAATTTCTCATTTACGTTTGCAAAGATGGCGGCGCAACCGATGACGTCATCACGAGGTTCAATCATTGGCCACAAAAGGTCACGTGACGCTAGACGTGGATGTAGAACATGGAGATATTACTGGAAAGTTATTTAATTTTTTATTTTCTAGAACTTCGTTATTTCTCATTTCCACCCCATCAAACCTTATACTTTTTTTTATATAGGACGATTCCAATAAGTTAAGAACGCAAAACTCGTATTTTTTCCGCCCCGGCGGTTAATATGATAATTACCAACATTACCCAAAGAAATATTGATTCACATAGTAAAAGTAGGCTAGTGGCTTTTTTAGTGTTTTACAATTTGTGATTATTATTCATTTTCTCTGTCTAAAATCTTAGTCTGTATTGCATTATTCAGACCAATTGCAACAGGTTAATAATGTGTAACTCATATCAACATATACTATTATAATAAACCTACTATGATTAAAAATAATCACTAGCTTCTATGAAAAATATATTTAAAAATACATACATCGATATAACAAAAACTGAACGTAGGGGTACTATTAACTTATACTGTAAAAACAGAAGATAAGCTACTAAATGTTTTACACTTACTTTTCTTTGTTAGGTGGAATCATTTCATCAGGAACCTCATCTGAATCCATTGCCAAGTCAATTGTTTCTATTTGGACAGCCATTGAAAATGTTTAATATTTAACAAATAGTAACTTTTATAAATTTATTTGGGCGTTGGAAAGGGGATTAGTGCTTTATCTTAAATTTTACACACCAATACGATTACAATAAGTTTGACAAACACCTTACACAAATTTTGATGCAAGGATGCACGGAGAAAAGGAAAAGTTCACGTTTGTCATTAGCAGTCAGAAAAAGAGAAGTGTAGGATCGCAACCAGCTGTTGGACTTACTTGTAAAAAAAAGTAAAAAAATAGGATTGATTATAACAAATATTCATAAAACATATTTATTTCGAAAATTGTTTTACACACAATAAGCAATCGAATTATAAAAAGGGTAAACATTTAGGTAGTAGAATTGGAAAATCATTGTTTTTTTTTATCTATGATAGAGTATGTGAACAAATGAATATGTATATTTTTGTTTTTGTTTTTGGCAGTAATAATACGAGCTCAATCGCTAGTCAAATTTCCTCTGCATTCAATGTACCACTGAGAGAAGAATGGTGAAATAACAACGGGGTTTGCACTACCCAGTATAGATTCAACTGCAAGTTATAAACCGGAACCAAACTGATGTGAATATTGTGAACCAATTTTTTGTTAAGCTATAGTCATTTAGCCACAATGTTCAATGTGGATTTTCCATTCTGTGTATTTTTCTTCATACTTAAGGTTTATTGGTTATTGTTAGTTATGAACATGTATGTTTTAGATTATTGTTAGTAAAGTGGTAAAACGAAGCTAAGGATTTTGAAAGGAAGAATAATGGTGGTTCAAACATCTTCTCGCCATGGGTCAATATGGCATTCCTAACTCAAAGAGGAAGAACATGGATGAAGAATCCCACACTAATGTGAGACGCTGTGACAATGTAAAGGTCCTGCAAGAGCTACAGGACTTGGACTGGGAAATCGTCACCTGCCATGAAGACATAAATGTAGCTTTCAAGACGTTTGTTGACACCATATCGGCGAGTGTATTGAGAAACTCTCCTATCACAAAGTCCGGTGGATCAGTCTCTCTCCAGCATGGTTCTCCAAGAAGCTCATTCATCTTACCATTCAAAATAAAGTACTACATAAACGGTATAAAACTTCTTTATCTCATTCTAGTTATACTGGGTTCGCCATAGTTAGAGCACAATGCAAGACCCTGTTTTGACCAATACATCAACAAGGTGCAGAGCTCAATCAATGAAAACCCAAAGGCTTTCTAGAGTTATCT
Source organism: Homalodisca vitripennis (assembly GCF_021130785.1). Classification (NCBI taxonomy): domain Eukaryota; kingdom Metazoa; phylum Arthropoda; class Insecta; order Hemiptera; family Cicadellidae; genus Homalodisca; species Homalodisca vitripennis. The sequence goes on from NC_060212.1 coordinate 118,030,050, forward strand.
GAAGAAAGTAAATACCACCTGCACTGCGACTACCATGCACCTTGATGGCAACTCGTCTCAATCCAATAACGTCATAGCAAATATGTTTGCTAGCTTTTTTGCGTCAGTGTAATCTCCTGATGATAACACATCACAAATGGAATGCTCAAATTCACTTTCCCAAGACGTGATATCCTACTGCCACGTAATACCGAGGATGTATTGAAGGTGCTCAACAGTCTCGACGTCACCAAGGGCCCAGGTTCAAACTCAATTCCTCCATCCGTAATTAAAGACTGCGCAGAACTGCTTGCCCAACCTCTCACCAATTTATACAATAAATCTCTATCCGGCGGAGTTTTCCCTGAGATCTTCAAAATAGGTCATATAGTGCCCATTCACAAAAATGGCCCTTCCAGTGACATAAGAAATTATAGACCCATAATAATATTACCAATCTTGGCAAAGGTATTTGAGAGACTTGTCCTGAATAAGATTATTTTCCAAGTCAGAAATATATTACATTCAAGTCAGCACGGGTTCCTGTCTAACAAATCAACAACCACTAACCTCGTACAGTTTCAAACCTACATCATAGAGGCTTTTGCACAAAGACAGCAGGTGGACTCAATACAGCTGGACTTCTCAAAGGCTTTCGACAGGGTATGCCACTCCATCTTGATCCGCAAACTTGAGGCTTATGGCTTCACAGGACCTCTTCTCAACTGGTTTGACAGTTACCTGCGTGGGCGCACGCTTCAGGTTAAATACAAGAATACCTTGTCCCACAGCTTTGCAGCTTCATCTGGCGTCCCACAGGGTTCTCACCTAGGCCCCCATCATGTTCAACTTATACATTAATGATGTCGTTAATGCCCTCAAATGCAACCACCTGCTCTTTGCCGACGATATAAAATTATTCATGAAGATTTCTACCGACCATGATGCGGCTCTGCTGCAGGAGGACATCAACTTGGTTGTCCGTTGGTGTAGTACGAACAAAATGTCTTTCAATATCAGCAAATGCATCTCTATTACTTTTCATCGCACCATGAACCCAATCATATTTGATTATTCAATCATGGATACACTATTGGTCAGGGTTAGTGAAACCAAGGATCTTGGTGTTATATTTACCACCAATCTAAGTTGGGGAGCAGCACGTTATGACCACATGCAGCAGAGCCCTCAAAGTTCTTGGTCTTCTCTTCAGAGTTTCTAAGCCTTTCTCCGACCTGCGCGTCTTGAGGACACTGTATTGCTGCTTGATAAGACCACACCTTGAATATTGTTGCGTGGTGTGGTCCCCTCACCAGTTGTACTTGAGGGATAACATTGAGAGGGTGCAGAGGAGGTTCCTGAGACTTGCGGGACTGCGCCTTGGATTTAGGTATCTGGATGTCCCAGTACAAGTGATTTCGTTTTATCTTAACTTACCTTCACTTGAAACAAGACGCTCCATCCATGACGTTCTCTTCTTGTACAAGCTGGTTAACGGAATCATCGATTGCCCAGACCTGCTACAGAAAATAAATTTCCAAATTCCCACTGGCACAAGATCTAGAGTCCTTTTTTGCAAGAACTTCGGTGACAACTTCCTATGCAGCCAACAGTCCTGTGATTAGGATGCAGAGACTTGGATGCTTGCTACCAGAACATATGGACTTTTTCTGCGCTTCCTTGGCTTCCTTCAAGAGAGCTCTCTATGTGCTTCTCAGTGCTTGACCACTCAACTATGAATTTCAAAAGACACACGCGCACAAACGCGGACGCGCACGCACACCTGTGCTCGTGTTTGATTTTTGATGGTGCCTTTAGGGGGCCATATCCATAAGTGCCTTGTTTCCTGGATTTAGTTTTATGTTAGTTATTGTTGCTAACTTATTACTATAATTATAAATTATTATGCTCGCTTTTGTAATGGTTGATCCGTTGGAAATAAAAATAAAATAAAATAAAATAAATGGAGGGAAATGTCTGTAAATATAGGGAAATTTTAGCTCAACATCTAGGGAGTGTTGTATGGGTTAGGTTGGCAACACAGAATAAGACAAGATGGGATGCTCTTCGTAAATTCCTGATTAAGGGCAAACTTTGTTAGTGTTGGTGTAAATGAGCGATTTTTAGCTATCTTGATATATGAATTAAAAGTAATGCAGAATGTAGAGATTATATTTTAGGATAAAATGACTTCGTCTAATCCAAGAATTCATTTAGAAATTGTGTTGATTGAATAGATGTTCTGATTTTGAAAGGTACGGGGTATCTGGAACACTATTGATTGCAATGGCGTCCTTTGAAATACAAATCGGCAACCCTTCAGTTTTAAGCAGAATTGAAAGGTATGTGTAAGGCTTTATGCGATATATATTTTTTTATTTGATTGCCTGGACAAATATTTAATTGTATTTTTGGCACATTGTGATTAACATTTAGCAGAAGGATATCAACTTTACCAGCCTACTACTACCCGTCTTAACCCTGGAAGGGGCAGTACCAAAGTTCTCTAATATCGGCTGCAGTATGATAAGTGGTGACACGACTGTCAAATAATTGGTATTTCTCATTAAATCTAAACAGCCAAACAAACCGAATTTCGCTTATTTCATATAATGGTACCTAGCTATGGTGCCTAGTTATTTCTTTTATATATTAGAAGTAATAATTTAATGAGGAGTTTAAAAACTATATAATAAAGAAGGTAGGGTAAGATAAGCGGACCCGGTTTTTTATATCGAAATTGCCAAACGATATTACTTAATCATAACCATCGATACTATCAATTGATACTGATTAATTATTTTGAACAATTAACTTAAATAATCTATATCAACAGCTATAAATACTTTCAAATAATAGGCTACTCGTAATGTAATATTTCAATTTTATACAAGTAACATTTGATTATTAAAAATGGCAGTCAATTTTAGAAAACTACAGTACACGACATTGCTTTGAAAGATAAGACATGATTTTCATGACTTCAACATGTTGGACTTGTACCGAAAAACCCATTATGTGAAATTTGCAGAAAAGAAACAACTGTAATGTGAGAGGAGCAAATATGGTCGTCTTCAGTTTTCCTAATTTTGGTTATAATAATTTGTTTGATCACTGTAAATATTAAATCAATATTTTAATTTAATACATGTGATTGTTTTAGGACTATAGATACTTTTATATCGATTAATAGTCTAGGATTTGAGATGCGAATATTAGGTATCGAAGATTACATTCTTCAATATTAAAAACCAGGTCTGCTCATCGTACCCTACCCCTTACTTTTTACTATTTAGAAGGATAAATGTGTCTCGACACTTTGTGATACAAATAAAACGTGTACATTACCATTGTAACTGTTGCCATTACAGATGGGCAGGATTAGTGTCTGTAAAATGTTATTTAGTGGTAATCTGTTACCAGGAAACTGTCATTTCAGTAATAGCTGGGCTGAATGACTTGCTGGTTCTTTTAACGACTTTCTGGTTATAGATTACTTGGGTAGAGTACTTTGACTGGACTCAGGTTTTTATATTGATATTAACAAACAATATTACTTAATTATAACTATCAATATAATGAACGATACTGATTTTTAAGGAATAACCAACTTGTATTAACTTTAAACACTTTCATACAATCAATGTATTGCCTTTTATAGACAATAATACAGGCAAAAGCTTGTGGAGGACTGTGAAAAAAAGTTTAAAAAGTGGCATATCAGCCAACCTGCTTGCAGATAATCTATGTGAGCTTTTGTACAGGAGAGAAGTACAGTTTTCTAGAGAGGATGCTTTCAACAACTTCTTGAAAGTGGTTAATCATTGCTACACAGAAGAAAACTTAGCTACGCATATTTCTTTTTTTCTGTTCTGAAATTTGTAATGTTATCATTTCGTTAATATCGATAATATTCTCTTATTTCCAGTTCTAATTGTTTGTTTTATAGTTATAGCTTCTTTATTTGAGATTGTCACTATGTGTATTATATTAAATTTTTAAAATTGACCTAGTTCGTAAATGAATGTTAACCTTGTTCTTAAACTAATCCCGTACAAAATTGTTATTAATTTTATAAGGTGAAGATAAATACACAAGATCTGTAGAGTATACTTAAGTAGAATTTCAATACAGGTTTTTTAATTAACAAAGTCTACTTTAACCCTTTCCGAGCCAATGACGTTACTAGACGTCACGCCTAAACTAGCGCTAAAAGCCAACGACGTCCACTGACGCAAAATCAATTTAAAAAAAAAAAAATTATTTAAAAGCATTTCTGGGTAACAAACTTAGTAAAAACTGTTAAACAAGGGACAACCGTTTGTGTCTATTTTGAAGGTCACGGCTCTTGTTCGAGCGACAAAATGGCGGGTGGCCGGATGTTCATAGTCTCCCGCAGAGCCAACGACGTCTACTGACGCGCGCTCAGTATTTATATTTTCTCTAATTAAAAACTATATATGCTTGTTTTTTGTAAAATATTACAATAATTGTGTTCAACTATTGTTAATTTTATATATGAACACATAGAATGTCAAAATTAATTTTTTCAGAGAAATTATGATTTTACCATTTTTTGGCTGTAAATTAACAATAAAGAGTGAAAAAAATATATTTTGTTGTTTTTTTTACCTCTTATGTTATAAGAATTACAAAAAAAAAATTGGTTTTGGTATGTGGGAATTTTTCTATTTTTAAGGTGTATGGCTCTTAGGAGTAGTTTTGGTTATTTATTTGTGGCTCGCTAAGGGTTAATTATTAATAATCATTCACAGCGGCTATTTTGAGACCTATATACAAATTTTATAGGCCAATTTTTGAAAAATCCTTTACATGGCCCAACCTTACTTAAACGTACGAGCCAAACTGCATTGTCTCGGGAATATCCTTCTCATGAATCAGTATTAAATCTGTTGATGTCATGAATTTCTTGGTGAATTTTATCAAACTGGATAGTATTTGCACTATGGGAGCATTAGACTTGTGGCTCATTACTGCAGTTCTTAGAGTAGACTTTACCCTTCTTCCTATACCATCTACAATGTCCTTATCATGGGAGGTAGCAAAGTATTTCCATACAAAGTTCTCTTAAACTCAGAACTCAACTCTTTAATAAATTGTACCATAAAACTATAAAAAATGTCAGAAGAAGGCAGTTCGTACAAATTACCTAATCTATATTTTTCCATTTTTCTTTCTTAATTAGGTTACTCAAATAGTTAATAAAACGAGAAGTTGTATTTCTGTGTTCTGAACAGACAAGAAATGTGTTGTAACATGTATCATTATGGATTGCTACAGTTGTAAATAAGGTTACACTGCATAAAGCCCACATTGCACTTTAATCTTCTCTCTGGTACTCGTAACTGTAATTCAAAGTAAAACCCATCTGTAAAATTCGAAAATTTGTGTTTTTTTTTGTCCTCAGAATGATTTTCTTATATCCACTTTAAATTAGAGTATCTTATATCCATGTTAGAGCACAATGGTTTGAACCAGAATTTCTTTTTTAGGATTCTTCAGCTACACAAAGTGGCTAATTGTCCACTTTTCAAGTAACTCATTCTCATAACTTCATCTTTAATACAAGGACATATGTAAATAAAGTTTAGATGATTTAAAATATCTGTAATTGTCTCAGCCAGTTTACAAGCTTAGGCCTACTATTGTAACATTTCTTTTGAACTTTGGTCGTAACGTCATATGTACCACAGTGTTGCTATTCAATTGTGTACATTTTTATTGGGGGCATAAGTAAGCTATAAATAAATTTTTTGTTGTTTTTCTTAGCTCCTGGTGATTTGTATAATGGCCTACCTTTTCTGGGGAAACGTTACAGTTTATATGTTTTTTCTTCTTTCTCTACTAATGTTTCCTTTCACGTTTTTCTTTCGATGCTCTTCTACCAATTTCTCATTAGAATCAAGAGCAGCTTTTAATTGGCCCCTTGCTTATCCCATTATTTCCCTGTTTTTTAACAATCTTTTCCCTGCATTCTATACTTTTGCTTCTTTCAGCATTGCTAAGTATTTTTCTCTTTACTTAGTCGTTAATCACTAATACTATCACTTCTAGTTAAATTAACTTTAATATTGAAACATTAAAAAAATTAAAATATTTCACTAGTCATTATTAGGTTGTAAATAGCAAATAACATCAGCAACCTTAGCTGCTACCATCTTTCTCTCCAATTGTTTCCCTCCAAAATATGATCTGTCAAATATGATATGAGGGGAAAAAATGAGATGAAAAGAAATGAAAAATGTCTTTATTAATGAGGTGGAGTTGGGGGGAAGCCCTCTCTACCACTAATTGTCATATCATATACAGTAATTTACAATAATTGAATACATGTAAAGTGTTAACATCCTTAAATACTTTATAATAATACTTTTATATAATGCAAACAGAATTTCTTAATTCACATAAAATAACTTATGAACTTAATAATTCTTGATGAAAGATAAATAAAAGAAGCTAACAATGTAAAAGAGAAAAATATAAAGAACAACAACATATGCAATCGCTCCAAACACACTGTTGACCTCACACACCGCAAGCACCACCACTCATAACCACTACAGTCCCCCAGTAGCAGTTGCTGACCAAGGGTTATGTATACTAGTAATGATACTTCAAAACAACATAATTTCAATAGTATAAACTATATAATTAATTCACTGTCATAAATGTTTATGATACTTTACTACTTTGAGAGTTAAAGGCAATGGTTTAATACTTATACTATTAACTTTCTTATGAATAGAGATGGAGTGATTTACTTTAGAGTATGTGTTTTACCATTGATGTGATTTTTTGGAGATGTGTTACCAACTGAGAAGTTTTGATTTATGAAAATTGTTGACCCCCCCCCCTCCAAAATGGAGTATTTTGGGGATAAGTCAAAATTGTTAAATAGGAACCCCCTAGCAAGGGACACCTCATTTTAAATGTACTAAAAGAAGAAGCATGGCACAAACTAGAGGTCTCTAATGTTACTCTATCATATTTAGTGGCTAATTAAAGTTTGAAATATTTTATAAAACCCCACAATTTAAGTTATATTTAAAAGGTTATTGTAAGGCAGATAAAACATTCACTCACTAGTTATTTTGAGAACACCAAATCATAAAAAGGTTATTACAAGAATTATCAAACATCAACAACTTTTAATAACATAGCATTTATTAGGTTTTCATTTATCTGACCGAAGCCCAGAGGGAAGTCTTGGGAATACCAATCATTGTTGGTTTTGCCATGCCATCTCTCATTGGTTACCAGTTAGTATGTGAGACACATTTAGTCCAGTTACTGTGTCAAAGTGGACAAAGAGTTTTACCAAGTTTGGAATAGGCCTAGTGGAACTAGTAAAAACTAAGAGAACTTCATTTATAATTTGTGTATATCAATATATTATGGGCTTATTCTGTATTAAATTACAAATTTAAAAAACATAAGGCAAAGTACAATACCTTATTAACCTCATAATTTGAAGGTGACTATATCTTAGCGTAGAATGCGATAAGTGGACCCTGATTTATATTGATATTAATAATGAAGTTTTGAAACTTACTACCATTGATATAATCAACCTTTTTACTCTCAATGTGAAATCATGTGATGAACAAACTTTTTTACTGATCTTATTTTTATCGAAAAAGCCTTAAAATTAGTTTTAATGCTATTTAAATTACACAGTTCATATTTTTAACCTGTGGTCTAGGAGCAATTCTGTCTGCTGGCCTTAAGGCCGGAAAAAGTGTTTTTATTTCTTTTTGACAGCTGGGATTCAGTCTAAAACTGCCAACATCCAATTGATCAGCGGTTCAGGAAAAAATTTTAATTTACGCCAGTTTATAGTCAATCTAAAAAGCTACACATCAAAAAACAAATCAATGGATTTAAATAAAACTAAAGAAAGTACAGAGCGGAACATAAAGTTTTTGGGTGCTGGAGTACATAGGGTTAATGTTTTCATTAATAGGAATTGTATTGTGTTACAGTTTTATGAATGATTCTGCATACCGGGAAGCCATAGAGAACTCAGCCAATTATAATACACGATTGTGTATAGAGAGGAGAATGAGAATGCCGTTCTTAGACCCACAAACAGGTAAAATGTGTTTAATACAACCTAGAGCTCTTACTAGTTTGCTAAGTTCCGGCTAAAGGCTTGCCTCGTTTTTCTCTAATGTTAGGGAGTGTATCGTTGCAAATATTTGTTATGTACTAACAGTGTTGGATAATTTATATTTGTTTTATTTCTGTACTTTTAAATTAGGAGTTCAAAAAATTGCAGTAACTCTTGTAGGGCCTATGGGCAACCTTATGAATGTGTATAGATCAAACGCATCTATTCTATTTTGATGTTCTCTTTCCATTCCTCTGCTGATCTAATACGAGACTTAGTTCAATAACATTAAAAAAATACTACGTCTGTCTTTATTTTCAGTGTATTTCGTAGTTTCACTGCTGTAGTATGACATGCTTATTTTCTTTTTCTTGGGACTTTTTATAGTTTTAATACCACATATGTGTATATGATAACATAACTTTTGCATTTTTGTCATTTTATTAACTAGTAACAGAAGTCTACCAAGGATTTTACAATTGAAGGACAGAAATGACTGTCGTGGGAAAATAAGAATCCCTGTATTGTTTGTCAAACAAATTCGAGGAAATCTGGGTTACACCCAAGATGGTGTTTCAGAAAGTACCATATCAGGAAAAAAATCATAAATGTATTTTAAATGGTTGAATATGGTGTTTTGGAAAAAGTTAAATCCATTAGTTAAGATTGGAAACAACAATAAGTCAATAAATGTACTTTTTTAGCATTTATAAGTTATTTATAATCTAATTAAGGATTGTACTCGTATTCAAATGTTTATTAGCAAGCTAACTTTTATGTGTAAGGACAAGTGGTAGTCAGAGGATACAGGTCTGAGATATACAAGATTGAGTGAACTATTGTAGCCTTTGTAGCCTCTAAGTGTCTTTGAACATTTGTGTAAATTCTGTGGGAACTACTAGTTATGATAGCCTAAACAGTCGGTTACAATTCCTTACACAACAGTTCTTGAAACTTGTAGTAATTCATCTGAAACCATTGTTGAAGTTTAGAATTGTCTGTTTACAACCGAAGACTTTCCATTCGTGTTTTGTCATAGATTTTCTTTTCTTTATTGAACTACCTTACCCATTTTACACCATACCATCACTCATTACGCTTCAGTATATATCTCCATCCTCTGATGTTGGATATTGGATGTCTTGAAGTTCCTGGTGTTCAAAAATTGAATCACAGTCAGCAGGAGATTATAAATAGTTTTCAACATTTTAAATGGCCACATTGAACACAAGATTAATTAACCGTTATGGCATCAGTTTGGAACTGATAAACCAAAGAAACAATGTGCATGCACAGTGTTGGTATAGCGCTGTGGTGGCATTATGGCAGAACGGTACTTGCATTATTCCGGAAGCACCTCGTCAAATTATGTAGGAGAGGTATTTGGCTAAAGCGAAGGAGGAGACCATAGAGGATCATGGTGTGGAGGAGGTTAAAGTGAGAGTTTCAAGGTAGTATGGTTTCAGGGCTAGGCAGCTTACACTGAGATACATCCCACCTTAACTAAATAAGGTTGAAATTTGCTTCTAATCGTCAACAGTAGTGTGCATATCAGAAATTCTTTATCCATTGATGGAAAATTATTCAATGTCCCTTGACTACTCCATCCTTTACTCTTTCCTTTTAACAATAAACGTTTCATATAATTCGTGCGGTTTTCATCCAGTTCATTGAAATGCAAAAATTTTGATTTAATTTGCCCTCAAAGATTTTAAAAATGTTGAGGATTTCATATTTTCCAATGGTTTAATATTCAATGATTTTTCAACATAACATGGGTAGAGTATGGTGACAATTTTATATTCGTCAAATACATTTACCAGTTTGGTAGTTATTTTCAAATCCTGAAATTATTTTAACTATTTGTATAGCTATAGCCAAGAACGTTATGACAGTCTTAAATTTAGTAAAAAATCCAACAAATTAACAACTAGAAAACTAAAAAACTCATCATATTTGGAACAGCATGTATAGTAAGGAAGTATTTTTTGCCATTTTTTGTATGTAATGTTTGTAAGTTTTTATGAAGAGAAACAAAGATGATTATTACTATTATTATTACAGTTTCATCTATGTACTAACATATTTCTTTAAAGTCATCATGGATTTTTACAGGTAATATATTTTAATATAGTTTCATGTATTTATGAATATTTTTATTTGTCTGTACTGAGTATTATTTCTAATCTTTTGGCATGAAAATTTGAAAAGTAAAATTTAATAAAAATAAGTTAACAAGAATAAGAGACAAAAGCATTAAAAAGGGGGGGAATCAAACATACATTTATATCTTATTAAAAAATTGCATAATATATGAACACAAACTTTAACCCAGTGTCTTATGAATATTTTAAGAACTAGAATAATGTATTTCAGTCCATTTGCAATCAGTGCATTTCTAAAACCTATATAAAATATACTATTGTGTGAGTACTATCATGTCTAGAAGAATATACGTGTAAATTTATTTTAGTAATATTAAAAATTTTTACAGTGTATTGGGTATTTAGTGTGGTATAATGTGACTAATGACTTGAATATCACACAATATAAGTAATGTATAAAGTTTAGCGTGCAATTTTCTGTATGGTGTGATAAACTTTTATAAAAATTGGAAAGGTTTTAGAAATTTTTCTGTTTGATCTCCTTACTGAAGAAGTCCAACATATCTCAATATAAAAATTATGCTAGTAATGTTTTAATGAAGAAATAGATTATTTGTTATTCTATTAGATCGTCTTAGCCAGGAGAGTTTAGTAGTCAAGTTTAGTCTCCTACACTGGCTGGGATGTTACTTGAAGAAAGTGGCAAAATGTTAGACACAGATAGACAGCAGATTTCAGTTGTCACTGTGTTACAGCGTATTCTGTTGAAGATTGTGCAGCAGAATGTTGCATTTCGCACTTTCTTCGAGTACTATCCGAACCAGTGTAGGAGACTAAACTCACAACCAGCAATGTTTTTATGCGGTACGGTATAAACCAGGAAAGTTACATGATTTTATATGTTTGTAATTAACCTTATAAGACAACCAACAACATTATGTGGTCAGATAAAACATAACTGTAACAGTCTATGACGTCGGTTGGTCTCTAGAATACAATGGTATACTTCTCTGTATTTATAGTACATGCCATTAACCCTTAAAAGACTACCAACAATGTAATGCGGTGTCCGTAAATCCTAACTGTAACAGTCTATGTCATCATTTGGTCTCTAGACTGTTACTAGATAACATACCTGTCTGTATATAGTAAAAATGAAGTTTATATGATTAATGACATTCTGATGTACATATTACATTTTAATGTTTTTACATTGTTTTAATACTTGAGTTGCATTGCTAATCAAGTGACTTAAGGTTAGACACATCCGTCCTAGCCACTTGGAAACCAGACACTTGAAACATTTTGTTTCCCAAGTTGCAGATTGCCTTGTATTCAGCTGAGCAGCTAAGTGTGCTTGTGTTAGCTCTAGGAACAAATGTGTTTATATAACTAATCTAAACCTAGGATATTATCTGCATCATTAACCATTATAAACATCAGTCAGGGGAGCAAATGATGTATTACTGAAATACTCTTGAAATGGACGTAAAATCTCTTGTGCTTTTTAATTTATTAATACAGATTTTTTACCAATTATGTTGTGAATTGTATACTTGTTTCTAGAAAGCAATGAGATTGAGATAGTAAGATGATTTGGAACTAAGAAATTAAAAGTGACAAAAGTATTGGATGCGTTGTTCCACTTTGTGGTAAGGTAGAATATTGTGTTTAAATCACCTGATATTAAATATGCCTGTAGGTATAGCCCAGAACCATTCCCACTTGTATTTGAGTGCCCGAGAGAGATTGCCGGGACTACTAGACGGCCAAGTGTACAGCTACCCGGCTAAACGATGGCGCAAGCGACGTAGGCAATACCTCATGCAGATGCCCAACCGGCGTAAGGACCAAGATCTCGAGAACAATGAACTGCACACCATCAGTACCGTAGAGAATCCAGCTGTCGCCAACAGTGAAGACAGTAAGGACAGTTCCGGCCTCAAGGAGGAAAGCACAACCAAAGTGCCTGTAAGTTTTTAAAAGTATTTGCCTTGCCATTTTCATGGTATGTTCGGGTACAGCTCCTGTTTTTTTAACAAAGACATACTTGATAAGTACAACCTGAATATGATTTATTCATGTACTTCAAACTTTATACGTGTATGAATAAAAATGTTGTGTAATGAGGCAAATTGTAGGTCTGTCAGGCATGGTCCTCTTCTGGTTACTTTTTAACCCTGGAATGGCAGTGAAGGTACTTTGTAGCCCTTCAAATACCACCTTTGGCGTTTGTGGAGCTACAATCTAGTCGTTTAGGCAGCCTTTGGTACAAATCAACATTTCATTGCGATATACTGTTCCAAATGAAAAGTAATGTAAACCAATCAAAAGATAATGGACATAAACTTGTATATACACCATGCACAGTCTCTTAATTTGCATAATCGAAATACAAATTATTTACTATGTTTTCAAACAGAGAGTTTGCTCATTGCTAGATGCATTTGTGAAAAAATGGCAGTTGGATTGGTTTGTAGATGACGACAAACGAAACTGTACCATCAGTTTTTATATTATTATAGCCCTGAGTGGCGAATTGACTATTAAGACCTTAAAACTGTTTGACAAATGTATGTGTTAATGTTAATATCCTAACTGTTCCACTGGAAAGCTCAAATCAAGCACTAAATCTTGCCCATTGTAAGTTTTTGACTAGAATATACTTGTTGAGCTATGAATGATTTATTTTACGTTTCCAATTAATATTTTGCTGTGTTTTTAAGGTGACATAAGAGCTACAAAAGTATTTCTACATAAGTAGTTACTGTTTGTATAATTTATAAGTTATCAAGTCAGATTACTTATGCAATTCGAGCTTAGGTATGTTTTTTAGAAATTTTATTTGTAAAAAAAAAATGTAAAGACTGAGAAAAATGTAAAATATTTCATGTCTGAGTATAACATAAGTGTAAAGGCTTAAGGCCTACTTTATGACATTTATTTTACATATCTTTGTTAACAATGTAGGTATAAGAGTTACATTTCTCAAATGTATTGATTATATTGGTATTGGAAAGATTAATTAAAAATAACTTTTAAACTATTTTTCATTTCTTCTTTAACATTTTAAATTATTATGCAAATAACAAGGAGGAAATTGAAAAATAATTTCAATCTGGGGAGGCAAATAACAAATATATGGCCGCTGCGCTGTCAATGAAAGTATGTACTGGGCATACGATTTGCAAAGGACAAACTACGGCAAAACTAACGTGAGCTGTATACAACCTTGGTGTGGCCAGTGGTGCTGGCCTTTCAGGCACAAAGGGTCAGTGTTGGCGTCAGCTGATGGGTAACTTCTTAATTCTATGAATTTTGTCTCATCGTCTGAATTGGTGTATTGTAATGAATTATGTTTATATAGCCAAGTATTTACATATGTGCATATTGTTTCAGCTGTTATAATTTATTAGTTATTATTGAATTTTAATACAAAGTCATTTCAGGATACTTGGTTTTATGATGAACTTGATCTTCAAGCTATGGATGGATTTGATGAACCAGATCCTGACTCCGACTATGATTATGAGGAAACCTACACTAAAAGAAGAAAGAGGAGAGGTCCAGGGTCAAAACAGTCCAAACCCTCTGAGAATACTACTAAGAAGTCGAAGGTAATGATTTATTTGAAAAGTCTACCTGTATTAATTCTTTTGTTATAAAAAGTCAATGTGACGTTGTAAAACTACAGGAAACCAACTGGGAATAAGCCGGGAATCTCTCTGTAGAACTGGGAAGATCTCAAAAACAATTTTTCTGTCTCTAAAGACTTGTGAAATAATTAGACAGTTCTGTGCCTTGAATCAGAAGTTGATTAATATCAAACGTATTTTATGCTACATGATCCACGAAACTGAATAAATGAGGATTGACAACCTGTATTGGCAGTGATGATGTCGCTGATTTGTTTACAGAGTCTGTGGACAGTGTATGAGATCAATGATGTATTCGCGAGCCTTACCTCATGCAGGTTAATCAAAGGATAATTGTACAAGTATAGTGGAGATTATCTTTATTAGTTCTACCTCTGTCGCATAAAACGTGGATTATGTGTGAAATTTTGTATTGTTAATGAAATTTTAACTAGGAGCTGTCCGATAAGACTGCTCTTTTCACTCGATTCTGATATCAACATAATTGCTGAAAATACACTTGGAAAGTCACAATATTATGACTAAGAGTCCAAATAAGTCTATTTGTGGACAACAGCTGTATGATAGTACACAAATTACCAATAATGCTAAAATATGTTATTGTAGTACTCTATATGAATGATTGCTAATTGTATGAATGAAAGAGATACAAAAACCATAGACTACATTTTTAGTCGATATAAACAAGTTTCTGTAGTTATCAAACAATTTGTTGGTTATAAATCATATTTTCTATATTTATTTTTGTGCATCATCGCAAGTTAGTTGTATCTATTTGCGATAGCTGCAAAAATTCCTCTAAAATAGCGTTTCATTCTTAGGCTTGTTTTTGGGAAGAAACATTTGCCATTTTCAAATTTGGAAAGAAAGCTTAACTCAGCTTGTTTCCAGATGTCAATCTTAACCCTTCCCGCGCTACGGCAATTTGGGACGCACCATACCCAAACGCTACATATACCTCAAAATCTTTTTTTCCATAAAGTCAACGCTAATGTTGTTTTTGAGTTTGTTACCATATAAAAAGACTTTGGGGGACGAAAAAAGTATATTTTTTTCAATACGTTTATTTAACTTATAAAACAATATAAATACACAAAATTTAACGAAATTTTACTATCGTGAATAATATTATATTATAGTATATTATATGTATAGTATGTATATTATAGTTAAAATAAAACATTTATGGATATAAAAAGATCTAAAATTAGCCATCACGGTGTTCAAGGTAACGTCAACGTGTGGTATGTCTTGAAACACGGATCCGGGTGCAGATTCGGCCGGGCGGTGCATGTTTCGCACACGTAAATGGTCTCCTTGCGTAAACCGTTGCGTGTACACACAATAAATCTTCCCAATATGTCAAAAACCAATTTGACAACGTACGCATAACAGTTCTAATCGCAGTCCGCGAACGAACTAAACCGGCGAGTTTATTTGTCAGTAGCGCTAGTGTCTGGCAAAACAGGCAGTGGCATGGGTAGTGCGCCGCCATTTTGCAGCTTGGAGAACAACCGGGAGGCGGGGAAAACTATTACTATGTTTTTCTATTGAGGGATTTATGCTCCAGCAGCTGCTGCACTCCACCGGCAAAACTGGGTACTACTTACTCCCAATAATAAACTCAATGTTTAAAAGCGAATATAATTGTCAACAGCGTTTTTAGCAAAGTAAAATCTGGCGGTTATATTTATCAACAGCGCGCGAAGGGTTAAGACATGTTGTTGACTAAAAACAAAACTTATGGTTTATCATGCTACGTTTGCTTCAGTCATGCAATGTGGCATTGAAGTTTGGGGAAGTTCTGATAGGCTGGCAGACATTTTCAAAATACAAAAGAAATATTCAAGGATTATGATATTTTCCAAAAGAAGAACTTCATGAAAGGAATATTTAAAGATTTCAATCTGTTAACCTGTCCATCAGTTAATGTGCTGAGATGTTTATTGTTTGTAAGGCAGAATTTCAAGCTCTTTTTTGCAAATCACTATAACCATAACTATAATAAAGAAATAGAGATATGTTATACTTTCCAATTCATAAACTTTGTTTGTTTAAGCATTAACCACAGTAGCTTGCAAGAAAATTAGACAATAAGTTGCCTACTTGATTTAAATCAATCCACAAAGACAATGAATTTAAAATAATCGTTTCAGATATGTCAAAAGAAAAAAATTATTACTCTAATGAAGAATATCTATGTGATACAATAATTTAACAACATTATGGATATTTAATTCACACATTTGACTCTGAAGATGTTTCATAACTGATGGTAATATTAAGTTCTATTTGGTACCTTGACAATGTCACCTGTTCTTCCAGCTTTGCTGGTTTAAAAGAACGTATATTATGTAAATTGTGGCAATAAAGAATTTTAATTGCTGTTTTTTGAGTTTCCCTCGAAGAATAAATTAAATTTAAATTAGAGTTCATATGAAAGTTTGTTTTGTATATATATTTTGGTTATACCCAACCAACATTGTGTGCAATTTGTGGTCTCATACCGATAATTCGTGCACCCAGACTCTGACCCTCAATATAAACTCTCTGCCCCATGGTAGCACTGGTTGATAATTTTTTGTTTGTTCTCTTGTTTTTTTCCAAATCGTATACATGCGTTTTCCAAAGATCGCAAAAAAGAAAGTTATTAGGTATACACGATGTTATGAAGACACAATGAAAGAACAACAATAAAAAAAGAGTTTAAATTAGGTGGTAGCGATGAATCGTCACCGAATAGCACATACCGCTAACGTCGAAATTTGCTAAACCTCTGCAACTTGTGGCATTTCTTGCAAATAAAACTTGCGTCAAGAAACCATCATCGTGGCACTCAGCGTAAGGGTTGAAATCAGTATTACAGTTGTTTATATTTGGTTTGAAAATGTATTAGAGAATCTGACATTTTCAACCAGAAAAACCAGGGTAGAACCATGAATTTGAAATAAGTTTTGAGTGGCCACCTTGTGTTTTTATCTGGTGAGATGACTGAGTGACAGCATGTATAGTGGACAACCATCGCTGAATAACTGCTATCTATATAGTCAATCAAATTAAGTTAACTTAATTAGTAAAAAAGTAGAAGAGTTTTCAAATGAAATCATTTTGGTTGTATTTTAGGCAGGGAGCACACCAGGAAGAGGCAGAAAAAAGGGGATGCAATATGCTGCTGATCCTAATGATACAGATAAACCATTCAGCTGCGATCGTAAGTTTTCAGTTTATACTTCTTTTAGTTTGAATTGATCTTTTCAAAATATGAATAGATAAGTCCAGTACTATTAAGATTGTTAATGCTTACAAGAGTAAGTTCAGTGTCTCACTGTTAAATATTGTAGTTTGAATTTGGCAATGGTCAGTCTTGATCTTCTGTATTACTAACATTTCCTTTTATCTTGGAAATTAAAATGGTGAATGATCTTGTAATTGAATCTGTGCTAAATTGATTGGCTTATGACTACTTTATATAAATATTACTGTAGTACTCTATTGAACTGTCAAAACTATATTTTTATAATATGATTGAAAAATAAGAAGAGAATTGTAAAAGTATGGCTCGCAGTGTTGTCAGAATGCTGTTATATATGTAGTCTAGAGAATTTCACTTCAGCGCTATTGTTTGCGTTTCTTTTATTATAAAATAGAATTACCAATATCGCCACCTAATAAAAAATAATTCTCTATTAATTTATTCAATAAACAATTTTTCTAATCATACTGTCAGTTATGAATTATATCAGGATGTTCAATAGTAAGGTTCTTCTAAGGATTTATCCCCCAGGTGAGGTACAACGTAAAACACTCAATTACTAACTATAAATAATATTCTTAAAAATACGAACATTTCAAATTAAAAAGCTTAGTAATGAAGTAAAATGCTTTAATAACTCCACATTTGTATTTTATGGTATTTTATAAAAAATTAATTAAAAGAGTTTATTTTACGTTAATAATGTCTAATAACTGTGTATGGCACAGTAATTACAGTTGAATTATTGCTTGATATTCAGAACTCATACTGTGAGGGTAAAATAAAGTATTACTGGGTAGCAAAACATAATCTAAAGACCGTTCATACCATCTTATTATGATATGAAGTCCTTCAAAATAAAATCAAAGAAGATTTGTTTCATGAAGTAACTTGTTGGTCTTTCCTAGTTTGAAACAAATTGAAAAAGAGAATGTATTATTTCTAACCTTTATATATTTTGAGGCCTGGCTCCACACACACTGTACAGTGTTCACAAACTCTCCAGAGATCTTATGGGGTTTTGTTCTTTGGGTCCAGGCAAACAAAAAATTGCTTACACCACTTTCACCCTTTCTAGTATGTATGAAAAGTCTTGTTTGGAACGTAATTTGGATCCAGCAGTTTGTAATATGAACATTGGACAGAAATGTCAAATTTAACGTCTGCCTGTCTATATGTGTTTTTGTTTTTTTTTAGGTATTTTTATTTCATAAACCAGTAATGATATAAAAATCATGTTCAGTTCATAACTGTTGTAAACACCCCAGACATATATATATATAACAGCGTTGTGATGGCAGAGTCTTATATTACCTCCAACTCTGGCCGCCACCCTTGGCTTGCTGCTTACACCACTGCACATGCACTCGTATCTAACACATGGTATACTCATATGTATAAATACTGGATTGTCCTTATATAACACTGTAGGTCTATATTGTTTTGAGTTTATTAGTTCTCTTTTAGTATTGAAATGTTGGTTAAACATGTGTATAAAGTCAAGTATAATGAATACAGGAATAAACTTGTGTGTTCTCATAGGACATACATTTACACATTGTAAGGATATTGTTTTGTGGTCATAATTAATTAAAATATTGTTTAAAAACTTCAATAATTTACATTGTAGGTTGGGATATTTACACGAATTATATATAATTAGCTTTTTATAAAATGGAATTTTTGGGGAAATCTTTATTTTTTTAATGTTTAATTTGAAGGGTTCAACAAATTTTTCATGAACTTAATATTCAAATATGATTTTTTATATATCTGCTTCCTGCACGATCATGAATAATTGCTTCATATTTTACCAGTAACGTAAATCCTTGAATGAAAATGTTCTGTATTCATTAAATCAGTTTCGTAACATGAACAAGCCTCATTCAATTAGTATCGGAACAACTTAATCGCTACTTGATTAAGTATAATTTTCTTGCACTTGCATGTCTAAACTATTTTCCCCTAAATACAATACTACTCATATGTGTATGTTAAGCTCATCCATTATGTGTTACAGATCATCCTATTTTCTTCTCATTATCATTTACTACTAATTTAAGTTTCTCTGTTTTTCAGGAATATCGTATTACTGTAAATATATTTCTGTTAATCTCTTGTCTTCTTTTACGAATGGGATGAAAATCAAACATTGGACGAAAATGAAATTAGTCAATTTTGATATTAATATATTAAATGAAATAGAACAATCTTTATTATTATAAAGTTTTATTTAAGGGTGTTTTGGACATGCAGCATGTTTTCATTTTAAAATTAAATTCTGTTGTAATCTACAATTGACACGTAATTGAAGTTAAATACTCTTGCAATTTTCATATAAATATATTTTATACATTTTAAACATGCTCAACATATTCAATGTTATATATTCCAAAACAAATCTTAACATGTTAATCTGATTGAAAATTTGTGTTTTTTAGAATATTAAAACACAATCAATACAAGTAAATACTAAGATATTAAATTTATTTTCCAACATTTTATTAATTTTTTCAGATAATATGCTATTTTAATAACTTTCAGAAAAAGTCTGCACATTTGTAAATGTATAAAAAAGTACAATACAAATATGTAGACTTTTCCCAAAATTGGTTTTTGTCACACTGTATCTGAAAAAATCATTTATCCATGGGAGACCTATTATTTGTAACATAATCTATTATAAAATAATACAAAAATAACAGAATAAGGTATTCAACCATAATTTTTTTCTGTTGTAAAAGTAGTTTTCTTTGTAATTGTGAAAAACACTAGTTTTGAATATAACATCTAAGAGGTAAAAACTATTTTTTTTTATACACCTTTACACTATGCTGTGTTGTAGGGGAGGATATCAGTTTTTGATCCTGTTCGTATACACCTCTCCATTGAATTATTGTACTGTACAACAACATTGGGTTTCAATGTACTCTTGGGGTTTTCCTGCTTCATTCTCTTTGTGAAACTGTACTCCAATATCTGATCTTTCATGATAGGTTGAAAGGTTTGACACATCTTTCCTACCTTTTCATTTCAAGCAAAGAATATTATTACCAAACCAAAAAGTTAATTAACCTATTTTAGCTTACAAGATTTCAATTCATCAAGGAAATATTTCCTGTTGGCTTGTAGTGTACTGTTGGCGTGAGTTGTTCTTTGTGTAAGCTCAAGAAAAAGTTTGGAAGGACCAAATTTCCATGAACAAAACTCTACTCCCATCAAATAAACTCACACAAATTTAGTACTACCTGTTCACTCAAAGAAAACATACCTGTCTCTTATGAAAACATAATTGTCTGAATCACACCCAGTGCTGAATCACAAACCTCATAAATCTTGATCCCAAATCTGACTCTCATGGAAGGGTTGAGTCAGATGTAGGCTAACCTGCTATTAGGCTTTTGTTTGCATATGGATTGTTCCAGTGTAAATATTCGTTTGAATGGTTCCAAAAACGAATCCACTATAGGTCTAACCTTTTGCAGTACGTCATTTGCATCATTATTTGAAGAAAATTGCAGGTTTTTACTGATTGAAAAATCTGTTGCAACCCATAGTTTCCCCATATATCGGAGAGTGAACAATGCTTCTTGTGGATCAATAATCTGAAAAGTTTGTTTTTTGCCATTAACATTATAAGAGCAAAAAAGTTATTTTATCCACAGAGACAGAAACCCAAGTCATATCATGGTTATCTCCAACAGCTAGGCCTATATACAGCTCTTGTTAGCATATTTATTGGTTTCATTGGTAACATGACTCGTCCAAAAAATATTGTCCCGAAATTTACACAGAACATCTATAGTTCTGTGGAATCAGTTTTTAGTTGCCTAGCAACTATTGGATTTATACCGGATCTACCACTAAAACTAAAATTATGTGGATCATTAGCTTGCCTTGTCCACCCCCAAGTTTGAAGGTTAGGCCTTGTCACATCATTTTCTTGAATTTCTTTATCACTAATACTTTCACTAAAAATATTGTCATCAAAATTATTGTCACTAACTTCATTTTCACTTTCATTGAGTGTGGTCTCCACAAAGTTACTAAAACTCTCAGAAGACTAAATGCGATGTAGCCACAACGCCATTTCAGATGGCAACTAATCAAAACAAATGAAACTTCAATCGATTTCATGAGCGTTGATCAGCTTCAAAATCATTCATGTTATGTTTTATGTCAGAGTAACCATCAAAATAATAGTGTAGACAAATGCCAAAAATAATCTATATCGGGAATATTTTCTTTTATTACAAAACAATTAACTTAGCTTGACAGGCAGTACCCGTTACCGGTAATTACACTAATGCTGACTGATGACGAGCAATATATATCATTGGTAGACAACTGGTTAAATACACAGTATTGTTTACAATAGTTATAAAATCTAGGTTAAGAGTTCTAAACTATTGATTGGTAAAAATGAAATATTCTTAGAATGAAGATGAAAACAAAAGTTTTGTCATTGAATCAGTGATAATTCAGAAACAGCATAACTTGTACTTTATGACATCTGTATTTTGTCCCATTTCAATTGTTGTATTTTATGTCTTATTTTTGTTGTGTCAACTATTAACCCTGCAACTGGCTTTAAGCGATTATCGACGCATTAACTACAGTTTCAAAATGGCACTAAGCTATTTTCGACGCATTAACTATGTCGTAATATGATCTCTCACAGCAAGTCTAATTTTACTTTGTTTGAAGTAAAACATACGTAAATCTAAAGATAAAGATTCAAGGTTTCATATTATACCATAAAACGCTTTATAGTTAAGTTAAATCTTTCATTATAAAATTCTAAACTTGGATGTTCACATTTCCGATTGCCATTTGTTTGCGTAATTTCCGAACACGCTAAAATTATCGTATGTTTGTAAAAATTCCCTATCGTGAGTTTACGTTCTACACGATCGTAAGTGTCGTCATTGTAAGCAGTGTATTCTTGGCTTTCAGAAACATCTTTTCAATAGCCAGTAGGAAAATTAATGTTTATAAAATAAGCGTTTGAAAAGCTCGTGTTTTGTAAAATCCCAAAATGCCTAATGCGTCGAAAATAGCTTCATTAAATTTTGTTATTTTTGTTACTTTATCGTTGTCTGGAAATAGTGAAAATCATATCAAAACAAATAAGAAGAATTGCTCTAAGCAACAGTATAATAGACAACGAAGACTATGAACTAGTATTTTATTTTTGTTCTGTTGCGCAATCACCGACTCAGCCAGTAGAGAAGAACATCGCATGGTTGCCATGTTGATTTCTTTGTTGTTATTACGCCATTGCCGGTATTAGTGTATTGCTTGCTATTTATTAGGATATTTTAGACTTTTCGTTATTTAGTGTGTATAAATAAAAGTTTGTTTATTGTTTTTTTTAATTAGTGAAGTGAAAAATGTAGAGGTTAGGTTAAGTTTTAGGGAAGAGGTTGGATTTTTGTGAAACTGAAAATAAGCCTATGTTCACGTAGGTTCAGTGTTTTATAATTTTGTAGACAATTTAATTTTAATTAAAATTAAATTTTGATTTAAATTTATGCAAAGGTATTGATAAAGATTTTTTTTACTTTTTCTGAAGGTATTAGCGTTTTATTTCTATGACCATCGCTTGTTTTATTTTTTTAACAAAAAAAATAATATAAATAAAAATATATTGTTATACATTTTTGTAAA
Source organism: Homalodisca vitripennis (assembly GCF_021130785.1). Taxonomy (NCBI): domain Eukaryota; kingdom Metazoa; phylum Arthropoda; class Insecta; order Hemiptera; family Cicadellidae; genus Homalodisca; species Homalodisca vitripennis. Next base: position 118,052,844 of record NC_060212.1, read on the forward strand.
CTTCAATAAACGTACTATCTTTATAAATAATATTTGGATGAAAAGAAAATTGTTAGCTAAAAAAGTTAGGCATTTATTTCACAATTTTGACTTTTGTAAAAATTTAAAAAATAGTTTGTTGCCATATAAAAATATCTTATACAATGTAAACTTCTATAAATGTCATATTTTTCTCTTCTAAATATATTTATCTCTTAGAAAAAAATATTTATTCATCCAATAGATTCCAAAATGTCAAAATGGTATACATAATAGTGCTATACAAACTTTTTTCAGATTTTGTAGTTTTTATAGATATATTGTTCAAAAGAACCAATAAACTTCTTTTACCTAAATATTTTTTTGTAATTTGTAATTAAGCTATATAAGCAAACTTTTGTATATTTTAGAATTATTCTAAAAACTTTCATATTCCCTGAGAGGGTGCTATACATTTTGAGAAAAATTTATTCTTTACTAATATTTTTACGTTAATCTGTAAAAAAATAAAAATACATTAAATGATTCAACCTTTAATATTTTTTCGGGAAACTGCATTTATTGCTAAAGACATTGATGTTTTTAAAATTTTTTTATCTTAAAAAGTAGATGAGCAGTGATTAAAATACAAAACCCTTACAAAATCACCAAAAAGTGCCTGCCATTTTGGGAAAAATGATGGCCAGTTCCAGGGTTAAGAACTTTAGTACAAAAATAAATATACAATTATAAAATTATTATAAACAGTACAAGTTATAAATGTAAATAAACCGATACAGCAGAATATCAAAGGATCCGTCAGAACGTAAGGAATCGAGCATTTTTTATAGAGTTACTTACAACTTTGCTTCTCTAAATTTTGCAACCCTGAAATCAATAGAGATCTTCCTTGGACAAGAGTAACCTATATACCTGAGAGTTATCACTTAGGCAGACAGACATCATTTTAAGAAGGTCCTGTAGGTTTAGTATCAAATCTCACTTGTTCATTTATAAAAACTTAAATAAGTGTAATTATTAAACTTGAAATTTTTGTATGAACAGAAATTTTGAAAGTAATAAAAACCATTTCCTTTATGCTAAATATTTGTCGATTTTAACCTGTAATGCATCTAAGATAAAAATTTATATTAAATTTGAAAAGTTACAGCAGTTAGAAACAAAAATTATTATCGAGGGTTTCACCAGATTACGTCCTCTGATATGTACTAGAACACTGTGTGCATTTTAATTAATTCTGTTATTATTGTTTTTTAATTTTGTATCTTCGGTAATATCACTTCTTGCAGTCTATAGTGGCCTGTACTTTTTTATGAAACATTTTAACATAACACGAGTTGATGTGCATAAATCTGGATACTACCAAAATAGCAAAGAGATCTGAGCATAGGCTGGACTCTACAGTATTCATTATGATGTCTACCAATGTGTCGATGCAGAGTGTGACTTTTACTCTTGTATTTTTAATTTTCAGTCATTATAAATTTGTAAACATAATTGCCATTCTCAAATTGTGTTACCACAATAGTTTACGGCTGGTAACAGTACTCTACAAAACAATGAATTATTCATGTTTATTGAAATAATTAAAAACATTTTTAAGTTCTGTCTTTTGCTATGTCATTACACAAAAGAAAACTTACAAGTCTCTACAGCTTTTCTTAGGACACTATACAGACAAGTAAAATTCTCAATAAATTGAATTGCAAGTAAGGAATGGAATAAAACATTGCCTCTTTAATGAGGATTTGGTTTGTTTGAATAGCAGTTTATTCCATTGTGGTACAACCCTTATTTTTATGATTATATAAATAAAGTTTTGCCGCATCATGTAACCACAATCAGGAGAAAGACATGTATGTTAAGATTGTGATTGTATATTGTAAAGATTGTACAAGGAGTATGGGTGGCAGGGTTGTAGTATACGGTAACTAAGATGTGTTAGAGTAGATGGTGTTGGGACGCCTGTTGTAGTGTGTGGCGCGCGGTATAAGACGCGGCCCGGGCTCACATACCACTACACCCACTCCCACAAGGAGGGCAAGTGTGCGTCTGTGACTGGCGAGGAGGAGACCAGCAGCGAGGCCAACGCCCCCCCTCCCACTCCCCCGCCACCGCCTCCCCCGCCCCAGGACACCTCCGCAGGTTGGCAGACCCCCCACCTCACCTTCCTAAACACCCCTGGTACGCTCTCTTCTTGCCTATCTCTTCTGCTTGTCTTTTGGCTTGCTTGTTTTTGAGTTGGAGGTTAATTTTTTTTTTCTGTAACACTGTTGTTTCTTTCTTGCTGTGTTTTTTCTTTGCTAACATTATTTATTACTTTTTGGTGTGTGGTGTATTGTGTTTTGTATTTTTGTGATAAAGTGTTTTATTAATAGCTTCTTAGTTTGATGTGGTGTGATTGCAGAGAAAGCAGGTACAGTATGAAGTTGTAAGTGTTTAAATGTATGTTATAATACAATGGTTCAGTTGAAGTTTATTTTTTGTAAATAAGCCGGAATTGGTAACAGGAAGTGTATGTTTGTTTTTAAGCGTTGATTCCATTTAAAAACTACTTGCTCTGCTTTATTTTTGTAGCATCTGAAATAGGCCATGAGCCTTTAAGTATATTTATATCATGCCAGAAGGACGTAGCAACCATTTGGCCAATTTTGAGATGTTTTTCTGGTGGCCTGCTTTAACCATGGAGTACAAGGTGAACAGTTTTTACGGGGCTAACTGTGTTGGGTACTGAGATGCAAGGAACTTATGGGGTTGTCTGATATAAAATAGGTTAGACAGGCAAGCTCGTGTGTATGACACATACTGTCCTGAAAATGTTTACTTGGTCTATATGCCTTTTTAAAATATATATATAAATTTTAATTATAAAATTATCTGGTATGCATACAATCAAATAATAGGAAATGCTGTGGATCTGAATTATTTCTTAATTCAATTCAAACCTAATTTCACTTTTCAGACTGGAATTGTGGATCCCATGATCACCATGTAGTAAAGAATTATTTTGAAGATAATTTTTACAAACTCAGATATGTCAACTAGAGGTTAATTCTTTTTTTCAATCCTCTACTCAGTATTAAAAACTAGGAATTGCACAGTAACTGATAATTTATTATTAATTACAATTTGTTATTTAGTATAGATGGATTAAAGTTTATTTGATCAAACCCCATCCATGTAGTGTTTTCTCGAATTTCATATTCTGTAGATTTATTGTTTTTTTTAAGAATAGACATGCATTGGTCAACTTATTAAGTATTATTTATTAACTCATTATTAAAAATGTTTCTTTCTATTATAAAAATAGCAATAAAAAACACTTTGTTTCTTTACTAATAATTTTTACTTTTACATTTAGTTTATTCATATATATTTTATTAATATTTAACTACAGTTGGTAATTAAATGTAGGGCTAGTTTAAAAATGTGTTACAATCAATAGTAAAATAAATCGGAAGTATTTTCTAAATGTATGTACAACTATTAATGATAAATATTTCTTAGTTTAAATCAAACAAAGAAAAGTTATTAGTATTATATTCATTACAGTCAGATTACTTTACAGTATCCGCTACTAGAGTTAAAAACAAAAACAATCCTAAGTGAATCATAAATACATATTTTGTTCTTGGAATACTCTTCAGACTGACAGAGTTATGTACATAATTTAATGTTGATAGTTTATATAATTTTGGCTCAATCCTTTTTGATTCCTAAAAAGTAATGCGGCTTTAAAGATAGGACTCAACCCCCCCACCCCTTTGTACACCAATTATTAAATATAGTTACAATCGGCACTCTGCTCATGCACACTGACATCTGTAGTCCATCAGCTCCACACTACACCATTACAGTGTGTTACTCATGTGTTTTTTGTTTACTGTGTACTTTAAAATAATTAATTAATGATCCCAACGACTGTCATGGTCAGTTATTCGGTTTTTTTATGGAAGAAATGTCAAGTCAGCTGAAATCCTCTGTCAGATCATGGAGATTTACAGTGTAAGTGCAGTGATTTATGTACTGCTACTAAAGTGGGATACACAGTTCAATGAAGGATGGACAAATGTTCACATTGAAACACAAAGTGGGAGACCTTCGTGAATTATCATCTGTTTGTAAACATGGATGATTAAAAGACATTTACGCTTCTTGTTTCTTTTGGGACGCATTAAGTAGTGCTAATTTCTATATCTGGTTGTATTTAAATGGTCAGTTAAAGTACAGTGTTGTAATTTTTTAAACTAAAACTTTTTATTTTGAAAAATTAAAATAATGCATGATTTTTTTATGATTAGGCTTTATATGTAGAGTAAAAAAAGGTACACAACAATGGTTTCTGTTACACCATTATATTTTGACTTTATAATTATTTTAATACTTAAAACAAATATTTTGTTGTTTTTAAAACAAAATCCGAAGTTTAATGTACATTTTAAACCTGTTGGTGCATTAAATCTTATTTGTTGTATTGAATATGTGTATTTCAACTAATTTCTTTTGTTTTGTAATATTATTTCTACTCCAATAAACTGTAAAAAATAAAGTTTATGCAAATCACTATTATTAGGGATATCTAGGCCTAGATCAGATTGAGGAGGCAAATCGGTCTTTTCATCACTGAATGTTAAATCGTCATCTAGTGGCATATATCACTAATGTCCACTTGTAGTTGCAGTCACGAGAAAAATAAATAGTACTGAATGAATAGTATAATCATGCATTGTTTCAACACTATAACCTAGCAACTCAATCCAAAGTAACAATATTTTCACTAGAAAAGAGGCCTAAAACCGATTACATTATTTAATTGCACTTCACCCTCATATTTACAATAGATTAAAAACTAAAACAAACTTGTACTACAATGAAAACAACAATACGAGTACAAAGAATACAATTCACAGTGGCTCGACTAGTTGTTTACATCGGTAGACAATTCACTCAGCTGTAACTTTTGTTGTTCATCATCAAAACAGTAAATGTACTGCGAAAAAACTGCTGCAATATTGCACAGTTCAAACTATTTCCGAGGTAGCAGCACACTGCACAGAGCCAGTACAACTCATCAAACTAATCTTATAATACATCAGTGAAATGAGACGTAGTACGCCAGCCATGCAGTGCCTGTGATTCGTCTGCTAACAGAACTACAGTGCACATGTTTCGTTCAGAAGGGATTAAAGGAAACGGATGATTTACAATGACAATTCTTTTTAATGAATTTGCAGAAGTTTCGGGAACGATAAGCTCATGGGCGTGTGCAGTAGTAAATAACTTGACAGTGCTCTGCTCTGACATTTCTTACCCAATGCAGTGATGGATGAAGGTAGTTTGTAAAGAAATGGTCATAAAACTTAGCTTTGTCATGTTATTCATTAGCAGTATACAATTTGAACGTAATAACATCATGCTTAACACATAGACTGCGTCGGACGCACATCACTACTACTCCAGCTGTCCTAAAGTCAGTATATGACTCGTGTCACTGTGAATTGATCAAATATTGTAATTTAATTATATATTGGTTATACTATAAAGAAAATTTATAAATCATAATCAGCTTTACCATACAGTAAAATAAATTACTGTTAAACATGTTTCATTTAAGTAAAGGTGAATCTCATTTTCACTAGTTCGCAGTTGGCTATGGTTAGAAGTATCAATCCACATACATAGCCTGTGCTATATTAGTTGTTGTGTTGTGTCTTTTTGCTTGAGAAGCTGTCATTGTTAAGGCACAGCTTAGCACTTTCAGCACTATTTTTGAATGCTGTACACAATTGTTGACTTTCCATATATTTAAAAAATACATTTTAAATTATTATGTTTGTTATCAATCAATCGTGTGTAGGTGATTTACTATATATATTTTCAATAATTATACTATACATTTATGCACAATTCAATCCTTTAACTTAAAACAAATTATTTTTATTATAAAATGGAAAATCCAAAGACTTGAAAATTAATATAAAAATAAAATTATTATAAAATGCATTACAGTTATGTGAGGGTCACTCTGAAAGTTATTTGTAAATATATGAAGCGTGTTTAGTATGTGAAACTAGCTGAAATTTATTCTCAATATGATTTATTTGATGAAAACGCGATGTGCGTTGGAATGGTGGAAAAGTTTGTTAGACTATAAGATCAAGTGTCAACAGATCTTCATTACGATATGAGATTTATTTAAGAAATGTACATTCGTCAAAAAGTAACATGAGTTACAAAGTTACAGAAGTTTTTGAAGTTCCAGTCTTGCTTTACAATGTCAATCACATTGCTGTGTAAATATAAAGGATGATGAAAGTCATAATCCTCAGTAATGTAAAGGCTTCTTTACAACTCTGTTGGAGTAGGTTAGCCAGTATCCTGATGGCCTTTTTCTGAAGGATCTGTATTCTATTGAGGTTCTGCTGCGATGTTCCTCCCCATGAAGCCAAAATATATCCGATGTGCGATTCCACCAGGGTGTGGTATGAAGATTTTGCAGCCTCTTGCCCAGCTATCCACTTAATTCTTCTCACTGCAAAAATTCCAGATCCAAACTTTTTGCTTAGAGTATTATAACACGTTCATTTCAGGAGAATTTGGCATCTATTGTTATGCCAAGTAATTTTTAATGGTTTTCTATTCAGATGTTGGGAACTTCGGGGATCTGCTCATGTCTTTTGCTGAAATTGAGTGGTTGGATTAATTGGTAGGTGGTTTTGAATGTAGTCGTCAAAATCATTGGTAAACAGTGTAAATAAGAAAGGGCTTGGTACTGAGGCTTGGGTACACCTCTAGTTACTGGCTAAGTGTGGGGTCTAAAGGTGCATGCTGTTTTATGATTCCTTGATTTTCACGATCTGGTTGCGACCTTCAAGATATCTTCTCACCCAATCCTTTCATTTTTCTTGAAAACCAGAAATGATAGTTTCTTTAATATCAGATCATGTTACAAGCGATCAAATGCTATGCTCTTTGTTGTAATCTAAAAGGATGGCTGAAACAAATGAGTTACCTTCTAGCTGGTCTGAAACATATTCTACTAGGCAGTAATTCTTAACTGTTTTTGGTGGCACTTCATAATATCAAATAATAGTTTAGTTTTCAATGACTGTTTACAGACAACACTTCATCTTCTGGGGCCAAAATGAGTTGTAGATTATGCTGTATGTTTACATTAGGTTGTTGAAGTACAGTATTAATTTTTAGAGCATTTAGATTTCTTGTCATTAGAGATAACAATAAACCGATGGTAATGAGATTTAACACTTAAAGTGCGCCATACGGGAATATCCATTGTTTTATTTAAGTTTATTGTGTACATTATAATTCACAAAAAGGCTGCAAATGTGTAGGAGTGCATAAATGCATTGATTTATGATTGTTAGGAAGCAAATTAGATTGTGTGTTTATGTGAAGAATCAATAAAAATCGGTCTTATTCTTTTATGGACGTTTCATCTTGGCATGTGGATATAACCATACGGCGTTCCCATGTTTACGGTGCTTCTACGTCAAACCATTAGAGCTTGTAAAAAAAATTGTTGTTTGTTAAAAAATTGTTCTTTTTCCAAGAAATAGAAAATAAATTTAACTTTGGTTAATAAAAATTAAAAAATAATCTAAATGCACGTTAATTGAACTGAGGGCGAATTTTCTTCAATGCCATAAGGGTTAAAGTGTTCAATAATCATCATTGGGCTGCCCTCTATTTTTCCCTTGTATTCTTAGCTGTGGAAATGTATCATAAAACTTTCTCTTTTGTTTATCTTAGATGATGATGTTTCAGAGCACCTTAGATTTGTCGTCAGAGTTAATTATATGTTAATTTGCAGCTGCTTGTCAAGCTCTCCTTGTCTTTAGTCATAACTTTTTTTTTCCGTTTCATTATGTCTGTTGAATGTTTATAAACTTATACAGTCCTTGCTTTCTGATCTCTGTACACTATACTATACTATACTATTTTCTTGAGTCAGCCTAGAAATTATATAAATTTTTACTGGTTATATGATGTTTTTTGGCCCTTGAAAAAATTACACGTTATGCCTGGTGCATTGCAGAATTCCATTCACAATGGTCATGTTATTGAAAGAAAAGCTCGTTGACTTACTCAGTTTTTTATTTCTTTAACAACAGTATATTTTATGCCACAATGTTAAAAGAACTCAATTTAAAGTCCTTTACATTAATATATTCACAATTTTCTTCATTTAATTTAATTTATACTGAAAAATCGTTTGGATGTGTCAAAAAGCTTTTCAAAATGACAACTCCCATAACGCTATGATAAAAAATAAGGGCTTAAAAAGTGCCCAAGGCTTTGTAACATTGTTCTTTTTGGTAAAGAAAATCAAGGTCCTTCCTCTGTAGCCGTATCTTAAAGTCCAATTATTCTAAAGTGGATCAGGAGACTGGAATGTTTATTAATGTCCACTTAAAGGCTGCTCAGGATGTCTTATCTCAGAACGGCAGGATATGTGTATGATGCCCTGTTATTCAGCAGGCTATTGTGTGTGAAGTTGCGGATGACAGCTAGTTAAATTTTATAATTGTAGCACATGATTAGCTCGTAATACACAAGAGGTCGCACCCAAGGCAACTGTAACTATTTTCGAAATTGTGTTTTATTATTACTCACGTGGGACCTCTTGCATGGTCTAAATTTTAAGGCAAATTGTACAGTAGTCGTAATATTTCTTTTTATTTACACAGTTTTATTTAAAGATAACTTAAAAGTAGTACATTCTGAGGCACAGTTAGTCAAACTAATCATAGGATTTTATTAGAAGATTACCTATTGCAAGAAAATATAAAATAATAAAAATTAAGCGTGAGCAAATTGTTTTCACACACACGACCTTTCGTGCCCAGGAAGGAGTAAAATCTCTCACATGTTAAATGCAGGATAGAAACTTCTTGTAACAAGTAAAGTCCCCATATTAATTCATTAATAACCACTGTTTTGATTAACCCTTTTAAAAATACTGTACTGTATGGACAACATTAAATGTATGACTTCTGCTGACGTCCATATTATGTTAAACTTTATAACTTCCTTTACTACGTTTAGTGGCCGTATAATTGTGCAAAAAAACTCATATTTCAAGGTTATGTTGATAAATAATACAATGATATATTTCTTGTACAGATTATTGCTTTTGTATTTTGGCATTAACTAAAGTAAAGCACAGTTATTCAGACTACTACACACATCATTGTACATCATTTGCTTTTTTATTCCGGAGTGACGGGATATTCAGGATGGGTAAGGTTAGGGAGTAGGGCCACCTCCTATCGAGATCCATGAGGAAATAATAGGGCACTACATCTCAGTCATGTCTCCCCGGAAGAAGGGGAGGCCAGCTTTAAGTGACACATGGGTTTTTGCTGTGCCCAGTGGTGGATTCAACTGGAAGGTATAAACCAGCCAGCAGTGATCCCTGCTGGGTAATATATATGTTGCTGGGCACAGCAAAAACCCATGTGTCACTTACTTGATATTAAGTAAGTATTAAGTAAACCCATTTGCTTACTTGATATTAAGTTGTTATGTTATTATGAACAAGTAATGTGAAATGTGAGCAGGTGCATGCATTGTCATGGTGCAAAAGCCATATATTACCAAATCCGGGCAATTTTTCTTTGGATCGCTGCAAACCGTGTTGGAGCTTGCTGGTGGTACTACTTATTCACTGTTTGACCTTGTAGCAAGAATTCATGATCCACTATCCGATTAAAACGAAGAACAGTGAGTATAACCTTCGTGTTCTACTGCACTTGTCGAGCCTTTTATGGTCTTGGCAATTCAGAATGCCTCCACTGGGATGATTGAATTTTAGTTTTGATATCATATTTGTAAACCCATGTTTCGTCATCTGTTATAACACGCTTCAGCAATTCTGCATAGTCTTTGACTTAATTTAGTGACTCGTGAGCAGCTTACATTTACCATTGTTTTTGTTCAAAATTTAAATATTTTGGAACAAATTTTGTTGCTACATGTTGCATACTCAAAACATTCGAAAAAATTTCAAGACATGACAACATCATCAGCGACCTTCCCTGATTGGAATACGGCCATCATTCATAACCATTTCTTCTGCTTTGTTCAAAATTTCATTCATTCTTTGATTTAACAAACGAAAGTCACTGAGTTCATAAAATACATCTAACCCTAGCAGCTGCTACAGAAAAAGCAAACAATGACTTCAGGAGCGTGAGTACCAACATATAAAAAAAATTATAGACAATCAAACTTTCCAAACCTGCGAAACTTAACAAATTTTTTTACTTTTCAAACATATCTTGTGTGTTGACAAATGAATGAAATTACCAAGATTAAGGAGAATACTTCAAGCTACATAGGTTGGCAATATTGTAAAAATCATTTTCTAATTATATAAATATTCTTTTGTTAAGAAACTTTTCAGATATGCTTTACAGTCTCACAGGGACCATTCTCACTGAAATGGTAAAACATTGTAACTTTTTTATAGCTTGGTTTAAAAAATGTTTGTTTACTAAAATTGTGACATTTGGTGATTTAGTGAAGTTTAGTCTATTTCTAGTGAAGTGGTTGTGCACATCAGCCATACTGGAAAAAGATGGCAATAAAGCATTCCAAGGTGAACAGAAAGTACCTTTGGAACATGTTAATTAGAACATAGCATTAAAGAAATTGCATTTTTCTGAGGATAATTATTCTTTTAGCTTTATCATTGCTTCTCCAAAGAGATATCCAGTGTGAAATGACAGTATAAAAGCATCTTAAGACACAATAAAATATCAGGTATTACATTCTCCTTCAAATATCAAAGCAGATATACCTCTTGCAGCTCATCCTACTTCATTATCAACATAAAGCTTCCATTTTAGATTGGATTGCAGTTAGTCCCAAAAAAAACCCTACAATGATATACCACCTAGCCTCAAACATTCAAGTCCTGTGTTTTGTTTGTATATAAGCACAGCTGCAACAGTCATGAATTAAGAGTGGTAGAATAACAATTAACTACCAATGTTCTTATTAGTATCAAAGAGTCTATTACGAGTCTATTACACAAAGTCCCAAATCATCTACAAACAAGAAATTCTTGGTCTTGCTGGTATTTTGAGTTACAAGAAATATGAGTGTGCAGGACAAATAACGTAGGCTCCAGTATTGATCCCTATGGGGCAAGCCATGATTTATTGGGAATGTTGCAGAGTAGTTTCCATTTACAAAATACCTTAACCCATTGCGGATCACGGACGAGCTGGGCTCGTCACTCAGCGGCCGGGCCTAACGGCACGAGCTCAGGTCGCAAAAGCGGTCTGCTTTTAAATTTCCCTCCAAATAGTTCTGTTAATGTCTGATAGATCGGGCGATTGTCTTCACTTGTCTACTAAGAGTGTTTAACAACGGTCTACGTTTAGAGTTTTCAAAACTTTTATAAATATCCTACAGATCGCAGTTGTATGTCGAAGTTGAAAAATCATTCATATGAGTTTACTCTCTGCTTTTTAGCGCTTCTGATTGGGTGTTTTCCTCAGTTGTTATTATAATACTTTTGAGGTTAGTGACACAACTAAACGACGCAGACGTACATGTTGGTGGGTTTAGTCTAGACAATGGCCCGGATGTTGCAATCGATTCGCCCAAGCCGCTTTATTTAGGCTATGATTCAGACATCATCCCTGCCACGCCGTAACCTTGCTCGCGTGTTATCGTTCCTACATCACGGATACCCCAGCAGGCCCATGTTCCATCTAAACGAATACCTTCACAGCTGAATTTTCTAGTATACAATAGCGAGCGATATGATGTGGCGCACCATTGCTGTTCGTGCGGCCGCTGACCGTGAATTAATTCACGCCCGCTGGTGCCCGCGCGCCAAAACAATACGATCCGCAATGGGTTAAACGATTCTCCAAATATAACATAACAATGTTACAAGTACATCCTAGTTACAAAATGACAACTCACTATGAAACAAGAACGTAGCCAGGAACAAATTAGGGGGGGGGGGTCCAGACAACTGATATTTTCCTGTAGTGGACAGAGAGTAAGGCCCATTTTGTTCCTTAAAAAGTTCTTGGCCCATTTCTTTATTGATAACGATCTTTCAGCAGTATATGTCAGTAATACTGAACTATTTAAATAATAATAATAATAGTTTACCGAATAAGTAATTGACAAAATTGAAAATTTGGGGGGAGTCCGGACTCCTTGGACCCCCCTCGCTGGCTACGTCCTTGCTATGAAAGGTGCTGTGATTCACAAAATTGAATGCATTAGACATGTCAAAAGACTGTCCAGTGACTTAATTACTCTTTTCAACACTACCATAAACTTTTAAGATCAACAACTGTGCTGCATCAATAAATTGAGTTGTGTTTAATCTAAAATCATATTAGTTATTGTCACTTTTAACATATATAAGAATAAACTAAACATTACAAGACCTTCAACACTATGGGTACTATTGCTATGTGTCGATAATTGACATCATACATTTTTGGCTTTCTCATATATGACCTTAAGACCTTATATTTTTAATAACCTCAGAAGTAAACCATTATCAATGTGTTAGATAAATAAGTATTTCACATTTATGTATACTCGACTGGGGTTATCTCTTAATTTATTGATCACAATCCTGACTTCATTCACATTGAAATCGTTATGAGTTTAAATTTTATTAACATCTCACTTTCTTTAACCATACAGTTGTTACTCAAGTTAAAATTGGCAATTTAGTTCTAAAAAGACTAAGAAGGGATAGTTTTCTAATAGTACTTACACAACTAATAAAAAAAAATCATTAAATCTATCAGCAGCTATGGTGTGGCATAGGAAGAGATTTGCTGTTTGGAAAATACATTTTTTTATTATATTTCAAGGTACACTTTAGTTTTATTTTCAGAACACTTTCTTCTAATTTAAAATTTTCGTCCTCAACTGAAGTTTTTTATAAAATAAAGTAAATTCTAACTAGTCTTGTTATATAAGTAAGTTATATACGAGCATGGTACCGTTTAGCACTTTGCTTCTATTAAATTTTAAAGGCAGATTTCAGTTTTTCTATAGGTTTACAGGTTATTCGGTTTAAAACTAAATTTTTCCAAATGCCTAATTTTATAGGAATCTACAGAAATTGAGGCTAATTAGCATAGATTATAGAAATTAAATTGTTCATGTAAAGAATTAAAAATACAGCAAAAAATTAATAAAAAAATATTACACTAAAAATATTTCTTGCTTTCCAGAATTTACAAAAAAATTCTTTTTAATACTCTTGAATAAAAAGAAAATCTAAAATATTCTTCAGATGCTTACAAATTACATTAAATTCTAGTGTGTTTCATAAGCTTAAGAACAGTAGCTCTGCCAACAAAATCACAGTAAAATTGAATATTGTTCAGTATTTTTACTAAACCCTTGCGCTTTTTGTATGTTTACTTGAGTTTTTGTAAGTGATAGAAGATAAATGTTGCATTTTACAAAATTTAAAATAATGAAGATAAATTAATGAAATTAAAGTGTTTATGTCAAGAGTTAAATTCTCTTGAAGGGTACAGCAGATGGAATGAATTACAATTTTTTTAATGCTAAAAAACTTACATTGCCTTCAAAATGTTATGAAAAGGAACTTAAAATGTGTTATCTAGAAATAACAAATTTCTCATATACTTCTGATGAATATCAATTACATTATATTCTAGCCTGTTTCATTGCCTAACAAATAATAGGTCAGTCAATCAAAATTAAATAACAGTGGATTTTTTGTCAGTTTTGCCAAACCCTTTGATTTATTAATAGTTTTGCACAAAGAATATCAAGTGCAGGAATTTTGAGTGGCTAATGGGTTAAGAGCCTGATGCAGTGAAATTACCTTGAGTTTTGCTCCATACAATCAACCTCAAACACTTATATATCCTTATATATGGTCATAAAGTTATGGGAGTTATCTTATTTTAAAGATCTAATTAATACACATCGAAATGCCTTTGAATTTTTCTTGTTAAGTTTATGCTTTTTGTATATTCAAGCAATGAAGCATAAAAAGCTTACAAATAAAAAATATAAAATAAATACCTCTTTTGAATGCATATAATGTTATTTTATAATTCTACAACTGAGTTAAGGATCTATAAGTTTATGAGATACAATATTGCTGGAATTAAAACCAAAATGACCACTAGTACAGCTAGCTCGTGATATCTAATTTAATATTGCACACTTCGAACCAACTGATTTGCTCTAGATAAGAGAATAAAAGTAGAGAGTTAATAGGCATAATCAAATTATTGCCAGCTTATATCGTGCTAGACTTATAAGAAGATTACAGGGAAGTAATCTTAAGTAGAAAAACATATTCTATATTGATCAGAGACACCGCCCACTACATATATGATTAATCTACCTGCTCAGATGTAACTAAGTAATATTGTCTATACAGCAGCCTCAGGCAATATATTTGTGTTTGGTGTGGTGATATCATTAATTGCTATATGTAGACCAAAACTGTTGACCAGGTCCTTTAACGTCAACGTCAGCTAGGCCTATTTGGAACATGGAATACTATTTGAATTATATTTTTGATAAAAAGCTATAACATATAGCTATCACTTGATATTTTTTTAAAGAGTAAATATCTAAATTTTGTCCACTAAAAAACATCAGGTATTTTTATTAACTGCAGTATTTCGGGCCTTTGTAGTTATTCGAGAGTTCTAGCTCTCATCTTCTTCAGGATATGCTGTAAGCCAAAAAGCCAAGAATATATTTAAGTCCAGCTTTGTGAGAATGAACCCAAGTGATGTCATTAGACAGAACCAAGAGCACTACACAACACATGTCCCACACACCAGGGAAGGCGGAAGACTGGTGAGAATGAATCCAAGTGATGTCATTACACAGAACCAAGAGCACTACACAACACATGTCCCACACACCAGGGAAGGCGGAAGACTGGTGAGAATGAACCCAAGTGATGTCATTACACAGAACCAAGAGCACTACACAACACATGTCCCACACACCAGGGAAGGCGGAAGACTGGTGAGAATGAACCCAAGTGATGTCATTACACAAAACCAAGAGCACTACATGTCACATGCCCCACACTCCAGGGAAGGCGGAAGGCTGGTGAGAATGAACCCAAGTGATGGCATTACACAGAACCAAGAGCACTACACAACACATGTCCCACACACCAGGGAAGGTGGAAGAATTCTAAATTGTGGAAGTGAGAACAAAAAGATAAAGGGCTAGTAGAAATGTCTAAAATTACTCAACGTTACTTGTCTGGAAATCATTGTATGAAGTGAGATGAGGCCAATGTAATATACAGAGAGGAAAGTTTTATTCAAATTAAAACTTATTGAGGCTAGTAATAGATGACAATAAATGCTTTTGGTTGACCAAAAAGTGACAGACTAATACTTTAAAGGTTAAGGATATTGAATTTTGTCACAAATGTCTCTCTGCAACTGTCACAAGGTTGAAGATCAGCCATGATTTGGACAAGTAGCTGTAAGACCTCCCTGGTATCAAATGTGAGTGATGAGGCAAGGCAGTTCTTTGTGGCGGTTGAGGTATTTATCCTCTTCAGGTCGGAAAGAGTTCATCAATCTGCTTGTTCCAAGAAAGGTGATCAACAAGTGTAAACTTCAAGTGGTTTCAGGCCTTGATGGTGATACAATTTTTAAGAATTTTCCATGCTGAACCATTTGGAATGCCACATATATCTGCCACATATATCTGCTACTTCCCTTATGCTGGTTGTTTAGAACTTGCAGGTGGATACCTTGTTCTTCGGATACCTTACTTCATATGTACATTGAATCAAAAAGCACTTTTTTCTAATATTGTAACACTTAATATCAATCAAGTCCATTGTTACAAAATTTGGAAAGTTTGTTTTGCAACAGTGTAAAATAATATAGTACCAAAAGTGTTATCACACATACATCGCTTAAACACTAGTACAAGTAACAAATAACGCTAAAATATGAACTTCATTATGTTTTAAAATATCAATCTTTACAACACTAAGAAGCCTCATTTGTTAAAAGTGTAGTATATTTTATATCAGCTAACTTCTAAAAAAAATCGCTTCATTTAACAAGACACTTTTTTAAATCATAAACGTTTAAATTTAATATTAAGAATTATTCTTCTTACACCTTTTTATCTTAGTTTAATAATTTAAATTATATAATAAGTATCTCAAGTAATTTTACTGGTACATTGAGTTCTAAATTAGGCCAATCTGCCATAAAATCATCCACTAGTGTTTCTTGGGTATTAGTGGAAGTATCAATTTCAAAACTTTATTATTGTAATTTTTTATTTTTTTAATGGTTGTGTACAATTGTATTTTTCTATTTTGATAGCTCTAACTATGTTGTCTATTCATTCACTTTAACAGAAGAAATCTAAATTTGTATGAATCGATATTTCAGTCAATTACTTCCCAAATATTATAAGCTATCTCTCACTTGAAAGGTCTTGACAAACGAGAACTGTGATTGGATACTTAATGAATTAACAGTTGAAATTTTAAATGATGTCAACTCAGAAAGTGTTAAATTATTCAACCAATAAGTTACATGAGTCGTTTGAACCCTTTGCACTCGAAAGTAAAATTTTGGTCACTACCAAACACTCAGGCCTCTATTGAACAAGTACTGGTGACTTTTTATCAATTTTGTAAAGGTTTTGTTAAAAAATGGTCACTTTTTTTATTTTAGCAGATACAGTTATAATTTTTGTTTTGTTTTATTTCTCCTAAAATTCTATATTGTAAAGAAATATATATTTGTAATTACCTTATGTTTAGTACCTTTTTTTACTTATAACAAAATTTTTTTACAAAAGTTAACTTTTAGCTGTTATAACTGAAAGACATTACATTGACATTATATAAACTATTATTATTTCTAGGTTCCTTACATAATTGTAACCTTGCACATAAAATTTCATACACTTACCTTTATAAACAAAAATGTTGTAGGCATTTTTGTAATTTCCCCAAATAGTGAGTTATTTGTCAAATGATTGAATATTTACTTTTTTAGAGCACAAATTACAATTCATCATATGCTTCCTCTCCATCATGAATAGTATTGATGTGACTGAATTGAACAAATAAACTGAACAAAAAATGTTCACAAAAGACTCACAGAAAAGTTCACAAATATATTGTCCCTTTCACAACCGGCTTTAGTTCAACCAATTGGAAAGTTACATCACAAAGTGTTACCTACTTAATTTCTGATGTACTAGATTATGTGGCCAAAAACACAATAAAAAATGTCATAAAACATAACAAAGCATATAAAAAGAATAACAATAAAGTATTACTATTTATAAAAATAGTCTGTTTATTTTAGCAAACATTTTTATTTATGCACAGGCCATGAAGTCCCTTGCCACACCTTGTACATATTGTTCTGCTTGAAAGCCTGTAATACCTCCCTCACTTTCACTTTTTAGCATCGTCAGACGATTCCGAATCTGATGTTACTTACAAAACTATCACTCAGATCGTCCACATAACCCCACACC
Organism: Homalodisca vitripennis; assembly: GCF_021130785.1. Classification (NCBI taxonomy): domain Eukaryota; kingdom Metazoa; phylum Arthropoda; class Insecta; order Hemiptera; family Cicadellidae; genus Homalodisca; species Homalodisca vitripennis. Next base: position 118,070,373 of record NC_060212.1, read on the forward strand.
ACTTTCTAAACAGTGTATTTTTGCTAACAGGCGAAGCTCGGTGAGTAGGTCGTTCTTTATCAGATGATTGGTCACTCATTTTTGACACAGAGTACTAGTTACAAACCAATAATTTCAATATTTAGCTTGAAAACATTTTGGAAATAACCTTATTGACTGAAATAACTTCTCAGACTAAACAAAGCAATGAAGAGATCAGCTGACTAAAAAAGGTGAAGTTGACAAACCTCTACAACACAACGCAAAACTACAAAATCACCGCCATAAAGTATAAAGGTTTACTTCGTTTTTACATTCAAAAACTATACAGCTTGCGGATATCGCAAATTTACTGCATTTGGTTAATTTATAAAGCCAGTATAAAGGATTTACCTCAGGTCTGACATTTTGGACGTCAAAAGTTTTGGCCAAAACAACGATGTCCGATATTTTGGACGTCGGAGTGCAAGGAGTTAAATATTGAAACTATCAACACATTTTCTTTAAATACAGTTCACAATAATTTGTAGGGAAAATAATAAGATGCTATTAATTTATTGATTCACACTAACAACTTTTATGTACCAGACAATTAGTTTTTTTAGAACTTTTAATTTATACTTTAATAATATACTGTTTTATATAAATTATATGGTGGTTAAAATATTTGTCATCAGTTTAAAAGTGTATTGTTTGGCAAGGCCAGCTCAAATGATAGTTATGTCAGCATTAGCTAACAAGATGAAGGAACTGAAAATGTGTTTTTATAGAATAAAATATCAGTTTGGTTTGGTATGAGTTTGTATGTCCAGAAAATAAATACTGTTTTTTTTTTACTCTTTTCTTATTGGAGATTAAAAACAAACTCTCCAATAATATAAGTTTTTATTTTTGTGGGGCCTTTCGTACTCATTGAGAACATCTTCGGACCCACACAACTGAATAAAAGTAATAATAACATAAATAATTGTGTACTAAATAAAAACATCTAATTAAAAATACAAAGAGATAATATTCTATGACAGGACAGTATGTTATATGTATATATAAAAAATAAAGTTGATATTTACTTAGATCAAATAAAGTAACGATGAATTTTGAAAAGGCCCAGGTTCGTTGTTTACCAGATTATTTTGGTTCTTTTTTATAAAAATTGTTTCATATGCATCGAGGAATTTTTTATTTTGTACTTCTTTTAATAATTTTGCATTTAATTATATATCTTTGCCTGGTTGGCGTCTTTGCAAGAAGGACAGGAAGATGTTCAAGTGGCTGAGACTGATAATCTTTTATGTACGTTGCATGTCAAACTGTGAATTAGTGTAGACAGTATTATGTTCAATGTAATATTCCGGATTTATCACCTGATTCATATTTTCAAATGATAATTGTGATGATTGTTTATTGTCATTAACTCAGGATATGGTTGTGTAGATTTTTTTGTATTTTTTGTAAAACTAGGGAACACAACCCATCTGTACTCCATTCTTTGTGTCATGATCACATTTGATGTGCATACTGCCAAGTATGACTCCTTACTGAACTGTTCAGTTAGTCTTTGAATGTCACCAACAGCACGAGGCATGCAGCTGAGAACTTAACTACGTTGGTTGTGGATTATATGTCAAAGTTCCCGCAATAACTGGCTGCATTAATGTTTTCACCTCTGATAAGGAATACAACGAGCTAAACCTCTTTCCTATCTCAGAATGCATATGATTTTATTTTTTATGGCGACATCGAATTTTATTTTATTACTTGACCAACTTTCACACCATTCCATTCTTATTGTACTTTCATTGTAAATCTTCCTAATCTGATGATAAATTTCAGGTGCCTTTTATTAACAAATAACAGACTGAATGTTATAGCGCTGCTAGGCTCATCAAATTGTGTAAATGGGTTCAGTAAATAAATAAAAGACGAGTAACCTATAATAGTCAGTGTGAAGCTGGTGAACTAAATAAACAAGCGCTGAGTGCCAGCAGTAGCTCTGTAGTGGCATTTTAGTAAAATGGTATATAATTTACAAACGTGTCTCATTAATTATTTAACATATTTTTATAGTAGGTTTCTGCAATGCTATGAACAAAGTTTAAAACAGATAGCACACTTTAATAACAATTTAATTGGACAAATAGCATACAATTTAATTGGAAAAAAATAGCATACAATTTAACTGGTCAAGATAGCATTGATATCAGTGTTGTAGGGGTCAGGAAACTGACATAAAATTTGTGTGGTTGGTGTGTGTAAATATATCATATGGTGCAGTATATTTGTCGGCCATAATTGATAGTTTTACTTTGTGAATGGTTTTTTATTGGTTTGTCATATTTGCATGTTATGTCTCCATATTATTGTCACAGGGCTTTGGTATCATTAATTGTATGAAATCTAGTAAGGTTATTTTTTGATCCCAGAAAGGTACTTGATTCATTATAATAAATATTGGTATGACATGTAATTAGTAAGAAATGCAAACATTCTAGGAGCAGTTGGATAAGTAATAAAATAATTCAACAAGAAAACGTAAATTTATCCTTTTAATTCGAGATTATAGAATATATTAAGTATAACTTATTAACTTAACTTATAAATAATTTCTGTGGTGTTTTTCTCATTCTAAGTTTTTTCCAATAATTTTCTGACTTTTCAGTAATACTAAACCATTTGTTGTATAATACACTAACTACACAAAATTAATATTAGTATTTAGTTTTATTGTAGTGACGCTATTCTTTGTACCTTATACATATTACGGAATAAAGTAGTTTGACTATGACTATAACACAAAATATTTTTCAAAGTTATAAATGTACCTTTTTATTTGCTTACATCTCAAAACTGTTAAAGCTTTTCAAAATAATGCAAATAATAAACAATTAAATTGTGTTAAACACAAAAAACATTGCCAAGAATATAAAATTCGAATGTGTTAAACCCAAAAACATTATAAAATGACAATTTAAAAAATTCAAAATAGTGTTTTTTACCTGTACAATTTAAGCAAATTAATTTTTTTTTAAATTAAAATTATTTATTTAAACTTTACTGTAAAATAAATAGTGTCTGATGACACCACCATTAAAATAGGCAAACTATATTTTCCCTTAACAGTTAAATGTATTCTTATAACCATTCTTTAAAGTATAATAATATATAAATTATATACATTTAGGCCCAATTTCATACATATTCACTATTATTTTTAAAGATACAATCTTTGTACTTTCACATATTGCATGAAAATTGGATGTAATCTGTATAATTCCAGTTTAAATTCTTAATTCTGATTCGAGTGAGATATGTATCTGTAACTTCACTGACAATAAAGTAATTTATTTATTTTCAGTTTTTAATGTGTAGTAATGCAACTGCTGGTGATCCGTGGGCTTATACTATCACCCAGTACCCAGTAGATTATTATCAAGATATAACGTATAGGTTATGTAAATTATATAGATCTTGCGATCTATTTTGTGTTTGGTCTAGTTTTTTAATACATTTTATTCACTACAATATTAATTTGATAATTTTAATCCCGATTATAATAATATTCAGAATCAGTTAAAAATTCATTAAAGATACCTGTGCTTCTTAAAATGTTATGAATTGACTGTGATAGTAAAGATGATGCGGAGATTGCGTAAGTGTATCATGTTAGTGTAGTCTGAGCCTAGTTAGTGACAATAGTAAGAGTGAGCGCACTGACACTGTTCCCTTCTCTCACTAACCTAACGTTGTTTCCTCTGTTAAGGCTGACAGCGTGGCCGGAGGAACGAGACCCCCTGTGCGACCTCTCGCTCTTACTATTGCTTCCTAGGCTTCAGAGTCCACCGACACCGTTTGTTTATCTTATTTATTACCGTACCTTTATTCTAAGGTAACTCAGCTGTTGTCTTCCATTAGGGAATTTTGTTAGCACCGATTGTAAATCCAATGTTTAAATTTTACGATGTTAGACTTGTAATTGTAACAGTCTAATACATACTGCCAATATTGTTATTACGGATAGGTCTTTGTGAATGTCAGAGTAGCATATTAGAGTGCTAAGATTCGACAGGAATCATTGTAAATATCTATTATTTATATATTTGAGTTTTGGTTTGACATTGCGTTATTTATTCATGATAGTCTTCTCATTATTGTAAGTTATATTATTTATTTTATTTAGCTGTTTAGCGATGTTGATAGCTGGCTTATAGGGCAAACTGAACCTCTGTGATAAGTTGTTGTGTTACAAACTTATTATGTTATTTATTTATATTGTCACTTATTGTCATCTTATTTATTGTTAGTACGGTTAGCTAGGTTAAGTAGTGTGTGTTCACTCTGGCTCGAGGGACCAATGTATCGTGTATCGTGGCCTTCACAGTTATTGTCTTTACAAATGCATGCAATACAAATGTAATAACCTATGAAGTTGTGTTTCTTTTCCTGTTTCTTGTAATCGCTATACTCTCTGTATCAGGGGTTCTTCATGTCTAAATGTATAATTTGCTAACAAACAGTTACTTTACTCTTAACATTAGTTTTAATGCGTAATGAATCTTGGTCTGCTTTATTGATGTGTTACACTCAAATACGAAATGTGTTTTATTGTAATAATTGGTTAAATTAAGTATGTAATTTCTCCAGCAACAGTCATTAATCCTTTTATTTAAAAAGTTCACATTTTATTTAGTTTTATAAACAATGAAAATGTAAACAGGCCCAATTACGTTGATCTGTAAGACAAATTAAAATGTAAACAATATAGAGAATTAATCAAAAGTGTTAAATAACAACATAAATGTATTAAAGCCGTGCAATAAATATAGTAAAGTCTGGTCAGTCTATTTGTCTGAAGATGCAAGAAAATGAAGTGTTTATTTCGTATTCCACTCAGCTAAGCTGTATGTAATAAGTCCAAAATATGAACTATCAAACAAAAATCTATTAATAATTAACCCTTGAACTTGTAGTAATTTGTTGCTCAGTTTTTAGCCTTTTCTAAGAAATTATTTTAATAGTGTAACCATCAAACATGTGAATATTTGGGTTTGTATTTTGTTTAAGATTGTTTAACTCATTAGCTCGGAGAGTAAAAATTTGAATATGGAAAAAAGTGAGTATTCAGAAATCGTCACTCATATACAAAGTGGTATGTAACTGGCAAAATTTAACAATCGTAATTTTTCCTTGGCATTAACTTAAAACTATCAGAACAAAGATTAACCCTTCCAACGTGGCTAACGCCTATAGACTGCTGATGCTTTAAACGCGGATAACGTCTACAAATGCAAAAGCTTTACTTTTGAAATGGCAAAGAATTAGTTGTTAAAACTTCCGTAAGAGAGCAGGTCGATGTTCCTTTCGACTGTCGAAACTAGACAAAACGCTTTGTCACTGTTGGTGGACGTTGTAACGGTATCTACTCGGGTTGAAAGCAATCGCCGCCATTTTTTGTATGGCCTGTGACGCGGCACACGCCTACAGACGCGTTCGTTTCATTCAGCCTGTTTAACTACGTGTGTGTTGGTCATATGTTGGTTATATTGTTAAACAAAGTGTTTTGAATCAGTCTGTTGTTATTCTAATAGTGTTTTAGTTTGTTTTTACTAACATTTAGTATAATTTTTTGTTATATTGGCTAATCCAGATGATCCAAGTTTTGACGAAGTGGTCAAATGTTTTCATGCGTATAAAATTCCCAAAAATATGTAATATTACATGTTTATTATTTTTTCTTATAAAGGTAATACCAAGGAATATGAAACAAAAATTAGCATTGGGAAATAAAAAAAAAATATATTTTCTTATGTCTTAGCGTTTGACAGTAATTTAAATTAGCGCTTTAAGGGTTAACCGTATGATATAACATCATGACTAGAACTTCATATAAAAGTTTATAGTGTATAAATTATGTTTATACTCTACTGAACTACATTTCGGGACTTATGCTATTTCATGTTTGGAGGAAAAAAGATCTAACCTTTCTATTCTTTAAAAAAAAATGTCACTTAATTTGTAGATAAATCCTTGTTTTATGGAACGTGTATTGTTTTATACAAGTTGGTAAAATGCCCCCTAACCAATATAATATTAACAAAATTCATGAGGAATACATCACAAAATAATTTGTGAGAAAGTGGTGTCTACGTTTTTATATTTTTTTGAAAAATTATAAATAATATAATATATATTTTTTTAGCTTACTGTTTTTATCAGTGAGTAAAATATGTGTTTCATAAAGAAGTAGACTTTACAATTTTCTTTTCATAACTTGAAAATTTGTATAAAAATACCTTTTAAGTGTGGGTAAGCTTCAGCAGTGAACACGTTTAACTTTTTTTTATTATTTTTTTTTTATAGAGGTGCGAAAAAAAATCTTTATAAGAGACCACCATCGTTAGTCCTCCACCGCCCATCTTACGGCAGATAACAATGGACGGTAGTGTGGAGATTTTTACCCACTAAAAAAAAACACTCCTCTCCCCGTAGATGGTACGGGGAGGACTGGATGGAACCGCGTTAGCATTACATCAATCCAGTCCGTGCTACGTCTTACAACACCTACTCCTGGCTACTGGTCCCTTTCGACGATTTTATCTCTCAGAAGGTGCTGTGCATAAGCTGTGACAGCTGACCAGTTTTCTTCTTGTGTGATCATATAGGTCACCAGGCTTGAGGGGGAGAGCCTGGCGCCTATTATCTCTTCGGCGCTGCTTCTGTAGTCCTTCCACCGAGCACACTTGAAGAATGTGTGTTCGGCGTCGTCGATTTTGTCCAGGCAATATTTGCACATTGGCTTGTCATGTAGTCTCATCCTGAAGAGGTAGTCGTTGAACTGGCCGTGACCCGTCAAGAACTGTGTCAGGAAAAAGTCCGTTTCACCGTGCTTCCAAGAGAGCCAGACGTTGATGTCCGGTATCAGGCGTGCTGTCCATCTGCCCGTCTCTTCCGATGTCCATCGATCTTGCCACTCCTGTAGCGTTTCCGTCTTTATCCTCGTTCTTGCCTCCTTGGAGTTGTCATCATTCCTTTTAGTGTTGTAGAGTTTCACTCTTTCAAATGCTAACAAATCAATTGGTGTGGCTCCTGCTATTACCAGTACGGCTGGAACCGTTCGGTAGGAACAAGCTACCCTAAGAGCTCCTCGTCGCTGCACCGCAGCTATTTTGCATCAGTATGTCTTTTGCTTTAAGTTATCCGCCCATATTTCTGCTTCATAAAGCAGCACTGAATGAACTGTTTCCAGTAGCACTCATCTTTTTTTGGCTCGTGGTCCCGTGGTATTCGTCATAATTCTTGACAAACTAGACACTGTCCTGTTAGCCTTCGTGCATGCGTTTTCAAGGTGTTCTCTGCAAGACAGTTTTTCGTCTATCATTACCCCCAGATAACGCAGAGCCCTTGTTGTCATCAACGTTGTGCCTCCCACGTCTACAGTGAATGGTTTTGGGAACCATTTTTGACGAGTCAGGACGACCATCTCGGTTTTCTGCTTGGCGGAGTTTCTCAAGCCAAGTTTCAACTGTGTCAGTAGTCTCTCGGACCAGCAACTCTGCCTCCTCTACACTGTCAAATACTATCGTAGAATACATTAAACTAACCTGTTTACTAAAGGCCAAGCTAACCACACCAGGACCAAATCTGAAACTTATATATGTAGTATTACAAATTTTCATAATATTTCCATTCTTTCAAGATATATTGTGGGCAAATCTTATATTTTATATCTTATATCACAAAAAAAGTTACAAAATTTTAAAATATATTACATTAAATTTTAAATCTAACATAGTAGTGACTGGTATGTTAAAAAAACTATACATTGTATTAAAAGCTATACATTGCATATAATTTTTGTATGATGACACTTTTTGTTTTTTAAACAATACAGTACAAAAATAAAAAACACAAATGACATACTCATTCATTTAACTCTAATATATTTATGAGACATTAAGTTTTAATGCTTTAGTCAATATAAAAATTGTACTATCTAATTATAAATAATAAAAAGTATATGTACTAGTTCTCAATGAGCAAAGAAACTTAAATATAGGTTAGTACAAGAATACACACTGAGAAAACAGTTCAGCAAAACTTCTGTTTGTTATTTCAGATTGTATTTCACTCAGGAATTTATACTTCAAATCTCATAAAAAGTTGTCATATACTGTAATATTGTGTTTTTATTGTTATAATATAACAGTTAAAAGTTTCAGTGTATTAGAATTTGCAAAGAAGACATATTAATTTAGAATGTTTCTGTATAAAAATTTACAACACTAATTACTTTTGGAAATGTGTATGCCCGGTAATATAACCTCCAGGTAAGATTAAAAATAATGCAAAATTTTACTATTAGTTTACACAGAAGAATTTTACTCTAGAGGACAGGTTGAAAACATCTGGTAGTAATTAAGGATTCCTGATTGTATTCTTTTTAGAAACCACAGAGTTTCAGACATGTTACAGCAAGATCATCAGGTAGAGCAAAGAAAGGATAATTTCTCAAAATGACTAATTAGGGTAATTTCCATCAGAAACCAACCATCCAATCGTGATAGCTTGACCATGTTTAAAGAAATGTACTTTTTGTACGTAAAAACGTAAAATATTGTATTTGAAACAATTTTATGTCTTTATTAGTTCTTGGTTTCATGAATTCGAGATGGTTGAAACTTAATTTCTTCTAAATTCTCTGTGCGAAAAGTGGTATCTCTCTTCATTCATCAAAGGTAGATATGCAATAAAATCGTATTGTGGTGCTAATTTAGGCCATCTTTCTATATCTTTGTCACATTTACTTTATACGTTTAGCTAAATTAAATATAAAAATTTACATTTTTAGAATTTTTGTATCAGGAAATATTTCTGCAATTTTAATTTTGTTGTTTCATAAATTCTATAGAGTGCATAAAATCTTTATGGATTATGTTTCATAAGAAACATTTAATTACCCTTTCAACTTAAAAGTTTATGATTTGAACCGGTATAAAATAATACTGGTTTCAAGTTATACACTTTCACAATTTTGCAATTGGAATTTATGTAATATAGCATAAATAAGTAAAAACCCATACCTGTACTAATAATCATTAAGGTCAACAAAATTACCAAATTCTCATGAAATATTGTTGTAATGCTTGATATAAAACCAAATATGAGCTGTTAATACAAAATTTCAAATGTTGTTAAATAATTTTAATTATTGTTTGAGGTTATTCAAACAATTTAAAAAGGTATCTCTGATTACATCCTTTTAGAATACCTGTACATTCAGGCTAGAATATTAAAAAATGTCAAGGTAGAAATAATCGTTACGATTTTATTTACATTATGAATGGTTTGGGAATTTAGCTATATAAGGTAAGTGTTCCCATTAAGACTCAGAAGCCTCAAATTTCCAAACAGTATGCATCAGGTTTAGGTTATGAAGTCAGAGACACACAGGGAACATTTCATTAGTTTATATTTTATTTCCATTTTTTTAAACTCCTGCCCACGAGCATTTAGTTACATCATGTGCAAAGAAATTGGAGGTGATAATGGGGTTATTTTGGAGTATTTTTGGTATAGGGTGTGTCAATTAAAAAGGAAGTTTTACTGATAGTACCCATTTTGTTGGTCTTGAGCTTTCAATCTTTGTACTTATACAGGGTTAATAAAATGTCTGAAGACCCCCTGTTAATATTGTAACGGCTCACCCTAGAACCGTAATTTTTACAATCCGTCATATCTCACTATACCAAGCCCGGTCCCAATAAAGTAATTTAGGAACACTTAAATTTTAGCATGAGGTGTCCCTCAAGCACTCCAAAGATTGGTGAAGGAAATTAAAATAGATACAAGTGGAGAGTGCAAAAATTAGTAGACATCAAGAAACATAATGATCAGGAATTCTTACCAAACTTCATATCTTCACATTCACATACAGAGTTAATAAAATAATCTGGAGACCCACTGTTAATATTGTAATGGCTTACACTAGAAAAACTAAACTAGTAGTTTTTGGGCATAATTTTTATTTAGTTCACAAACCCAAAGTGGGGGATTTTGGGAGCAGCTAAAAAATTATAAATGATAAGCCCTATCGCGTGACCCTATTTGTAGGTCTTAATTAAAGAAAACTAACAGTACAACTGGAGATTATATTAACTCTGTACAAAATGGTGGTCAATTTAAAGTTTTAGAAGTCAGAATGAAGTACTTACAATCTAGACATAACTAACTTTTTTGAGCAGCTAAAAACTATAAATCTTAAGCACCACTCAGTCACATCTCATGTTTAAGGTATTAAATGGGGGGGGGACCAAAGCAAAGTATGGTTTTAATTGTTATCAAACCTAGCTAATAAGAAAAGTTAAAAGAATTATTGGGAATTCTTAAAGGCATGAGAACTACATTCCACAAATTATGTACTTAGTCCAGTGTAATCAGTTGAGTAGTTTCATCTGCAAATATGTAGGATTTAGCAAAAACGTTGCTTGGTAGGTAATTTATTGAAACTAAGAATAAAAGTGGGCACAGCACTAAACCCTGGGGTACCCCATCTCAACTATAGGTAACCACACTCATCATTGACACATACCACCTGCCTTCGATTTTAATAGGTAAGATTTAAATAGTTTTAAAGCAGTGTCTTGAATGCTATAATATTCCAACTTTTGGAATAAAACATCATGATCTACACAGGATTAACATTGTTAATGATGCGTATTTATGGTGATAGAATTCGATCATATTATTAAGTTGGATATTTATTTAATGAAACGTTTCCCAATAGAAACCCTATATCAAAATCTCCTCTTGAAAAAACAGGCTCAGTGTAGAATCAAGCTAAATCTTGAACACCGAGAACAGCAAGATTGTCTGGAAATGTTGATGTCTGTTGTTGCAAATCTGCAACTACGACTTTGTCAAAAGAAGTGGGGATGTATAAGGAATACTTTTGTAATATTTTATATGAAAATCAATACAATGCCTACAAATCTTGTGCATTAGCTGAACGAAGATGTCTTTGATTTAAGAATATGATGAAATGATGAGTAAAATAGATAACCAGGTACTTAACTTAAATTATATTGTAATTAGTGACAAAGCAACCTTCATACTTAACTGGAAGGTTAATAGACACAATTATTGTCTCTGGAATGATGTCAATCCATACTGAGTGTAAGAACACCACACTCAACTTCCCGAAATAATTCATGTTATTCTAGGTGTGATGGGAGAATTATTGGACCATTCTTTATTGAAGGGAACCTTACTGGTGATGTGTATTTAGATATGCTCCAACAACAGATAATTCCAGGCATCCAGAGATGATTTTCAACAAATTTGATTCCAACAAGACAGAGCACCTCCACATTATAGTCGGCAAGTCTGTCACTACTTGATAATATTTTCCAAAATTGATGAAGGTCGGTGTGAGTCTATTCAGTGGCTTGCTACGAAGGTTGTTTTTTCTTTTTGCAACGTCCGACTTCATGCCATGGCAGGTCCGCGATGTGATCAGTAGTCGAACGTGCGTCATCCGTGTTACAAAATATGTCACTGCCGGGTTCAGGTAGTCAGTTTGCACTGAGTTGCAGTTGCATAAACATGATCGCCTCTATTGAGTCTCCCGCCAAATGTAAAAATCTGCAGAGTGTATTTTATCTAGTGTAAACCGTTAACAATATTAACAGTGTCTCCAGACTATCAAATTAACCCTATATTAACAGTGTCTCCAGACTATCAAATTAACCCTGTATGTGAATATATGAAGTTTGGTAACAATTTCTGATTATGCGTTTATAGATGGCTACTAATTTGTGCACTCTCCACTTGTATTTATTTTAATTTCCTTCACCAATCTTTAGAGTGCTTGAGAGACGCCTCATGCTAAAATTTAAGATTTCCTAAATGACTACGGGAACTATTTGCCAAGATGAAAGGCTATTCCTGAGTGTCTCAACTATGGACACCAATCCTTTGTTACCTTTACCCCTACCCAAGGTTGCAATACTTCAAACAATAAATATTTAGGCAATGCAACTCCAATAATATTATGGAAGCAGATATTACTGAACTAATAAAGGAGTTTTGGTGCGGTGAGCCTGTAGACTTCGCTCACTGCCCCTCTGCTGACCTAAGTGATCATAGAAGTATAAGTGTGAGTATTGCTGCTGTTTTTCGTGAACAATTTGGAAAGCTCTCAAGTGTCATAAATAAACATTTAACTTGTAACAAAATTTCAAATGGAGCTACAGTGTATAATCTGGTGAAAAATCAAAATATCACCTGAAACCAAAAATATCTGAGTATGACAGCATTTAAAATGTTAACGGGCAATTTTAGAACAGCAGGTAAAAAAGACATGTTCTCCCATGGGGTGTGTTCGGGATGGAATCTCACTTCATCATTTTGCTGAGAAGATTGTTGATTTTTAGAAATCTACAGATGCCATTGTACATATAATTACCCACAGTGAAATTCTTCCCATATATTAAGAAACGGACTGCCATATGAAGATTTCGTTAAATATTTACAACATGCCATCTGTTCTCTCTAACAGTCACCTAATGCTTGGACCTTATTTCGTCTTCAGCTGTCTGTTTGACCTTCAAAAACTTTCAGAAACTACCTGAAATTTCTGAATTTAAGTGAAACAAAACCTAGAGCAGCTAACTTATTGTCTAGCTTTAACTCACAAAATGTATGTATCATTAGGAAGCACTCCGTAATAATTATAATGCTATTATTGCAAGGCAAATTGGAGATAACAAACAACTTGGGTGATATGGAAAAAGGCAGTGTGGACTTCTTATTTTTATCGATTGGCAACAGACAACACATGTCACCAATTGTGCCCTGAAACCTGGTACAAATTCAGAAAAGCTAAAATTGAAAATAAGACAGTCACAAACAATCTGTTACTGAAGCAATAATGACTGCCATCAAGCCTAGTCATCAAGCTCACTCACATTCTGACCTGCTCAGAAAATGTTTACATGGAAGGACACAAAATGTAAACGAGTCTTTCAACAGTGTTGTGTGGGGCAGAATACCTAAACACGTGTCTGTAGGCCTAGACACTCTAGAGCTAGGTAGGAGGGATGCAGTTATAGTGTTTAATAATGGGAATGTAGGAAGAGTTGGAGTGCTGCAAGAACTTGGAGTGAGTGACCTGGGTAAGAACATGATAATTGCCCCACAAAAGTTCAATGTCGTCCGTCTACACCAAGCTGAACGCGCAGCTGAAGCAATGACCAAAGAGAGCTGAGTAAAGACAATAAGACAGGTTTTTGGAGAAACAGTGGACGATGATGATCGATATGTTCCAGGAGGGTTTTAAAAGTTTAAGTGGTGTTTTACCCTCAATTTTGTAAAAATAAAAAGGGTTTCTGCGATTTTCCGAAAATCTTATTTTTGCATCGAAAAGAATCTTTTTCTCAAACATTACTAAGGATATGGTTTAAAGCATTATTTATGTAATTTTCATTTGCTACTCTTGGTGGACTTACTTTGTGTATTCTTTTTTAGCATTCTGTATTTTTTATACATTGTTATTTACTTGTTGTGCTCTTACTATTCTTATACCTCTCATATAAGACAAGTTCAATTTTTTTATTTTTTTCAAAGTGAGGCGTGAATCATCATCTGTGGCCTTCTTGATTAAATTAATTGAACTTGTTTTATATTGCAGCATTAATTTAAGGAGCCTGTCAACAAAGAAATAAAAAGTTACAAATTTACTCTATACAAAAAATATACCAGTCTAACTCAGATAAAATTTTCCTTATATGTAAAATAGCTGTTTTACCTAAGTCTAGTACGTTTTGAACAGATTTCATTTTAAAAAAATATGCAAAAACCCCGTTATGATCAGAAATATTAAATCCAACTGCTTACAATGTTGTCAAGACAAACATCTTTAGTATTTTCATCAGTTAACCAATAAAGATCAAATGTTCCTAATAAATTTAGAAAAGATTCCGTATAAGGAGATATTTGTCTGAAGTTCACATTCAAATCTACAGTTATTATATTTTTTTTTTTTAACTTCCATAATGCTTCTAAAGAAGTTAAAAATTCATGTATGTTTAATTGAGGGGTACTGTACAATAAAATCAGCATTTAACAATTTTGCCGCAGATATATTACAGACTCAGTCAATACCAAGTTTTTTTTAATTTAATATTTTTAATTCAATACTGTGTGTAATAAAAATGACTCTACCACCTCTGGTCGAAGAGGTTCTAGGACAATAAATGCTAGCAACTTTAAAACCAAGAGGATTATACAACAAAGACTCATCCTCAAAATAGATCTAGCAAATTTAACTTATTTCTGATGGATTGCATGAACTCGAAGTGCAAAGTCTCCTAATTGAGATACAGGACTCGACTCAGCCCCACCAGTAGCTTGTTGAGATGTAGTATCAGTGGTTGGTTGGGGTGCCGGGTACTCTCAGATGATGCAGGTGCCGGCCGAATATGGACATGGGCATATGGCAGTGCAATACAATCACTAAACTCAGTGTTGATCTAGTCCATCTTAGTGTCCACATGAGAATAACCAGAGATGCCTGTTTTCATTTTTTATAAATATCTAAGCAATGGCACCTCAAAAAAATGTATACAGCGGGTAATGCAACCACAGATGTAGCTAATCTGTAAATCAAAAGAGACAAACAAAGAAGCTTATATTACCCTCAGTAATTCTCCCACTTCCCAAGTGCAAAGTTAAAACATAACTTGAATACTATATTTAGTGTAAATAACAAACATTTAAGGGATTTAAAATGTGTATCAATTCTAGACCTTCAAAGTCTCTATTTACAAAGCAAAATTTCCCTTGTTAGGGTTATAGATATTTTTGAGGATATCCAAATTTGTAATAATGGCTTTAGATAGAATTTTTTGAAAACAGGGAAATAGTCAACAATGGAAAGCGTTTTCTGAAATTACTGAAAATGTTTCATGCTATTGTTTTGAGATTTCTATATTTCAATAATTGACCTAGTAATAACAGCAAGTTGGAAGTTGGAAATGTTTTTCACCAATGTTAGAAATAGCAATTAAGATGTATATGAATATTTCCCCTAAATGCTTTTTTACTTCAAGGACAAAGTGTCTTTATCTCCAATAGAATTTGAACAGAGTTCTGCCTTAAAACATACTTATAAAAGACCTCACTCACCAATTTTAATTCTCCCATGAACATAGAGAGCTTGAAATTTAATACACAGATATTTCTGTCCTAAGTGTGTGATTAGTAAGGTATGTAGAATTCTTTTGAACTTGTTTTAGAATTATTTTAAAGCAGCCTTAAAATTTTTTTTTTTTTGGCCTTATGGGTAACAATGGGCTCAGTGGTAATGGATAACATAGATAGTAAAAGCATGAATTTAGTCAAGTACCTTAACATCTGTTTCTACTTTTTATGAATCAAATCTCTTCATTTTCTTTGCATGTTTAACGAACGGAGTAGAGTTGCATTTAATCAAATTAAATAACATCTTTTAAGGTGATACTGAAATTTGATATAACGCTCTTTCACGTCGTGAACCGGTTATAGGTTCTTGAGTTTAACACAGTACACAATTAAATTGAAAAAATAACCATGGTTTGGACTGACTGATTACAAGATCTTACAACAACTGAAACAAATTACATGAAATAGTCGAGAAACTGACAGCCAATTCGTATTATATAAGCACTTAATCCTGATAGAGAGTTGTTGTTTCCTAAGAATGGCTATGGATAGCTTTTTAACAGTAAGTCAAGCTAGTTTTGGTGGAGGTCGAAATGAGAGGGTATTAAAAGAGTAAAAATGAAACCATAATCTTTTTCTCGGACTGTACTTTTCATAGCTTGATACACTAAAACTGACCATCAAACAAGTAGCTAAAGAAACTGAACATAGCCACTTGTGTATGTATAATGGTTAGCTGACAGATTTACAATTTGTTTAAATGTCTAATAGTTGGTATTAATTTTGTTAGGCTAATAAAAATATGATCTGAGAAAAATGATCAATAGTTTTAACCCTTTTAATACACAACCATTTTAACCTCCCCACCTAAATTAGATGATCTATTTCTCTCTCCAGGAAACCTCTATTGATTTCAAGAAAATGTGTGCATATACAATATAAATTGGCTCTAAAACTCACACCAAATATTCATGTTGTTAAGCTCATGGACTCAACGTACAAGTTTTTTCTCTTAAATCTCAATAATCCACCACCCCACTGACAGACAAGTTCAAGTATATTTCGCTGAACCACATACATGAAGTTTTGCGCACATGTTTACCGTAACCCATAGCTTCCTAGAAGTATGTAGTGCAAATACAGCTAGCATAATATAAAACATGTGAAAATCAGACATTGGTTGTTGGACACAAAAGTGCATAGTTAAGTATTCATTTTAAAACATATTTATTTTCAATGCTTTTTATTTGATTACTAAGTATATTGTGAATTTTAAGTAATAATTTGAAACTTTGACCATTGTACTGCATAGGGAAAGTTATATTTTAACATAACAATTTAAAAATGTAGTATTTAAATTTAGTAAAATAAAGTATTTAAATGTATATATTTATCTACTTGCTAGTTGTCTTTCTATATATTATTGTTTTTGTACGATGATTCTTGGAGCATTTGGAAAAGTTTTAATTCATTGTAACTGATAATAATCACACAATTTTTATAATAATGCACGAAATACAAAATACATTGGGAAATTGTGTGATTATTATTAGTTGTATTTAATGTTATTGTGTTCTATATATAATGGTTCATTAAAAGTCTAATCCTTAGATATACATACTGTGTAAGTAATTGTGTTGTTGTGCGATAGTCCAATTGTAACACTTTAACTTGAAGGGGCCACTCCAGTGAAGAAGCAGACACGCAGCAATGCCCCCATACCCCCCGTGGCGGGGCCTAGCATGGTGCCTGTGAGTGTGGAAGAGTCCCACCCACCTGTCAGACCACCTTCTCCTGTTGTAGAAAAAAAGATTGTAATACCAGAGGTGAGGAAATCTTGTACTTTGTACAATTTTTGTTTCTGTACAATTCGCAAATCCATTAGAAATATCATTTAAACTCGCTCAAATTTTGAGTATTTTTTACTTAATCTCTAGTGCGTCCACAATCAAAAGTTAATAAAAATATTGCATCTCTGAAGTCGCTAGGTCGTATAGATGTACGACAAAGCACAACTATAGTGACATTTAAAGCAGATTTTTGTGGCTTAGACTAGAGGTGTGCCAGGCATTCCAGAATGTTGCAGGCTCAGAAGTAGTTCCATGCAGTACGTTCCGACATTGCTTGTCTACTTATTTAAGTTTCTGGCCGACATTGTACCGGTACAATATAATACTACGTTCTGATATTTGAATTTTTAACACAAAGTGTATCTGCTCAAGTTGTTTTATACATCATAGATACACAGTTCTATAAAAGTTAAACTTTGTGTATGCCTATATTCGCAAATATCAATTTAAATTCTAAATCCACTCATTACTAAATTCACTATACTGTCAGTATATGTGATCAAAGTAAACTAAACAATTTTATCCGAACAACAAAAACACAATAAGAAATATTTCTGAAATGAATTGAAATTCACATATTTTACAATAATTATATAAAATACAATGAATGAAATTTAAACATAATTATATATTTAGAAGGTTACCTTGAAACGGTAAAATAAATTGATATATGAAAAGAAATTATATGATTTAAATACTAGAACTTGACTACTCAATTACTATTGTTGATCCCAAATTAAAACAGTTACTTTAAAATTAAAGAAATATTTTTACTTATATTTATGTGCTTGCCTGGAATCCAGAGCGGAACTGGAACATAGATCAGCCTAGTCGTTCTTCTTAACAGTTTCAGAACGCCCGGAACCATTTTGGCATGTCTAGTAAACTTTTCCAACAGAACATGGAGTTTTCTGAGCTGAACAGAGCCGGAACTTCTAGGCCCGTAACCTGTTCCGACGGAACATGGAGTCCCGAAGAAGTGAAATGTTCCAGGTCCGTTCCGATGGAACTGTTTCAGTTCTTTTGACACATCTCCATTCTCACTAGACAGTCAAGTGAAACTATGTTGAAGTATTAAATCTGAGTCTCTTTGCTATTAGTCATTTTGTTGACTCTAATTAATAATAATCTCGGAACAGGGCATTCGTACTCAATGTAATCATAATTTATATACAACACATACGACTTATGTATCGTTACATTCTTCACCACAACAATTTTTCTGTCTTAAAATTCTGTAATTCTATTTTAATGACGTTACTAAAAACTGTTCTGGAGCATTTCTTGCTTATTTTGATGTTGACAGCCGCTACCACCCATGCCAGTGCTGGCTATGGAACAGGCTAACAAGGAGAAAGCCACTCCGAACCCTTATTGTGACTTCTGTTTGGGAGACGCTGTCATCAACAAGAAGTCGGGCCAACCGGAGGAGCTGGTGTCCTGCTCCGACTGTGGCCGTTCAGGTGAGAAAATAATATGTCACAGAGGAAAATGTGTAATGTTTCATTTGCAAGAAGTGAAAACTTATGTCTGTTTGCAATACTTATCTTATAGTGTGTTAATATTTTTTTCCAATATACGTAGTTTCATAAATATTGCCCTCTTCAATCGTTAGGAATTATGATAATACCACGCTTATATATTTATACTTGTTTAATAAAATGTCAAAAAAAAATCTGCAGTGTTTTAATCTCATGGGAAATTTTCATACCTATCCAACCATTTGCTTGATTTGAAATATGTTAAAGTTGGAAAGAGTCACTCTAGTCATATAAGAATGAGATTTAAATATGCGTTTAGTAATTGGTTAAAATTAGAAGTCTTTAACTCTGTTGATGAGTTTCTTAACTGTGATATTAGCAAATTAAGTTTTTAACATTGTGGATATATAGATATTTGTAATGTTTTTAACACGTTCACGATGATGGCTTATTTTTTGGACTTTTTATTTTTCTGTCAGATTTTTCAGTAATAAATGCAAAAACCACAATATGTTTGTTATGTTAAACATCTAAATATAACAAGATAAGTATGTAGGCTTCAAGTATGTAGGATTTGCAATTTTGCACAAATAATTATTTCAAGATGTTTTTACAATGTTCCCAAGGGGTACCTTAAAAATGAAGCAATCGTGGTACACGATAATCTGAGGTATTTATTTAAGAGCGGGGTCAAATTTTACAAGCCACCAAGGCAGGCATACAATAAAAACGCAATAAGGAAATGCATAGCATCATGTACCCCCGTCGAGTACGAAAGCCTGATGTGTACTTAACCGAATACACAATGGCAATTGTGAATGATCGCGTGTATCTGTTGGGGTACATGTCGTCGTGAACGTGTTAATTTTATTTTAATTGTTATGTTTCTGTTAATTATTTATTAATATGACGCTTATTAGTTTTAGGAAACTGTGTTTTAGTATCGTATCTTAGACAATTATTTTTTATTTCAAATTTCTTACAATACAGTAGTAACAACTGAGTATTGTTCAAGTGAAACTCAGGTTTTTTTTAGTTAAGTTTTAAGACTCTTGTTTGTTTAATTAACTAACAATTAAATTATTTATATAGCACTTTTGTAATGTGTTTAATGATTAATAAAGATCTTGAATCTTACAACACATTTGGTGCAGTACTATATAATAAATTTTTTTTTTTTTTTTCGATGTAGGTCTTTAATGTTTTTATATGTTTCATTAAATGATGTATCTTCATAAATACTTTTATAAAATTAGCAACAAGTAATGGTGTTTTTCAGGACATCCAACATGCCTGCAGTTCACTGCCAACATGATAGTGTCTGTGTGCAAGTACAGGTGGCAGTGCATTGAATGCAAATGTTGTTCTATTTGTGGGACCTCAGATAATGATGTAAGATCTTTTTATCACAGTTTTGTTAACAATAATTATTAATTATAAATTACAATTTATATTTTTTTATGGATTAACTAGGATTAAACTTACTTTTATGTAAGATACTTCTTCTATGGGGTGGCCTACTGCCATACACTTAAGCCTCAAGGGCCTTTTGCACACCCCAGAAGCACACCATGAGGCCTACCAGTCTATGATTTCATGTATGGTTAGTTTTATTGGAAAATAGGTTGATGTTCGGAATAAATATTCATATCATAATTAGTTTTAATGAGAACTGAATCACTAAATTGAAGTCTATTTTGTATTAAAATATAAACTTTTGTAATAAATTATAAATATTTTAGTTAAGTTAAAAAAGTTTATTTTTTATAATTTTAAAATTAAGTTTTGCATAATTATACCAAATTTGAAAATATTACACTGATAAACAGAATTTTATTCTGAGTAACACGAGAAACACCATGAGTAAGCATATATAGTTATTCTAACAAAGTTGCTATGTTTATAGTGTTGCAAAATATGGTGCATGTAGATTCTACTTGTTCTCAGCAGTATATAGAAACCTAGAAACAGAGAACTTATCATTCAGAAAAACAGCTACAATCCTACCTGTTCGGGAGAAAGCTTGAGATCAAACACTGTGTCATAAACCACTGATTGCATTAATATGGTTTTATTGTTGATATTTCTGCATCAATGGAAGTATCTAGGCATAAATATCAAATAGGACTTTTTGTTAGTCTTATGCCCACAATTGTTAAATAATCAAGTCTTGCCTGATTTTTTATGTTATAACAAGAAACTATGTGCCTATAAGAACAGGCAGCCAATATGGTTTGGTACTAATAAATTATGCAGAATGAGCAAATGTGCTAAGAACAGTAATCAGCAGCATCTGAATAACTAACATTTTATATCATTTTGCTTTTCTAAATTCTCACTTACCGTCGACTTTATGTGTACCTTATTTAATAATAACGATCTTGAGTTTTTGGGTACAGGACTGACTCAATTTTGGGTTTGATCCATCTGTTATATACCCGACTGGAAAGAGTTAATCATAGACACCCCAACTATATGATTAACGCTATCCTCAAACCCCCTATTAAAAGTTCCACAAATTTTAATTTACCCTTTTAAGTATATCCAGTATCCATGTTCATAAATAATTTGTACTTGGTTTTGGTTGTTTAGAGATTATAATAGAGTATTTGGTTACTTTTCTTGAGAACAGAAATTCAGTGAAAGTGTAATGTATATTGCAGGACCAGTTGCTGTTCTGTGACGATTGTGATCGCGGCTACCATATGTACTGTCTGGCTCCCCCCCTCACTCAGCCGCCAGAAGGTTCCTGGAGTTGTCGTCTCTGTCTCTCGGAGTTCCACCAGAAGTAACACTCCACCACCCCACTGTGTACCATACTTATATAGTTTTTGTGTAGATCTTGTGTGTTCACGCATCTAAGCTATTTTTGAAGCTTTTACAAGTCTTTCGTTTTGTGTCGATGTAAATTTTGCGATTTTTATTTTTCTAGACGATGCTTGAAGTTAAAAATAGTCAGAATTTATGGAATTACACTGTGATCAAAATATCCTGTATCATATTTTATATATTACCTTATATAATATTTTTATCGATTAAATGTACTCTATATAAAAAGGCATTTTAGTTTGAGGATTTGTTTTCATTGAATTTATACACTAGTTTGTATAGAGTGTTTTAGACTTTTTCATATGTTTAATTGTTAATCCTACAAATAATGTTTCATTTTGTTCACAAGTTGAACAAAATCTTTTATGGCTGTACACCTAATAATAACAAAAAAATTACTATTTCTTGGTAGTTTATTTCTTATCAAGGTTAAGTAGTTAGCTGTAAAATAGGTGTAGATGGCTTTCTGTGTGAACATGGAGGAATAAAATATTGTCATAGTTTAGTTTTTGTCATATATATACTTTTGTCTTTAAAACGATACACATGAAACAAGTAGATGCATCTCATGTACTGTTACCAACTAGCTAACGCACATACTAAAGAATGCATATATTTGTAACAATTTGGTTGTGTACAATTCACTAAAATGTTATAGAAAATACTTTTGTTCTCTTATTGATAGCCAAATTGTTTATTGTATACTTTTTATAGCTTTATTGTAATATGAACACTTAAAGTGTACACGGATGGTCTAGGAAGTAAAGAACCTTACACTATAAAGTGATTCAAACAAAAAATAGCTTAACAAAATTTAATGATCTAGCAATGATTATAGAATTAACGTTTACTGATTCTTTGAGCTCTTCTTAATGTTAGTGTTTCCTTATAATAACTAATTTAATTTCAGAAAAAGACTGAAATTACCATTTCTCAAAACACATCAGTTGAGTTGTATGGTGCACAACTTAAGTCTAAATGCTGTTGGCTATAATATAACAGTGGTAGTTCAAAGGTATGAAATTAAATCTTTATTTTTGTCATATGCACAACAAAAGTAATAATGAAGTCGAAATTAAGAACAGCTGTCAAATCACCATACATTATTATAAAATATAAATTAAAAGGTTAAAGTATACAATTAATAAAATAGCCAGTTGATATTTGTTATTTAGATATAATTAAAATTAATACTAAGAATAATAAGTTATGGCAATAATAAATCATTCCTAACAAATACTACGTACCATAGTAAATATTATAAATTGTAATAAGTTAAACCTGTATTTCATAAAAAATACAATTATAAAAACCATTAACAATTTTTCAATGAGCTAAACATTCTAAAATTCATAATTGCTTAATACTTTTCAATTAGTGCTATTGCATTACTTTATTATAAAGCTTACTTGGCCATAAATTTATAAATTCATTATTAACTGTATCTGATACTTCATAAACATTGGCCTACAGTTTTCGAAAGCATGTTGGATAACTAATAATTCTTATGGTTTTCTTTTTTTTTCAAAATTAATATTTCCAATGTTTTACTGTAATTCCACCATAGTATGAGACCATTTATCTTAGGATGGACTGGAAAGAAGCATTTCTTACTAAACTGAAAGTTATACAGAACACAGAATGTAAGACTTCTTAAGAAAACTCTCTAAAGCTTTGTACAAGTATGATCCACATGATTAGCTTATTATCAATACCTAGTAGGTTGACATTTTGACGATAGTTACCATTAGGGTTCTCATCTCAAAAAGATTGTAATTTTCCTGGAATCACCGAAATGCAGTTAACAATGTGTTGTTATTAAAGAGGTAGTATCGTCTATATATTTAGTTGTTAATGTTTGTACTGGATGAGGTAAATCATTTATATTAATTAGAAATAACAAAGGTTGAAGTACTGAACCCTGTGTAACTCTACATGTAGAAAGACGAGTCTGAAAGATAAAATGTGTTCTTTCACATACAGTCAAATAGTTGGCTCAGATCACACAGTGTTAACTGAGCATACGCCTTATTTCCAAGCGCTGTTAAAACTACACTTATTTTCAATTTTTGTTAATTAATTCACTGTCTAATTGTTAATTTTTCCTTTTTTAAGTTTTGGAATTCCAAATGGTAACTTAATTGGTCAAAAATAATTACTTAAAAGTCGTATACATCCATGGTTTTTAAGTTTTTGAATCACTTTACTACATTTAACACTTCATCACCTGTTACAACTTTCAAAGACATTAAGTAAAGTTGTCTGGATGAATGTAGTTTGCTAATAGCTGACACGGAATGACTAGTGATTTACTAATATTCTTTTTAAATCCATTACCGAATTAATAAGATAGTTGATACTTATGTGAGATGAACTAAAATAGCTAAGAATCTGACAATGGTTGATCTTAAGATTAATTACCACTTCTTCTCAGTGGAGTGCCAATGATTTAAGATTAGAATTTTCACTTAATAATCTTCTTCTAATTTCATTATTAGACTCTTAATGTTTGAATCACACAGCACTAAAGTTGTCTGTAGTTTCTTTTACAGCTTTTCATTAATTTTGTGTTGTAGCCAAAATCATTTTTTTCAGATTTCAACTAAAATACCATAATCGTTTTCAAAGGTTTGATGCACATTTGATATTTTTTACTTTTTCATAATTTTTTCTATAATTATGTTTATAAAAAATGGAGAACATTATAAAATCTTTTTATTAATATAAAATTTACATAACTTTCCCAAGCATTTACATTTCCAGGCAAGATTAGCGGACACTTTATACATTTAACTTAGAAGTGCCCATGTTACTGAAGGCGTAAAATGTTAACTGTTATGTTTGATATTATCTTACTAGATTATTCTACATTTATTTAATATGATATTAATATTTTATTTAATATTTTTTGTGCAAAAGAGTAGTGAATTTCATTTTACCGCATTTTATTTTGGTACTATCAAATTGAAAATACCTTGTAACCTTCAACTTTGCAAGAGAGATTTACTGCTTAACAATATTTTGATACGATAATACTAAACCCCACCCATAACAAGTGGGCACATGCACTTATTTATTTCCGAGATGGCAAGCACTGTTTTGCAATTTGCTCACATCTTGTTAAATTGTCTCTCATCATAATATCAATCCTTTCAATATAATAATATTTTTATATTATTGTTTGGAATCTTACCTTAATAAATGTGTTGATGTTCTTCAGAAATATTCATTAAATGTTATTTTATAAATATTATTTTCTCAATGCCATGCAAAGTTGTAGTTGTTTCCACGTTGTTGCTAGCACCGTTAGCAAATTGCCACATCTCTGGGAATTTTGGCTATTGCCATGAGAATATTTTACTTACAACAAATGAAACACGTTGACAATAGAATGCGGACTACAACATAATTCTGAATCCCACATTATTGAATAGCATTGAGTTTAATAAAAAATTGCAGATACACAAACAAATTTGGCGATGGTCAAAAAGCGATGAAGTGCACATTAGCAAAGTGCCCACAATCAGGGTAGTGTTTGAGTTTAGGAAGGCACTGCACGCTACTGCCCATTCAGCAATTAATCGAGTTCAAGGTCATGTGGAGTTGACTGAATATTACCTAACCTTCTTTGATGAAAAACTATATTCCTGCAGATAATATTGTAAAGATGCGGCAATTTGCATATGTGTGCTCACGTGTTAATCTGAAAAAAGGTAATCGAACTAGTCGCAGACTTTGTAGACTCCGTTCGTGCTAACATATTGTTCTTTACTTCCTAACTTTCGTTGTATAGTTGTTTATAGTATAATGTTGGTGGTTATGTGCTATTTACTATAATTACTGTCACCAACACAAATGCATTTTGTAATAGACTCACTTAATTTTTTTTAATGTTTTGGTGCTCTTTAACACAAATCAGTATTGTTCGTTATGTTATAAGTTAATTATTACAGATCTTAGTAGTAGGAATACACGTACTTAAATATATATATATATATTTACACCATGACTGGAGTTTTCAGTCGAAAATCTAAATATGACTAGTTTTGTAACTACTTAACTTGTGTCTCATTGATTTTCTTGATTTGTTTGTCTCTTTTGTAATATAATGAATCTTTATGAAGCAACCCTTCTTTTTCTTTGTGCCTGTAATTCAGCATCATTTTGAAGAAGTTTATACAAATTGAAATAACCTTAGATTGAATTTGTTAGGTGTAATCTATATGACCTTGCCTACAATATAATAAGCACCAAGAAAGTAGCAAGGAAAAAAATTGGTGGGGGGGTCCAAGACGACTTATATTTTCCCGTAGTGGACAGAAAGTAAGGCGAGTACAGTCAATCGCTCATTCTCCATTTTGTTCCTTAAAAAGTTCTTGGCCCGTTTCAATGTTGAGAATGATCTTTCAGCAGTGTATGTCAGTAATACTGAAATATTTAAATAATAATAGTCATTTGCTAAAAAAGTAATAGAAAAAATGGAAAATTGGGGGTTCCAGTCCAACACCCTAAAATGTTATAACCAATACACATAACCCTACATGGTACTAGATGACTCGGGGACTTCATGATATTTGTATCACCTATAATGTTGTGTGGTGTTGGTAACCAAAATTTTAAGTATAAACTTGTAAATGAAATAAATTGTTTGATCAACAAAATGTTCGAGCAGGAGTTTGAGCAAGAAAATAAAACTCACTCAATGTGGTGCCAGAGCTTTGATCTTCTTTTTCAAAATTATTGAAATCCTGTATAATGTAGGAGTACGCCGGACACATGTGACGTTACAGGTTTTTCTGAAGACATGCAAAATTTCAATTCTATAGCTTATTTCATACTCGGGTACTCTACAATCAGATAGAAAATCATTTTTCCCTGTCGCCAGACAGAGGAAAGATTTTGCCAGCCTCCTAAGTGGTAGACGTCAATGATAATCAACCAAATCCCATAGAGAGACATTCACCACCATCAAACTCAATTTTGTCTGTATTGAATGAAGTTTTATGAAAAATATAGTCTACAGATAAATTGAACTTGGGACATCCTGCAGATAGTTAGGCTACACTAACACCTAGCCATATCCCCTGGAGGAACTGACCAAGGTCATCATGGAACTCGTCTATGTAAAAATAAAGATAGATGCAAAATTTAAGTACATAGCTAAATTAGCACTCTGCGACAGCAGTTGTCCTCAGCACCTTGCAGTAGTGGTGCCAGTTCGGGCATGGCCAGTCTTGACTTGTCTGTCCGGAATCATGCCACACACATACATTTGTATATACACTGGGAGGCCTCCAATTCCATGGTGTGAAGCAACCTTGCGCTGAGGCTAGTGCACCGCGAACAGTGAGCACTTGGGAGTTCCCAAACGTAAATAACCTTACCTGGTCATGAGAGGCTCTGACCAGCAGACCGGTTACTTCTTCAATGCTTGAGGGATTTTTAAGGAGTCTCCAGCTGAGGGTGTGGTGGCTGATCATGTGTTCTTTAGGTCAAACTCCAGCACAGTGAAGTGGCTTCAGCTGTGTTCTGTAGATATTTCCTGCTGGAAGAATATCACACAACCCTGATACAGGAACCCTGGAATTGTAAGGTAACAGAGGTTAAAATTCTTAGGGTTCGTGTCCATAAGGCCAGAGATGAACCGCATTTCTGTTTTGGAGTTTTACCCCAGGGATCTTTCCCCTGTCAGACTAATTGGGACTGGCACTGAACGAACCCTAACGCTTTCATCATCATAACTTCCATATGATTATATAGATTCTATACGCTCCAGAGTGATGGCTGCTTTGGTGGATTATGTCAGGAGGAGGGGTGTGGAATTAGTGATTGGCTGCAATGCTAACGCGCACAGTGAGGCATGGGGCAGCACTAACGTAAATAGTAGAGGTAAATCGCTTCTGAAATATTCAATATCCTGCAGTCTAGTGATAGCAAATTTGGTTAAAGCTCCTACATTTCACACCTGGACGTGAAAGGAGTTGTTAGATGTGACTATAATGACAGATGGTATGGTTAATCGGATACATGGCTGGCATGTGTTTGACGAGCCTTCTCTCTCTGACCATGCTCACATATGCTTCAAAATCGGAGACCTAGAAATTGAACAAGTACAGTATAGGAATCCAAGAAATACAGACTGAGTATCGTAAAGGAAACACTAAGGACACAACTGGAATCGGATGGTAGTAACCCGAATTGATTAACAATACAGTCCAGCTGATCATATCTGCAGGCAGTTTGACTTCTGTGATTGTCATTTCACTTGATCCCAGTTGTTCTGTTATTAACAGGAGGAGATCTGGTGTTAAGTAACCTGGTGGAACTCTGAACTGGCCTTTGAGGAAGGGAATCAGAGCTTTATTTAGGAGGCCTACCATGAGGCTCTTGTACTGTACAAGCGCAAGGTTTGTACGGCTAAAAGAAACTCTGCACTAACATCATAGTGTGCAGGGTTGCACAAGGCTTCAGAAGCTATTAGCTGAAAACCCACTTATGCCACTTGATGGTTTCAAGGACGATCAAGGCAGATATATTACGGAATCGGAAGGAGATCTAAAAGCTTCGATGTGAACACAATATTATTATTTTATGGCTCTATCATGTTAGACACCGAGCCCAAGTTGGCCAAGGCATCAGTTCTTTCACTTCCAAAGACCCCCTTATGACCAGAAACCCAACAGTCACATTGTAGATTCTGCCAAAGGAGTTGACTCATCATATGGTGATTATAGAGATTGGGGACTTTACAATTAGATAGTTGGTGAGGTCATCCTTGATGAAGATTATAGAACTAAAGACCTACAGGTGAAAGACAGACAAGATATCTGTCTAGTCTAGTAAAAATTGCTTTGCAATTTTATAAATGACCGGCTAATGTGGTTATCTTTTTTTATGCTTTTCTTTGAAGCCCCAGTATTATGTACCCAGGAGAATGTCCTCACAATATCAGGTGTAAAAGAAAGCATATCACAGTCACCAGGCAAAGCTATCATCCCCTAGACTCTTAAACCTTCTAAGCAGGAACAGAACTTTTGCCAAACATATACAAGTCGTCAATGTGATAGTTTCAGATTATCCTCTAGTTCAGTCAAAAGTAATATGGTAATAAATCAAGAGCCACATAAAAGGAAACTTTATCCGCAAAAATAGCTCTATATAATAACTAGGTTGAAGCGTAGTGTCATGGAGGAGATTGTAAGTGACCGTGTGAAAAGGTTTGGTAGCCACAAGTTGTAATAAGTGCAAAATGAAACGGTCTATTCTTTCATGATAATTAACTGGATAATTAATTGTCCCCTTTACTTTCTGGCACCTGCTTCCCTCACTATATATATACACATTTGTCCAACTCTACTCAAAACTATGTACTATATTTCTTTAAAAAAAATGTATATGATAACTGGTCTCACCAATTGAATTACAGCTCTGGTACCTGTGGTGCTCAACCATCATTAATTTTATTATATTTATTATTTTTTTGTAAGATTCATCAATTATTACATTAATAACAAACATTTCATTGACATATAACAACATTAAGTTGTGTTATCAATGTCAGTATTGAGTGAAAATTAATTTTGACCCTTATGTTTTTTTTCTACTAATATCTTGCTATAATAATAAATAAATAAAATTAAGTATAAATGAGCATAACCATGGAGATATCAAAATAATTAAGATAAAATGTGTTTAAATTTATAAATTAATGTTTAATTTGGTTGTTTATATAATTTTATGCTCCACAGAGACATCTCTTTGCTGCATGAACAAACATAATTTTTAGAACATGAAGTCACTCGCATGATAGATTACCTTTATCTGATGTGGACTGTTTGGTTCGTAGTAAAGTAATCCAGAGCTATTGAGAGTATGCTACTCTTCACATCTATGTGGTGTTTGATCAATTTTTATCCCATGAACGGCGACAAGTAGATGAAGATTTTTATCATTTTCTGACGGACTGTGACTTCTCAAAATCGTATAACTTGCTGATGTTTCTCTTGGCACTTTAAGAGCTAGTTTCTGCGTGATAAAAGCGATCTTGGCATTAGAAATAAAGAATTTTATTGGGGCAGAATAGTCTTAACATTGGAAAGCTTAGAACAAATGAATACCAATTTTCAGGATGTATTAGCCCTTCGCCAAAAGTGCTGGTTGCACAGGTGAAAAATATAAAAGCTTTGAAAGCATGTCAGAGGATGGCAGCAAATCTTGTACAGGGTCAAATTTGAATTATTGGATAATATTAAAAAATTACAATTACATAAAAGGAAATGCAATTTTTATTTATGACTGGATGGTCTGAAAAGGCATCAATTGAGGACACATCTATAAAATGCAAACTTGATACTGGCACTGACGTAGGTGTAATGTCACGCACAATATTTAGGAAGATTAGTAATTCTGTTAATGTTAAGCCATATAATTCGTAATCATAACCTACATTAGTTGTCAAGGTTTTGATGAGTCTACGACTACACCTATGAATGAGTTATACAGAGTGGGCCAGATAAAACCGGTCCCGAGCGAGTTTACGTAATACTCATACAATGCGTACAGGAAACTGAAAAAGTGACTAGGCGAAATAAAAAAAATACATAATATTAAGTAAAATGAAATTTTATTTTGTCTATTTTACAACATGTACATTTAAGGATTTACAGTCTCTGTTCAAAATGGGAGCCACCAACTTGTATGCAAATTTCAGCACGGCGAATCATGTTCAGGAAAACAGTCTGCAATTCTTCTACTGGAATGTTGGCAATTTCTTGTCGTATGTTTTGCTTCAATTCTTCTAAAGTCCGTGGGTTGTTGTGATAGACATTACCTTTGAGACGGCCCCAGAGATAAAAATCGCAAGGCGATAGGTCGGGCGATCTGGCTGGCCACAAGTCTTTACTGATGGTTCTCTCTTTAGTAAAATCACTGTGGATTCGAGCGAGAGATCGATCAGAAGTGTGACAGGTTGCCCCATCTTGTTGGAAGTACGCATATGACACTTCTTCTGGATTCAGTTGTGTAACAAATTCTTCATAGATCCGTAGATAAACGTCTGTATTAACTGTCTCCTCGAAGAATATTGGTCCAATGATCCGGCGACCAGACATTGCGCACCAAACCAATTTTAAAGTCATGCAATGGTTTCTCATGGGTTACATGAGGATTGTGTGTTGCCCAATACCGCGTATTTTGAGAATTTACATACCCTGATAAGTGGAACCATGCTTCGTCTGTAGAAATGAATAAAAATGGATCCACGTTACCTTCTGCAATTTCTTGAAGAACCCATTGACAGTAACGTACACGTCTAGCCAAATCAACCTCTTTCAATTCCTGAACAACACTCACACGATAGGCATGCATTTTTAATCCATGCAGTATACGCCGACAAGATGTTCGAGAAATTCCGACTTGTTGCGATAATCGTCGTGTTGACTTTGAAGGACTCCTTCCAATAATGGTCTGTACATTGGCCACAGCTTCTGGTGTTCGTACAGTTGGTTGTTTGTCTCTCTTCATATTGGACACATTGCCTGTTGTACGCCACTTTTTAATTAAATCCTGAATGGTTGATTTAGCAGGAACTCGACCTTCAGGATACTTCTCAAGAAACTTTTCACGGACCGACATTATTGAAGTTGTACGAACATATTCCTCCACTATGAAAACACGCTGTTCTATTGAATACGGCATGATCCACACTGCTCGGTCAAACACTCAAGCTACACTGACGTGGACAGATAGACAGGACAGGAACGGACGGCAGACAGTAGTGGAAGGGGAAAGGTCAATGTCCCGTCATGCTGTACATCGGCGCGCCTACGCCTCTCGGGACCGGTTTTATCTGGCCCACTCTGTATAAATAAATCTTAAATCGGAATACAAGAACAAAGTAGCATATGAAGAGTTTATGACTGTGAATAGAAAAAACTGTGAGTGTTCCTTATTGTGTCATTCTCAATTTAGTTTCAAAAGTTAATTCTGTAGAGGCACATGGAAGAAAGACTAAAGGCATTGACAAATTTATTGAAAATAACAAGGACATATTTGAAGGATATGGCAGTTTCCCAGATCCCTGTTCCATTACTTTATGTAATGTTAATTCAAACATTTTTCACAATCCCTTAAAATAAGTTCCTCACTCTCTTTTAAGATATGTTACAATAAGAGTTAAAACGCCTGCAGGCTAAAAGTGCAATTTTAGAGGTAAGTGCAATATATCCAAAGGTCTGTAAAAATAACATTTATGCTTGTAGAAAACCTTAATGATAAGACTAAACTCTGCCTTGATTAATTCTACCTGAAGGAAATCGTAGTGAAAAAAAACTAAAATTATGCCAACTTTGGAAGATATTCCACTAAAACTTTAAGAAAACTTTTTTTTCGTGTTTAATCTCTTAGAGGATTTTCATTACATAGCTCCAACTAGGGAGTAGTCTTGTTTTACTTGCAACCTGCTTTGTTTTTTTTTTTTTTTTAAGTTAAAGGTAAAGAATGTCTTATTTCACCATATGAAGCTAGTTTAAAAACCCTCCTCTAACACATTGTGTGTTTTAAGTATCTTAAGCGCTCCTAGAGATTTGGGGATCCTGTAGAAAAATATTTTGGAGAAATAGAATATATTAAGTTTCAATTTATGTACTTGTAGCTGGAAAATCGGTATCAGAATAATATATTTAATACAGGAGAATGGTTTTGGAGTAGGCCAGAAAGATACGAGCTGTGTTTAATAAAGATAGGTTGCAGTACTGTCAAAGAGATGTACAATACGTAGGTCAAATTTTTTATTGTAGCATATTGAGAGTGAAAACATTGAGTTGAAGCTTTCGTTAAATTAGATTCAGCCACTAATGGAGAAGAGCTGCCACTAATTATAGGCAACGTCAGGAAATATGTGCTTTAAATGTCAGAACTTATTGCTCCTTTTAACAATTTTTGGAGAAAAGGCAGTTTGTTCATCAAAACTGTTTTGCGGGAATGACAAAACTTTTTTTCTCAATCTCTAGCCCAAATTAAATATATCAATACAATGTAATACTGGCAAGAATGGATTTAGGAGTTGCGTATTCCAATGAAGTATACTGTGGTCAAATAAACTTGCAGCACGCATCTCTAGATAAATAAATGGTTCTGATGTAATTACAGGTAGTCTGAAAAATAAATCATTGCATATCGTTATGGCTGAAGCATGTTTAATAAATTTTATCTATGGTTCAGTTTATGTTAATATGTACACGGAATTCAAGCCCCTTACTATAATTATGAACAACCCGTTGTCTGAGACTGCAAAGGATGTGTTTAAAGTTTCTGCATTACAGCCTGAATTTTAACGGGTTTCTGAGAATAATTTACGTTTTCCTTGCATGTTATGAACAATTCTTCAAACATACTGAGGTGGATCTTGAAATGTTAGAAAATATTCATACTGTATTACATTTGGCCTTATTTACAAACCAGAAGAACTGACTGATATTAGCTACTACTACAGATGAAGGCATTTTGTCGTGTTGGGTGGGTGCCAAAAAACAAGGGTCCACAATGCAGTGTGTGTGCGTGTGTGCGCGCGTGCATGCATAAGGTGGTATTCTTTACCATATTAAAATTATAGTTCCTAAAAGTCTAATAGAGCTACTTCAATTCTCTGTAACGACCACCCAGGGATAACGAAAATGTACTTAAAGCTAAACAATTAATTATATTTCTGGCCTAAGATGAACCAAGATTTACAGAATGTAGTGAAAATATTGCCACGCTTGCGTGACGTATTGAAGATGTATGATCCAAAAGAACACCTGTTGTCTCACAAATGGTACTGTACCTCAGATTTGAGAAAGTGGGTTCTGATAGTTTGGAGTCTGGATATAAGATTTGTTTGTTTGTTGTAGACTATTTTTCTCATTGGATTGAACTAAGGCCTATTAGGAACAAATCATCATCAGTGTGATAAATAAAAAATAAGAAGCATTTTCGAGATTTTGTTATCCTCAATTTGTAGTTACTGATAATAAACCATTATCGTAAAATGACTGCCACATGTTTGTATTTTCAACCACTAAACGTCATTACCCAGAAAGTAAAGGTATGGCTGAGAAAAATGTTTGTATAAGAACACATCTTGTAAAACCTGTTTATGGTAGGTAAGATTACAAAGAATATTTAATGCACTATAACAAATACACCTGTCTTAGAGTTGCATATTGTTCACCTTCGCAAACACTAAATAGTATAATTATAAGAAATCAACTTCCAGTTTCAATAAAAAACCTTCAGCCTGAGGTTCAAAGCAATGTAAGAGAACTCTTAAGGGTAAGGCAAGGAATAACAAAGGAGCAATACAGTCAACATCGCCTTAAAGGGAATAATTAATGTCTTAGGAGGACATAAAGTTGTTTTTCAAACGTAGAATGATAGTTAATGGCAAGAGCCCACATTTGTTACGTTATATTGGATGATGAGGAGTGAAAATTAGTTTTTACGGTGCAACACACTGACAAAAAATATTGCCCCCAGAAATGATTTTTCTGCCTGAAGTTTCAAGCCCTTTAAAATTAAAATATCAAAACAGCTGCTTAGAAATTCTTGAATAAAAGGAAAGGAGTTCAATTGAGAATGAAAATATAATTTAGACTCACTCTTCATCTCCTATTATTAGGACACATCTGTAAGGATGACAATGTAAATATTTAATTTTTTTTATTTAATCATTTTGTTGTATTAATGTTATTGCAGTAAATAAAGAATCATTCTGAAGACGTTGCATTCCTGATGACTCGGAATGAAGCAGACCACCTGTCCAGCATGTATACTGGGAGAACGGTTTAGTGTAGTGTCAAAAACACAGAATTATTTGCCCATAAATCACACATGGGAAGTCCATTTCCTTTGTTTTATCCGGATGCGTATGTCCTTTTTCACGCACACTATTATCAAGTCTTTAAAAAGCCTTCCGCAATTGAGGTTCTCTGTCAGGACACCACTCAGTATAGAGATTCGCTACAGATGAATAATTCCGAAAAAGAATCACCTAACACCATTAGCATTTTGGAGAAACACTACACTATAAGTTATAATAAAACCATAGGATAAGCAAGTAAAATTGAAAATTCAACACGGTTAAAAATATGCAAGGGTTCAGTTGAGAAACTAACAGAGAGTAAACAAAAAATTACTCAGTATAGCTAACTAGCCGATTAAACAATTATAAGATTAATTTTACAGTAAAACAGGAGTGGAGTATCTATCAGGTATATTGAACAGTGATAGGACAATTCATTTAGAGAGGTATCTCTTCAGTCAAAGCATGTAATGTATTGAGAATGAATCTGTTATCGTTACCTATTTAGATTAGAGAATATAAAAACTACCACAATAACATTCAGCCATGTTGAAAAATTAAAATATTTGTGTTTTTTTTATTGCAAAGGTTATTATTAATTGAAATAAAAATTTTTACGAATTAAATTAATATATTTTGCAACAATGACAGAAAGGAACTTGATTAGGTATATATGATGTTTGACGACATATTGAAAGGTTCATAAAACTAAGGAGGTTAAAATAAGTTCTAGTGATGAATCGTCACTTAATATTTGCTTGTTTAACACATCGAGTTTGATTATAGTGACTTCACTGGGGTTAGCTGAGTATTCGCTAACTTTTTTACATTAATCTTATGGATAACCATGATGGCACCGAGAATGGAGCAGAATATATTTTTAAACATTCTGAGATTATAGATTATATAAAAATTTATCAAGGGATTTAGCCCAACTATCAGGATGAGCTATAAAATTGACATTTCTCATGAAACGTCTGCAAAGCCTGTTACTCGACACATGGTGCAGCGTAAATCCACCCTGAGTTTAGTATTTCTTATTACTAGGTAAAATTAATTTTAGAATTTTTCCACCGTATTATATTGGATAGTATTAAATTATATTTGCTATTCAGAATTACGAGTAGTATTGATTATGTAAATTGAAACAAAAACTTTTAAGTTTCTGATTATAAATAAGCTTTACATATAACGATTTTTAACTAATTGAGCTTTAGAGAAGCC
This sequence comes from Homalodisca vitripennis, assembly GCF_021130785.1. Lineage (NCBI taxonomy): Eukaryota > Metazoa > Arthropoda > Insecta > Hemiptera > Cicadellidae > Homalodisca > Homalodisca vitripennis. The sequence continues at coordinate 118,105,769 of NC_060212.1, forward strand.
TGATGAATGAAAATTTAAATTTCTCTGCAGTTTGACTGAGCATTAGCAATTATTTTACATTTGTATTATGGGTAACCGTAACATTTATGTTCTAAGTAATAATAAATTGTAAATAACCTGGTTAAATATAACGTACCCTAGGTAATGAATAGCTAATTTATATTCTGGGTAACTAATACTAGATTCCGTCTGAGAAAGCGTGGTGATTGCGGTGCACTGTCCAAACTTGTCTGACAGAGTTAATTAATGTATGGACTCCAGTGGACAGTGAGTGGTTTGTGTCTTCTGAAATGTCCATTATTTAGTTAGGGAATAGATTTATTTTAGTCCCACCACTGACAAATAATGAACTTTAAGCAATAGCCATCGCAGTACCGTGGAAGTAAAAGGATCTTTTTTTTTAATAGTTATATGCATCAAATATTTTACATTTGCTTCCAAATATTTAAGTTGATTATTGAATATTTACATGGTATTGGTTATTATATATTTCAGGTTTTATATTTTCATCCAAAACATGTTCATTATGTATACTTCCATTTAAAAGAATACACAAATAAACTATTTATGAAATACTTAGCAAACTAAACCTTTAACACAATCTGTACAATTATATGTTGGTTTCAGATTTGTCAGATACACTTGCAGGGATTATGTTGCCTAATTTCTTCATCAAGAGGAAGTTCTTTACAGCAGAGGTGTTTTGGTAATGCTAAAATCTGAAGATCCTAGGACACACATGTGTCCTCCACCATAGCGTAGCGTGACCTAATAATTTGGGGGGGCACGGGTCTCCCTCGGGGGGGGGGGTTGGTCCCGTGGAAACTTTTTTGAAAACTACCACATAAGAACTAAAGTAAAGTATATGTGTATTTTTGTTAACATTGGTTTTAATCAATATTTTACTATATTGATGGATTGTAAAAAAACTCAATTTCAATTTATACAAGTTTATTCTATTCTAGACATAACTGCAAGGACATTTATAACACAAAAACCAAATTTGTGTACAAGACAAAGTTTTAAGGTGAACAGAAACTACTGTAATGGTTTTTCAACGAACCAATATTCGTTACTTCTAATGAAGCATTAGCCTCCTATCGGCTAGATTTGAAAATCCTGTCAACTAACAGATCTAGTTTTTTTATATTTCATGTATTCATACGTTTTAATTCTTGTTCAATAGACATCAGGGCAAGCCCACTTAAGCGGTCTTCTGTCCATTGGTGCTTCGAAGAAATGTCTTTAGCCTTCGTAGTGTAGAAAACGATCTTTCTGCGCTTGCTGTTGTGATAGGCCACGAAAGTGATATTTCTAGTAGCTGCCAAACATCTGGTGCACTGGCTTGAAGATCATTCTCAATAAAAAAATCAGGCCAACTCTTGGAACGTTATTCTTGTGGTTGCTTTGTCTGTATTTGACAAAATTGTTTTACTTTGCATAACAGTGAAAAAACTTAAGATGTACAGAGAAACTTAAAGACAAGTTTATACAAACTTTTGGATTGCCATAACAGCGTTGTTTGTCAATTTCGGTCCAATTAAATAGTAACTGGCAATGCAGTTGATTTTATCATCATCGTTCTTGGAAAAACGAGATTGCAGGTTTACAATTACTGTGTCTAAAGCAGCAAAGTAAATGCCAGTCTTGAACCATCTGTTTTCAAGGTTCAGGTTCAGGTGATTGATGAAATGATCAGCATCTGAAGAGCTACTACTAGCTTCAAGTTTTTTTTCGGAATCTTCCGTTTGCGTGGTAGTGAAGGCCTTTCAACTGACAAACCTTTCATACCATATTTGTTACAACTGTTCTTCTGACTCATTTACCACATCTGAATAAAGCCAATCATCATTTCTGTCCAGTTTTTAAACAGTCCAATGACTGATTCAACTTTTGCAAAAACCTTAAGAAATGTCAAGAGATACCACTCTGCCTGCAGTTCTTTGGAGAGTATATCAGTCTGACTCAAAACGCTGTGCAAAATAAGTTTTAAACTGAATACAAATTCCAAATGTGCTGAATTTTGTTTTGGCTAGACCATCAGCCTTCGGCTGCAAAAATTTTAACGATTTGATACATCGTTTGCAATAACGTTTCCAAAGTTTCGTACACTTCAGGGAGCTGCTCCTAGAATTACCATGGATTGCATTTTGTGTCGAACTGTCCATCTAGTTCGAGACAAGCAACACACAGTCCCCTTTTCATTTTTGTTTCTTCTTCCCGCTTTGCTTACATATTGATTCAAATGATTTGAAAACCTGTTAGCTGATGCATTAATTAAGTTATACAGGTTGGATTTACTATGGGATAAGCAATTCCGAAGCTGTCTTATTTCTTCACAAAATCTCTGAACAGCCAGAATCAAGCAAGTGGGCATGGCAGTGTGGATGTACAAAGCTTTAGTTCACTTCTTCTTGGAACCTTGAGGCAACACCTTTGAAATTTGCCCCGCTCATGTTTACTAGCTCCATCATATGCCTGCCGTGCCATTTTATTTAAGCTTATTACCCAACCTGCTGCAGATACTGGTTTAATAGTGTGGATGTAAATTTTTCACACCAGTAGTGTCTGACACATCAACGAAGCCCAAAAACCTTTCATTGATTTTAATGTGTCCATCTATTTTAGTAATGTATATCGAATGCAAATGCTAAGCTGTATCACGGGTTGAAATATCCGTAGTTTCATCACAAATAATTGAGTAGGCCAAAGCCTCACTCACCTCTTGGACAATTTTGTTGAAGCATTTCATTTTTTATGCAATCTATTATCTCATTTTTGGTACCTGGGCACTTTTGTATGAATGGACTGGGGATTTCATTAATGTTTGGATTCCCTTCCTCCATTTGAGGTAGATCTCAGCTTTGTAAGCAGTTCTATAAAGTTCCCCCTGTTAAATGAAGCAGTACTCTCATCATGTCCTCTTAAGGCAAGATTCTGTTTTCCAAGGAATAGGAAGTTTTTTCAATAATGAATTATTAAATACCTCCTATATCATCTCAACCATTTTTAGTATGTGCCGAGGACAACGAAATCTGCTACCGTGCTTCCTGAGCTTTTCTATACTTCATTGGGAGAAAACCTGTTTAGATATTTTTTGATGCATTTCACTTATTCTCAAGTTTCCTGAATTTTTCCAAAGCTTTCTTCCAATTGTTCATGCCCAGTTTTAGTGAATGACTCCTCCCCGCGACCAGACTTATGTTGACAAAATAGTCGGCATTGGGTAACAAAATGCAGCGTCTTTAATGGGGCTATATTCCGAACCCAATTAAATTCACTGTACCAGGATACTGATGAACTGCCGTCGATTTGGAATTGAATCTCGCTTACCTTAAAAACAATCAACAGGCCTGAAATGCTCCTTTTGCAATATCTGCACTTTGTACTCCCAAATGAAGGATCTCTACTACATTCGCCCTGGAATGTAGCATCAACGATCTGGGCGTAAACAAGATGGCGATTCATCACCAACGCTACCTCCAGTGCTACTTCCCGCTAAATGTCTATCTTCATTTACACTTTCACTTGAATTTCCAAGTTTTTTTTAAAGAATGTTTTAGTACAGAGGACTGTTTTTTTTCTTAGACATGATAACAAACGAACATCCGCAAAAATTACACAAACAAGAGCAGCTCAGCTAGTAACAATAAAGCTTATTGAACGAATAAAACGTGGCCGACCACCTACACAACACAACACACGCGCACTGAGCTGGTATGATATCCCTCCTACGAGGCGTCGTCAAGTGCTCGGGAGGCCCTCGGCCGGCGTCGGCTGGGCTCGGGTGCATTCGATCGGCTGCTCCAGCTCGGGCGCAACCGGCCAGCAGGTCGCTTCACCGGCACGTGTAAATTGTAGTTGTAACACGCGCATACTTTACACACACAGAATCAAATTAGATGCATACAGAAAAATAGACTAACGGGGGAAATCTATATTAGGTTATTCATGTCGTAAACTTTTAGTGTATACATATACGTAATTTTAACCTCCTGAGTCCAGTAGTGGCTAATACTAGGCACGTGGTCTTGATAGAACTTTGAGAACCCCTGAGGATTTCAATAAGAATTTAGCAACTAAGACCGAAGTGGCCTTTTATTAGGCACTCTAAAAAATTGGCCTTGAGTCCCGAGAATTTTTTTCTTTAAAATATCATATGACATGATAATAACTTTGTCTATAAACAAATTGAAAAAGAGCCAAAAAAAAAAATATTAAAAAAATTCTGTTTGTGCCTTATTCTACCCCTTTTTGATTGTCCTAATAAATAAGCACTTCGGACTGAAATGGGTAGAAATGGTATAAAAAACATAGTACAGCCTACCAGTTAAACCATATATTTTTATTGAGTGTCAATTTAGACATGAGTACAAAAGAATTTAAAAAATACTGCACTGAGCTATCGTAATCAAACTTCCATGGTTTCTGTTGATTTTTTGAGTTAATTAAAAATACTAATTTAATTAGATTTTTAAATCATGACCCTCAAAGTACTTTGTGTGGTATTTAGCAAAACAGTACCATTCCAGCTCGTACAAGGCAAAGATAAACTTTGGCCACTGTGTACAAAAAACAGTAGATTTTTATTTTAAACACTTTGGAAGAGCACACCTCTTTTGGATTTTTCTTTGTCACCTCCGGTAAGTGGGTGTCGCCTTGCAGTCATTTCTCTAAACATGCCCGCACTCTTCCTACGATACCAAAAATCCTTCTTTCTTGGTGTCCATGATCTTCATCCCCATTTTCATCAACATCCAGACGAACACTATTCCTTCTCAATCATGGATTTACCTAATTCCAACTTGAAAATGCCTGAATTGAACAATGTCCTTGGAGATTACTCCTTAACGATTTCTTAATCTCCCTCATCTGAAGCCATGCAAAAACAATTTACCCTAGGCTACATCAAAAAAGTGCAATAAACTATCTAACTGTCCATTTTTTAGATTTCTAGAATCTCGAAGGGCAATAAGATAGTATTCTGTCTATCAAATCCACCGCCCTCCCATATTTTTGTTTGTAATGGAACTGCAACCACACTTGGTTGGGACACTTGAATATACCTCTTCTCAGCCATTTGACCACCTTTTAACCTCACACATGGTGCTCAACGGACTCATTAGATTGAGATCATAGTTACGGATTTGTTATCCAGCCACTTTGTTAATGCTATCGCACCATCGCGCGAACACTGACAGTGGCTGAACCCCTACTTTGGCTTTTCTTAAAAATCTTGTACGTCAGGAAGATCATTATCCTGGGGAAGCCTATCCTTTCCTTAAAGTCCCTGAGCATCTAATTCCACGATTAAGAAGTTCTTCAGCTAATCGTACAGTATTAAAAATATCTGTCGATGTAAATAGACATGACCAGGAACAAAAGACCGAGTTAGATAAAGAACGGCAGACACACATTGCCAAAAGCTTCCAGCAATATCTTGAGTAAAGGTGGTCCTGATTCTGGTAAACCACAAAGTCACATATTAATCCCAGAAGGATTAGCCAAAACAAATACCTTTAAATTCCTAAGGTTATGGGCTTTGTTGGGAATGTACTGTTTTAAGTCACTTGTGCCACTGAAGGGTATCATCATCTCATCTATACAGATGTGTTGATTTCTGGTTTTGTATTTAAGCATCCCTAACAAAACACGGTCAATCAGTGGTCTTATTTTCCATAGGCCTATCCGGCCTTTCCTTTGCTCTTCATTAATGTCATCATCAAAGACAATTTTTTAGTGAAATTTTACTTATTTGAAAAAAAACCTGTCCCTAGACATATGAATCAGCAACTACAGCAACTCTCCATTCCTTGTCCCAATACATACGTATTTGGGGGCAACTGTAGGGAATGACAATTACAAAATTTACTCCCAACCCAAACTTTATGCAATTACTCTCAAAGATAAGTTTCAATACACCTTTTACCTGTCTTAAGTACATAAGTCCTGGTTGCTTTTCCCCCTCCACAAATTGTAAAAGAAATATCATCATCATAATATAGTTCAAACAAACTTCTCATTACTCCAATTCGTACAGTCCAGTGGTATATACGAAAGGTTCGTGAAGAGTCACAGGATCAGGAGAAAAAATGCCTTTTCTCCATGGTTCGGCCAGTAGGTATGTTCTTTGTTCTCTTGATTGTTGGTTGCAAGTTTAGTATTTTTCTTCCTTTTTATGGCTAGTTGATTTTTCTGAAACAATCAATAAAATAAAATAAATCATGTACTCAGTTAAAGTATTTAATAATTTTCAACAGAATTTTAAGTAGAATGTGTAACCATAGTTCATTAACATGTATTTTGTTTGTATAAGTTAGACTTACATTAGGTTAGGTTAGGATAAAGAAATTGATGATCAAGTTACCTTTACTGCTGTTGATGTTGTGGTTCGTTATCGCTGTCACTATATTGAGGGAGTGATAGTCAGTGGGTCGCTGTCAGTATTGTCACTTCTACTCCAATTCGCTTGAAATAAAGATTGCTCTCTTGTTGCTGGCACTGAGGACATTATCTTCATTTTCTTCATCATTGAAATCCTCGATCTCAGAATCATCAGTCCCAAACAGACAGAGCATTGAATTATTTTCTGGTGTCACTGTAAAAAAGTTTTATACTGAAATTCAACATAATAAAAGACCGAAGTTTTTACTAGTATTAGGTAATTAGTAAAATACTTGCCTTTTGGTCTTTAGCCCTGTGTGCCTAATATTAGTCACTTAGATTGCACAACAATTTGTCCTATAAAGAAACTGATTATTGTTTGCATTATAATACACTACATAATAACCTTGTGAATGTGTTTATGACATATAAATATAACTTATAAAGTAAAACAATGGTTTTACTACTTACATCGTTGATTTGTAGAGGATGATTTTTCTGGGTGGTTGTTGCCCATCTTGTTTGTTTCAATGCTGTGTCACACTGACGCACCCTAGCGCGGTGAGTTTGAGGAACTACATCAACAAGGGAACATTCTAACCAGTACAGTGCTACCCCCCTATGGGCAGTCTGATAACCACAAAGCCAATGGAGAGAATTTTGAAGTTAAGTGACTAATACTGAGTCACTCACGGAAATTTGTTTAAGTATACCATCAGTTTTACGCTCAGGACTCAACTGAGTTGTAGTTAAAGGCCTAGTATTAGTCAACTTAGGAGTTAATTATAGAAAAAACAACAAAAATCCCTGGGTCTCAGGAGGTTAAAGATAATTTATATAATTTTTTTCTTTTTTTGCATAATGTTGGGGGGGGGGGCACCGTGCCCCCCCACGGTGCCCCCCCGTGCCCCCCCCCCGGCCCGACGCCACTGTCCTCCACCTCTAAATGATGGTATAAAGGTGGGAATATAGAACTTTCAAACTGTGGTACTGGTAATTCGAACTGGAATTATAATGGTACTCGTATATCTATTTAAATAAAACTTCAATTCCAGTAGCTTCATCTTCATTGACCTTTGGTAGTCCTGAGGTTTCTATAAGATAGATATTTTATCTGCCTCCAGAACCATACAGAAACTAGCAGTTCTCATTTATTGTTATACCTATTTCAAAGGAAACAGGATTTTTCCGGATGTTTTCCACGGTTGTGATACAAGAAATTAGTTATATTAAAGATTTCTAATAAACCAATGCGTAGTCACATTATGGTTTTTAGACTTTTATCTAGAATAATTCAACTGTATAAAAAGCCTACTCCTGGTGTACAACCCAACTTGTTTCTGCCGTGACGATAGCCATTTACTATTAAAGGCTAAGGATTAAAAACTATTTCAAGGGAAATTTATTAAGTATTCTTAGAAGAATATAACTATATTGATGTTATCATTCTAAATACATTACGGTACATGCTTTGGCTGTAGAGATACCTCTTTAAATGAATTGCCCTATCACTGTTCATTGCAACTGATTAATACTTCAATGTTGTTTTACCGTATAATTAGCCTTATAATAGTTTAACCAGTTTTTTAGCTGTACTGAGTCATTTTTGTTTACTCTATGTTACTTTCTCAACTGAACTCTTGTTTATGTTTTATAGTATCGCTTTATTTAAAAAATGTAAGCTTTTTAAAAGTAATTTGATAATAAATAGTATATAACAAGTGTATAAGCGATGTTTTAGTGTTACAGTTTTCTTTGTCTTTGGAAAGGTCTTTTCATAACTTCTGTCCTGTTACAGGTTTTACTACACTCAATTGCAGTGCAATGTATGTCGTCACCTGTTTTTCCTAGTTTCACGTTGCAGTTTGCAAGTTCATTCTCTAAATTTGGTTAATAAATTCGTGTATTATTATAGAGAGTGGTAGATTGGTAAGTCTGTTTTATTTTCTAATATAGTTTGTTAAAAATTACATTGTTGTTTATGTTTAACTTTTATTTTGCATACGTTTATTCCTAAATAACAGACAATGTCTACGCAATCTTGTAAGAGGAAGTTGTGTTCTGTCTTTGTTTCCAATTTTGGGTCGTCCTAGGTTACGTAGATAGTACGTTGATTTAATTATTGTGTTTTAAACAATAAATACGTGGCAACTTTTTGTTTTCTGTACTACTAATGTTTTAATGTGGACATTCTTTTTCAGGTTGGATTTGAGAGTAGAGTTGTGAAAGTGGAACATTACCAGAGCTTCATTTGAGTCAGCCTTCCTCAATTTTAGTGTTCAGTGAAAGTTGATTGAATAGGTGTCTAAAGTTTTGTCATTTTATTTTTTCTGTATATTATTTAGGGCCTGGCATAAGTCGTGCCAAGGCTTAAGAGTTTGTTGTTCTCTTACATATGTGTGTTAAGTTGCAAGTGTCCTTTAATCCTAAGTTTGACTGTGACAGAAATCTATATTACCATAATGCGCGAAGAGATCTCAGCAGCAGTAATCTTTTTAGCCCGCCTGATAGAGAAAGGCGAAAACTTTAACCCTGATCAATTAGAAGAGTTTAAGTCTTGTCTCTCTGAACTTTTAACTGAACGATTTGAAAACCATTGGTTCCCAGACTTCCCTCAAAAAGGCCAAGGTTATCGTTGCATTAGAGTGAATGAACTTGATAGACGAGATGCATCGCTGGAGAAAGCTGCAAGAGCTTGTGGTATAAAATATGAAGACATGAAACTTCCTGTGGAGCTTACCATATGGGTTGACCCCAATGAAGTTTGTTGCAGGTAAGAATATTTAAATATATCTTATCCCATTGTGTATAATTCATAGATCAATTCAATACAGATCTTCGTTATTGTACACTTAAATTCTTAGCTCATTAAAAATAAGTTAGTTTGTTCTCATAATACATAGGCTAATAATGGCAAGCTTAAAACAATTTCTGTTATTAAATAAATTAGCCTACATCAATTATGAATGAAGGACCTAGGCTAATGACACCTTAGGGTAATTCAGCATATTTTAGTTTTGAATGGACGATATCAAACATGAATTATAGGTCAGTAGTGACCAGCTTAAAAAAAAAATGATTGAATATTTGCTTCAATACTTGCACTAACTTAGGCATAGGTCTACCAAAATTGATTTGTGAATACATTTTTTAATTTCTTAGACTACATTAAAATAAGCGGCTACTACAACAAACAAATCATTAATATTCATGATTATTTAAATGACTGAAACCATAGTGTCAAACCAAATTACTATTATGAAGACAAAAGTTATGTGTTTTTGTAAAATGTAACAAACAAAACGGTATAACAATTAGTGGGGTAGCGGCCTACACTGTTTGGTTGTTTTATGGAATAGTTTGACTGATAATATCTGAATGAAAATTGATATTACAATTTATTTAACAAAACATGATTCCACCTAAATGCCACACTGCCTTATGAATAATGCAACTTTATTAATCACTAGCTGTTCCCCGCGGCTTTGCACGCTTTTTGTAAGCTTTGCTCGTGTATGAGCACTTCTGGTTCAAGTGAATTATATTGTCAACGCCGATGTAGAGTTTACCTTGTTGACACTATCAAGAAAATCTGCCACAAGTGTATGTTTATAGCCATTGTACACGTACATGTACTTAATAATAAAGTGGTCTAACATTCAAGCTATTTAAGGCCAAACAGAAATTCATTTGAAAGACAAATATCTATAAAAACTTAGCGCCTTCATATAGTGTGTGGTTATTATACACAACTATCTCATAATTGTAGTTTACAATGTGCAGGCGCTTTGATAACTTATATACTTTGCAGCGCCTCCTGGTGGTGAGTTATATCAATGGGTATAGCATATAAACCTTCTACGTGGAAAAATACATATACATACAAATTTTCATAATGATCTGTCAAATAGTTTCTGAGTCTATAAAGGACAAACATTCATTTTTATATATATAGATTAACACTGCAGGAATATAAAATATAATATAAAAATTGCATAAATATAAATAATTATGATATATATTTTGGGTATCAATTTACAATATCGTGACCATGGAAAGGTATGTTCATTTTTTTTCCTGGAAACTACAATTTTTCCTGAAAACAATAGTGAAAAAAAATTCATCGGCAACGAAAATCAAAGGAGTTACGATTTTTTGAAATTCTCTGAAAACTCTGTTTTTGACAGTACCTCTGGCAACACTATCCATATTTGACAGTTTGGTATTACTCTGCGGCTCTCTCAAATAAAGAAGGGACGCCATTTTGAACTATTTTGTTCCTCCGTGTCTATTCTTAACCTCCTAGTTCAGTAGTGGTAATGGCACACCTTTGTGTTGGATGTTCATTAAGGTAAGTGATAAGTTACTGAAATGATGCAGACTAGTACGTTAATCCTGTCAACGATGCCTGCCCGCTGCGCAGTGCTGCGCACTGCTTGCTCTTTTAGAAAAAAAATTAACTCGAGCTTGCAAAAGTCGAATCCCAGATCACGTGATGCCCCTGATCCTTAACGCAATAATGCCCGAAAGGCATCAATATAATACAATAATATTCTTTCCCACCAGTTTATATGCACCTGTGATAATAATACTAGGCTATAAATGCCCAACCCATGAAAAAAAGTCCATTTTCCATGGTCACAGTATTGTAAATAAATACCATATTTTGAAACAAATATAGTTTGGAATAAGTCAGTGCTAATTTTATTGATATTAATCAATAAATGGATGTGTTCTGCATGGAAATGTTGAGAGCCTATATAAAATAGACTCTTGGGGTTTTACCCCAACCTAGCTTGAGCCTATATGTTGGATCATGTTGAATGAATTGGCATGCGAGAGAATACCGGTAGCAAGCTTTAGACCTTCATTACAGGCTACGGCAATTCTGCACTACTGGCAGAATAAACTGTTCCGAACCTCAAGATAGTAGTCTTATCTAAATTCAATCAGACCATGTTAGCGCTTCAATCTTGATGGGTATTGCATTGGTTAATGAATTAACATTAGGTTAACTTACACTTGCTGCATCTTATAATGTTGAAGGCATGAATTCATGTGGAAAGGTTTGTCAATAAGAGGTGATGAAATAGAGTTGAACTCAACATTTACACACACCATGTGTCGTTTAATAGGCTTTGGTGAGGTTGCATGCAAAATTTCAAGTCTGCTTATTTAGTTTGAGATGTTCTGTGGATGGACATACAGACAAATAATAACCCTCAATGTACTAAGTCACCTAGTTGCTCGGTAGTACTACCCTCACACCAAGCTAGGTTAGGTCGATATTTACTGCAAGGTACATGCATCCATAATTGATTATATTTCTCAATGATTTTTATATAATATTAAACTAGAAAAACGGGACTATAAATTACCCATATGCCGTCTTTACAGATGATTTTAGCTTTGCATGTCGTCAACTAGAATAGTTTCTTAAACGATTTATTTTGATGTTGATAACTTAAGTTGTTTTGACTTCCTTTTATTACTTTCATTTAATATTTATAATTTTCTTTATCATTACAGGTTAAAATGTGTAAAATACCAACAAGGACTGTTTTTGCGTGCTATAAAACTCATCTGTTGTACTAATTGTTTGAGTTTGCAAGATTTTTAAGGCTTTTTAGTAGACACAAACAACACATTATTCTTGTAGTTTTTTTTTTCTAAAATGTAATTGTGCAAGTTGTATTTACTTTTTTTAAAATTTGTAATGCATTTGTCTTTATTTTTATTTAAGTCAGTTTAGTATAAGACTGATATTACTTAAAGAAAGAAATAATGAACATTGTAGACATTTAAATTTTTAAAGACTAGAGTATTTAAGAATATTGTACATAAGTAGAAAATACACACAAATAACGACTAATAGATGTGACGTAAACAAAGACATTTGCAAAGTAGAAATGTCAGCATCAGCTTAGGTTGTAAAATATTATTTTTCACCATAGACACCATACAAATTTAGGCACTTATCATAGTGGTGAACTAGTTTTGAAATTCCAGCGTTATAAATTGCTGCCACCTCAGACTTAAACCAGGTAGGGTGGTTGGGGGCATGTGTGTGTCCCCACTCCATAGACAGTCATTTGGTTTCGCAATTCACTTATTTTTGCACAAGTTGCATCTCTTGTAATGATTCAATCAAGCAGCAAGTCACTATCCTTTTTATAAGTGTCCAAAAATGTCAATGAAACAGCCAATATACTGATTTTTATGGGTTTCCGTTAAGATTGTCTTACACAAAAATTATGGTAACCTAACTTTGTGTAAATATTTTGTGTACTAAACCCCTTGAAATTTGAGGAAAACTAAGTGAGAGTTCTTTGTTGTGAATTGGTGGTCTTTTTAATCTTCTCATCGACTTTGGAGACAATTTCATTGGTCACAATGCTTCACCACCCACTTCATTCATCATCGTGCAAATTAGTTCGGCCATTTTTAAACCTAATGCACCACTGACACGCTCTAACCCTCAGTAATCACATTGTTCCCATAAACTTCACAGAGTTGGCGATAAATCTCAATTGGTTTATTGTGCTTAGCCATCAAACACCACATTACTGACCGCATTTCACAACTCATGCAATTTTCAATTCTGTCACACATTCTAAACTGTGATTGTTAAACAACATGATGTAACAGTAACTTCTCACTAGCACGGCTGGATAGCCACTGAACGGAGAAATGCTCTGTCATAAAAATGGCATTGAAAGTCCGGCCCCTAGCGGCTACAGAGGGAAACGTAATCTACTTTCTGGATAGCCTTTGTATTTTCGGACAAAATAATTTTATTTATTTAAAATATGACAAATACAAAGGTTGTTTATTTTTTCAACCTCCGATATTATGCCATAACGGCTAGACATGTAGCAGGTCCATGTTGTGAGCAGTAGCCAAATCGCACATTTTCCGCTACGTTTGTCACAGCTGAGTTCAAGTATCTACTTTGACGGAGCTACAGTCACATAAACAAGGCCATCTCTATTGATTCTCTCACCAAATGTGAGTTATAGACTTATTTCCTGTTAGCAGAAGGGAATAGCGTAGCAGAGAAATCCATCACTTGGAGAATGTGGTGTGTTTACGGAGAACACAATATGAATGGTGGTGTTGTACTTGAGTGGTGTAGAAAGCCAAAGATGTTGACTAACATTAACAAAAATTGCCAAATGGCTTCAGCTTTGACAATTGGCCATCTTTAAACTTTTGACGCGATTCAAACTCCGACACCCATCACTCCGTAAACTTGACACATTCAAACCGATGTTTACAACGAATTCTATCTTTTTCATAGGTCAAATATACTAGATTTCCGCTAAATATTTGTATACTAATTCTTTTAATTAACAGATTATATATGAATTGAATTGATTATGCTTATGACGATTTTGCTTTCCAATTAACTACTTGGTGAACAAAAGTTATTTTTAATGATGTTGTGGTTATACACAGCCTATTTAAGACTACACACACACACGCACGCACGCGCGCGCACACACACACGCACACACACACACACACGCACGCACACACACAATAAAAATGTTTTTTAGATTATTAGCAGTATATTGATATGCATATTTATAAGTTTTTACATTCTTTTCTTACAATAGTTGAATTTAAAAATAAAGTGACTAGATCAGAAATATCTTGATTTGCCACCCTAGTGATTGTTATTTTAGTTCTGATCTTGCCACTCGGAGGGTAAAAATTGAGGGGGCATTGTACGTTTTAGGGTATGCAGTTTCATTAGATTACTTTACTAGTGTTCAGCCGGAACTTTTCGTGGAGACGCGGCTTGCAGCTCAGTTGAAAGTTCCACCGGTTCGATTTGTGGGGTGAGCACACTGCAATATGACAAGCCGTACGCAATGTCAATACCACTCATGCTTTTGTAAAAAGAATGTGTACCAAATGGACTAAACACATGGGGTTGGATACCGCTGAGGTTGTAGTAATGAATACTTGATTTGCAAGATTTACTTATGTGGTTTTTGTTAATTGTGGCAAATAAACATAAAAGCACTGCTTCTAGATGTTAATAATAAAATAATGTATTGCCACGTTGCTTCCAAATAGAGTGATAATGAACTAAATTATATCATGGGGTGAGCCTAATGGTTCCAATGTTCTATGAAAATTTTGCATACGAACTTAATAATTATTTAAACTTTAAAATTTGCTTCCCTTCACGTTGATGTCGACTCACAAGCGCGGGCGTCAGCATCTTGACTCAACATTGTAGTCGGAAAAAGTGAAGATTAGTGAACTATAAGTCTAAAATATGAATGCTGGAAGCACTCGAAGTAAAATGTACTCATAGTTAAAATCAAACTCAGAGACTTGCTAGCCGCAGATAAGGCGCACAAGGTATTGCTCGGCAGCTATCAAGTTCATGAGAGGAAAAAATAATACGCGTGGCAATTAGGTTATTAATCCGCCAGGAATTTAGTTCCAATAACATCGGATGTTACATATATATTAACCAGTAACAAGTAACAAGGTTGCGAAAATATGTATTATATCAAATACAACTAAATCACGGTACAAATGTATAAGAACAGATGGATGCAAATAAGAAGTCAATCATATAATAACAGGAAAATAGTAAAAATCCTCTGTCAAAACATTCACCTATTGAATTTGGCACACAAACAGCTGGCAAAGATAAATTTTGCTGTGATGGCATTGTTTTGCTCACTACGACTCCCTCTATCAGCAACGTTTGGTTCAAGTTTCTTTTTAGCTACATTTATCTGTGTTGTAGTATTAATTTGTGTTGTGAAGCATGAGGGCAGCAAATCCGAGGATGGTATGAATGTAAATAAGGCCCAGATTTTCACAATTAGCATGTGTTCTTTACAAATAAACTGCTCTTTGGTAGACACATGCAAGAAAATCAAACTTATACAACAATTTTGAGTGTTTTTGAAAAAAAGTCACTGGCAAAAAATAAAAAAATTGGTCAGTCAGTTCAGAACCAACATTCTTTTTTAACCACCCTGTACATTTTTCATTGCTTAGTCTGATATTTGTTTTGTAGATTTGGTGAAAACAAAGGATCATACTGCACACTAGCTTCATTCAGTGACAAAGAGAACGTGATAGAAGTGAGT
This sequence comes from Homalodisca vitripennis, assembly GCF_021130785.1. Classification (NCBI taxonomy): domain Eukaryota; kingdom Metazoa; phylum Arthropoda; class Insecta; order Hemiptera; family Cicadellidae; genus Homalodisca; species Homalodisca vitripennis. Next base: position 118,121,275 of record NC_060212.1, read on the forward strand.
GAGGATGTAAAGGATCTGTTGGAAGAGGATTTGAAAGACAATGTAAAGCCTGAAGGAAATAGCAAGTCTCCAGTTCCTAATGAAGAGATCAAATCAGAAGTTCAAGAAGAGAAGAAGAAGGCAGAGTTATCTGAGAGCAGTAAGGACTCAAAGCCACAGGTTTGTATTACCAATAATGATTGCTTTGATAGCCCTAGATTAATTTTCTTAGTTCATTGTAACATGATAATTTTTCGTTAGTAAATTTATCAAAATTATTTTTTTATTGTTAAATATTACTTTTGTGATTACATTAAGTGTTCACTATACCTTATATTGACTCCTTTATTGTTTTTAAATGTATATCCAAATATTTAACAATAATTTCCTACGTAACTTATCCGTTAAATGTTTTGACCACTACAAATAGGTTTTTTTAAATAAGGAAAAAATTATAAAAATTAAACTTTTTTAATGGAAAAAGTAATTAGGCATTCATAAAATATAATTTTTTAGTGTTTGCTTTATATAAAAAGTGAAAAATTAAGTACAAGTTCGTTAGGTAAAATGTCATTAATATCAAAATTAGAGTCCTGTCTCCAATGAGTAGCGCATTCCTTGCAGCTCATTCTACAGTGCTGTCCATGGATGGTATTGCTGCAATAATTTATGGCCATCTTGCAAAGGGGAGAGAGGCAATAAAACATGTTTTTCAAGCACCTGGTTGTTGTGAAGGTTTTGGATTTACTAGAATTCTCAGAAATCAAAATCCACGATTTCTAAAATTTGCTTCATTGTTGTTATTTGAAGGCATGATTGCTTGGTGATTTTGATAAATTCTTAGCCAGTTGTTTCGTAAACTGCTTCCTATTCAAAGGCTGAGTTCCTTGCTTTACGTTATTTATACAATACATGACATGAATTTAAAAAAGTGATGTTCATCATGCCGTAAAATACACATAAAGGCCAGCGTCTTGTCTTTCTGGTATAAGACATGCCATTACACATTTTGTCCAAAGTGTCCACAGATCGTTTCGTTTCATTATAGGCATGTATGTATTATACAGGTGAATAAAAAGTCAGGATCCCCCCCTCTATATTTTTTCTAAAGTTTATATAAGGAGATATCCTGTGGGTAGTGGTGCAATGTAGAAAGGAAGTTCCATTTGATGATTTAGATAATTTTTGGTTTCTCCTAAAAATGTGGGATTTTGGGGACAACTGAAAACTTCAAATTTAAACCGCTCTCAAGTGAACCCTTCATTTTGAAGAGTCTAAGCAAACTTAAAAGAGTTGTGAAAACCAAAGATCACTACCTCTTTCGCACCCAAAATAATAAGTCATCAAAATTTTAATGAAGTCCACACTTACGTTATTTTTTTGGGGTAGCTCAAAAATTCAGCAAAAGTGCTTAAAAATATCTTAAGATCTCCAGAAGTTGAATAATATACAAACACAATTATAACTTTTAAATCGTCAACAAAAATAGCTGATATCTCAACATTTTTGAATAAGTGTTGAAGTACGAAACTGCTTGTTAGGAAAGTCTGTGTTAAAGTCATTCACACTGTTTTCATCTTCTGTACTTTGCAAGCTTAGACTATGATTCAATAAACTTCTCAATTTACTGTCAGAAATGGATTTTCTAGTAGGTCGTACAGGACGTTGTGCTGGAAAGGGTTCATGTTTACTGAAAACGTAAAATGATTCTCTTAACTAATGATAAAACACAACAAAGTTAAGAACACATATCGTAACCTCAAACTGACCCATCTCCCAAAATAATAATAGTGAAATATGTAAGAAAATAGCAGGTATCTGAGTCAGCAATGGTAATAGGAACATGTGAGAGGCTGGCGGGAATCGAGTCAACTAATCAGAACATCTGACTACGAATCAGCTGAAGCGCAAGTTATAAACATGAAATAAAATAATATACTTTGAAAACTGATATGCAAAAACCAAGGTTGATTTGATATTCTTAGATATCTGTAAATAAACATTTAATACAGCAGTAATTACAATTTATTATTAAATAGTACCAAAAAAAAAAAAATTGTCAGCCTTCATGTCAGTGTTAGTGGTATGACATGTGTTAACCACCTCATATATTCCTATTTTCACACACATCTAGTAGCCTGAATTTTTGAAAGTTTTTAATCAAACCCAACAAAACTAATATTGTAAAGTTGTAAAATGAAAGGAAATTTATGGGCTTTCGCTTTTGGTTGACAAAGAATGTACATTCTTTACTCGTTCCTGGTTCATGCTCTTTTTAGACCTTCTTCTTATGCATGTTTCAGCTGTAGACAAAACAAGCACTGTGAATCAATCATAATTCTTAAATTATATGGCAATAAATCTGATATCCTCCTCCAACCTAAATTGAAAGCTTTCTCAATCTGCTGTATTGAAATTCCATAAAAGCCCAAGGACATATCTTTTTATAGCTGACTGTAGTAAAATGACGAGTTTTATATTCTGAGAACAGTGTTTAACCTTGTTAAGTTTTACTCCCTTATTTTTGATCGTAGTGTTTTTAATGATGCCTCTTTTTAACAATTAATATGCATCCAAATGCTTTTTAGCTCTTTTTTTGTAAGGTACTTTTTGAATATGAAACAATGAAGTACAACAAATGAGATTTTTCTTAATAATCCATAAATATATCGAGAAAAGCTAAAAAAAAGTTTTGGATGTGTAAATATTCTTAAAATGAGACAACTCCATAACGCCACAATAAAAAGAGTTGGTAAACCTGCACAAAGTTGAAAATTTGTCTTATGGGGAAAACTTGTCACTTAATATTACAGGTGGCTAATAAGATGAAAATTTGTATTCCAACTGATGGAAGAACGGTTTATATTGGGAATGAGAAAAGGTACCAAGGTGTCTTAACAATCACCAGTGTGCCATATTGGCCAACTCACACCACTGCTATTAGTCACCTCCCACACTCTTGCTACCATTTCTAAAATATAATTTACAGATATCATTTATATGCAATTAATTTCCCCCACACACCCACCATTCTAATAGGTCATTTTAAGATTTAATTGTGTTAACTGATAAATTGATTATTTGGATTGGCTGCCCCTGTTTTATTTTGGCTAACAGGGTTTTACTGTAATATGTGCTAAGTAGCTTACATATTATTTACGAGGCATGTTCAGAAAGTAAGTACCGTAAAAAAAAAACAAGTAAAACAATTTTTTTAACACTATATTATTTTATATGAAAGCCCAAATCTTAAACTATTTCTTGACATAGTTTCCACCGATGTTCAAACACTTGTCATAGCAGGTGATCAGTTTGTCTATACCCTCTGTAGAAGGTTTCCGCCAACGAATGTAGCCACAACTCCATGTCAGTTTTCACTTCATCGTTGGTTTCAAAGCGCGTTGGCTGCCTATCTCGCGCTTCATGTGCAGGAACAAGTGGTAGTCAGACGTTGCCAAGTTCGGGTTGTAGGGCAGGTGATCGAACTGCTACCAACGAAATCGTTGAACCAATGTTTGAGTGTCACCAGCGATATGGAGCTGAGCATTGTCATGGAGTAACACAATTCCGTTACTGAGCATTCCTCTCCGTTTGTTTTCAATTGCCCGCCTTAGTTTTCTTAAGGTTTCGCAATACCTTGCCGCATTAATGGTTTCACCTCTTGGGAGAAAATCAAACAGCAAAACACCTTTCCGATCCCAAAAGACAGTGCACATAATTTTTTGTGCAGATATTGTCGTTTTGAATTTTTGTTTCTTGGGAGATTGTATGTGTTGTCACTCCATTGACTGCTGTTTGGGTTCCGGTGTGACATGATGGACCCAAGTTTCACAATTTTGTTAAAAACAATTTTCACCATCATCACTACCATTTTGTGTACGTCAGAGAGCGTTTTTGAAACCCATTGGGAACACAGCTTGCAATAACTTAAGCGGTCCGTAACAACTTCATTCAAAAGAGTCCGTGAAATTTGTTGGAAATCGTCAGATAGCGTCATAGTGAAACGTCTGTTACCTTGGATTTTTTCATCAACAAGACCTTACCAGATCATCGATGACGAGAGAAAGCTGACCGCTCCGATTTTCATCATGCACATTTGTTCGACCGCCATTGAACATTCTAACCCACTTTCTCACCATTCCTTCACTCATCACGTCTTCCCTGTAAATATCACGAAGTTGATGATAAATTTCAGCCGGTTTCACGCTCCTTGCATTCAAAAATCTTATTACATAACGAACCTCACAATCGGCGGGATCACTAATTGTCTTATAAATTTTAAACATTCAGAGAAAACTGAAAACACAATGTACAACAACTAAAATGGCATGAGACGATAGCCAGTGAACAAGGACGACTAGTGTGCATGCCCGGAACATTGTTTGCACCGCTACAGCGGCAGTAGAATGAAACATTGCTTACTTTCTGAACATGCCTCGTATCATAACACATTCAGTTAAGATTAAAAATAAATACTTGATATTTGTTTTTAAATACTTCATTTTCCAAAATTGTGCTTAAACATTGAGTGTTTATGTCTGTATAGATCGTGCCCCTATCAACAAACAACTCTCGCCAATCACAACACCAAAACAACGGACGCAAGTACCCTCAAGGCAGTCCCAAGCAGAAGTCTGGAGCTAGACGAGGAGGTAATATGACTGGTGGCTTCCCTCCCCACCATCCAATGCAGTCTTGGTACAACATCATCTCTCCTCCCTGGATGTCCCCCTCACCCCCACCTTACCATCCAATGATGCGCCGCCAGGGAGGCCCCCTGCCTCCCCACCACCATCATGCTCGCTATCATTGGTCCAACAAATCGATGCTCAAGGTCTAACTGATGTCTCGCCGTGTCCCCACTCCTTTAAAACCACACACTACGTTTTATACTGTAAGTGGGATGTTTTAAGGGACTTGGAAATTTTTGTTCGTTATTCCTATACAACAGAAACAGAAGAAGTTAAATATCAGTATGGGTTTATTTTGTTTCAAAAAGTGTGGTTTTGAAGGACAGTTTTAGCTGTAGGCAAATAGGGTTATGCTCACTGCCAGCGAGGTATGGTCAGCAAGAACGTGTCTGCAACTTTCTCAACTTCAGTCCCTCCAACTATTGAAATGTCTTTTAATCTTCTTCGACCAGTAGCGATTCAGTGTTTCCTGTTCTCACCTGCTTGTTCATTTGTCTCAGACCCAGTCTCCCAATGTAAATAATAGTAAAGGGAGTTGTACTTACTTGTGGTAGTCTTTTGTTTAGGTGTATTGTGGATGCACAAAATTTGTGTGATAACTTCTTATATAAGTAGTCACTAGGTGAAAGTTTTTATGAATGCTTAATAATAATAAGGATGATAATGGTACCTGTGATATTTTTTATCTTTTATGGAGCAGCAAGTCCTACAATTGTAAGTACACTGGAATTGTGTTATTTTGTTGTTGGATCTTTTAATATAATTTGTTGTTTATAATTTCCCCCGTAATGACTTTAGTTTTAACAACCATATGATTAAATATTCATAATATTTACTGGTGCTCGCTCATATCTGGCAGTAGAAGAAATAATAGTGGGTGTAAAAATAATTATGCATCTTACAAGTTATTATTAAGTTTCAAGTGTTCACTTTCACTTATATTGAAGTAAATAATTATTGTCTTCTGTTTGAAATTAAGTGTACAAAAATCCCAAAAGTTTATACAGATAATATAATGTAATGATTGTAGATATAATTAACCAACTTTATTAACAACTATTTAAGTCATCTGTAGTTTTTTTATGATGAAGAAAGTATTAGAATATTGTAAAAATATATGAACGTAATTTGTTAGAACAAGCATAGTATATAATTTTATCACATAATTTTAATGTTAAAATATGTTTGGCAAATTATTCACAAATAGAAGATATCAACATGCTTTCTGTTGAATTACCACAATATTTTTCACCTCAAAGAATTGTATTATAATTTGTTGTATACGTTCAACTATTGATAGGACTTGGCCTCTTATAGTGTTCCTCCTGATAGATTAATTTTCTATGTTTCTACAAAATGTAACATAAGTAAAGGTGTGTTTAAGATGTTGCAGATGAAGCCTATTTGCCTACATCCCATTCCATCCATAATTCTTCATATTTTTCTTACATTTAGACTTTGTAATTGTATCCAAATTTTAGTCTTAATTTTTTTGAAGCCTTAATAAAAATTTGAATATTTTTATGTTAGCCTATAAAGTGTGCATTTACCTTGTTTTTTGCAATTGTGTATGGTCAATCAATTTGTAGAGTAATTAAATAGTAATACTAGAAAGGTAAATAACGTTCTTGGATATTTCACAGACATACATTTTACATCATCATAGTTCTTGTATATAGATGGTCAAATTATAAATTGATTTTAATTCAAGATTTTGTTTGAAAGAGGGAAGCCTTTTCTTAATCGATCCTTTGCAATCTTTTGTAATAATAGTTGTAGTTTATGAATTAAATATTTTATAATATTTTTAAACATAACAGTTTTAAATGGTGTCCATTGTTAAATAAGGAGGATGCATGTTGAACTAGACAAGGAGAGCTATTGTTGCTAATATAATAGTAAGATCTTAGTTCCGGGAAGTTTTATTAGGATTGGTATTCTCGCCTTGTTTTGAGGTTTTAATCAGTACAATAGAGTTAAATTGACAATTAATTGATTTTGTGGCAACTCTTGATCTCATTTTGTCGAATGTATGAAAATCAACCACAGAACTTGTATTTGTATGTGCCCTTGTCTGTGTTTATATGCTTAGGTGGTGATGTAAACTTAGCGGTAAAGAGTTGTGCTCTACTTTGAACCAATTGTATATAGATTTTAATATGTAAAAATCAATTGTTAATATGTCCTTTAAAATATTTGTATCTTTAACAGTGTGCAAATACAGGTTGCATAAGCTGTTTTTTATTTACTTGTATATATTATTATTAAATATCAGCCAAAGTAATATTTATGCAGGAGTGTCTATAAACTGGGAAATAGAGATATGTAAGTCATTAACTCAAGTATATCCTATAACAGTAGTATACTGTATTCCAAATATTTAATTCTATCGAAAATGTTATTATGATTGGCTCTTAATATGTTTGTCAAGTATTTGTTGTATATACAAACAAAATAATAAATAAAGATTCATTGAAACAAATTAATTTTTTAATGCTTTAACAGCCATGATGTTTGGGTAGCCTAGGGATTGTATCTCTCTCTCTCTCTCTAGGTCAACTGGAGTGGGGGGTCTATAGGTCCTCTATGATTACAATATTATCTTGGACCAAGGTTATCTCTCACAAGCAGCAACTTACCATTTATCAGCTGTACAATGTTGTTTATTGTTTACCTAAAAATATCATTGTTCTCAGAATCTTAAGCATTTACTAGAGAAAAACTGCACCTTTATTGTTAATCAATGGGACCACTTAAGCAAACCACATTTTAGCAAAAGTGTACGCATTTATTAGAATACTCGTCAAATTGTTGATGCGAAAAAGTTAACCGAAATTATAAGGTTTATAGACATGAATGTGCCATTGCTTAAAAATTTGTTACAAATCTCATGTTTTATTTATTTGCAGTATAGGTACTGTATGTATTGTTATGTATACTTTGATGACAGCCGTATAATGGTTTACGTTAGTGTATGAGAACGGTGTGGTGAATTCACACATCCTGCTAAAGTATTATTTTATTTATTTAGTACCAATATTTTATTCAACTGTGGATACAGCTGTTTCTGATGTTGCTTGAAAATGTTACATGTATGTTTGTATATTAACCCTGCAGAGGTAAATCTAATGGAGCTATTATAATCTTTCACATCAGTGAACATAAATATGTTTTTCTGAGTGCTATAATTTAAATGTATTGGAAATAAACAGTTAAAATGGTTGATCTAAGTGAGTAAAATTTATTCGCAGTTTCAGACTTAATAAGACAATTCATTCCATAAAAACTGTTTTAGTAACAATACTGAATTGTTTAATTTTAAATGCCACTGATCCATACTAAATTCATAGTGAGATTTTTAAATCTTGTATTTTCATCCCTATTTTACATCTCACACATTTTATTTGTACTTTCAAGGATTTATCTATTTTCTAAGATTTATTCTGCCAATAAAGCTTTATACAGCTAAAATATAACATTGTTGTGTCTTGTATACTGTATATTTTAGATCATATGATTACAAAAAACACCTTTCATAGCTGAAGATATCAGTTTGAACAAAACCATGTGCTACGTGGGATTAAAGGAAAATAGTCTAATTTTTAAAAATTTAATTTTGAAATTTATAATTCAAAATATTATTTTATGTGTTCACATAAACATGCTTGTATTGTAAGTAAATGGCCCAGTAGAGAAGTATTTGCAGAAAGAACAGGTTTGAAGTTCTAACTTTCAGTAATCTTGTCAGCCTAGAGACAGAATTTCAGTTAAAAACAAATATGTTTTTGATGGAAACTACTGCTCTAAACAGAGAAAATAAGTAAATATTTACTAGCAGTCATAACTTGAACCCTCTACTTTCTGACTCAATGTTTCCTGTATATACACCTCTATAGAGTAACTTAATACATAGCAATGCAGAATATAACATGAAGAACAAGTCACTGTTAATTTTTATTTTATGTTTTTACAACTTACAGATTTTACAAAAACATTGTACTAGTAATATGACATTTATGAAGAATAATAAATTAACCATGTGTGGTTGAGGGGTGGAGTTTGAAATGAATTTTACAAGTCGTATATTAGGAATGAATACTTCAACCTTTAATGTATACTAAATCCAGTTATACAGCTTTAATTGGGCAAAAATTTAGAATTTCAATGACATGAATAAACTGCACAACCAACAAATAAACCTACAGCAATTTAGTCAACTACTACTTTAAAAAATTCGAATGTGCAAAATTTTTTAATATAATACAATTAATATAATAAGATATCATTCATATCTTTGATGATTGATATCAATCATGCTAAGTTGATGTTTACGTCTAAATTTAGTATATTTTGTAACAATGAGAATCTCAAGTGTACAGCATTGTGACTTGAAAGTGCTGAAAAGGTATACAATTATTTTTCTGTCATAAAAAAAAAAACATGTCATCACTCACTATTTTAACTGTAAACAAGTCAACTAAATTAATTGTGAGCTGTTTTCATGCTGACTGTTGTAACATTGTCAGCTTATTTGTCAGAATATAAGCCAAAATATGAACGTTCACTCCTTGAGTGGTTAGTTTCATTCAAGTACTGAAACTTTAAATGTTTGCTGTTACATGTGTACCCCTATCACTCTCTGTAGATGTATGTGCTGAATTCATGTATCCGAACCTCTGCAGTGGTTATATCACGAAGCACTCTACACAAGTTTTTATTATTGGTGTTTTTGAATTTGTCACTTTGTCTTGATCCCATATTGATTCTTGAAATCAATAACTCTGTGTTGAGACATGTGCATGAGCATTATTTTAATTTGCTTTCTAGTAATAATTGTTACTCTTATTTACAAGTCATACGGTTTAATAATATATGCGTTAATTTTTGTGGTAAAGGGTACGTATGAATCAATTCAAAATGTGGAAATGTACATATTCGCATTATTGTAATATTTAATGTATTAAATCTAGTAGATTAAAACAAAGACTAAGGCAATCTTAGATTATTTCAAGCTATTATTTGTGGCCAGGCATGTCTTTGCTTTTGATCTATGATTGAAAGTGAGGTTATGTTGTCTCTGTCTCTGTTGGTTTGGTATATGATTGCGCACAGTTCTGTCACGTCGGTTTGACACTACTTGTGTGAAGGATGGAGGGGACTTTCAATTTAGTCTATGAGTTTGAAAAAGAAGTATGTGGTGGTTAATGGCATCTGAATATAATACTTGTTTCAACTTGCGTGTAAAGCTGATTTTGTAAAATTAATACTTTGTGCAGTTCTTTTACTTGAAATTAAGATTGTTCTTTACCCTTTTTTTGGAAGATATGAAAATTATCTGGATGATTTATATGAATATCTAGTTCTTAGCATTCCTTGTTTATTGGTTTTAAGGTGTTTGAATTTGTATCAGTTCAAACGTTAATAATAAAATGTAAAATGCATATTTTAAACAAATATATAGCTTACTTTTGAAATAAAGGAACTCTGAGATTTGTTTTATTTTAATGTTCAAAATTATTTTTGATCATTTTAAAATGTGCAATTATGTCTGGTCCGAACTGTACATCAGTATTAAAAGAATTTTACAGAATAAACATAAAAGTGGTTAAATTATTGCTTAAACTCTGAACTCTTAATTTGAACTTATATAACCTTGAATTTCTTTATTAAACTTTAAAGTTTGAAATGTATTGTCTCAGAATATTACGTTTACAATAGTATAACGTTCTTGATACTATCAGGTTGATAAAACAAAAATCAAGAGATTAATATAGAACATGTATTCAGATGTTGTTTAGTCACCACTGTGTGGGAGATACATTGTCATTTGGTTAATTTTCCTCCTTTAGTGTATTTAGTTATTTAGTACTATTAGTGTAAAATGTGTTCTAAACATGTTTTAGTTTCGTTTGGATGTCTGAAGGGTGCAGACTTATATGGAAGCACAATTGCTAATTTTACTACTTGGTGCAGTAACATCACAGTACAGCAGCTATAGTTTCTGTTAGATCAAAGCAACCATTGATATAAGGGTTATCAGCTATTTATTTATTGGTTTAGAGGGCATCAACAACTTTTATCATAATTTTTCTTATAACTCCGTAATGTTCAACGATAGTACAGTTAAGTCTTGATTTTTCAGTTACAATTTTTTCATATTACAAGTATAGCTCTAGAACGATACTTTATTGTAAAGTTACATAATGTACAAACATTGAAAGACATAGTAGTGTTTTGTAATCTTAGGGTACCATTCTGATCCCGATGAATGGGTCTTAGTCAGTAGTTTAATTAAAGTAATGATAATAAATTAATAGTTATGTTAATTGTTTACTTAAAGCTGTTGAACTGTTCAATAAGGAATAATGCTGTATTGAAGTTTAAAGTTGTAATATTAAAACTGCCTTAATTTATAATTGATAAGATAAGAAATAAATAAAGTTTAAAATGTAATTTGTAGGAAAGAAGTAAGTGAAATTTTACGAACACAACTGTTAATTTAGTCATTTCATGTCCAGTTGTGGTTTCATCAAGCTGCCCCCCCCCCCCTCGAGCCTCCTTCCGACTGTTTTGCCTTACGAATGTATAGTGTAGAATAGCTTAGACATAGTTTTAAGATTGCCCCAAGCACAAATAATGTTTTCCTAACGTTTTTACACGAGAAACTGTGATATGATTTCTATTATTATATATTTTTATGTGTTTTCCTATTGAGAAAAAGTTACCACTAGGACCCGGTTTGGCCACGAACTCTGAGGCACCATGTGACTTATGTACTGTAGAATCGCAATTTATCGATATCGCTGCAATTTTTTAAAGTGAAAATTGTTCTATTTTTGTACTTTCTTACCAAATAGAAAATGTATAATTTATATGTTAATAGAAAATGTAATTGTTTTAATGTAAACTTTAAGACCGAGAGTGATAAAAATAATTTATTAGATCTTAATATATTAAATTATTACAATAAATGCTGAATTATCAAAGTAAAGTTGATTGTTTAGTTTTCAGTTGTAACCCACAAAGATTGTATGTGGTCAGATAGTTGTTGTATTGGTCAGGTCTCAATCAACACTTTATGTAATTGACTAACTATTATTATATTGGTGTAGTAGATGAATAATAATTATTAGTTTTGCATCATACTTGAGTTGTTCTCATTTCCCCTCATTTCACAAAATTTGAAAATTACAAGTAATCAATACTATAAGAGCTGTAGTTATTAGTTAAGACACCTACTAGGTACACACCTGGCTTATATTAGAGGACTGATTGAACTGGATTCACATAAACAGGACTAAGAACCTGTTATACGACTTAGAATACGTAAAGTTTGTTTTTAAATTAAAATATTGTTTGTAATCAATACATATTGTAAATTAAAGTTACTTTTTGTTTTTGTCAGTTTTTGTATCAATATTTTCTAAACTACTCAATGGATTTTGATACAGATTTCACTGTCGGCTTCATTATGAACTAGGGCAAGTTCTGAGGTATGGTACATCAATATTTTCTAAACTACTCAATGGATTTTGATACAGTTTTCACTGTCGGCTTCATTATGAACTAGGGCAAGTTCTGAGGTATGGTACATCAATATTTTCTAAACTACTCAATGGATTTTGATACAGTTTTCACTGTCGGCTTCATTATGAACTAGGGCAAGTTCTGAGGTATGGTACATCAATATTTTATTGTTAATACTGACTAATCCTCAAGACTTAAAACAGAATAATGTACTGTAGGACTGTACATGTCACAAAGGATCTATGTATGTATATTTATTTTCTTGATCGTGAAACAAAGCAAAATCGACTATAAAACAAAACATACCAAGGCTTATTAAACAAATCATAGTTGTCTTTTGGCTGAAGTAGGCTTCCAACATCTGTTTATATAGTACATAATATCTTCTTGATCAGAACAACAAAACAAAAAAATCAATTTGTGGCACCAGAAGTGTCTTGGAAGTAAATTGCAATGACTGAAGTAAGCTTCATATACCTGTGTATGTATATAGGTATCTAGGTGTGCATATATTTATATTGAGTAACCAAAGCAAAATGAACTATGCTTTAAAAAAAACCAAGGCCTGAGTAAATTACAATGGCTATAAATAAAAACTTTTTGACATTTTTTTATTGTGGCAAGGAGATAAACTTGATATTGGCGTCGGAAATATAATTCACTCAAACCAGCAGTGGACATACACATGCAAAGCTGAAGCTAACTGCTAGTAGTGCTGATATAAAAGACAAAGTACGGTAGTCTATCTTATATTGTGCATTTAGAGACTGTTATTTAACCTATCTTGGTTGTCTTTTGACAGAAGTAGGCTCTGAGATTGTATATTAGACTCTATTTAGTTCAGCATCATTGACCAATAATACTAACTTTTCTATAAAACCCAACAATATTCCCATAGATTAAAGTGTGTGTTTTTTTAATACTAATTCAAGATAGCTGGAAGGTAAAATACCTATATCTGTGGCCTCATAAAGAGTGTAAATGATAAATTGTGTGATGAACAAGGTATTTGACGTTTATGGGAATATATTTTAAAGAATATAGTTTGAAGTTAAAAAAAATCATTTAAAACCAGGTAAGTGATGAAAAAGTTGGATATATGTATATTAGACACCGAAATGCTTAATAACTCAAAATATTTAGGCTACTATAATGTGTTACAAAAATCGAGGTAAGAATAAAAACATTTGAATGTCTATTGTAATAGACACCTCGAATTAGTATTAATCACTGACTGCTAGTAATTAAAAACAGTTATATTAAAGGGCAATGAGATTGCCATCAACAAAGCGGGATGAAAAGAGTTGGCTATAAATGTAGTTATTTTAAGTTAAATTAAAAGACACGCAATTAAACAAAAAATACTGAGGAAAGTAGCTGTGAAACTCATTTTTAAAATTAAATGTTTTGAAACAATCTTTATACAATATAAATCTTTTACTTATACCAAATAACGGTCCTGTCTGTGACCATTGCACTATTTATCAGTACCATCGACCTTGTACTGTATCACTCTCCCCCTTATTCTGTTTGACAAGATCCTCCCACAGGCCAGTGGCCCATGAGGACTGGCAGAATAAGGCATAAAAGGAGATCAGCTTCTTTTTTTTTTAAGAAAAAAAAATTACCGTAGCTATTTAGCAAAACATAAGTTTATTTAAAATGCCACACAAAACAAACATGAAAAACCTTTGGGGTTTTGTTGAAGACTCTTGGAGCAACTGGAATAATTTAAAACTGGTAGTTAGTAAAACAGCTCTTTTGCAATGTTATTTTATGTTTGGACAAGGCCTTTTGAAAAAAGTTAATTTATTTTCGTTGCAAACAATGTTCAAATACCATATGGTGTAAATATGCAAAACAATTGAAAATTTCAGCCACTACAAAAAATTAAGACATGATCACAGTTTAATTATTTAATAAATTGAGAAAAAATTGGCCTTTATCAATATTATAAAGTTTTCTTTATTTCTGACTATGTGAAATTATTCTTAAGTATTATAAGTGTATTGGTTTTTTTAACTTCTTTTATTTTTATTTGATATTGTGTGTCCTGATTTAATCCAATGCCTGGCTACAGCAGATTTTTCTTAAAATTATTTTTGTCCATTTTTTCTTTTTGCACCCTCTCAAAGTTGCCGGTGACGGCCACATGGTTTGCCCAATAGATGCCGATCTGATAAGACAACGAAAATACCTCTTCACTGATGTCGAAACGACGTAGAGTTCATTTTAAGCTTCTTCATCAACATTTTTTGGGATTTCTCAGACAGATATGGACTCCAGATTCCAGGAGTCAATTCTGTGACAGTGTCAGGTTTCAGACGCTGCACTAAGAGGAAGGTGAAATGGAACTGCATTCATATGTATTTAATCCTTTCCACCATAGCTCTATCACTGTATTCCTCATGACTGATAATGCTAACTGGACTATCGGAATCAACTTCAAAAAGCTTTGTTTTTGAACCAACCGTAACATAAACCAAAATTTAGAATAATCAATTAGACTTATAGAAGAGCTAATATTTATACTAATTACTTTATTAATGTTATTATCTAAGAGTTAATCTTTGATAAAACGTTGGCAACAAAGTAGTTAAAAATGAACTCAGCTTAGTTTTGACATCAGACACCTAAACTACAAATTCAAGTGAACTGTAGATCAGGTGCATGGCGAGTGCAGTATATTTTAGACGCAATACCAATGCACAACAGAATTTTCTACACATAATGTATAGCAATGGTAGGGGTACGGGTTGATAAAATGCGAATGTTGAGTTCAACTCTATATCATATTTTGCTTGATTCTTCTTTACTAACTTTTTTGGATCTATTCAGACGGATGTGGACTCCAGATTCCAGGAGTCAAGTCTGTGATAACGCCAGATATATGAAGACAATAAATCTGACGCTGCATTTGATTTGCGAGAAGACCCCTGGCTTAATACATGGTGCAGCTGTATATTGTAGTGGCATCACCTTATTTTACACTCACATAGGTCAGTAATTACGCCTACAACATTAGTGCACACAATTACAGATAGAGTCTCAAGAGAGGTGATTAGCACCTTTTATTT
Organism: Homalodisca vitripennis; assembly: GCF_021130785.1. Lineage (NCBI taxonomy): Eukaryota > Metazoa > Arthropoda > Insecta > Hemiptera > Cicadellidae > Homalodisca > Homalodisca vitripennis. The sequence continues at coordinate 118,136,549 of NC_060212.1, forward strand.
GCCGGTATGCAAAGAGACCAGGGGTTGTCTTGTGACTCTTCTACAGTAACTTAGTTGTTGCTAAGTAGATCTACAACTAGATTATTCACTCAGTTAAGCTATAAATAAGCCTTAGATGTCAACCACTAGTGACGTATTCACTTCACTCGGTTTTAAGATTTCATCATACCTGAAGAATAGAGCAGTAACAATAGAAAGAGTCTGTAATCATGTTATCCTTTAATAATTGACAAGTACATATTCCATTCCTAGTAATGCAGAGTGCAAAACTTTCCTACGTATCTAACATACTCTATAAATGAACATATAATAAAAATCTTGAGAACATTATTTTACTTTTTTGACAAGAAAGTTAACATATTAGACTTTTAAAATAGTTTCTACAGTTAAAACCATATAAAATGGTAAGGATACAAAACGAAGTCTATAATCATAATTTATCCATCCAGAATTCAAAAATATCATTTTTTTTAGAGAACTTTTTGATCTATTATATTTAATATATTCACAACCTTAATTTTGTGCTGAAGAAAATAATATGGAACATTAATAGGTTTAATAAATAAAAAAAATCTGGATAAAAAAAATATATATATATATTTAATATATAAAATAAAGTTTCTAAAACGAGAAAACTCATTTTTTTCTAACAAAATGATTTTAGGATGCTAGAAAAGCCACTACTCTAGAAAAGCCCATGATCTCTTGCAGCGACCACCATATGATTCCCAGTAATTTTGTGCCAAGCTGAGAAGTATTGTGCACAATAAAGATTAAAAGACACTTTTGTAATGTCAATGTATTCAAGATTCTTAAGGTCACCTGTACTGTCTGCTCAGTCCTGAAGAACTGTTGCTTACAAAGAGCTACCACCCCGTCCCACTTGTGATCTAGGTGCAATGATACCCCTGTCTGCTCAGTCCTGAAGAACTGTTGCTTACAAAGAGCTACCACCCTGTCCCACTTGTGATCTAGGTGCAATGATACCCCTGTCTGCTCAGTCCTGAAGAACTGTTGCTTACAAAGAGCTACCACCCCGTCCCACTTGTGATCTAGGTGCAATGATACCCCTGTCTGCTCAGTCCTGAAGAACTGTTGCTTACAAAGAGCTACCACCCCGTCCCACTTGTGATCTTGATGCAATGATGCCTAATTCCGCTACTTCCAGCTCACCGCTTCCAACCTGGGATGGGGTTAAGGTACAATAAAATCCTTTTTCTGACATTTTGGTTTTGTATTTGCCAGCACACATAAATTAGTTTTACCTTATCTTAGGTTTACATGACCAATGTTATAAGTATCATCTGCTTTTCTGATTAACTGTATTTCAGTATAACATCTGTTGACAGGATGGCTCTCCATTGCAAGGCCAAAAATATTTAAAGAATTTTTATTGTGTAAGCAATCTTTCATCACAATGTAAACCAGAAAACAGATGAAAATTAGTTTATCCATCAATTTGTCATTACAATATGTTGTGAACAGGGATAGAGATAGGATGAACTAAGCCCATTAAAAAAAAACCCCAACAATAATGTTGTTTAGGGATAATGTTTAAGACGTGCCATGGGCACATTATGTGATTTTGAGTTGCTGTAGACTATTGTGGAAAGATGCCTTATCATTAATAAATTTAATTTACTAGTGTAAATCATACGTTTCTATGCAGAAACAATAAATGTATCTCCAAATATTTATTTTGTGACTAGTAACAAATCTCCTAAAGGCTTGTCATGATGATTTTATCATTGTATAAGATCATAACAGAACTCCTTTCTTTACAATGGTTTTAAATCATACAACTTTTATTATATTTAGTTAGTTATTTAAGAGGTCATGTATGATACAGATAAAAATGTCAGAAAACATGATATTTACAAAAAAATATAATATAAATATTACACATGAATATTTAATTATCCTAACTAATACTAGTGAATCAAAGCCCATCTTCTACTATCATATCTGTAGAGTTATTATAATGCCTAGATTTACTCTTATGATTATGTCTTGACCTAGACTTCATTGAATTGTTAATAACATATTGTGAAAACATTGTATTTAATGATTTCAAGTGTCCAGCCTGTTCCTCTAACACAGATATTATTTTAGTAAAGCTTTGCTGTTGTGCAGCTAGTGCGGTTTCATGAAGATTTTTTATTTCCAAAAGGATTTGGTCGGTTTTCTCAGTCGAGGACGTTGGTACACTTGTTGGTGCAGGGGTCTTCGGTAGTTTAGGGTCATTTGAGAGACCCTTGGCCACACGAGGAGAGCTCGCAGTAGGATCAGTTGAGACAGTCTCGCCAACAAAACTCACTGATTTCTTCTGTTGAAATGTACCTTCATAATCGTGATCAGTTTGTAAGTTGCTTTCATTGACATCTTCTTCATAAGATTTTAACCCCATCAGTTCTTTTGACACTGTTTTAAATAAAAGATCGTAATACTTGGGTTTATTACAATCTTTCCTTAAATGTTTTTCACGTTCATATTGTAGTAAAGTTTTTTTCATTTTCTTCCATATTTGTGAAATATTATGACATTTTTCTTCTACTGTATCTCCTTTTACGAGGAATCCCTTCAGTTCGAGATCACTGCATAGATTTTTCCATATTTTCTTGGCATCCCCATGGAGCAACGTCTGGTATTTGTCTGTATCCAATAATTTAAGTAAAGTTTCTATAGCACTTGAGCTGGACTCTCTTTCTTTTATTATCTTAGGTTCTACAACTGAAGATCCTCCTGTTAACAAAAAGCCAATTAATATGCAATTTAATTTATGATATGTTTATAACTAACAAATTTATAATGATACTGGGTACTTTCTGATTAAAAGGAGACCACCGATAATAAACAGGATTTAGTAACTTATGGTGGGCAGTTACACAATAAATACTAACGATTGGGTTAGGTTAGAAACCTAAATCGCCTAACAACATTAGCCACACAGTTATGTGTAGAGTGCTTTGAATAGGTGGCCCCGTTTAATCAGAAAGTACCTGATGCTGACTGACTTGAGACAGTGTAAGTACGTAAAATAACAGGACAAAGTGTGAGATCATCAGGTTATATTAACATTTCTCTTTGGTATGTGAATAGGATAGTATTTTAATTCCATAAAAGTCATGAATAATGTAAGATATAATTTATATTGATTTTTTAGACATCCATTGTCCATTCCATAGATTGGTCAATCTATATTTTACATTCATATTTGCCTTGATACACTATGTTGAATTAATATAGTTACACATCATTTTATATACATATCCAATACAGTACATTTAACTCTTTTCCGCACACAAAACTTGAATCAACTTAGCTCGATTTACACTGCTTTTTGTATCACTAAAAGGACACTCTTGCTTTTTCCTACACCTTTCTGTAATAACGTGTTTGTTGTAAATGTTGGATAGTTGAGCAAAAAAACATGGCTGGATCAAGTTGTGCGCTTTGCAACAGAGTTATTGATCTTGAAATGTGTTGTGCTGGTGACGATTCTAATCAGTGATATTGTTCTAAGTGTACACAGTGATGTTAGCGGCAGTGAGTATGGTGTAGATGACCTCTGGTGTTCTGCCCAACAGCTCAGGTTTGGCACCACCGTATTCTGTGTGCGCCCGTTTAAATATTTGCATTGCTAGGGTTGGATAATAAACAATTCCAAAAACTGCGTGAGTCATTGGCAGATTATTAGGGTCGGTTAGCTAATTTATATTTATATCTAATCTTAGTTTCAGCCACATCAGTAGATTTGACCAGTTCTCTGATACCTTTATTGTGTTTTATCCCCAATATCCCACCAGGTCTGGTAGGTCCAAATTTTGACTTTGGAAAGATTGCATCAAAGCTAGACGACAAGTTACCCAAGGAAACCGCTTGAATCTTGATCTTCATGATAGAGAGACATGGCTGGTTACTTATAGAGAGAAGAGGAATAATTTAAAAAAGGCAATTTTTGAAGCTAAGAACAGGGCATGGAGAGAAGTGTGTGAGGAAGTAGATAGAGACATATGGGGCCTAGGGTATCGGATTGTAATGGGTAAAATTAGACCTGTGACGAGTAAACCTAGTGATGAAGAGCAGATAAAGATTGCCAAAGAGTTGTTCCCAATGGGAGATCCAGGAAATGACTTACAAATCGAAGAATATGGAGAACAGGAACGAAATGAATGCATACCATTTAGTGAAGAGGATCTCCAAACTGTTGTAAAAGGTATTAAGACAGGGAAAGCTCCTGGACCAGACATGATACCTCCAGACCTGGTTAAGATTATTGCACAACGCTACCCGAAGGAAGTACTCCAGGCAATCAATAGTCAACTTATGGCCGGGAAATTTCCAGATAGTCAAATAGTCAATAGTCAAAAATCTTTATTACAATTTCTTTAAGAAATGTACATTCGTCAAGAGATACAAGTTTATATACAAAGGAAATAGGTCCTTCAAGTTTCGGTCTTGCTTCAGTCATCTTGTTTCAAAATATTCCTTCATTGAATAAAATGGTCGCTCCATCAGCCAGTCTTGCAGATGGCGTTTCAGTTGTTGGCCGTTGAGGATTTTCAGATTTGTTGGAAGTGAGTTGAAAACTTTCCGTCCGATATATGATGGTTTTCTGCTGTATTGTGTGGTGCGGTGCGCTGGAAGATGATAGTCTGCTGCTCTCCGTGTGTTGTAGGAGGAGATAGTTGGAAAGTTGCGAGACTAGTCCTTATTAAGAAGAAACGAGGTTTAGATGGGAAAAAGAAGTACAGACCATTATGTATGTTAGATGTTTTTGGTAAGCTCTTTGAGCACCTTATAGCTAGACGATTGCTATCTGAAATAGGTGAAGATGGATTAGGAGATAACCAATATGGCTTCCGAAAAGGTAGAAGCACAATTGATGCTCTGCAGCAGGTTATCAATAGTGTTGATAATATCAAACGGAAGACGTACCAGTATCGTGACTTGTGCTTGTTGATTTTGCTAGACATAAAGAACGCTTTCAATAGCGCTTCATGGAAGGGAATCAAAGAAGAACTGATGAGGAGAAGATTACCAAGATATCTCCAAAGAATCATCGCAGACTATTTGTCAAACAGAAAGATCTTCGTAGGTGAAATTGATTGCTTGGAGGTAACCTGCGGCCACAAGGGTCTGTTCTTGGGCCACATCTGTGGAATATTTTCTATGATGGTGTCCTGAGGATTGGGCTTCCAGAGAAAGTAACAGTCGTAGGATATGCTGCAGTTAAGGGATGAGGAGCAGTTAGTAGGAAATGCAAACTATGCCCTTTTTATGATTTCAAGAGCAATAGCAAGTAAGGGACTTGTGCTGGCATTGGAAAAGACGGAAGCCGTGCTGATATATGCAGGAAGGAAAATCAGGAATGTTACAACTGAGATGGACGGTGAAAAGCTGCAAACTAAAGACAGGGTCAAATATCTGGGTGTTACTTTCGAGAGGAATTGTAGGATGACAGAGTACATAAAAGAAGTCTCAGAAAAAGCGCAAAAAATGGCTGGAGCACTATCAAGGATTATGCCAAATGATGGAGGAGCAAGGGCGAGCAAGCGCAAGGTGCTTAGTTCAGTAGTGAGTTCAGTACTACTGTACGCAGCACCTATATGGCAAAGAGCGCTTCAGTACAAGAAATACAAAGAAGAACTGAAAAGAGCTCAAAGGAGAATGGCTTTGCGCGTCTGCAGCGCCTATCGTACAGTTTCTACGGAAGCAGTTTTGGTTCTGGCGGGGACACTTCCAATAGATCTGCAGGCTAAGGCAAGAACCGAAACATACCGGGAAGGAAGTTGTAGGACAGAAGAATAAATGCAAATGGAATGGAGCCAGGACACAGGGAAAGCTGAATGGACCAAACGCCTAATTCCCGACCTTAGAGCATGGATCGATAGAGAACATGGAGAATGCAACTACTACCTCACGCAAGCTTTGAGCGGACACGGTTGCTTTAAGTCGTACCTAAAGAGGTTTCACTTGGCAGATGATGAGTTGTGTGATTACTGCAATGAGATTGACACACCGGAGCATACACTTTTTGCTTGCCAGAGATGGACTGCAGAAAAAAGGGAGGTAGAGGGAGTGATACATGGTGTGCTGACCGTGGATACATTAGTGCCTCTAATGTTAGACTCTAAAGAAAAATGGGAGGAGGTTAACAACTACATAAGAAAAATAATGCAAGGAAAAAGAGAAATATAGTATGATGAGATGCCCGGTTGATACAGAGGAGTAGAAGAAACAGTCCCTTCATTTTGAAGCAATACCAACAAGGTGATCCCAGAGTGAAGTGGAGAAAGGGGGTTTTTTAGTGAGTAAGAATCTCACACTACCACCTACTATGGGCTAGGTGGTGCCTATGTAAGGTTTTTCCCCCATCTCGAAAGAAAAAAAAAAGGCCCAAATTTTTCCTCATAACGTTATTCCTTGGAGCTCTTTTTTCCAATTCTTTTTAATTATACAGAAATTAGGTAGCAAATTAATTCTAATGATAAATGCTGTTTAAGTTTCTTTAAATATTAACGATCTTAACTTTAATGTATGCATTTATTTCTTTTGTGATATTTTTGTATTATTAAGCATCAAGTTATTTAATGTTGACTATTTATAATTATTATACTATCATTTGTCATTTAAATACTTAATTTGTTTTCCTCTTTAATATAAAATACTTACTTCTGTATTTTAGTTGTATAATTTGTGGAAATACATGTGATGTTGATTTAATTTGAAAGTCACTGCCACTTTTCTGTTTTTCCCCAAGTCTCTGCTTCGTAAAGAAGGATTAGTCTAATAGCAGTCTTAGTATAAATTTATAATTTAGTTTTATATCACACTAATTTTAATGTTAATATATTATTTTGTGCATGCACACTTCTGTTTGCTAGGTTACTTCAGTTCTGAATTTCCAGATGCTCATATTCATAGCATTCAACATTGTTCCTAGATATTAATTCATCAACCTGTTTAAAGTCATGATCCAAGATCTTAAAAGCTCTTTATTTCATTGTTCCTTCTTAACAATGTACTAGTTTAGTTTTATAATTAATTTGTAAACTTAATGATTGAGTTTCTTCTATAAAGATTCTTCTTGTATCTACCAATTCTTCTTAATTTTCCAAAACCAATAATACATTTTTGCTTAGCCAAAAAGCCATCCCTAAATTACACAACCCCCATGGAGAGGTGGGGAAGGTTTTTGGTAGTGTTGCACACCCTCACGGAGGATGTGTGGGATGATAAACACAGCGTTTTGTAACTATTAAACTTCAACAACTAATTGCTTTATTTCATTCACAAATTTTGCCTATTTCCTCCCAAAGATGTTATAGTATTACATTACCCGCTCCCATATAAAAGTAAATAACGAAGTTTAAATCCTCCATATAAATGCCTGGTTAAATGATGAAGCAGTTCGTTGTGTTTTAGTTGTAGCAGTGTCTGAAATTTGAGCCAAACGTTTATAGCGCTTGATAACTTTGTTAAACCTTTGTTTGTAGAAAATGTCTCCCTCACTCACTCACATAAAAGGCATTAATAAAAAAAGAGAAACAAGTTTCTACGACAACAGAGTTTTGAATTCAGATAACATATCTAAAACCATATGGTACATTGTTAATGAGAATGTTACAATAAAGCAAACTCCCAAAAGAAGAAATTTTAATCAATGGTACTGTTTCTAGGGATAAAATAATTTTTAATTACTTCAATGAACAGTCTACAAAGACTGCCGTAAAACTATTCTCAGAGTGATGTTAACAGAGCAACAGCATCCATATACTTCAGCCCACATAGCATTTACATCTCCGAGGTTTCTGTGACCAAGATCTGGAGAATGATAACGTGGCTGAGGGACGTCAGTTCTTCTGGACTGAATGACATTCAATCAATCAGTAGGCTTTATTCGTGAACATCAAGTACAGAATAAGGGTCAACAATCGATAAAACAAATAAAAAAATTAAATCTAAGTAATACATAAGGTTATGTCTCTCCTTGGGATGTTCTACAGCATGTCACAAATTCTTCCAGGCTGTAGATTGATTCTCTCAGCAACCAGGTCTTCAGTCTTCGTTTTAGAATTTCAGGATTGTCTTCTTTCAGCTTAGGTGGGAGTAGATTATAGAGTTTCGCTCCTCCATAGGATGGTTTTTTGGAAAATAGAGATGTCCTGTGTATTGCCAGGCTGAAGTCTTGAGCATGTCTTGTTTGCAGGCCATGAAGATCACCATTTCTAGTAAGTCCTTGTTTGGAGGCATGTACAATGACTTCAATTATATAAATAGCCACAACTGTCAATATTCTTAGCGTTTTAAATACCTCTCTTCAACTATCTTGATGTTGGAGGGAAGCCATGTTCTTACTGCTCGCTTTTGAATGAGTAGGATCCGCTGAAGGTTTTTTGAGGACGAGCTGCCCCATAGAATCACTCCATATCTAACATGAGACTCAAAGAGCGAGTGATAGACTGTCTTTGTAGTCAATTCTGTACTCACTGCCGTGGTTCTTCTTAGTACATACAAAGCGGTGTTGAGTTTTAAGTAAAGAGAATCAATGTGGCTGTCCCATGAAAGTTTGTCAAGAATCATTCCAAGGTGCTTCGTTTGTTCAACAGTTGCAATCTTGGGTGTTCCAGAGACTTTGTTCTTGTGCTTACTCAAAATCATCTGTGTTTTGAAACCTATAGCTATGAAACCATTGAAGTGCAGTGTCTTTGATTCCTAGCCTGTCAAGTTTTGTTAAAATTAAACTGTGGTCAAGGCAATCAAATGCTTTGCTAAAATCCAAAAATGTGCTATTAACCGTGTTTCCAGCTTCGATGCAGTCAATAATTTTTTCTACAAGTTCTGTAAGAGCTGTCAATGTTGATTTTTCTGGTAAAAAGCCATGCTATCCAGCAGGTAAAAGATTATTCAGTTGTAGGTGATGAAAAAGTTGTATTAATACAACTTTCTCAATAACTTTTGAGGCTGTAGGTAATAAGGAAATATTAACCTGAAGTTTTTCATTTCATGTTTCTTTCCTTGTTTGTGTAGTGGATATGTTTTGGAAATTTTGAGCTTGTCTGGGAAAATTCCTTGAGATAGAGATTTATTTACAACGTCTGTCAGAGGATGAGTTAATTCAGAAGCACAGAATTTGAAATAAGCACATTCAATGTTCTATATTATTTTTTTTCCTTTTATAGCCTATTTTCACACATCTATTCAATATCTCTTTTCCATCAGCTCTATATGTCAGCTAAACCATAGCCATTTTAAAATCAAACTCAATGGAAAAAGTTGAAAACTTTAGGCCTATCTCAATTCGGTCTGTATTTTCTAAAATTTTATATTTAATAACGTGTGAAAAGTTGGTTTCTTTTCTTCAGAGAAATAATTATTTGGCCCTCAGCACCACGGTTTTATCAATTCTAATTAAACTCAATCAGTGCTTAATTTCTAAAATTTTAGGTGTGGGAACTCTTAAAGCGGGAAGCTCAGACCGGTGGGTATGGAATACACCCCAGGAAGGAGGGGGGCCCTCACCCAGGAAAACTTTTGAAAATTATAACTGTAAACCTTTGTTTTTAGGCCACCCAGACATAATAATACATTCATTTTTATAAAATACCAAGTGATATTTTAATGCTGTTTATTTTCTTTAAGGTGCTTGATTAGGATGTAAGAAAATAAAAACATGAATTTAAATTATTGAGTTTACTCTCTACTCTACTCTACTCCATTAACACCTTGTTGCCTACTTTAAATTTCCCAGAAATATTTGGTTTGATTTCATTGACCATTTTGTTTGAATCAATGAAGCTCGCCAATATTAATTTTTTAATGAATGGTAAAATAAAAACAAATTGAGCCTTATTCACAGTTTTATTTATACACATTACAGTAGTAATAATAATACATATTAATATGTAAATGGATGTTTGTTAATATAACAGCTTTTTTACAAGTTTGCATATTTTACAAAAAAATTGCATACCTTATGGGTACAAAACAATATTAATACATTCAAAATAAACCAACTTCTTGGAAAGGAAAAGGAAGCGTTTAATTACACACAAAATAAATGACACACAGAGTGGAGTAACACGGTTTCATTTTTTTAAATTTAGTGTAGTTTTAAAAAGTTAGGTTGATTATTTTATTTGCTTATTAGTTATTATAACAAATATGTACGGATTTGTAGTATAATATTGTAAGGCAATGCCAAGACTGTTGGTAAACTTAGTTTTACTTGTTTGTTAATATTTTAAAGTGAAAACTACAAAAGAAACAAAACAACAATACACAAAACTAACTGTAAGTACAAAAAAGAACTCAGAAACTTGAGTTCAGAACACAACTATAAGTTAGGCATAGGCTAGTTATTTTAATGAAAACTTAATGTTCTGAAATTCTAAAAGATATTTAAAAAACAGATTTAGGAAAAAAGTTCCCACAATGCAATGCTGTCTTCATGGTAAGTTTTCTGCCCTCGTTGTTTTGACTTGGTGTCAAGTGCAGAATGGTGTCCCTTCGCCAGCCAGGTTTTGACGTGTCGCTCGGGATTGTATCTAGCCACAGGAGGTCCTAGGAGCCTGATCCGCAATAAATCGCAAACAGTGCTAATGTAGAGTGAAGATCTAAGAGGAGACATAATTAGATTCATTGCAGAAAACCCACGTTCACATTCAGCACTAGACACTGCAATACTATTTATGATGGAAATCAGTTTCTTAAACGACGGCGGTTGCTCTAGAATAGTAGGTTTCTCTCCACTTAACATAGGCTTCAGTCCCTGCTTGAAGTGTCTGAAGTCTCTAATTATATCCTGAGAGCTGCTAATCTTAAATCTATCGCAGATTCGCTGGATCTCACATTCTCCGTAGGTGATGGATAAGTCTTTTGGCCAATACATGGGGTGGATCACTTTGATGTAATTCATGATTTTGGTGTAGTGTTCAGCCGCATTTGAAGATGATGATAGCAACCTTGAAGTCAAGTTGTTAGCGAGGCTCCGATAGAACTGTTTTTCTGGAATACTGGGTATCTTGGATCTTACACAAAGTTTAACATCTTGAAACATCAAATCGTCAATAGCAATTTTAGCTTCCACTGAACGTCTACCCATGTTTTCAACTCGGTTTTCAAACACTTTGATTAACAGTGTTACATCACTGTGGGCTTGGATAAGGTTGAGGCTTGATTTTTGAAGCTGTAAGGACAAATCCGATATAACTCTTCTAGAGCATCGAACATCAATGCCAGGTTGTGTACAAAAGTTGTAGAAGATAATGTACTACAAAGCCCTTTGTAAGTTGAACGTTGCTTCGAGTCCCTTTGTTTGTCTTCAGATGCTTCAATGAAATGATTGTACAAAGCTTTAAAATCTGTCCAAACTGCTTTCACCGCCATTAAGCTGGAGGCTACCCAACGAGTATCTAAAACACGGCCGATTTTCAACATTTGCTCCTCTAGTCCTTTAGCAACTTCTGCCAACTCCCTGCTGTTTTTCGGTGAACAACTAAACATGTTTCTAATTTTATCCATGAATATCTTAAAATGATTGATTCCAGCTACTTCTTCTATGGAATCGTGCACGGCAAGCTCTAAACGATGGTTCAAACAATGCCAAATGAACAAGTTGGGGAACGTTTCAGTAAGCTGTATAGCAAGGCCAGATTTCTTGCCTAGTAGCACTGAAGCACCATCACAAGTTAGAGCAATCATATGGTCTTTCATGAATTCAAAGCTTAGACCTAATGCTTGTAACTGATTTAAAAGTTCTTGTAATATACCAGCTGATGTTGTGCTATTTAGCTCAAAAAGTGTTAAGAACACTGTCATAGGGTTTTGCATTCCCTTTAGAACAGTTCTGATATAAACCACCAAAGCATTTTTGTTTGAAACTGAAGTGGCTTCATCCAAAAGCAGGGAAAATTTAGAGTCTGACTTGATTAGGCCATTTATCAAGTCTGATTTCATTTCATCAGAAATATGATGAATTATATTGGAGCAAGCAACATTTGAATGTAGGATTCGCCCCATATCTAAGCCATTCATTATTTGAAGATCAATTTCAGTTTCAAACTCAAAAAATGGCCTATTTAGTTTAGCTTGCTTATAAGCCGTGCGGAAAATGCGCTCAGTTACAATCTGCTGCTCTTTATGCATAGAAGCAACAGCTTTTTTCATTGTATCTTTCTTAGCTTCAATGAGTATTTTTTCAGCTAAAGAATGAGCTCGAGACCCACGGAGTAAAAATATCTTTTTCCTAAGAGAGGATTGCTGGTCTTTTTTATTGTTTCCATAAGCGGTAACAGTTCCTAAAACCCACTCTTCGCTAATCTTTAGGCCCTTCGTTTTCTCTGCACCTAGAGTACTCACACTACGGCAAACGTTGCAACCTAGTTCTCTGTTCACAATTAACCATGGATTTTTAGCTTTAAATTCAACAATTTGTTCTTCAGACCAACAAACTGGCTGTTCACCCCTATTAACAAAATCATTATTTTCATTACTAACCTTAGCTTCGTCTGCATCAGATCCCAAACCCACCAACCTGGATACTATTTTGACCGACGAGGAAGTCGAAGGGGAATGGTAATCGCAATTATCCTCATTGATCCCGATTGCGTCTTCTTTTTTATCTTGATCAACAATTGAAGTTGTAGTCAATGCTTCCGAACTGCAGTTCTCATTATTCGCATAACCTTTTTGTTTCTTAGGGTTAGGTTTAAAGAAATCAACAATTTTTCTGGTAGTCATAGTCAATTAGGAAACTATTTAGCTGCACCAGCACTAATAAGCATAAACACGAACACAATCAACGACCTGCACCTCAAAAACGAACTTAAGCGTGATGGGATGCGATGCAACTTGTAACTTAAACGCGAAACACACCAAGGTCAAGTCAACTAGTCAACACACTTGTGATCACTGGGGCGGTGGCGCGGTGAAGGAATGGAGGGGGAAAGGAAGGGGGTGGGGTGGGTATTGCTTTGTTATTGAGAGGCGCAGCCGCGCATGCGCGAACTAGGATGACTCGCCCGTCACCTTCCTCCTGCCTGATTCCGTGCAAGACTCATCACAGCACAGCTCACAACTGCTTGTACGGGCGCTTACTATCTGCTTACGAGTCACTCGCAAACAAAGCATAGCATAATATTGATCCTACCTACAATTTTTTTTAACTAAAACTTGTACTCGTAGTTTTAAAAGCGTTCCCTTGCGTTCCGGCACTCTTGGGAGGTAAGGGAACGCCGTTCCCTTGCGTTCCCACTGAAATTAACCACTGGACTCAATTCATTAACTTTGTCCTAACTTCGTTTGACAACAAAATGGTTTACATCACAATAAGTTTTGACTTCAGCAAGACATTTTATAGCATCATACACTAAGTCTTGTCTGGCAAACTTGAGTGTTATAGTGTGTGTGGCCCTGCCCTGACTTGGTTCAAATTGTACTTATCTGGAGGAGGCAAGTTGTGCAACTCGCAAGTTATAAAAAAATGTATCAGTCAGTCACTAGAGAAATTATTAACAAAACTCAATGACATTGTTTTTCAACACATGATAGTGACCAAACTCATCTGTATCATGCAATGTGAGGTTATGTGCTCGGGTTAAAATTATCTCACTTTTAACTGGAATCACGTATAATATAATTCAATACTCTCATATGAAAATAAATTGGACACTTATTTGATTACTACTAAAATAGAATCAACCTCACATTTAGAACTTTATCATATGGCATCACCAGCCTTGGGCAGTACACTGTAACCTAATATTTGAAGTACTTTAAAATACAACAACAAGGGACACTTAATCAATCTAATACAATTTTAACTTCATCACATGGCTGTAATAACGTTACGCAAATTAAAATAAACACCCACAACCGAACTACATAAAGGTGTCTCTGCACTGCCGCTACACGTGATCATTTTATTGTGTTAAAGCAGTGTTGAGGTTGTGCTTTACTGAATTCTGTGTTGGGTGGAAAACTGAAGAGAGTAGTTTCTTTTGAAACAAATTATAATGTTTTAAATCGGATGGACAATGGTGAGTTAATTGAAAAGGCTGCTAAAGATTTAGGAATTGGGGTAAGAACTGTTGGACACTAAAGACACAAATGTCATAAAATTTAAAAATGAATAAACAAAAGTGTGAGTGCTGGAGGCAGCGGTTTGTGTCAAAAGACTGAAAAGGGTGACTATGAACTAATATCTGAAGCTCTGTGCTTGTAGTTTTCACAGCTGCGAGGGATGGACAGCCCTGTGAGTGGGCCAATACTTCAAGCCATGACACGAAGTTTCCGGGCGTTTAAAGATGGCAAAGAAACATTAACTTCAGGTGATTGGTGGTTTGATAGATGGAATATGAAATATGACATAAGACAACAAAAAATTAATAGAGAAATACTAACAGCTGCTGATTCAGAAGCACAGAATTTGAAATAAGCACATTCAATGTTCTATATTATTTTTTTTCCTTTTATAGCCTATTTTCACACATCTATTCAATATCTCTTTTCCATCAGCTCTATATGTCAGCTAAACCATAGCCATTTTAAAATCAAACTCAATGGAAAAAGTTCACAACATGAAATGAAATGTTGTGAAGCACAGGTTTAAGGCAGAATTGACATCATATAAAATTTTTAACTACGATAAAACCGGTTTTAACTTTTGAATGCTACCTTCAAAACTTTAGCTACTGGATTTGAAAAAGTAAAGAACGAGTTACAGTCTTGGCTACGTATTTGCAATGTGTCCGGTTCCTTAAAGTATGTGACAGATCAAATTATGATATTCAAATATTCGCGGTGAAGTGGCAAAGTGCAAACTGAAAAAAATGTGTTGTCGGAGTTATGCTTTATTTAATTAATAGTAGAAAAATAAATTAACCTTACATGGAAACAAATTCAAATAATGAAATTGGATCAAACACAAGTAAAATTTATTTTATTTAAAAGTACTAAATATAATGAGGCAAAAAAAGCTAGTTTGGGGGGGTTGAGACAAATTGAGTGTTGAAGGGATGTTTTCACAACATGTGCTTACCTCAGAAAGCACATGTTGTGAAAATTTAAATAAAAGTTTATAGATGAATAATTAGGGTAAATAGAAAAAGTTCAAATTGATAAATTATAGTGGACGTAATAGAGGTCCGTATTTATTAACTAATTTATTAATTAGATTAAATTAAAGCGTGAAGATGCTGATTTGAACGAGAGTGGAGAGGGGCATTGTCCTAGATACTACGCAGCAATCTGGTATTCTTTCCTCTTGCAAAAAATCTCAAGTGAAGCGAACATAGTAGAGATGCTCCTGACAGTGATAAAGACAAATTGTTTGTTATAGTAAAATTTACTACAGTGCAATGGGATATAGTGTTTATTAAATAAATGTATATAAAAACAAAGCAAAATCAGTGAAATTAATTTATAAATGGTGTGCAAATAAATCTATATAACAAAGTGAGTTTCTTTACTTAATATCTATCCCATCTGCCGAGGAAATTAGTAAGTGTTAATATAAGTTATAGCCAGGAAACATTAACAGACTCGCAAAATTTAAAACCTTTTAAATAAATGAGTCAATTTGGACAATTCTGTGATGAATTGAAAAATTTCAGTGTAAAGACAAAAGACATACATTAACCCGTTGATTAGTGAATTTCTTTTAGTGCGCATGGCTCAAAAAGTGAGTTTTTAACCTTTTTAATTTTTTGGATTTTTGAGTATTTTATTTTGGTTATTCAAATAAAAATTTTTTTTTTATTCATCACTATAAATAAAATAAATCACTATCCAATTCTTAGTCTTCACTACCCGAATCCAAAAAGAACTTGCGTATTTCATCAACATTTAGATGGCTACGGCCAGCCATTGGCAACAAAACTAATTAGGTTTGTAATAAATAAGACTAATCACATGAGAAAAACAAAAACATAACCTCTAATATGGGTTTCAATGTCATGGCAAGAGGTAAACTACTGGTTCCCGCGAAGCCACTTGCAGGGCTTTGTTACAGAACGAAACAAAACTGAACGCTCCTACGATCTAGCGGATACTCCGAGAACTATTTGGGCCAGTGATGTTCCATAGTACTTACCACAGCTGCTAGATGTCTAGAAAACAATATCCTTACGAGTCGCAAGTATTGCGGTGAAACTAACCAGTAAAACTGTTCAAACCGCAACAGTTGCGTCGTTACTAACCTATACCTTGGCGCGCTGCGCTATTAATCAACAGGTTAAAATGCCATTTTGATACAATTAAAATTGTTAGTAAATCAGTGACAATCCAGAAAGTACTGTGAAATCAATCACCTTTATCCTCAAAATTCAATACAGTGAGTTTTTTATTTACACAAGGATTTAGTCTACTTGGACCAGAGATTACAATAATTTAGATCATGAACAAAGACACCAACCCTAATACCTTTGACCTACGGTGTGACTTCGACCCACAGTATAGTAACCGGCCCACGACACATCCTGTAACCAACGTGAGACACTACACTTTTAACTGAACCGGAGCATATGCCACAACCAATTCAAAATCTGAGCAGCATCACATGGGACAACTATACAACATAAAAACAGAAACAGCTCAACTAAGGCCTCTGTTTTTGGTTGGATCTGGAGACTGGGCAGACCATGTGATATTACCAAAACATGAAATGACATGCCTGGAAACAGTGTGTCTACACACTTTTCATAGGGATAATTACTTTTAAATTATAGTGCACTATAAATAAAATACCAAGCGATGATATTTCATGATCATTCAGAGTTTCATAAAGCACACAGAATATGTCTGAATGATCATAAATATTATGATAAGAAAATTATTAGTTCCATCTGTTATCAGTTTCAATTGACTGAGGTGGATAGCCACAGTGAGGCCAGAAGAAGATAATTGTGTAAGCAATTTTTCGACACAGTGTGAACCAGAAAACATTGATGTTAGTTATAACACCGGTATTTGAGTTTAAGAGTTAAAAATTATTTTGTTTATCATTTATTTTTCCAACTGAAAATAAATTCAATTTAGGCGAGAACAAAATTTAAAAATCATTCTACAAATGTATGCTGATCATATTCATAATCTTCTTCAGCGCTTAACAATATTAAAATCGTTTAACCTAACAGCGGGGTCTTATTGCAGATTAATCAAACAGTAACAAGAACAAAAACTGCTGAGGTGAAAAATATGTGATGAGTTACCAATGACAATACAATGGTCATTAGAGGAATACAGCGAGTCCTGAAATACAATTTAACTTTGCATTAGGATTTAAAATAATTATTTCGACTTTAGTTAACACTTATGTAAAACTTCTTTTAATTGACAGTCTAGTTTCAAGTACTATAGCATCTCAGGTCTATTTTCCACCACAAAAAAGTTTGGTAAAAACCATTACATACTTGCAACTCAGTATGACTATAAATTAAAAAGATAACAACATTTTCTGTGCATAATTCGGTATACATTACTAATTTAATCTGTTTATTTTTTTAATACATGTGAAACAAAAAAATCGCCCTTATCCAAAATCATAGAAGAAAGTAAAATATGAAAGGTATCACAATAATTTACAAAATATACTTACTAGGTGGTTCTTCCTTTCTGTAACAATTCCTTTTCGAAATAACAGAATGTACACCATCAAAAAAGGATGGTTTTTTTCGTCTTTTATCCTCTCCAAAAATACATGGGTTTTTGAGATACTTCCAATATGTCCGCTCCATGTTTCTCCACTTCTGGAAAGTTCTTAGACCTGCGTCTCTTCTATTATTAGCTATTTTATAACCTCTGCTCTCTATATCAATTGCAATTTTTTCCCAAATCTTTTGTTTGATTGTATGTTTATCATTCATTAACAACTGATTTTCTTCACTACCATAGAGTTCGATGAGTGCTTTTGTCGCTTCTTGACAGTCTTTAGATCTCTGGCCCAACCACACAAAGTTGCATCTGTTGTTGCTTTTACCTGAAAACAGTTAAGACATATTAAAATAGACCTACATATTGCTTTAAATATACCTAATGTTATAGGTATAATCAAATGGTTAAGAGTTCACGAATGACAATTAAAACATTGAAAGGTTTAATCTTACCATATCTAGGGAACAAGAAAAACAGTAGAAAATAAATTTCTGGTAAATACATAAAGTCTTGAAATTGTCAATAGAATAAATTCTTTAAATATAATGTTTGAAATAGGAGTGGTGATCGTTAAATTCAATGGTTACCAGTTTATTTACTCTAAAAAACCCTAATTGTAAATACTGAACAACTATAAGATAAAAATTAAATCCAAAAGTAAAACAGGTCTAAGGCTCATACACAAGCACTCTAGACTTCATTCCAATTGGAACAAAACTCACAAGATGTCAGATAGAATTATAAGCTAACCATGAAAGATAAAATGGGGAATTTTCCAACAGAAACATGTTTGAATTGGTATTGATTTTACACCTCTCTCCGTCACATTTTGCCAGCAGACTATAACTTAAGAACTTTTGTCAGTACGGCTTATACAGAAATATCTATGTAGGTATCCCCGGAGCATATAACTGACAAGAACTGTGCTGGAAACTCATATATGGATAAGAAGGAAAGACAAGTAAAAAGCTACAATTTTTAAGTTAGTGCCAGATCTTTCTAAATCGTTTTTCTTTTACACCAGCAATTCACATTAGTGTGCTGCCTCAAAACCTCCTAAGGTGTGCCACAAAGCCTCCTAAGGTATGATGTGAAATTCCACAAAGTCCTATTTACAAGTAATTACCAAAAGTTCTTTTACTTAACAGCTGAATTTATCTTCCAACTCGAGTATACTGCCCTGTGAAAAGGTGTCTTAAAAAGTTTCCTAAGGATGGTAACACTATGAAATACAGTTAATTACAGGAATTAATTAAGTGTGTTGTAACTAACTTGTGATTTTTGTACATGTGTCTCAAGGTAAAAAAAAATGACTTTTTGGAGATTTAAAATTTGTAAAATGGGTGAAAAATGTATAGAATAATTAGTAATTAATTCAAACAGAGACTACACATTTTATTTTCTACAAAGGAATAATCTAAAATGTGAATAGTTTATTTACCAGCCTGTAGTCACTTTTCTTTTTTGTACACTGGAAATCAGTTAGTTAGTTATTGGTAAATGATAATTGTAAAAAAACAGCTGTATAATGGTCTTTATACAATTTTTGTTGCAAAGTTTGAAATTGATAATGTGAAAGGTTTCAGTTTTTCTACAATTGCATGCACGTACGGTAAAAGCAGACATTTAATTGACTACAAACTGTGATTATTTTCTGTTATCCACTTCTGTTGCAGCCTTGACTATTTCTTATCTCTCTGCTATCAATCACCGATATAAACAACTTTTGTCTTTGTGATGCAATTCACTATTTCAACATGTGTCTGGTATAACATGAATGACAGCTACACCTACTCTTATTACATATTTCCAATATAAATTTATAATTATTTTGAGAGTGAATTACCTGTGCTTGTTTTTTTTATAGAATATAACATCTATAAGTAATTTCCACAATTCTGGGGGAAATGGAAGCTAAATATTTGGAACACTAATGCCACTATTTAAACAAACCAAGACTTTTGAAATCTGTACTAAATATAATTTAATGCCACAGGTTACACCCTGCTCCTCGTTTGACTAGCACGGTCTGTGAAGCCTTTGGTACATAATGCATTTGATACGAAAGGTCACTGTAGCAGATTATGATGACACTGTTAATATAAGACACTGTGCCACAGGTTACACCCTGCTCCTCGTTTGACTAGCACGGTCTGTGAAGCCTTTGGTACATAATGCATTTGATACGAAAGGTCACTGTAGCAGATTGTGATGACACTGGTAATATAAACACTTGGGATTTTGAATGTTTTTCTACAATTGGATGCACGTACAGTAAAAGCAGACATTTAATTGACTACTGTGATTATTTTCTGTTATCCACTTCTGTTGCAGCCTTGACTATTGCAGCCTGTTAATAATATATTATTACAAAATAAAGTTTAGTTTCTTGTAGCAATACAGCTTACAGAAGTCTTAATTAATTCTTAATAGATTAATAAGGTGATTTTAATAAGTGGCCTACACTCATTATTAGGTTGAATTTATCTGAAGGAATAATTCGATATTACAATTTATTTAACTTAGCATATGATTTTAACTTATTAGTTATAGTGATTTTAATGTAAACAATAAGCAGCAAGAAGTAACTAATATTTTGAGACTGAAAATGGTGATGAACATGAGGAATATAAATATGAGAAATTTCTACAAGTGACGAGATTTGTTTAAGTGGCTTCAACATGTGGGTTTGGCTTCTGGTAACCCATGGGGAGAATTCTTTCCTCATTTCACAAAAGCGGTTACTCATTGATATCAAGCTGGGAAAGTTATAAATATTGTAAGGTTTCTACGATGTCTAAGTGTAGGCCATAGTTGGTTTTGTTGTTTTGTAATGTTAGTATTAAATTTATGTTTTTAAGATTGTAATGTATGAGATTCTTCTTGCTACAGTAATTTATTATAACTTTTATTGTGTACGATTTTTACATATCGAAGTTGGATAATACATTGAATTGTTCGATAAAACAACCGAATAACAAGGGTAGGCCTCTTAATAAAATCTTGCAGATTTATTGCTTAAATTTAAAAAAATGTATGGATTGATAAAAATTAAAAGTTAAATTGAAGTTCTTGAAAATTTTTGTTAAAAGTGATATTTTTACTTAGATTTATACAATCTAGAATTTTGTTCATTCTTAATGTTTTCTGGCAAAACATTAAAGACATACTCTAGAATAAAAAGGGAAGATTTTCATATAGGTCCCGATCTATGATGATGTGGCCTAAAATGTCCATTAAATCTAGTATTATGTGAATGCACATCTCTGCCTGTTGTGAGCATACATTTATAATTGAAAACAGAATCTAAGATGTCTTTTTTTGTAAATCAAACTTTTTAATTCACTTGCTGCACATTTACCCCATTCCTCTATACCACATGATAGGTATGGGAAAATCATTCCTCAATATGCTGTTAATACAATTTTTTGAGGACATATCTTTGATAGATGTCTGATAACAATATATCAGAGACTGTGATGTCGTCAACTGATTCCATACCGCTAGCCTGGTGGTGAAGGGGCGGATTTCCAAGAAAACCGTGCTAGGGTATGTGTGGCTAGCGGCAGAAGTGGAGCGTTCACTTCACGAGTCACGCTGTCACCAAGGTAACTCTCGTGACCAGTATGACTGACAAAAATATTATAGGGGGGAGGGGGAGGGAAAATGTTATAAGCGACCAAACGCATTGATAAACAAACTGTATTTTAGTGGTGGGCATTGATTGAGTCTTGGACCATAACTGTGAGTTCAACACCAGACTTTACTTCAATACTGAGCTATTATTAGAAAAAGAAAGAACAAGGTACGTTTGTCTATGCTCTTAGCACTAGTGCCTACAAATTCATCCACCATCAATCCGTGTAACTCAGTAATAAAGTACAGGTCTGTGAATGTAAAGTAACATTGATCAATCTGCACACTTTTATTTTTGTGTTCACATGTAATTGAGCCACATTTGTAAATATCTCTATGCTCTTTATTTTTGTTTTAATGAATGTTTAAACTTGTTATTGATTTAAAATACCTTACTTATTTCACTTTATTGATAATTATTTCATTTTTTTTGTTAGTAATTTAAAACGTATAAGTTGTTAATCTGCTAACTCAACTTTAAATTATTTATTTTATTAGGTTTTTATATAGATGTTATATAAACTATCATTTACATTATTTATTTATATACAGGGTATCCAGCAACCATTCGAACAAACTTTGCCACATTGCTCAGCAGGCCAAAACTAACAAATAATGCAATATAACAGGTGCCCTATTTCACTTCGTTTAGTGTCTGTCTGTCTGTATGTGTTTTTTGGGGAAAAAATTACTACTCAAAAACCACTTAAGATACAGAATTCAAACTTAACAGTTATGTTAACCTAGTGTTGGTCCTTTTCAGTGAAAAAAATCAAACAAATATCTCATTGCATTTCAAAATGGCGGCCGTTCAAAATTTTCAAATTGTATTAGCTTTGAAACGGCTACTTTGACAACAAATTCACCAGGATAACCTTTTTTAGCATATTTTATCACCAATTCAACAATTTTTGTTTCCGCGTTCGCGCTATTGCTCATAATTTGGATGTATGCAAAATTTCTGTGTGGAAAGTGTTAAATGAAGAACGTTTGTGCCCTTACAGACATCAGAAAGTACAACCCTTAGAACCTGCAGATTTTCCTCTCAGGGTAGACTGCTCTCGTTGGTTCCTTCACAAATTAGTTGATGAACCCGATTTTTTAAGGTATGTTCTCTTTACTGACCAAGCATCATTTACTCGAGATGGCATATTTAATAGCCGAAACAGCCATTTATGGGCTGAAGAGAACACTCATGAAATTGTGCAACGTAAGTCTCAGCACAAATTTTCTGTCAATATCTGGGCTGGAATAGTAGACGGATATTTAATTGGGCCACACATTATACCAAACAGACTGAACGGACCTACTTATGAAGTTTTTTTGAGGGAAATCTTACCTGAGCTGTTGGAACATGTTCCTATTGAAACTAGACAAAGAATGTGGTTCCAACACGATGGAGCACCGGCCCACTTTTCCCTGATTGCTAGACAACATTTGAATGAAGTGTATGGAGATCGTTGGATTGGACGTGGAGGTCCCGTCCCTTGGCCTCCACGGTCACCTGACCTCACACCCATTGATTTTTACTTGTGAGGACACATGAAGCAATTAGTGTATACCACTCCCATACAGAATGAAATGGATCTAGTAGCTAGAGTTGTTGAGGCTGCTGCAGTTATTCAAGACAGTAATCCTTTTGAAGGGGTGAGAGAATCGTGCTTACGACGCTTCAGAATCTGCAACGAGTTACAAGGACGCCACTTTGAGCAACGATTAAGAAAGTTTTACAGTAATGTAATCATTGATTTATTAATAAAAAATATTATGTTCAATAAAATTTTTCAAACACATTGAATTAATTACGCTGTTTCACACAATTGCCATGCAAGAAAACCCTATACCCAACCATAACGTAGCCCTATTAACATTTTTTTAAGATTTAAAAACCAGGATTCACAATTGGTTAAGAACTTTTTTTTAAATTTACCTTAAAACAAATTTAAAAAATAAATATTAAATTTCAGGTTATAATATTGTTCACTATTTTAATAAAGAACCTTAAAAAGTTTATTCGTAAAAATCCACTACATTGTTGTATGTACTTGCAATGCATGGATTTAACCTGTTTTTACGTTTGGTGCTGTAACTCAGTTATTTGTTATTCAATCTTTTTTAAACAAAAATTGTTGAATTGGTAATAAAATCCGCTAAAAAAAGTTATCCTGGTGAATTTGTTGTCAAAGTAGCCGTTTCAAAGCTAATACAATTTGAAAATTTTGAACGGCCGCCATTTTGAAATGCAATGAGATATTTGTTTTATTTTTTTCACTGAAAAGGACCAACACTAGGTTAACATAAATGTTAAGTTTGAATTCTGTATCTTAAGTGGTTTTTGAGTAGTAATTTTTTTTCCCAAAAAACATACATACAGACAGACGCTAAACGAAGCGAAATAGGGCACCTGTTATATTGCATTATTTGTTAGTTTTGGCCTGCTGAACAATGTGGCAAAGTTTGTTCAAATGGTTGCTGGACACCCTGTATAAATCTACATACAGCAGCATGTGTAACTCAGTATACAAATTCTAACCTACTTCTAGAAGGGACATGAAATTTGGCACTCAGGTGGCTTTTGCCAAGTAACCATCGAGAAAAGTCTGAAAATCAGGTATTAAAAAAAATCTTTTATTCCAACAAAATTTGAAATGGTGAAACTTTGATTTCACCAGTGCATGACATTTTCTTAAGCACAACACCAGAATCAAATCAGGAAATTTTCTTTTTCTACAAAAGAACTCCTAATTTTTGGTTGTCTCAGATTCAAAACTTAGGTTGAATCCAGAAAAGTAGACACTATAGACTACTCTTTACTCCCTGGTAAACCCCATCTCTGAATACAACTTATTACCTATCCTCTTGGCCCTGCATTAGGCCAACACCCCACTTAAGAGGGCTAGGGATTGTAAACCACGTATTGCTGAGCAGGCTTTGCATGAGTTACATGCTAAATTAAATTCTCTAAATGTCCTGCGGAGAGATAAACAGACAGGCAATCATATAAGATAAATATGTTAAATCCCCGACATACAAAAGAGATATTGTGTCAGCCTACTCTGTCACAGGCTTCAATGATGCTCAGCCAAATTCGTTGGACATGCATGCACTATCATGGAACTCATTCTTATCTATGTAGAAATTAAGTTTCATGAAAAAGCTAATGTTTACAGATTAATGTCTCTCGAGATATCTTACCACGTGATTCATTCACATTTGTTCATTACTTTAGGTTTCATGCACCAACATCAAACTCAGTGTTGCCTATATAGAAATAAGTTTCATGCAAAATTTCAAGTCTATAGGTCAATTTGTTACTGAAACATAATGCTGACAGACAAAAGAAACCCAATTTTTCCAGACCAAGTGATAAGCTGAGTGAGCAAAGTGGAGATCACAAAAAATCTAAAACCACATATTCTATATGAAAATAACAAATCCCAAGAAAGATATTACCTAATTACTGGTGATTTGGATGTTTAGCCAGAAACTGCGGAGCCACAAAAAAAAAGAAAAAAAAAATAGGAAAGAACCTCTGTAATCTAAGTGAACATAAACATACTGGTTCCCATCTTATGATAATTAGGATGCTGCCATCTCCGCAGTTATGCGATTCATCCCCATCTACGATGGTAACCGTTTTATCAAGGATATGCGTCAACAGTGTCCTCTGTTCCTGTAACTCTATCTTCTACTTCTCACTTTTCCCCTGCGCAGGCAGTACTATCTCTTCAGATCATTTTCTATATCTTCTGATCAGTACGTCTCAGCTCTCCCCATCGCCTCAAATTCCCACAAATCCAGAAATTCAGTGATATCTACTCTGACAACTTTGACAGCACTAGAACTAGAATTAGAACTGTAAACTCAAATTAGAACTAGAACAGCTTAAAGAATTGCATAAGCGTGTTTTAAATCACTTAATCGATGCTGATTGTCGTTTGCTGGAGTTTACTAATGAAGTGTCGGTAATGAACATATATTTAGTTCACATTCGAAAAAACAGATTACCATAGCTGACTGCTCTGTGCAGTACGATCTGCTGTTCGACAGAGTAGGCAAGTAATATATTGCAACCTGGAAATTTCAACAAGTATGAAAGTTCTTGAAGCAGAAATTTACGTGTCAAGCAAAAATGAAAAATATGGTAACTGCACTCAGAGTAGTGAAGAGTCACGACACGTCTGGACTTGTCCAGCAGCTGGAGAATGCTGGCACTAATCTTAGTGGCGTCTGCTGACCTGGAATGCAGCTGTTATGTTTTAACAACTGGAACTCCTCATCACAAGCCGGCTGTCCGCAGCTTCCATAAAGGTCATCGCTACGCTACCTCACCAACAAGACCAGTATGATAAAATCCCGTTAACAAAAATTGCTTGTAAATTACTATATTGAAAAAGAACTTAGCAAATTACATTGCTACTTGTAACTTAAGTAGATTACCATCTGGTTCTCAAAGTGTTAAGAAGTTTCTTGAATTTCTTATATAAAAATGTATGCGGTGTGGTGTATGTACCTGAGTTGTCGATGACAATTTCTTCCACGTTATAATCCACAGTAAATTTATCTTCTTTAATAACTTCAACTTTAACATCCACAGGTTGTTCTTCTAATGGTATACCATACAGTTTTCTTATAACTTCACAGTCTGGCACGGGCAATATACTTTCTTCATCTGAAAAAAAAAATTGTAGTTATTAGTACTAGTACAATTTCTCCACTTCTTTAGAATAAACAAAGCAATATAAACCACAAAGTAATATCAGTTACATTTTTTTACTTTATTAAACTAGCTGTTACTTGGAGTTTCGCACACAATTTCCTGCTGAATAATAGGGGTGTTATAGGAATATTCTTTTTAAACATAACATAGGCTATCAAGCACGTCTGAGATGTGGTACTAATTGAAAAATTGTCTTTTCTCCTGATCCACTTTAGAATAATTGGATTTATAGAATAATTTATTATTTTGAAGTGTATATCATTCTCTATATTTTTGAAGCATTTAGTGTAAGAAGTATAATTATTGTAAAATTTTGAAAATTATCTTACACATAGGGTAGACTCAATAAGCAGCCTACACTCCTTATTCAATTGCTATTATCAATCAAAAATTAAAATAATTTCTGTTTCATTATGATTAATGTTTTTATAATATGATACTTCCACAGTTCTCTGAAAACAATAAGCTTAATGTGTTACAAATGTAGGTTTATAGTATAAATTTATTTTTTACACAATTTTTAAACTTTAACTTATAGGTACAAAACAATCATGAATGGTCTGCCAACTGTGGAAAAACTTACCACCATTTCCAGGGTTGAAATGCATTAGATTATGTATTATTTTATTTATGTTTAGGCCTATATTTGAACTTGAAGATTTCAGTGAATTACCTCAGTTTCAAGATCATCATGTAGGCCTACATTTAAATGGTTAAAATTAATTCAAATGATGGTTCAGGCTCATACCATTCTCCTTATTTAAATAGTGGACAGGTGGTCTGAAATAACTTTTATAGGTAGTGTTTAAATTAAAGTGAACCAACTATACATAAATAGGCCTACATAACATACATAGGCTATATAAACTGCATAGTCCGGTTTTTTGTATTTTACAAATTCAAAAAAAAAATTGCTACGATTGCATGATTTTCATGTAAATTTAAAAAACTATTTGTTGTTGATATTGTCAGCTCTCATATTTCCACCTTGTTTTAAAGGTTAATGTACATGTATAAAACTGAAGATCAGGGAAGCCATTACTGTAAACTACTTAGTTTTAATAAAAACACAAAACCAAAGTTTGGAACTAAGGAGGTATGGCAACACATTAGGACCTACTGTACAATAACTAAAATTTTAACAAAACCTTCAAGCTGGTAAACAATACTTTCATAATAAGCCAATTATGTGAACTAAAATTAAAATATATGGTTCCTATTTTTTATGGTTTAAATTATATAATTTAACTCTTACTTTTCTCTTGGCAAACTAGTAGTTTTCCATCCTCGTTACAAATTGGTTCACCATCATCATCTACCATTAAAAAGTAACCTTGTTCTCTTAAATTTGCAGCAAACGTCTCAACATCCTGAATTTCCATTTTAAAATGTTCCTATTTTCCTCGCTCTAAATCAAAATATTAGTATACTCGTTTTAAAAATATGCAACCATCAATTTGACCATGACCATATTCGAAAACGCAATACTATGACACTGTGGCAATATTACGAACTCGGTCGATGACGTTGGTGGGTACACAGAGAAACCCGAGCAAAACGTCACGTAAACCACAGACTGAAACCTGACCTGAGTAGTGGTGTCGACTTTGATTTGACTGTCAGTGTATCGGTTTGTGAACGGGAACGTTGGAAATGAACGAAGAGATGGTGGGGATGACGAAGTGTATAACCGAAATGAATTGTTCCGCATAATCGAGTACTAGAGTTATTTTTAAACGTCACGATGTAATATGGTAAAGATTTGTTTTAAAATTTTGACCGGTTTCTCAACAGATTTCATGGAGGGAGCGCTATTAATTTAGCTACCGGCCACGGCCACCATTTATTTTTGTAACAATGTTTATTCTGGATCAATGTTATTACGTTAAACAAAGAACAACACTAACACGTATGAATTACTTAACACGTTCACGACGACGTGACCCACCGGTGGGTCACGGGCCCATTCGTAAAGGACGACGTGACCCACCGGTGGGTCACGACGGTCATTACAAATGGACGTCGTGACCCACCGGTGAGTCACGTAACAATGCGTTTCTATATGGCTGTAGATTTTATACAGTCAAAGAATTGGCCGTTTAATGTTAACCACGTCCACCAGGAAGATTGTGGGAACATGTAGGTATATCAGGAACACGTTTACTAACACAGTGATATTATAGGATTTAAAAATATAAACACTAGTATTTTTCATGTTGCCTATATGGACAATGGTTTATTATAAAATGCAGCATGTGTAATATCAGAACATGGATTTAAAAAACGTTATTAACTTTGAAAAACATAGTAAGATATATAACTATATGGCAAACAATGCAAGAGTGAGTAATGTTTTTACAATTTACTTGTGCTTAGAGTTAAAACATAAGATACACATAGAAGGAGAATTAGGACAATCATTGCAAAATGTAGTGACTTTTCTTGCTTTCTTCCTCGCCTCACTAGTTCCAAGTCTGTCGGGCAGTTCACTATAACACGGCAGACATCTTTTGCGAGAAGTCCGGGCAGGACATTCCCGCTGAGATAGTTTGTGGGTCAACAAAGGCCGCCTTCTTACTTCTCCATCTGGTGCACGCAGAGCCGGTGTTTGTATTCTGTTGGTCACTGGGCTAGCAATCATTTTACTTATAAGTGCTAACCGGAAGCCTAACATGTCCATATGGTCCTTTTTAGGTTTACCGTGGTTGTATACTACAAGTGAATTAACCACGCATGTGCCAAGAAGAAGCTCAAATGCTACTTTCATGTACCACCGAATGGTTTTTCTGAGAGGGGTATAATACGACGACAGCTGGTCAGAAACATCAACTCCCTTTTTGGCTCCATTGTATGCCAGCACTGCCGACGGCTTTAAAATAGGTTGTCCTTTGCTATTTTTTCTACCAGTGTCTTTTAAAATCCCTTGGTCTTCTGCACGGGTAGAAATCATGAGGACACGCCTTTTATCTTTCCAGAGTATAACTTTGACTCCCCTTTCGTTTTGAAGAGCAGATACTTCGCCTCTTTTGATATTTTTCTTGACGAGCTCTTTTGGATTATTGACCCTGTCTGCACGAAGGGTGCCACATAAGTATGTTCTTTTGTGGAGAAGAAATTCTGCGAGAGGAACAGAATTATAGAAGTTGTCGGCAAATATAGTGCGACCCTGAAGCAACAAATCAGAAGCTAACAGAAGTATTATTTTCTGGGCATGTCCTTCATTCCCTGTAATATCATTTGTACCTGCATAAATTTTACAATTGTACGTGTATGCTTCACCAGAACACAACTTGTACACTTTGATTCCATACTTGTGTGTCTAGTTGGGGTTGTATTGCCTAAAATGAAGGCGCCCACGCCAAGGCACCATTGTTTCGTCGATGACAATGTTTTCTCCTGGCTTCATAACTGATTGAAAATTTTTGTTCAGCATATCAACAATTTTCTTAATTTTGGCAAGCCTTGGCTCTGTTTCTGCTACTTCCTCATTGTTAGAAAAATGGAGGCATTTGAGAATTGCCTCAAAACGGTCCCTTTTCTGATACATATGATTGATTTAATTTTGCCTTTTATAATTAATCCATCAGATGTTTTTTTGTTTATGTTTTAAAAATGTGGTTCTGAAAATACAATTCAATGTTATGGCAGATTACAGTTTATTTCTTATTTTTATAAGTTTAGTAATTTAACAGTGGCGACGAGGTAAAAAGAAGGAGAAATGACTAAAGAAGAAGAAGAGTTACAAAAACTAAAAAAAGCTCGATCTATTATTAAGGGCCAATTTTCAAAGGGCAAAAGACTTGCTGAAGGTAACCCTACATTAACCGAACTAAATATAAAAATCAAGGCTGTGACTGAATACTGGGAACGTTACAAGCAGGTTCAGAATGGCATTGATTGTTTGACAGATGAAAACTATTTAGAACATGAAATAGAATACAGATGTAATGTGGAGGATGAGTATTTAAACCTTACAACAAAATTACAAGAAATGGTACACAATCTCAAAGACACAAACATTACATCTACTTCATCTCCAAGTGAAGCTGTTTGTACGGTTTCAAACTACACTTCAGGGAATATAAATTTCAATCCCTACCACCCTGATGAAACCATTTCAAATTTTGTGAGAAGATTAGAAGTGTTTTTACAACTAAAGAATCAAAGAGCTGATGATAAAACTAAAGTTTACACATTGCTACATGCTCTCACTCCCCAACTGCACCAACAACTGTACGATATTTGTGCTCCCAACGACCCGTTAGATAAAGATTACGACGAGTTAGTACAGCTTCTCAAGGATTTTATCGACCCGCAACCAAGCCAGTGGGCCTTGCAGCATAAATTTATTTCACGGACTCAACAAGAACATGAATCAGTTAGTGAGTTCTCGGTGGCTCTCAAGAAGATGACAATTAACTGTAACTTCAATTGTGGTTGCGGTAAATCAGTTGCAGACTTATTTCTCAAGTTACAGTTTATTCGTGGATTGAAAGACATAGATATTCGGACTAAATTACTCCAAGACCGCGAGAAACACACCTATCAGGACATTGTGAACATAGCTTCGGCTATAGAGCTTGCCAAAGCAGAAAGTATGACTGTTAGCCGAACACGTACTGAACACATTGAATTAAATCAGGTTCAGCAAAGACATTCAAATGAAGAAAACACATCTAAGAGAGTCTCACCTCGGCCAAAACCTCTACTTAGTCCACGTTCAACAAATTCAGCCATTGAAAAGCTCAAAGGAAAATGCTATCGTTGTGGTTCACCCTCCCATCGTGCTAATAGCTGCAGATTCATAGATGCAACTTGTCGAAAATGTGGAAAAGTTGGACACATAGCTAGTGTTTGTTTGCAAAGTAAATCTCAATTACAAATGAAACCTGGACAACATCAAACTGAAAACAAAAGTGACTTGAATAGTGAGAATGAATATGAGATTAATGTAATTAGTGACAGAAATAATGACAAATTTATGGTTAACATCAACATCGAAGGCAGGACATTACCCATGGAATTAGACACTGGTGCAGCTCTTAGTACAATGTCTTACAACGAGTTTAAAAAGCTTGCCATCCCACAGAAAATATTTTCTACTAACATTGAACTTCGAACTTATACAGGAGAAACCATAAAACCGAAAGGAGTAACATTTGTTAAATGCACGTACAAGACTCAGAAGTTTGTTGGAAAACTTTACCTAATTGATCAAAACGTTGACGCCATATTCGGAAGGGACTGGTTGAGAGAAGTTAAATTAGATTGGGGTGAGATTAAAAGTCTTACAACGAGTCAGACTTCAAATCTAGGAAGCTTGTTAAGTGAATTTAGTGACTTATTTGATGGAAAAATTGGTGTTATACCTGAATATCTGGGACATTTTAGACTTACTGATGGCGCGACGCCAATATTTGTAAAACCAAGACAAGTACCGTTTTCCCTAAGAAGTAAAGTAGAAAATGAACTTACGAGACTAGAAGAATGTGGAATCATAACAAAAATAGATCATTCAGACTGGGGAACACCCATCGTACCTGTTGTCAAGCCGAACGGTCAAACACGGATTTGTGCTGACTATAAAGTGACTTTAAACAAAGTGATCAAAGACGAAAACCATCCATTACCCAGGATTGAAGAAATCTTCTCTCAAATGAACGGAGGAAAATTATTTTGTACCTTGGATATTTCTAATGCTTACCTCCACATGAAAATGGACGAAGAAAGTGCACACATGCAGACACTCAGCACCCATAAAGGTATGTACAAAGTAAATCGTTTGATGTTTGGGGTGAAGGTAGCACCATCTCTCTGGCAACAATTCATGGACAAAACCTTGCAGGGACTTTCTGGTGTACAATGTTTCTTTGACGATATTATCGTTCAGGGTAAAACAGCTGAAGAATTATTGGCTAGATTACGTAAAGTTCTAGAACGATTAAGAAACAATAACTTAAAGATGAACCGAGATAAATGCAAGTTTTTTCAAACGAGTATCCAATATCTTGGGCATGTCATTGATGCTCAAGGACTTCACAAAACCAAAGACAAAGTCTTGTCTATCATGAACAGCAAAAGACCGGAAAACATAAGTGAACTTAGAACATTTCTCGGTCTGGCAAACTATTACAACAAGTTCATCAAAGATTTAGCAACAATCCTCCACCCACTCAATAATTTACTGAAGAAAGGCAACCGTTATATGTGGACTTCAAAATGTGAAGAAGGCTTTCAGAAGGTTAAGTCGGAAATAACCAGTAACAATGTACTTGTCCACTACAATCCAGAACTCCCATTAGTGCTTGCAACCGATGCGTCTCCAGTGGGCCTTGGAGCCTGTCTTTCACATCGATACAGCGATGGAAGTGAGAGGCCAATTAGTTTTGCCTCACGCACTTTGACCAAATGTGAACAAAAATACAGTCAAATTGATAAGGAAGCAACAGGTATTTACTGGGGACTCAAGAAATTTTTCCCTTACTGCTACGGGCGAAAGTTCATTTTAGTGACTGACCATAAACCGTTAGTGTCAATATTCAGTCCCACCAAAACCCTTCCAACAATATCTGCTACAAGACTGTTCAATTATGCACACTTTTTATCAGGTTTTGACTACTCAATTGAATATAGAAGAACCTCTGACCATGCCAACGTTGACTTTTTGTCTCGTTTTCCTACTGAACATAGCACTACAAATTTTGTGGACGATTGCAGCCTTTTTCAACTTAATCAACTTGATTCATTGCAGATTGACAGTATGCTTATATCCAGAACAACTGCTCAAGATAAATATTTACAACCAGTACTACATGCCCTTGAAACAGGAGAGACGGTCGAACCTTTTGGTTTCCACGACAACGAACTAACACTACAAAATGGTTGCATATTCAAGGGCTACAGGATAATGATTCCAGAAGCTTTACAACACTCAGTGTTAAATGAACTACATGTTGGACATCTAGGCATGGAGAAGATGAAAATCCTTGCTAGAAGTTTTTGCACGTGGAAAAGTATTGACAGAGATATTGAGCAAATGGTACGTACATGTAAACAATGTCGACTAAAACAAAATCAACCTGCAAAAGGACCGAATCATCCATGGCTGACCCCTCAAGGACCATGGGAGAGATTACACATAGATTTTGCTGGCCCGATACAAGGTCAGTGGTATTTCATTGTTGTGGACGCCTTTACCAAGTGGGTTGAAGTAATCCCTACTAAAAACACGTCAGCAGAATGGTGTATGAAGGAGCTAAGAAAAATGTTTTCTACATTCGGCCTTCCTTTGGTCTTAGTTTCAGACAATGGAAGCCAATTTACATCTACAATATTTCGCCAGTTCTTATCTGCTAATGGTGTTGTACACAAAACTACAGCTCCCTACCATCCTTCGTCTAATGGACAAGCTGAGCGTTATGTCCAAACAGTAAAAAAATCACTGAGGGCAATGGAAGATGAGGGGGGAAAGATTGAGCTAAAATTATATAGGCTTTTGATGCAACTTCGACAATCTCCAAACACAACTGGCTCAAACTCATACAACTTAATGTTTGGAAGAAGTGTTCGAACTCACTTGAGCCTATTACTACAAGATAGCAAAAATGCACAAGAAGTTACACGAATCGTACGCAGACAATTTCAGGTGGGAGACAGAGTACAGGCTCGAGATTACACCAACTCAAGATACAAGTGGAGTTTTGGAACAATTATGGAAAAAGAAAGTTCGCTACTGTACAAAGTTAAAATGGACGATGGAAGTGTTTGGAGGAGGCATGTTGACCAGCTATTGAAATGTGAAGTTTAGGGGGGGAGAATTGATACATATGATTGATTTAATTTTGCCTTTTATAATTAATCCATCAGATGTTTTTTTGTTTATGTTTTAAAAATGTGGTTCTGAAAATACAATTCAATGTTATGGCAGATTACAGTTTATTTCTTATTTTTATAAGTTTAGTAATTTAACATTTTCATGGTTTTTTTAATTACTTCATTTTCAAAAAGTTTATTCTTGGACCAATACAGTCTGAGTTGTGGAAGAGGGCATATTCCCATTATCAAAATGATTCCAAAAAACTTCATAATTTCTATCTCGTCACAGTCTAACCAGTTTCTCATTAGAGATCGTCTTCTTACCTCATGACTTGATAAGTAATTGCGAGCGTTCCTGTTGGTTTCAGTTACTATTAACTGTAAAACCTCATCAGTAAAAAACTGCCTGTAAACTGTCATGGGATCGCTTCTATCAAAGTCATACATCAAACCCTCTTCTCCAGTGAAAGGGAAATCCCTCTCAGTTAATGTACAGTCACTCCAGTTATCACTACCAGTAGCTTCATCAACTGCAGGAGATGTAGTACGTGATGGTTCAGGTTCGTTGGTATTAGGCCTGCCATTGTTTTGAATACCTACATCATTTGCATTATCCACAGTAGATTCATTAGATGCAGGAGATATAGTATGTGATGGTCCAGGTCGGTTATCATTAGCCTGACCATAGTTTTGAATACTGGCACCTAAACTATTTACAGTGTTTACACAATTACTTACAGAGGACAATAGTGCAGTTGTATTTATCGTTTCATCTTCGTCCTCCGTAACTTCATCTTCTGATTCACTATTCACAGAATCCGATGGAACATACTCACTTCCAGAGTATTGAAGTTCACTAAGTTCTGAAATGTCAGAGAACAACGCGTCTTCTATATCACAGTCGTCCATTTTTACCAGTCACTTTGCACCTACAATGTTCACAAACGAAAATAAATGTAAACGATGTGAGACCACGAAGTACAACTGGTGTAAGTGAGGTTAGAACAAATAAATTACATTGTAAACAAATGGAGCAAAACGATTGGAACAAATGGAGCAAAACGATTGGCTCACGTGTTATTTGGCGCCAAGCAGTCTGGCTGAGCACGAAACGGAGCGCGGAACACGTGGGCTATGAGAACAGCTGAAATACAGCGTGACTCACCGGTGGGTCACGACGCGCCTTTGTAATACAGTATTTAGAATACGCGTCGTGACCCACCGGTGGGTCACGCAAAAAAAATTTTGAAAATCATATGTTTGCAATAATATTTTTAGTTTTCGATGACGCATGGCCTTTTATATAGTCATAACAGGCCTCTTTGTGCGAAAATCTCAATTTCGTCCACAGGTCATACTATACCTAAAATGGCGTCGTCATATTAGAAACTGCAGTAAATATTGGTCGTCGTGAACGTGTTAATTGTTTCTACCAGTTTAGAATGGGTACCAAGAGCAGTGCTGTTAAACATTTCAAAATTAGCTGTTCGGATAAGAAAAATCCATTAAGTCTACACAGTTGATCAGGGTCCAGACTATACTTCGAAAGTTGAATAATGCTACTTGAACTTGTCAATGTTCCTTTGTTTGGAGTAACTAATCCCATGGCTTTAATTTTAGAATCGTCCACTTTTAACAACGATTTATAAGCACTGATAGTTATCTGTTTGTAATTCATTGTTCCTACTTTACAGATCACACAAGGTAAAGGTTTATGTTTGAACAATAATGTTTTCACAAATTTTACAATGATAACAGATATAAAAAAGTAAAACTAGCTTATATTACTTAAAAGAAATTACAGTATTTCAGTATACACGAAAGAACGAAAAATAATACAATTACTAGCTAAAATTGTCAAGTATTTTTGAATCAGAGAAAATATTTAACCAAATTGCTGAAAAACTTCATCAACACTGATCTGTTTCGCTTTTAAAATGTGAATAAAGTTTAATAATAATGATAACATTATTGCCGCAGGTAGTCTACAATGTTGTATGGCATGCGTCAAATCAGTAACACATTAAAAATATATGAAAATAAATAAACTGGACAAAAATGTACTTTTCAAAAATACAAATTTAATTTAATAATACTTATAATGAATGTTTGTATGAACTCACCAAAGAATGTTTGCATAGTAAAAAGCTAAAGTGCTTGATACAACGGTACCCCCAACCCTACAGAATCGGACAAGCCTCATGATCCGGAAACTCACCAACAGAGTATATAATAGGTCCTCTCTACCATTAGGCTCTTTAGCTTCCTAAGAAACAGCGGTCCTATTTTCAACACGCTAGTCTAAGGGGCATCAGCTTGTTAAACAGTTTAGTCCCGATCTCAAATGGCAGAGCTTCGAAAGTCTGGAGTCTGTAGTGCGCGGATCTAAAACATCGCCCCACTGGTATTGTACTCATGAACGTCCCTGCCTCGCGTCACCTAACATTTGTAACGATAGTACATGACGGTCTCCTACAGTACATATGATTTCTACAGTAGGAATCTGTGATTCCTATTTGTCCAATGATTCGTATTGCATTCTTCTGAAGAACGAAACGTCTCTGGAAATAGACGCTAGCACATCCTCCCCACAACAGTACTAATTATTAATTTTGTATGGACTTAATCGATCAATATCAGATTTCAGCAGTGGCAATCATACACTTGAAGGAGTTGCAATGTATATTGACAAAACATCAGGAATCGAGGGAGCAGTAGTGGATAATGTCAGCTACTGTGTAGAATTAGTGTATTAAGCAGCTTTGATAAATATTAAAATTGACAAACAATCACTTCATTTATTGGAAGTTTATAAAGACATCCAGGAGTACAAAGTAAACAAGCAATTTATATGATATTCTGGACAAATCAAAACAGAAGCAAAGCCAATACTTTTAATGGGTAAAATTCATATAATTTACTGGACTAACTGATAATTCACATAATGAACAATTCCAAGAAGAGCTGCTAAATCATGGGATAACACGCCTCCCTTTCCCAGCAACGCAAATAACACTAAATTGGCATCTATCTGTAGATTGCATATGTACTAACATGTCCGTTTCAACTGTCGAATTTAATATTCATAAAATGGGTTTATCAGATCAAAAAGGCCAACAATGTATGTTACACCTAGAAAGTAAACTCTCATAAAATACCAGTAAGTGAACTCAGAAGAAATTTCAGCAAACACTTTCAAGTTTTTTAATCAACACAATGAAAGAGGGTTGGATGTGTGTGCGCAAAATGAGCCTGATGCTGAAGAAATATAAAACGCCTTTTACAGGATTGTCAGGCTGAATCTTGACCAAAATTTCCCATATTAGAAAACAAGGCTTGAAAAATATATGAGCAAAATGTCAAGTAGGATGAAGAAGCCAGGAGCTTTAAAGAAGACTTTCTAGATGCCTTTCGGAAATATGAAGTAACTGCAATGGGGTAGATATGGCTGATATGAACACAACAATGAATATGACCTCAAGCTCAGAAATCTTAAATGTATTACAACAACAGGATACACAAAGAAATCCGACAATACATCAGAAGCATTGTGGGCCATAATAAACTCAGAGAAGCAGGCTAAAAATCAATGTGGCTCCTTTTCAAATGGGAATAAAAGGTATAATTTAAAATAACCCCTCTTTCATTGCTGAAAACCTAAGTAAATAACTGGCAGAAATTGTAGGAAACGCACTGAAAATAAATAGAAATTATATATATATATATATATATATATATATATATATATATATATATATATATATATATATATATATATATATATATTATGTGCGCAGTCATAATGCTATCTTTGATTTGTATTCCTTATTTATTTTACTCTTTATTAATTTTATCGTTGTTACCCGTGTCGTGCACTTATGTACACCCATTGCTACCTATATAATTTACATTCAACCAATGTATTGTTCATAGATTTGTTTAATTTTGTGTGCTACTATTATTTGTTATTCCCCTTATAATCTATATTTTTCATTTAATTATTTAATGCAATATTGTAGAAACAGGTTTGTTTGTAAATTTGCTGTTTGCCATCGAAATAAATAAAGGAATTCAAAATCCTCACATTACGCAATACATGGAAACGTTCTACTTTGCTTCAACTAATGAAACAAAAGCTTAGACATACGATGCTCTCTCAAATCAATATCATCATGCGGCTTAGATGAAGTGCCATCATAGTGTGTAGAGTACTGTATCAAGCAACTCGCTGCCCCCTTTGCTGCTGTGATAAATAAATCATTTGAACAAGGGCGCTTCCCGTCGGTACTGAAACCATAAAATATTTGCCAAAAACACAAGACTGGAACATTTAGAATAATAGAGAACTATTAGCTAATTTCATTAATATCTACATTTACAAAAAAAATCGAAAGGATGACTGAACATCTGTTAAATCAAGGGCTGAAAAAACCCCAGCGCGAGTTCTTAAAGGCAAGATCAACACTAAGTGCGTTGTCAGCCTAACTGAATTCCTCACAGATCAGCTGGAGGACAACAAACAACGACGAATGGTAAGAAATATTTCTTAAAAGGCTTGACGAAGGTTAATACTAAACCCTCCTGATCTCTTGTTAAGAAAAGACATTGAATAACTGTATGTTACCATAGACACTGATCTTTCCTGGACTACTCATGTGAATAATTTGATCATCAGGGGTTTTTGCTGTGAGA
The DNA here is from genome assembly GCF_021130785.1 of Homalodisca vitripennis. Taxonomy (NCBI): domain Eukaryota; kingdom Metazoa; phylum Arthropoda; class Insecta; order Hemiptera; family Cicadellidae; genus Homalodisca; species Homalodisca vitripennis. Next base: position 118,175,067 of record NC_060212.1, read on the forward strand.
AGATTGAAATGGATAGGAAGTCTTGATGTAGCAAAAACAGCCTACTACACTTTGACTGAATCTCATATTAAATATGGTTTGACAGCGTGGAGTAGCACACACAAAAATCCTAATCTTACAAAAGAAAGCAATAAGACAACTTATTTATTTAAAATTGACAGAGTTATAAAGAAGAGTTTAAAGCATTAAGAATTCTAACAGTAATAAGTCTGTACTCTACATTCTGTGACCAATAAATAAAAGCCAGCGGCGCAGACTTCTCTTCTTGTCCGAAATACCGGAAAGTCGGCGGTATGGAAACCCCTAAATCAATAGGGGGGTCTTCCCGGAGTGGACCTAGAGAACTACAAGGCAAGATAGCACATGAGGAAGCCCACTAGTGAGGGGTTCATATGTTATTATAAATTTGGCTAAAAAAATTAGCCCGGTGTGAGGTTCTAATGAAAGCCTAGAATTTTGGGACCTTAGATGTAGTAAGTTCTTAAATACCTAAGAGGTAGTGTCTCAGTATCATCATCAATTAAAAGAGCATATTACTCTCCATAATAATGTCAAGAAAGCTAATTTTTCCTCACATACAGAAAGAGTTTTTAGATATCATTGTTGGAAAAACCAGAAAGCATATATTGTAGTAAATGAAAGCTTTAAAATATGATTCGATTATTTTAGACTGTACACCAGACATCAGTAATTCAGAACAAATGTCTCCAGTTATTCGTTACGTAAAGATCATAAAAAGGGTCCAGAAATAATGGAAAGTTTTGTTGGTTTTAAAACAGTTAGTGAAAAAAGAGAATTGGTTCTGTCTGGAAAAGTATTCGACAACAAAAATGGTTTATAAGAAACTGTAGAGACCAATTTAAAGATAACGGATGAAACATGACCGGAAGGTTCAAGAGCGATCAAGCTCGAATGGTAGCAGAAAGCTCTCTGGTCTCATTTGTACCATGTGCTCTCTCCTAACATATGTTAGTACGTTTGAATTTGTTGTTCTCTCCTGTTTTTGGTACAATTAGGCCGCACTGAGATCGTTATTAAACTGCTAAAAAAGGAGGACATTGCTGTCGACAAATCGGCAAGGTACATTAGTCGATTGATCACAGAATTTTAATCACAATGATCATATTGTACGGATAAAGCAGTTAAAGATGCCAAAGACATTTCAACAAAGATCAACAGAGATCCTCACTTCAAAGAAGTACGCAAGCGGACAAAAAAGCGGATGTTTGATTAAAAGGCAGAAGGTGAAGTAAACGAACTTTCAGAGGAACAGAAGTTTGAACTTATGATTATTCAAATAATAGGTAGGTTGAACTGCGACAAGTTTGAAGCCATCCAAAATATGATACTTTATTGAATGGAGCTGGATTTAAAAAATGTATTAAACGCAATTAAAGAACCTCGTAAATGAGCTGGCGGTTTAAAACATTTGCAACATAAAAAGCCTGAAAATATCATTTTCAAGTTTGTTTAGGTTGTTCAGATTGAACTACGATTAATTTAATACTAATTAATTATAAATTAAATAATGGTAATTTTATATCTTTCATTAAGCACTTATTTACTATATCTTCTACCTTTTAAACTGAGTTTATAAATTGTGAAAACATTAAATAAGTAATATTATATTTTTTGGTTCATTGGTATAAGACCTAGATGGGGGAGCGACACATTAAATTCTTGCCCGGGGTGAAATACAGGCTAGTTAAATCCTTGTCGATAGTAACGAAAACACCGGTTTTGGCGTTTTAAACTAAACTACAACTTTTGAAAATTCATAAATCGGAAACTTGTGATTCGATTAAGACCAAATGTTTATAAACATTTAATCATTCCAACAAAACACAAACAAGAAGTACAATAATAACAAGTCTACTGTAATCGAGAATGCAACTTTAGAATTTGGAATAGTATGAAAATAATGTTGTTATTAAATTACCAGATTAAATTTCATTGTTGACTGTGTAGTCCACATTTTTCGGCACTGGTCAAGTTATGAAAAATCTAATAAAATCTAAATGAAAATTTAAACTATTGCTCTGATGACAATGACGGTCCAAACATAGACCCTAACACAAAACTAGAATCTTTCAGGCCCATAGATGATAGAATACTAAAAAAACTTTTTTCAAAACTCAAACCGAAAACATCGGCCGGAGTGGATGGTCTATGTATGAAGGCTATTAAATTCTGTCAAAAGGAACTGACTAAACCCCTTGTGGAGTTGGTGAATGCCTCCATAAACAGCTGCACCTTCCCGGATGCCTGCAAGGTGGCCAAGGTGAGGCCTCTTTTCAAAAAGAAGGGTGATGAGTCCGATGTCTGCAACTATCGTCCAATATCGCTCCTTCCGGCAGTATCCAAAATCATTGAGAGGGTAATCTGTGACCAGCTGACTCTCTACCTGGAGGAAAATAAACTCCTGGTGGAGAGGCAGTATGGCTTCAGAAAATCCAAATCAACCAAACTGGCCTTAATTGATTTTGTAAATGGTTGCATTGATGCGGTCGAGGCTGGTGAGACGGTATTCGGCTGTTTTGCTGACCTATCGAAGGCCTTCGACTGTGTCAATGCGGTCATTTTATTGAAGAAATTATCAGCACTGGGCGTTCAAAATTCTGCCATCGCATGGCTAACCTCATACTTGACCAATAGGTATCAGGTAGTGGAGGTTCTCAGCACAACCAAATTCAAAATTAAATCCACACTTTCACGACCCAGCTTGATCCGAAATGGCGTGCCACAAGGTTCAATCCTGGGCCCTTTGCTTTTCCTGGTTTATGTAAACAACATAACCAGTAAGATTCCAGTAGAAAATCTTTACATGTTCGCTGATGACACTACCCTAGTTACCAGGCACAGAGATTGTGGAGTCCTGGAATTAGAATCCTTCATCAAAGCAAACAATCTAGCCCAATTTTTTGAAACAAACCACCTCAAACTCAATCAAGAAAAAACAAAATGCATCTGCATCCAAACAAAACAAAAGAAAAATTCAAAAAATTCCTGGACTCCTAGCTTGTGCATAGGTGACAGGGAGATGGATGTCACAAAATCAGCAGAACTGCTGGGGGTGATATCGGATGATGGGTTAGACTGGAATGAACAGTTGGTCAAAATTGAAAGCAAATTAGCCAAAGGCGTTTTTGTCCTTCGAAACCTTGCAAAACTCAAAAACAACAAATTGGAAAAATCTGTATCCCACTGTTTGTTCGAGTCTCACATCTCTTACTCAATCATCCTGTGGGCGGGCTCAGCCTCAAATCTCAAACGAATTTTTACTTGGCAAAAAAGGCCATCAGAGCCATGTTGGGCCTGCCTCCCTGCTCACATTGTAGTGATCACTTCAAAAACCTAAAAATATTAACAGTTCCATGTCTATATATTTATGAATGTGCCTGGTACATAAAATCTCAAAACTTAGAATTTATAAACAATAGTCATAATTACAATACTAGATTTAAGAACAATTTCTCAATGCAACATAGGCTTACTCTTTTTGAAAAAAAAAACCAAATTTCTCTGGACTAAAAATTTATCAAGTTTTACCACTAATAATAAGAACAATCAATTGTAACAAAAAATTCAAGAGTGAGCTAAAAAATTTCCTAATAGATCAATCCTTCTATAGCATGGAACAATTTTTTGATCATTGTAAAGGGCTGGAACACCCCACCCTACCCTAAACACTGTCCCTCCTATACAGGGCAGTTTTGGACCTGCAGAAGCCCTAAGATGGGCCAACTTCCTGCGGAAACAAAAGTATCAAGTAAGTAAGTAAGTATGAAGCTCTTAGTCATTATTATCTCAAGCGTGTAAATTTGTAAACCACCATTTAAAATGTTTAATTTTTATTACAGAGTATTCTCAAAACAAACCCAGAGAGTATTAACAAAACCAGCTCAATGTATATTGAGCTGGTTTTGTTAATATAACGTTACCGGCAACTGCTTGCTCAAATCGCAAGACTGTCCTAGGCGGTGTTGCCTCCCTCGTAGTAACAACGAATGACAACAAACTAATACATTACAGAACTGCTCAGAGCTCAGCAACTCACTCACTAATGTGACAAATAATCACGTCGGGACTACAGCAAAAGATACGTTGTACAGTCTGCTACGAGAATACCAGTTACCGCAAATCGAATGTTCGCGGTACATTTTACAGGTACTTTTAAGATACAGATCTTTACATATTTACCAACGTTCTTTCTACAAAGTACTCGAATTTGTTTAGCAGTAACAGTAACTGAAATATGTAACTGTACCATTTTAGAAGTACTCTGTAACGTACGATTCTAAACAAGTACGATTACATTACTCGTTTACCGTTGTTCCTGGGTTTACCAGTAACAGTGCTGGATATTGAACCTGAACCGTTTTTGGAGTACTGAATCAGTACGAGTACATTTTTACCGGGTATAAGTATGAGCCACAAGAAATAGTAAATACTAAACTCACTTTCGTAGGTACTGCGACACGCTGACATTAAAATATTTAGCGTTTTGAACAAAATTGAGTTATTATAAGTGGAGTGGCGCGTATTTCGTGAACTAGAATAAGTATTAAAAAAAAACAATTGTATATATTACATTATGATTTATTTCAAAGTTTCAGCATAAATCATACATTATTTCAACATTATTTTTAGTCGAAACAGACTATTAAGCGATTGTTTGTTTTGAAATAAAATGCTCTTGAGAGAGGGGGCACAGGCCCCGACACTCCCCTGTTGGTGCGCCCCTGATATCAGCAGGACTACATACGAGGGGGAAATATCCACTACCTACCACAACACGTGACGCGAAATATTACTTTCTTCTACTGCACCATACTACACAGTACAGCAAGAAGCCATCGTACATTAGATTTAAAGTGTATAATGCAGTACCTGAATCAGTGAAAAACCTGAATACACAAGACTGGGTTCTTGGAATGGCCTTTACATATACTGGAGAAATTTTTTGCCATGACACAGACATACTAATTTTGTAAAGCAAGAATCGTGGAGACTAATCTGTATTTTTAACACCATTACTTTTTATAATGAAATTAAAAATAAAGTATTTTGATTGATTGAGTATGTCGTTGGTATTTAGAAAAGCCTCACTTAACATCTCTCTTAAGATAGTATAGAGCTAAATATACATTTATAGCTATTACGTTTTTATGAATCATGTTATAACATTTTGTATAATTCCTTTGATCCGCATTTTCTCTCTGTCATTGACATGTTTACTTTAAAACCCATGAATGGCGGATTGTGAATAGCGATGAGGGGTTGGGATTGTTGGTTAGGAATTGTATTGTGATGTCACAAATTTGTACATTATATTTTTATTTATATAATTAAATTTTGAAATTTTAAAGAAGCTAACATTTGTGTTAGTGATGCTTGGTTTAGTGGTAATTTCAAAGTCTAAATATATTTAGTGGGAATGGAATCTAACCCTGCATTTATAATTCTATCTAAAAGGTTCATGATAGTTTGATAACTATCTTTCATAAGTAGCCTATATAAGACTTATTGTTAACTCTTTAGTTTGATAATTGCAGATTTCAGAAATATATGTATTCATAATAAACTAAAGGTGAAATTTGGTTTTCTTTATTTATATAAATCTTCATTGGTGCATTTTTTATTCTAGTTTTTCTTTCTGTATACAATTTCATCCTTATAATTAAGCCCATGTTATTACGGTTTTTGTTATTAATGTACTCTATTCAGTAGGCCTAATCATATACCCTTAAGTATGATAAAGTGAATCATCCCGGGCAGCTAACTAGATATTGAAAAATAAAATTAGACCTACTGTAAAATGGGAAACAAAAACAGTTGTTGTGCATATTCGAGCCCTCCCACTGGGAGAAAGAACAATGATTTTGAAGAGCCTGTTCCAGAGGGTGAAGAAAGTATTGGTAATCTCCAACATATAAGTGAAAGAGAGCCTGAAGACTGTGATACTGACCCATCGTTACATCCTAAGGCAGGAACAATATTTTTAGACCGGTATAAAGTTGAAAGTGAGTAAATAGTCTATTTAGCCAACATTTTATTATATATCACAAAACGTAAGGTAGCCTAGTCTAGTTTATTTACAATAATATTAGTTTTGTATACAAGTCCTGTTTCAGATTTGCTTAATGCAAAGTGTTAAAAAATTGAATAGGATAGCAATTTTAATTTATATAAATTAGGAAAGACCTAAAAACTGAAAAATTCACTTCTTTAAGGGAAAAAATTCCTCTTGGGTAAGGTGGAAGCTCACATATAGGGCGTTTCATCTTGGGTGGAGTGTTCTTTAGTTCCCCCACAGGGTAGGGTAGATCTGAGCACCTTTGCAACAATTAATTGCATGTTTCTTAGTTAGGACTGCCTGATCCTATATTCTGCAGCATAATAAGTGGCCACCATCACAATCAAATCATGATTATCGATTAGAAATATTGAGACTATTGCATAAATGATTGACCTATAGATATACATAATTAATCATTGCCAGCTGTTTTTATGTAATTTATGTAGGCTACTGAGTAGACTAGTGACACTGACAAGAACAATAGCGATGAACATTTAGTTGTTGTCTCAAAATGTAGTTTTAACATTAAACAATGTGTTAAATGGTTACAAGATAATGATTATGCTCCTTTAAATCCGAAGTATCCAGATTGTAGTGAAGAGGTTTAAAGGAAGAAGAAGAATTAAAGGTGGAAGTCATAGTGTTTTGCTGTAAGAAAGGTTAAAACAAACAATATCCTATGTTGCAAAAACAGGCACTGGAGATTAGGCTACTTTTTCTGAACATTCTAAATTTGGTATTATGGATATATTGAAAATATTTACTATTTTAGTTGGAATCAAACAAACTTTTTAATCAATGAATGTAGTTTTGACGGCATCAGTACCTGCAGAAATACGGTTTCAGATTGGCTAAAGTAATACTAAGTACTACGCTGTTCAAACAGTTTAATACTGTTTAGTTATTTTATGTAATCTGAAACAAATACATTTCTATTACATATAAAAATATAGCTTCACTATAATACAATTTTAAAAGCCTAAAATGTAATTTAGTTTGATGTTATTGTTCCAAATTAATTCAAAGTAAAGTAATGTATTTTGTATTTGATTAATCACGATAAGTACAATAACGATGTACGTGTGTTCTTTCTGTAACAAAGAGTCAGACACGTTTATCCTTGAAAATAGTAAAAAGTAAGTAAATCTTGCATTTTATAAATATAGATAGCATAAATAGTTTTGTATTTATCGTAATATATATTTTTTTACAATTTAAAACCTGCAGAATTATATTGTTATTTTACCTATTACGTAATTTGGTTCATTTTTTTACAGTATTTTAAATAGTCATGAATATCAATGATTCCAACTGTTGTTTGCTGCTTTTTATACTGCAACCTTACTATTCAGTACTAAACTATGAAACAAATAAAATTTGATCCAATAATTGATTTGCCAAAATTACGTTATTTACTATAGGTAGGAACATATAATTTCCTTAGGCTACATTGAGTGATTTTCTCTCTCTTGAGGGATTTGTGTCATATTTCAGGTCTTTCCTTAATTTTATTTACAGTAATTAATATAGGGTCGTCATCCTTTTCTCTTCTTAAACACATGTAATTCAAAAACAACAAAACATGTGAAGAGGAATAGTAGTAAATGTTTACTTTTAATTATGTAACTTACATACAAATCAAAAATTTCATTTAGCAAAATGCAGTAGGTCTACAGGGAAGAGGGTAGGCTAATTCACCGTGTGTTTGCATACTTATATAGATGAAATTTTATTTAACGTACAATTTTAGTATTCATTTTATGTTTGTTTAAAAAGAAATCAATAATTGATCTAGATGATTAGATATGAAAACATTAGGTTTGAAAAGATTTTTGGAATATGAAATAGGCTGCAGACCACTATAGCTACTGTAAAATATTAACTGTCGTCTGTCATACAGTTAGCGCGACGTGAACCCGATCTCCAGGTGCCATTATGTCAAGGGTACATACATACAAATATGGCCAGCCTTAAATTAGTGTTTCACAACCTACACAGTAAATTCATGCCTATAAAGTAAATAAACTTAAATCCATGAACTCTGTGCTTATTTTAATTTTTGTTATTGTAGATAAGTAATCTGACCAATCTAACGTTCCTTTTCAATATTTGCTACCACTGTATAATAGAATTATTTAGGTTTTAACTAGTAGATTTCTTTATTTATTGTTATATAACAGTTTCAAAACAACTGTAATCATTTCAAAGTTATAGGACCTATTGTGTTTTTGATACTGTCTAAGAATGAAAATTTCAAATTTGAAAAAGAGAGCGAATCTTAAAAACGTATTTTATATAAAATAAATAGGTTGGAAATACTTGGACATACCTTAGGCATTTATATTTTGGTGACGCTATATTCAATTCAATTTGTCTGTTTACAAAACAAAATGTATGACATGTTAGACTTAATGGTAATTTCATATTATATGGAAGCCTCTTTTTTGGAGGAGTTTTTCTTACCAGGGACCTAAAACACTATGTTAGAAACAATTTGACTTACTGTGAAAATACATGTTATTATGACAATAAGTTCTTGTTTTCTGTTTTCCAAAAGGAAGTGATGTCGTTGAGAAGGAGGCCACTCTGTTTCTATTAGTGCAATATTCACTTAGGTGAAAATACTAAAATTTCATTTATTGGAGGCAAAAATTAAAGTAATGCCTCTACACAGTCACTCCTTTGATAGTACGTAGCAAGACTAAATACACAACAATTTTACTCTATCGTTAATGCTCTGACAGACCGTTGTTAGAAATCAGCTGTTAGTTCACAAAGTCTTCAGTTATATCTGTTTTGTCCCACTGGCCCTAAATATTAAGAAATAACAGTGGACAAATTACAAAATTACACCTATTTGCATTCAGTATACTTTCTAGTCTTATTTTCATCAATTATATGATTTTCAGAGACGCTGACTGATAAAAAACGTTTTTTTAAGTAACAAACAAATTCAGAAACAGGACAAGGTGAATTGTTAGCTTGAAAGTATCTTGACAATACGCCATACAGCCAATTTATTTAGCTTCTAAAATATTTAGGAATACTCACTTTAAAAGAGTTATATAATGGATATTTGGTATTGTTTTTCGTAAGAGACAATTACAATATCTAACGCTGTACCTACATTAGTCTATTATCTTCTTCAGTTACTGTAGGCTTTGACTTGCATACAACCAGGCTGAACTATCCTCAATATTTAATCTGGAGTTAGTGCTACTAACAATGTTAAGACAACTTACTCTTTAATTTTGATGCTTCACACTGGATTGACCAATTTTCCTTTGTTCCTATGTTACCGATTTAAACTCAGCATTTACACGTACCGTGATTACATCACCGAATAAATGTCTTGTCATCGAAGTAAAACTAAACACTCAATCATAAAATTAGGCATGAGTTATCTTCTTTATGATCAGTGTTTTATATAGCGTATTCTGAACTGCACAACTTGTCACTTTTTTTACTATAAAAACCGCGTTAGTACTACATATATATAGTATATATTGTTACAGTTTCATACTCACATGTAGTGCCACTGCTAATGTATTGACAGTTGACCATATTAAGAATCAAGAATCAAGAAGTTTATTAGCCATTGGTCACAACAATATGAAATAGGCATCGTCAAAATATACAGCACTGATATTTACAACAACAAAATTAGTTATTACAATATTGTACTATAATTATACTAATTTTATGACCAAGTAACAGGTTTAATATAATCTATGAAGAGTGTGCACATGGTTTGTTAATTACGTTATAGCTAATACAGTATAGAAAAATCAGAAATCTACAAATCAAACTAATCAAAAAATGATATTTATGTCAGAATCTAAAAATTCTTTTAAAGAGTAGAATGGATTGCATATGAGCCAGTTACTTATCTTTAGTTTAAAAATATTGAAAGGAGTCATTGTAGCAGATGCAGGCAGCTTATTATAAAAAGTTATGCAATTGAATTTAAAAGAGTTGCCGGTTTTGACTAGCCTGTGCTGAGGGAGATCTAATTTGTTTTTACCCCTGGTATTGTGTTGATGAAAATCTTGTCTGGTATTGAAATCTGTAATTTGTAATTTTGTATAGACTAGTATATGAAAAATGTAAAGGTTAATAACTGTCATGAATTTGAGATTGATAAAAAGTGGTTTGCAATGTTCTAGAGAGCTGCTTCTACTGATGGTTCTAACTACTTTTTTTTTGAATGAGAAGAATATCATTCACAGCATTGGAGTGACCCCACAAAACAATGCCATAGGACATGTGTGATTGAAAAAAGGCAAAATATGCCACTCTCAAATATTCACAGCTAACAAAATCCCTCAGTTTTCCACATTAGATACAAGACTCTAGATATTTTTCTATTCATCATTTTTCTGAAATATACTATTCACGTGTAGTGCCATTGCAAATATATCGACACTTGGCCATACTCACATTTAGTGTAGCTGCTGGTATATTGGCACTTGGCCATACTCGTGTATAGTGCCACTGCTCATATATTGAAAATTTAATATAAACTACATAACTGTTTCATAATTTTATCTCATGTTTTTTAATTTAATGGATGACTAATTAAATATAAAGAATATATTACTGTAGGAGTTGTACCAGTTTTAGTGTAAGGAGACGTTTTATGGGGTGAGCTCCAACTGAAGTTAGTATATTACTTTAACTGTAAATATTCCTAAATTAATTTAGTTAATTTGAGTCTTACGTGAAGTGCCCCTGCCCATATATCAGCACTTGGCCATACTCAGGTGTAGTGACACTGTTCATGTATCAACACTTGACTGTACTCATTTGTAGTGCCACTGCTCAAATATCGACAGTTGGCCAACTCATTTATAGTGCCACTACTCATATATCGGCACTTGGCCATACTCAGGTGTAGTACAGCTGTTCATATATCGGCACTTGGCCATACTCATTTGTAGTGCCACTGCTCAAATATCAACAGTTGGCCAACTCATTTATAGTGCCGCTGTTCGTATATCGGCACTTGGCCATACTCAGGTGTAGTGCCACTGTTCATTTATCAACACTTGACTGTACTCATTTTCTAGTGTCACTGCTCAAATATCGACAGTTGGCCAAAAAAATAGAGAAAAATGATTTATCATGCAGTGGTAAGTTTTAATGAAACTACTGTACAACTCACTTTAATTTTGGTTCTTTCACAGTATGTTTGTTTAAGCCACAACTCGGAGGTAGATTGTTGCCAGTTTTCGAAAAACATGCCACTGTACGGTTACTTATGTTATTAGCATTGTAGTCTTGCCTTGTATTTTATGTTTTGTTGTTGTCAGTAGTTTTGAAATTTTTATTTTACAAACTCACACAAAACATGCTTTTTAACATCATCTAGATGTTTTATAAAAAAAAAACTATTTGCCCTTTCCTCATAAATTTATGTTTTATTAGGTGCATATAATTTAGGAGATGCCTGTGGTTTAGGCACATTTGTGTAACTGTTGAACTAGTGAAAGTTCAATATTATTTCTATAACAGGGTGTCAATAAACTTCCGGCACGGCTTAATATTATTTTAACCATTGCAAATAGAGCTAAAAAAATTTAGATGTTAGTGTACATGAAAAACTATTTTAACATGTATTCAGTGGAGAACTATTCTTCCAGGGGTACGGCCCGCAAGGAGTCAGGAGAAAAATTGTAATAGTGGCGTAGGTATTAGTAGAACAGAATGCCACAAACCCGACCTCAAAAGGTCGACTTTACCGAAATTGCGGCTTATTTAAGTTTCAAGACATTTTTAGTGTCAACTTTTGTATTATTTTCATTATTATTGCAAAGAGCAAGTACAACGCTGGCTGAAAAAAGTTTTTAAAACCAAATGAAAGATTTTTCTTTAGTAAAGTATAATTTATGTTAGTTTATTCCTATGATGCCAGAAGTCAAGTCATGTTAATATGAGAATTTTTCAGTTTAGGCATCAAAAATTTGAAAAATGTAGATAATTAAAAATTGAATATTGGTAATCTTGTTTTTATTAAATGTTATTATTTCGAACTTGAAAGTGATAGTTGCAGTAAATATGACTTTTTCAGTTAAAATATTAATAATGTGTATTTGGTTTGTTAAGTGTGTGTTTTATTTATTTTTTTGTTAACAATAATAACATGAGGTATCTATTGCTTTTGCAATTCTGGCAGACAGTTTGACAGCCATCATGTAGGCTACGTAACAATTGTGGGTGCGTCGTCACGATTTAATCTGTTATAGTGCGAAAAATCATTGTACTGACATGATTCAGCAACCATACAAAAAATGTACGAATGACTCAATCAGCTTTTTATATAGTCGCATTTATTTTGAACTTGGCCGTTTCCTCGATTGAAGTTTGCTGTGTGTGCTAGATGTTGATGTTAAGTGCTTTCATGTGATTTCTAAAAATCTGTGTTGTTTGTACACACAAGACTGCACAATACATGTGATGACATCAGTGGCAACTTTGTTGACACTAGCTGGTATAAGTACAATAGAAGAATCTAAAAAAACTCCTAATGAACCCGATAATATAAGAGTTTTGATTATTCCTCTTTGCACTCATATGATCTTGCCAAATTTAGGTAATCTTTACTCATTCAAAAGGTATGGTACATAATATGAAAATATGCTAATTACGCACATGTTTCATACATTGCTGCGTAATACATATCTGAGTAATTGAAAGTGTAACAATTAAATATGATACATTGCTGTGACCAGACTGAAATTTTAGGTTATATCTAAATGATATTCCACAGATTAGTAGATATTTGTAATTTTTAAGCAACTGTTAACGATAATTTACAAGTGTAACAGGCTTATATGTATTATCTATTTTGGGATATACATAAACAGTAAAATATCTTGGTTATATATGACGATATAAAAAACTAGTTTATTATTGAAATGTGAACTAATTTTATTGCCACTAAAGCTTACATTGAAATAAAACCCAGAGTAACTTCTAGTGACCCACAATCAGAAAGGTTATCCTCAAGAAAGCCTCTTTTACTATAATAACTCTATCAATAACACATATTATTAAACTTTCATGTAGAATTAAAACTACTTTATTTTTATTATTTTTGATCCATTATTATTATATTGTAATTAATTACTCATTCTTCAACTATTTTGTAACTTTAAATAAACAAAAATTGTTTTTCGTAAAGCTTTTAATAAGTCAATTAAATTTAATGTTATTTTTTTCTTTGATCATTGCTTGGATTCAGAATAAATTAGTTGTATTAACACTTTCTAATTTTCTACTAAAAAAAGGTAATTCATCCAAATTCAAAAATAGTTATGTCACTGTCTGTAAGAAACTTGTATACTAATGTAACAAGAATTAAATACCATGCCGGTTTACGTTATTAGCCTCAGGTATGTTTCAAATTTGTCTTAAATGGTAAAAGATATCTTTTTTGGATATTTTTAGCATCAATATATAACACATATAGTAGAGGTTTGCAATAAAAAACTGACCATATTTTAAGTTCCAGCATCATTACACAATGTGTTACACAATAATGAACATAAAGATATTTCGTGAAGTTACTAACTAGACATAGTCAGTTGTACTACAAGTATCCATGTATTGGACAGCATCTAAAGCACATATGCCAAGTGTTCGAGAGTTTTAATTAAAAATGCTCCATTGTTTGTAACCTATTTAAGATCTGTAATGAGTTAATACTTAGTTGAGAATTACTGAAATTGAAATTAATGTAAAGTATTGATATTTTTCTAATTGTCTAATTTTGCTTGCAGATGGACTAGTAAGAAAAAAGAGCCAAAATCATGTAAGTAAATAAAATGTTTATTTTAGTGGAGTATTATTATACTTTCATCAGAATTTACCTGCTGTGTTGGGTGGGGTGTTAGAGTGATAATCAATAAAATTACAGTTTGTACTGCTACTTTGGTGAATTTAGATAAATTTCCTTTTCTAATAAAATTATTGTTTGGATAAACATAGTTATTTGCTTGCAAAAGTATAGATTAGAACATTAAAAACATATTTTTAAATTATATTTTAAAATAAATGTTCTTTGTAGCATGACATGGTTTTGGTGGTCACCCTCCCAACTGAACCTTTTGTTTATTAAGGATGATGTAATCATGAAAAGGCTCTGACCATTGTTAGCTCTCACTGTGATACACATTTGGTAGCTAGTGATAAATTAAATACTTTCTTCTAGCTGTTACCAATCAAGTTTGTATTTAAACACATGTATTGACAAGTTACTAATCAGTAATATCTAGAAACTGTTTTATTTTCTCATTGGAAGTAATGTGTCCCTAAATTGTTTTGTAGGAATAAAGTACTATTGTTTTAACAATGTCATCGGTAGAGCTAAGCGGTCGAATAAATTGGACATTTAATCTGAGTTAGAGATAGCGTAGGTTCAAATCCTGTCTGTGACCATAGCATTTGTTATCAGTACCATCGACCTTGTACTGCATTTACTCTTCCTATTATTCCGTTTGATAAGATCCTTGCGCAAGCTAGTGGCTTATGAGGTCAAGGAGAATAAGGCTTAAAGGAGATCGGCCTCCCCTTTAGAAAAAATAATGAAAAAAGTTTCAAGCTTTAAAGTTGACACACTTGATCCTAGGATCAATAATTGGAAGAAATGTCTCAGCAATTTCATTTATGGACTCAGCTAATCATTTATGTTGGAAGAATTACCTCTGTGGGGTTTGTGCATCAAACTACTATAACTACTCTGAACTATTGGAGGACCACATTATTGGATTAAAATATTGATACATTAGTTTCTGCATAATAAGTTCCAATGGCCATGGAGTATGGAAGTGAGCTTGTTATAACTGCTTCAACTACAGTTGTTAAAAAAAAACTTGTGGCTTAGAACCATGCATTGTGAGTCATCACTGGTGGTGCAATCTCAACCCCAATGCTGCTATGGATTTGTAGATGGAGATCGAACCTTAGCACTAGGAGGGAACAGCTGATCTGGCACTTACCGAGCGAATCCAAGAAAGAGGTGTAGAATACTGGAAATCATAACAGTTCAGCTGTTTTCAGGCTGACCTTTCAAACTATGTTCCTTGCTAAGGCTGAATCTCTGAATGTGTATGGCCTTACAGAGTCCTTTAAAAACCCAAAACAGTTTCCAATCTCTAGAGATGTCACTTCTATACAGTACAACGCTTTCCCCACCGAACTCAAAACTAACCGTCCCTAACATCGAGACAATACTGCTGGGGATGATACAGAAATGCCCGGAAGATAAAAGGCTACGGTTTTATATATATAGGTATATCAGCAACTGGAGTGAGGCGCAACAGACAGGCTGATGTGTACTCGTAGAAGAATCCATCGCAGCACTGGTCGGAAGCTTTACCAGTAATTTTGAAAGAGAGATTTGAGCAGTGCTACTAGCCTTTAAAATGCTCATCTCCATAAAGCGGGAAACAGTGTTATACTGTGAGAATCCCAAGCTGCGAGTCTTAGCCTGTGCACCAACCAGACAAATTGGGGATGTGCTTGTGAGCAGACAACTGATACAGTGGCTTCTTGGAAGTGAATTTACTATGGCATAACAGTAGATTTTTGTATACATGGTATCGGGAAAAATGAGCATGTTGATACACTAGCCAAAGAAGATTCTTAGATCAACATGCCAAGCATGTCAGTCAGTTTCCTAGCAGCTAAAAGGTTACTAAAGGAGTCAACCAATTAGATAATTGACAGAAGGAAAACAATGAGCTACACAACCTTAACAACCAAGTTCCACAGGACTTCTCTGGCCACCAATCAGTAGCTGCTTTTAGACCAATAACCAACCACGATTATTTAAATGCTCATTTGTATAAAAATTCATCTCAAAGATGACCCTCACCCTTTGCAACCCAAATACAGTGTTGACTTGAAAAGATTAGATTAATATTTAATATGACGAGACTAATTATCTAAATTTTCCAAATCGTATTAGGTTGCTGGAAAGTTTTACGGTGAAAGAACTAGACATTTTGGTGTAGGAAAAAACTAAAGGAACTTTCAAAATATGGATCCCAGGAATGTTTTAAACAGTTGTATGAATGGTGAAAGAAGTGTGCAGTGTAGGTCAGAATATTTGCAGTATGTATCTGTAGTGCATAGTCAAGATAACGTATCTGTACCTTGTATACCTTGTAAGGATGAATTGTATTCAGATAACATAATTTCTGACTGAAGAGCTATTTTCAAAATCTTGAGTGACTGTTTCCAATAACAGGAGCAGCTAGCTGATTGTTATAAAAAAGGTTAAACACAATTTTACTTATAAGCAGCTTTAATTGTGTATAAGCCGACTTTGCTCAGGTTAAGATGTTCAGTATTGAATTAATTTATTTGCTTTTATAAATCTTTTTACTTTTAAATTCCTCTTTTTTATTATACTCTTTTACACTACTGTACAGCATATTGTGAAAAGAAACAAAAGTAAAACTGATGAAAAACAAAATTAAAAGGGTTCGGTACTGTTTCTATGTAATTCTTCTTAAAAAACTGATTTATTACAATACATACACATTTATGTTCTACAACCTTCTGTGGAGACACCATTGTATTTCAGTATCACTAAGATATATCTGGCAAAATTAGTACTAATTCTAATCTAACTGCAACAGATTGATTCTCGGGGTGGACTGAAGAAGTACAGTTCATGTTCTACAACCTTCTGTGGAGACAGCACTGTATCTCAGTATCACTAAGATATATCTGGCAAAAGTAGTACTAATTCTAATCTAACTGCAACAGATTGATTCTCGGGGTGGACTGAAGAAGAACAGTTCATGTTCTACTACCTTCTGTGGAGACAGCACTGTATCTCAGTATCACTAAGATATATCTGTCAAAAGTAGTACTAATTCTAATCTAACTGCAACAGATTGATTCTCGGGGTGGACTGAAGAAGAACAGTTCATGTTCTACAACCTTCTGTGGAGACAGCACTGTATCTCAGTATCACTAAGATATATCTGGCAAAATTAGTACTAATTCTAATCTAACTGCAACAAATTGATTCTCGGGGTGGACTGAAGATCATGTTAGAAGTACAGTTCATGTTCTACAACCTTCTGTGGAGACAGCACTGTATCTCAGTATCACTAAGATATATCTGTCAAAAGTATTACTAATTCTAATCTAACTGCAACAGATTGATTCTCGGGGTGGACTGAAGAAGTACAGTTCATGTTCTACAACCTTCTGTGGAGACAGCACTGTATCTCAGTATCACTAAGATATATCTGTCAAAAGTAGTACTAATTCTAATGTAACTGCTACAGATTGATTCTCGGGGTGGACTGAAGAAGTACAGTTCATGTTCTACAACCTTCTGTGGAGACAGCACTGTATCTCAGTATCACTAAGATATATCTGTCAAAAGTATTACTAATTCTAATGTAATTGCTACAGATTGATTCTCGGGGTGGATTGAAGAAGAGCAGTTCATGTTCTACAATCTACCTTGATGACAGCACCGTATCTCAGCCTAACCTAAAAAACACTGTGAAGTGTGTATCCCTTGCCATTTACTACCATATCAAGAATAGAACCTCAGCTCGTCATATTGATATATTTGACGAGAAAATGCATCCACTAACGGTAAGTTGTAACTAATGCACTAATGTTTTACATTATAAAATTGTAATTGATGCAGAAGAAACCTTTAGTCTTTCTTCTTTAACTTCTTAATCTGTACTATGTTCAATCATTTATTTGAAAAAATACAAATAACATAACATAATTGGTTTTTGAAAATATGAACATAACAATTGAGTATAAAATAAAAGTAGTAAGCCTATGTCATTTTGGCAGGTGTTGTTTGAATTCATTGTATTTAGTGTTGTTTTAACTCAAACCAATTATTTTAAAATTAAAGAGTTTATAATTGATTTGTTCATTTCGTAATAAATTATTCTAATGAAAACATAACTACAGTAAATATGAACAAGAAAAAGACCTCTGAAATAAGGCATTTTACCGATAATGTTTTATTTAATGTTACCTTTACTTAGTGATGAAAATTACCAAACCTGGCTGGTTCAAATGTATAAGCACATTATATTCTAGAGTTGTCATGAAATTTATTTCCTTTACCTTACGGTTTTAGATAATTGCGTAGAAATCTGCATTTATTGCATCACAAATTTTCCAGGAGATTTTTCGCATAATTTCTGATCATAGCTCCCTGAATCCAAAACACAATAATCGGAAAACTGATATATGTATTAATGTTATGCGAGTTTGTGAAAATGATAACTGCCATAATTTTTGCAGATTCATATGTAACTCAGTATAGACAGTGTTTACAGTTTGGATGGGTTTGTTAATCAATTCCTACCAATGAAAAATTTCAAGATTGTTTTCTTTCACGTTGAAAAAATTCCCCAACTTTGTCCCATGACTTATCAAAATAATATTATTTATTTATTACACTATTAAAAAAAAATCTGTTTGTATCTCTTAATGTTATTTTTGAACACTTTTAACATTTTGGAAAAGGCATGGTTACATCTGTTATCATCCACCATAGAGAAAAATGAAGAATTGTTTTAGAATTCCCATTTTATTTACAGCAATATTTGTTTTTTGTTTTTCGCTATCTTAATATGATTCCAGATAGCGCCGGTACAAAGTTTTGAATAATAAAATATAACATGGTGGAAATAGTTTGTGGACTCGATTATTTCCATAACTTTGAGTAGATTCATTACTTTTATCCATCAATATTTTCTTAAATAATATATCATTTTTTATGTATATCTAGAAACAAATCCAATTTTCGTTTTTTATTTGTATTATAATATTCTCAAATATAGTACAAATTTATAATGTGCGTTTTTTTTTGAAAAAATAATCTATAAATGAAGGTTTTTCACAAATTGTATTAGAATATTTACTACTGTCCTTTTTAACCCCAAAAGTCCTCCTTTTAGGAATTTGCATCTGGTCATCCTGCTTGTGACTTACTGCTATAGATATTAAATACATTAGTGAACAGTATTGTTTCTTCTTCTAGACATACTCCATTAACAATATTACTTAACCTTATAATGCTTCATTTGTGCTTATATAGAAAATATTGTTTGATGGAATTATTTCCTCCTCTTACTTTGAGTTATTTATATAACAAACCTTGTGTTCACAGAGGGATGGTGTACCTGATGACTACAACAAACATAATCCTGAACATAGACAAATCTACAAGTTTGTCCGCACTCTGTTCAATGCAGCTCAGCTTACAGCGGAGTGTGCCATCATCACCCTGGTGTACTTGGAAAGGTATTTTTTTCATTTATTCTTACATTCTTCTATTTTTAAGAATAAATTGAAAGAGTACCTGGTAATGAAGACAATATACTCATTTAATGAATTTTTTTAAAAGCCCACTGAAACATTTACTTTCTTGTTATTATTGTGGTTTCTTTTTCGAAAATTCCATATTCCTCTGTCAGTAGAGAAATTGTGCAAAACCGATACGTGTTTAAAAAATCAGCTAAGCACAGCTGTTACTCCCTAGTCATTAAGTTGAAAGTTCCAGATGACGTTGGTGTTGATAAGTAAGCTCATATTTCTTATTAGATGTATGTCTCTCATTAATCACACATCAAATACTACATCAATACTACAACAACTAGAGACATAAGGCCCGCAAACATAGCATTACTCAACTTTCTTTTGAAAAAAGAGAGTTGGAGCTTTCTAAATTTTGAAGACTCCCTTGAGCTGCAATTCCAAACATTTGAAAACACCTTCAATTTCAATTTAGACGTGAGCTGTCCCCTAAGGAATACCCAACAAAAACGCAAAAAAAAGGAAGTGCACATGGATTACCAAAGGTATCCTGGTTTCTAGAGAAAGACTCTTCTTTTTCTCAGAAACTAACAAGCACACAACCAACGAGGAATTCAAAACATTTTTTCAAAATTACAAACGGATTTATAAAAAAGTCATCAAGGCTGCAAAAGCTTACGATGTAAACAAAGCATTGCTCACGTCAAAAAACGTTTCAAAAACCGCATGGGCCATCATTAACAATAAAAAACCACTGACTGACAAACCAATTGAACTGCACATAAAAAATAAACTCATCAACGACCCTTCAAGGATAGCTGATGAGTTTAACAAATTCTTTTCCTCGGTTGGAGCTGACCAAGGACTTCGTCCACCACATAGTCAGCCTGCTCCCCCCTTAGTACCGAGTCCGGTGGCTTCAATGGCACTGGTCCCGGTATCAGAGGAGGAGATTGCCAGAGTGATAAGAGATTTTCCAACAAAACGGTCAAATGACTCGAATCACGTGTCAACGTGGCTCCTACAACAGTGTTCTAAGCATTTATTGGGGCCACTTGAACATCTCATTAACCTCTCTTTTCACGCTGGAACCTTTCCCTCCTCTCTCAAAAAGGCCAAAGTCAGGCCAATTTTCAAGAAGGGCGACCCTTTCTCTATTCAAAATTACCGCCCAATCTCAATGCTGCCGGTTTTCAGCAAAATCTTTGAGAAGCTTTTTCTTTCCCGATGTCTAAATTTTCTGGATAAGCACCACCTGCTATCTGCAAACCAATTCGGATTCCGAAGCGGTAAATCGACAGTAGATGCCGTTTAGTCGATGCAGTGGTAGAGGGAATTGAAGGTTGAGGGAATACTTTGAGTATATTCCTTGACTTATCAAAAGCTTTTGACTGTGTCGACCACCAAATCCTCACTCACAAACTGGAGTATTACGGGATACGAGGAAGGTCACTCAAGTGGCTTGAATCGTATCTTAGTAATCGAACACAATTCGTAGGCATTTCAGGCGTTAGATCGGAGGAGCTGGGGCTGAACTATGGAGTTCCTCAAGGCTCAATACTCAGCCCTTTTCTCTTTTTGATCTACGTCAATGATGTTGGCTCATCTGTGCAACAAGGGCGGCTCGTCCAATACGCAGATGACACGACTCTCTATCTCAACTCAGAATCACAAGAGGCGCTCGAAAAAATGTCTTTCATTGAGCTAAACAATTTAGTTCAACACTTCAACGAGCTCAATCTGAAAACAAACCCATCGAAATCATCTTTCATCAAATTCAGTTTGCGACAAACAGATTCAGATTATAGTCCAACAGTCATGTTGGATGAAACTGAAATCACTGAAGTCTACGCTATGAAATTCCTAGGAATACACCTAGATCGAGGTTTGACTTGGGATTCTCATGTAGATCATGTTTGTTCAAAGCTATCCTCAGGCATTTATGTCTTGCGGAAACTGTCCGAATACTGCCCAACCCAGGTACTGATGACGGCATATTACGGACTAATCTACCCGCACCTCTCCTACGGAGTGGCTTTGTGGGGAGGTTGCACAAACGCAAACTTTTCCAGAATTTTCATCCTTCAAAAAAAAGCAGTCCAAACAATTGCAAAACTGAAACGGAGAGAGTCGTGCAGACCAGCTTTCAAAAACCTGAAACTGTTGACATTTCCTTGCCTCTACATATTGGAAACCTGCATTTTTTTCAAGTCCAAATGCGAGACCATAAGAGGTAGTGACATACACCCTTATGCAACGAGAGGCAGGGACGACTACCGATCTGTGAGACATAGAACGGTAGCTCATGAACGACTGCCTTCTCAGGCAGGAGTTCGATTGGTCAACAAATTGCCAAGCTCGATTAAAAGTGCCCCAATGCTGAAGGCATTTAAGACTCGTCTAAAAACAACACTGACCACTTACGCATTTTACAGTACGGACGAGTTCATGGCACACAACTGGGAGACATAACAATTGGCTTACTGACTGGGGAAAGGGTGGAACAATTCGAATGACTGGGAGAGAGTGAATGTCAAAACTGTATGTTAGAAAGGGATTTTGATGCAAGTATGAGTGAAAAATTTTAGCTTAATTCAGTTATCTGACGATTGCATAACATGTAATATGTTCACGCAATAAAACATTATTATTATTATTATTACATATTCTTGAGAAATATTATCTTTGGGACAAACACGGAATAGCAGTGCGATCCATTGTCCGACTGAACCCGACACAGGTGTAGCACAAGCAGCGAGTGCTACCTGGGGAGGACGAACCTCTTGTCTGGTCTTGGTCAAGCAATTATCGTGCATTGGTATAAGAGCTCCTGATGAAGAGCTTCATACCTCTCTGGCTTTCTGAACGGTGTGTTTTTGTTTCAAAATGATACCCTCACCTCCTTGTGGTAGTTAAAGTAGTGAGAACCCACTCTCTTGCTATGCGCTGTGCTTCCTTGTGAAATGTTAATTGAGCACAGGAGTACACACTCTGACAAATAAAGCTGTTTCATCTCTTCAGACATTAATAGACAGCAGATTTCAGATGTCACTGTTACAATGTGCTCGGATGATGATCGAGAGCTTGATCATTCTTTGAGTTGTATCCCAGTTAGTGAAGCAGGTAAAACTCAAGTACATACAAATGAGTTTGGACTGTTGTAGAACGTAGGCAATCACAACCAAACGAAATGTAGAAAATTTATACGTAAGGTGTTCACAAATAATTAATTGCTTGTGTAAGTTATACCTTGTACCGAATAGAAGAACACATGGGGTTAGAGATCTCTGACATCATAGTAATAAATACTTGATATTTCAGTATTGCAGGTGGTAACCTTTTGAATGGCTACAAAGTTCAAGAGAGAAATTACTACACGAGCCAATTAGGTTATTATTCCGCCAAGAATTCCAGGATGAATCCTGTAAAGGTCATCCAACATCGGTTGTAGTGAAAGAAAACATTGATGCTGTGCATGGAGCTGATAAAACATGATCGCCATGTGACACATCGTGAGATTGAGGCTTCTTTAGACATTAGTATGACAAGCATTAATAAGATTTTGCATGTGGAAAAGGTTTGTTCGCGTTGGATACCGCATAACCTGACAGATGATGAAGAAATTCACTCAAGGTGCATCATCAAAAGCAGTTTAAATATCTACAGGTGACAAATCATAGATATACGCGTATTATCCTGAAACAAAACAGCAACTCACTGTATGGGTCTTTCAAGATAAGCCAAATCCAACCAAAGTTGTTCGTGGAAGAAGCAAATGAAAGCAAGTGGTTGCTTGTTTCTTCGGCAATACCGGTCATGTGGCGACTGTGCCATTAGAGCATTATAGGACGGTCAATTCGGAATGTTACATCACTATTTGTTTGCCATCAGTTTTTGAAAAACTTCGGAAAAAGTCAAAGAAAAGACGCTTCATTCTTCATTATGACAATGCGAGCTGCCACAGATTGACTGAAACAATGGAGTTTTTGACAGGGCAAAACATCTAATTAATGGGTCATCTACCTTACAGCCCTGACTTGGCAATATAATGACTTTTTTGTTCTTGAACATCAAGAAAAAACTACTTTGGCAACGGTTTCCTTCACCTGAAGAAGCAGTTGTGGTATTCAAAACCAATGTTTTAGAAGTACCTGAATTGGAGTGGAAAAAGTGCTTTTAAAAATTGGTACCAACACATTCGCAAGTGTATCAATCTTCATGGAGAATATTTTTAAAAACAATAAAGTTGATTTTATCCTTAAATTTTTGTATTTTCATTCTTTGGCCAGAAACATAAATAGCAGCCCTTGTATAGTGCAACTAAAGAACGGTACAACCTAATACTGAAAATTCTACCAAAATCACAATGAAATAGCAAAACCTTAATCTACTAAATTCGAATTACCATATGTAGTCTTTGTATATCACACTTATTTTAAAAACACGCCCAAAGCTATCATTGTCTTTCAACAGAGAAATATGAAAGTGTGAGTACAGCCTGGACAGCATTTTTGTTAGTAAGACATTAAAGTTGATTGAAGCCCCTTGTCCTGAACACAGCACAGAGCCATCACCCTTGCAGTAATTGCTATTGTCCGTCCCATCAATATTCCTTTAAAGAAATCAGACAAAGTAGTGCAAAGTACTTGAAAAAAAGGAACTCAACATGCAAGACTGTTTTGGCCATAATCTCCTAAACTATCAACTTTTCCAAAGAAAAGTAACATAACCTTTTTTGTAGAGGACAACGAGAAAAATAAATCTTCAAAAGATTATACTTCAACAATGGATATTTTATAAAGATATGGGCTATAAACCAAAAGCCTCCAAACGTAACTTTTATGGATGGTGGAGTGGGAAGCAAGAGAAGTACTGTTGGGGACTTTTAGCCAGACACTCATTCACTTTGTAGTAGCCAATGGGGGAAAAATTGAACATCCCTTAAGAATCCAGAGAATGAAGATTGACCAGAAACATAGAAGTGAACAACACTCTTTGTGTAATCCATTCACAACTGAAGACCTCCAGATAGCTATAAGTTGCTGAAGAATAGCCGGGTTGCTGTTCGGGATGTTCTGAGGAATGAGCTTTGACAATTAAAATTGGGGAATTATGAACATTAGTACACACACTGTAAAGTGGATTCTAGACCATATAAATTATTATATCACAATCTTGCAAATATGAACATGTGGAGAAGAGCTTTGGGTTGTGGTTTTCCAGGTAGGAGCCAACTGAGACAAAACATTTTCGTCCTGCCTCATTGTTGTGTCATCTCTTCGAAACCATAGAGTGTTGAATTGAATTTCAAGATCTGTTCATGAATTCCTCATAAGAGCACCGTGGCGAGGAGTGCCACTAAAGGTAGTAGCCGTGAACACGATAATCGGCTGGGCTGACCAATTAGTCATAATTTTAACCATAGGAGCCTCTAGGACAGGTTCTGGATAGACAAGCTGCCAGGGTGGTTGTGTCAGAGTTATGCGGCTATCGTTTTGAGTAGGATGGGTAGCCCAGTACATTTTCTAGGCCCAAGTTTTATAGTTAAGGGAACCTTTCAAAATCATATCTAAATTATTAGTACATAGTTATCTTATCAAAGCTGGATAGCTTTGGATAGAGGAATGTAGTGGCGGATCCACGGTAGATAATTAGTCCTCTTTCGGTCGTGACAACACAAGGTTGCAGGTCAAGCTGATTTTAGATATTATATATCATTTGCTGGAGAATTTCTTAACTTAACACATCGTAGAGTAGGTCTGTTATGGAGGCAGATTACAGGAGTTTTTTTATCAACCTCAATGCAATCAATGTTACCATCAATGATGGTCAAATCCAGAATTTTCAAATCTGATTCTGATTTTTATTAAATTGATTTCCAATTTCTCGAAGTTCAAATTCTATTTTTACACAAAATTTGAGTTATGTAAAATAATACCAAAGCAATATCCATAATTCTTAAAACTTTGGAGATGCACAAATAATAATGATAACACAAAAAAAGAATCCAAGAATACCATTTTATTTTACAGATATTTGAAGATGAAGAATATTGGAGGATTGGAAAAAGTTTAATATCACTGGTAAATGAATAGACATTTTCCAATATTAATTTTATTCTTGTGAGTCCTTTCTGAATCAATGATTCCATCATCAAGCAACCTGATATTACTTACAAAATAAAAGTAATTTTGGAAAATGTTTATTCATGTACCAGTGATATTAAATTGAATTTGAAGATGTCCAGGAAAATCGGTATATTTTAAAAACCAAGTTTTTTCATCTACTTTCTACTTTTATTTGATAATTCACAAAAAACATTATTTTTGTATTATTTTTGTGTAATTCTTAGGCTTTTTATTTTCATTCATATAAATATATAATTCAACTTTAATATTATGGAAATATATATATTTTATCTATATATATTTTTATATATATATATCTATTCTTAAATTTAGCCTACTTGGTCTGTACAGGCTACTGACGTACGCTGAGGTAGACATCACACCGGCTAGCTGGAAAAGAATAGTACTTGGAGCAATCCTGCTCGCTTCCAAGGTATGGGATGACCAGGCGGTCTGGAACGTGGACTACTGCCAGATTCTCAAAGATATAACTGTTGAAGACATGTAAGCTGATTTTCACTAAAGTTAACTTATCAGGGTTTCGGTTGTTCATTTAAGTGTAACTTTACATTTAAAAGCTGTTTCAAAATAAAACTTGCAGCTTTCATTTTATGGTAAGCTGTGATTTTAAATATCTGAAAAGGTATTTTATACATGACCAAATAATTTGTTCTTGGCCACTATGTTTATTTTTTAACTCAAAAGAAAATACTCTTGAATTTTGTATAAATTTATTTTGTTAACAGCTCCAAACAACAAAATCTTTATTTGTTCAAAACTTTTGTTTGTAAGAATGAAGGAGGCAAAAGAAACATGACTATTCTATTATATAAAAAGTGTTCAATAAAACTGTCTTGAATTAAAAGATTGTACGATGCTCCCAAAAAATTCTGTCACTGATGGAATTGATCTAATGGTTTTACTAATAAAAAAGCAGCAATACAGGGGTCCCTTACTCAAGTCGAACGAAGCATAAAGAACCACCGTGTGCTAATAATATTTGATTTCCTTAAACGTTGTTGCACCAGTTAGAAGAATTTTGGCATTCGAGGTTTGTTGTCAGAGACAGGGTCAAGTGTGTATATGTTGAGAATATCATGTCTGGCAAAAAGCACACAACACAAGGTGTCCCCCAGAAATCAATTCTTGGCCCAATTCTTTTTAATTTCTATATCAACGGACTGCAATAATCTATCCAGCATATAGACAGTCGATTAGACTGGAACATTCATATTGACTATATTAAAACCAGACATAGTTTTGTTATATACCTCTTAAGTAGTCTAACTAATATATTTTAGAACCTATGTAAGGACATCCTACTTTGTAAATATGTATATATATGTATATATTTATATATATATAAACATAAACATTTACTAGCATTCACACATTAACTTCTGATAACAACTATCCATTAACAGAAACTGACCGCAATTTCTTAAATAAGATTCAAAGAAACTTATTGAACACTTTGAAAATCTGTGATAAGCTAATTTTAATAAAAGATCAGGATGGCTGACTCAAAAATCTTTTGAAGATCACACAAAGAGATTTGAGCATATGTTTTGTTTTTAGAGGCAATAAGTTTGGCTCAACAACTTGTCAAGGACATATGATGTAGTTCTTCGGTTTTGAAAGCCAAATTGTTATGTATTAAGCAGGTTTGTTATTTCAAAAAGATTGTACTTGTTCATAAACTATTATTTCAATTACTAGTAATAAAATTGGTATAATAGAGACAGGACAGTAACTATCAAGCTGACTTTTTAAAATCCTTTTTTTAATTGGACAAACCCATGATATTTTAAGTTGTCAGGGAAAACCCCTTCGTTCTGAATCCTATTGATACAGAATGAAAAAGCATAACATAAACTTAAAACGTTTTTAACAAGTTGTTGGTCATATCGTAAATATCTAAACTGTCAGATTGATTCATATTTTTAAAGTCCTTGTCAATTGAAGATACAATTTTCCTAATAAATTTTACAGCCAGGTATATGAATTTTATATATGTGATTATAGGTTTATTTATGATTTTTAATTTACTAACAGATTTAATGAAATTATTCATTTAGGATATTTGGATGAATATTTAGTTTTTGCTGTTTTGCAGTCACAATACATTTTTTATCATTTCCTATGTTGCCTTGCATTTAGTTTTATTTTTCTCAATATTCTTTGTTTAATTTTGGTCATTGAAAGACAAACAGGATTTCAGGCATTTGCCATCATTATATGTTACAAAAGGTATAACAGAACATTTTGATGATTGGAATCTATCATCATTGAGGGGGGGAGGTATTCCAATCCTCAAAACTTTGTGTATACAACCCCTGCTTTTAACCACCTGTAGCCTAGCCAGAAATATTTCATTAACACTGTCACTCTGATTATTGAATTTCAAACCTTTAAATTAATATTTGTATTTATTGTGCCAATAAAACATTTACATTATGCGGGAAAAAATCTACATTTCAAGAACACAACAAATCATCATTGTGTTAAATTATTTAACCAAACAAATTTTGTTTATAGTTTTGAAAACTTTTTGGTGTTTTTAGTTCTGTATGATCTCTGTCCAGTACACTATAGTTTGGTTCTTGACAGATTAGATATTCGGTCAAGGCATTAAATTTTAAAGTTTCTTACAATTTATGACGTTTCATTTTCCAACCAACACAATTGTCGATGTTATAGGAACGAACTGGAGAGACAGTTCCTGGAAATGTTGCAGTTCAACATCAATGTGCCCTCCAGTGTTTACGCCAAGTACTACTTCGACCTGAGGACTCTGGCCGAGGCCAATGACTTAGCATTCCCCGGAGAGCCTCTGAGCAAGGAGCGGGCCCAGAAGTTGGAGGCCATGTCTAGACTGTGTGAGGAAGCGTTCAAGTCCAACCTCAAGAAATGGTCCAGTCTGGACAATGTCAACAATCCTCCCAACATACCGAGAAGAAGTGTGGCCATTCTCTCTTAGTACACTTGCTACCTTATATCTGTTTAGTTTGGGGAATCAATAGTTATTACAGCGTATCGATGCATGTTTTCAGGGGTTTTATGTATAGGCGTATTGTGGAATTAAATAATTGTAAATTGTTATAAAACAAATTATAATTTTTGTAACGTTTGTTTATTCTGATATTGTACTTCTAAACCGATGTAAGAGGGTCCCTTTAATTGGTGCTCAGCCTATTATTAAATTATTTTTCATGGACACTAAAAATTTATTTTGTTCTTGTAATTCAGTAGATTTCAAACAATTGATGGAGCATTATGCAATGAATTTTTGTGATATTAATTGTGGAAGAATTGCCGATTTATTGCTTTCTTATAACTCTGTGATTTCTTGCAATCATGACAATTTCTCTAATTGTATCTTTTCTTTTGCAAGATATAAACAAACAACTATATTAAAACTATAAATTTGAAAATTATTTTTGATATATTCTTAAAGTGTTACCAATTAAATAAGTTAGCAGTTGATTCCCTTTGCTAATTCTTTCTGGTTCTGTCTTTAGTTACCAAATAAATGTTTTAAAATATTTTATTTGAAAAAGATTTATATACCTTTTAGGAATTTTTGCTTTTGAAGCGGTATTCCAAATTGTTATGTGATACGTAAAATAGCATCGCATTTACACGATTGTTGCATTTTGACATTCTTCAATTCACAGTTCTCGTGTAGTTAGTTTAATGTCATTAATAAATGCCACTATATTTAGTTTACCATTGTTATTAGTTTGATAAGCAAAGTTTTGTAACCTTATTATACTATCTTTGAGTAACTACTTAGTTTTGATCACTCGTTTAGTTTTAGAGTTACAATGTTGGAAGCACTGCAGCTGTAATGTATGATTCGCCAGACTAACTCCAGGCTGCTGTATTGTATATATACTGTATAAAGTAAAGGCTCGTGGAAGGGATGCTCCTATCATAATTGTGCTTCCCTCTCCTCAGGTGCTAATCTCTCTGTATATTTATCACCTGGTTTCTAGTTATTATTGGGGTGGACAATTCCGATTCTTGATTCTTACCAGATATGCAATGGGGAAGTACAAATGAAGTATGCACTATTGGCAATTAAATGTACAAATACAATTTCACTATAAATTAAATAATTCAATATTATTGAATGTTCTAATAAAATATTAAACTTATTTATAAATTTACCAACAAAATATAAAAATTACTGATAAAATGGTATTTTATCAATTCTACCAGATTAACGGTTATTATTATTTGTAAAAACCAGAATTAGAGCCAAGTCAAGAACAAGAATCGGAACAGAATATGCAACCAGCCCATTCCTAATGTTTTGCATTGTAATTAAAAAGCTTATTATGCCAACATTCTCATTTAATTTGTCATAATTTTAACAAGCAATAATTAATTATTTACTGCTTTTCTGTCCACAAACGTTAGCAAATGTAAGTTGCAAAAAGTCAATATTTATACTACTTGGTTTCATCATTCGAATGTATACACCAATTTCGTACTGATCGTGACAGAAATTGCAATAAATAATTTTTGTTGTAAAAATTGTATAGTTATAATGTGTACGCTGAAGCAGCTAAGCAAATGTTTATTAATATTCTTATAAATAATTATTTAGAAAATAATATATTATCATATTATCGGGTTGTGATAAACACTATTGTGACGATGCCAAGTTTGTGATGTAACCAACTTTAGCGGTTGTCAAAGATGCTCAAAGCTGGCCATTTTCTATTAATATAATAATATCGTAATCTTTCTAGGTGAAGATCTGTTACTAAAGTGTAATTTATTATTCACTCAGTCTGTGAAGTTTTTACATCACCATCGGTAGATTAAGTGTAAATTGTAAGCCAGAAATGTTAAATTATATATATTTGGTATCAAACTTAACGACGGATGTTTTTAAAATAGGCCTAGTCAGGAATACCAAAGGGAAGTGGTGGTAGAGTAATACTCATATGTGCCTTTCGTCGTGTGTCTAGTCCACACAGGCAGGCTATGCTCTCTGTGCTTACCAACTGTCCTCATTGAATATTTTGGTTTTAGTGGTAATTTGTGATTGATTTATTATTCTGATATAAAACAAACTAGCTCTAGATCATGATTGATCGGATAAAACATCTCATAAGTTTGATTACTATCTTAAACAAATAATTTTGCAAAACTGTGTAATGACACAATATACTGACCTTTTGTATATTTGTAAACTTGTAATTTGAAAATAGCTTCGCATAAGGTTTTTGTGAAATTTAAATTAAACTGTTATAGATTATAATTTAATATCTGCCATACTTTCTGTAAAGCTCATCAATAACTGAATAAAGCCAAATTTGTGAACATATTTCAAGAATTATATCATAATTGTAGTAAGTAACATAGTAATATTTTGTACAGTACTGTATTTTGTACTGTTCAGCATCTAAATTTGTATGGACATTGGAATGTCCTACTGGTTTATGTAGAGATTATGCAATGACTAGTCACTCAGCCTTGACTGACTCGAAGATACAAGTGAAATGACGTTCACTATGCTAATCTCCACAGTATTTGTTGTCTTATCAAGTAGTAAATATCAAATCTAGTTTACTGTTATGTCATTATCTTATTTCCTATTTCATTTATTTACACCCAATTGTAATTTATGCTAGTGTATTTAAAATGTTCAAAATGTGTTTCATTTTACAAACACCAGGTAAAAATGTACCATATTTAACAGGTAAATTAGTGCATGTTAGCCACAAAGACTCATGAATCAGTAATTTGATTGTTGATAATTAAGTACCAAAACCTAAGGTCTAATTGCTTATTATCAATGGACATTGGTTATTCAATTTTTCCCCGAGTTATTTTGCATATCATTAGTGGCTTCTTAATTTTAAATCTATGAAAGGTTATTTTATGGCAGATATAATTGTGAGTGCTAAATCAGAGTACAAAATAATGAAGATTTTATATCTGTAACACACTTTAATAGACGGATTTTTAATACTGAATATATTTTGAATATAATTATTGTTTCTTAACTTAACAAAGCTCAATGATAAGTAAAGTGTATATTCCCATCTTCTTCTATCCTTCTGAGTAAACAAAGTGCAAGAGAGTGAGAGCACAATGGTAAAATTCTGCCAAAATTCTTCTAAAGGATGTGTTTTTGAATCTATCACAGCACATTCTTTGATCCTGTACATAAATTCGTAGCAATGTAGTATATCTTTGTAAATATCAAGATATAGACTCACTTTTGTTATTACACACTCACTAATACGTTATTTTTTCATTTCAAATGTTTATTTTCTATAGAACTTAGTGTTGTGTACGTATAAAGTTATTTTTATTATACTGTAAATTTTATCATCAAGAATGAAATTCAGGTTTTAATATAAATACGTTAAGGTTTATTCTCATCTTTAAAAATCAACTCTTTCAATTATTGAATGGGTGGTGTGTGACGTCTCCAACTTGTGGATAAAAATAAGCCATTCCTGATTATTCTCAGTTTGCTCCATTTAATGTCACAAAAATCATGTGCTTTTCAGAATAATAGTAACAATAATATACTCAAATTTCTAGTTAGTTTTGGCCAATTTACTTATTTTACAAAGCCTATACTTATATCTTAATTGGTATGGGCTTTAATAAAAAAAACAAAACATAGTACCTAACAATAAATTCTTACGCTATATTGGAGTTGTTCAGTATTCATTATCAGTAAGTGATCAGAAAATACAAGTTGAGTGGAGTGAAATCGGGGAATTAAATTTTGTTGAATAAAAAAAATATCAGTTTAGTGTTTGATTATTTTCCATGTAATCTGTATAAGGTAATACAAACAAAAATGTTCAATAAAATGTATATGGCGTCATTTCAGCTTGTGGTACCACTTGTTCATTATTAGAATACTCCTGTTCATAGCTATCTCTACATATTTTATAAAAACAGGCTTTGTTAATATGCACCAGTTGCAATGTGTCGAATTGATGCAAACAGTTTTTTCACATTTCGTTATGTTATGAACCGTATATTCAGTCGCCATTCCTCTCCCTTGCCTTCACTTCTTTCGATGTAAGTTGTATCTGCATGCTCATAAAGCGTGTTTCACTAATCGTATTATATAAATACAGAATAATGTGGCCTCCTGAAAAAAAATTATTATCTGAATATATTGAAAGGTACACAGAAAAATGTCTTAAATTTTTGGATAAAATCAAGACAATCGGTTATTAATCATTCAAGTATTTTTTTTTTTTATGTGATAATCTTCAATAAGTTGGTGGAATATTGAATGAGTCTTACGCCCCTTCATCCTTTTATCAATAATAATCTAGGGTGAGTTAGGTTAAGAGATTGGCGTAGAGAAGCGTTGAAGTACGAAGCAGCAAAGTGCATGTGTGACTGAGACAATAATGTGTCACCCCCCTCAGATGTTGTTTGTTTAAGCTTTAGATTCAGATTTTGTTTTTGCTGTTATTAAAATATTTCTTGTAGACAATGTCGGAATCGTAAGTAATTAAAAAAAAAACAAAAACAATCTTAATCAAATATGCCTACTACTTAAAATATTTCTATGCACAGATATGTTGATGGGTTCAAAAGATTGGTTTTCAGCTTGACTTTTTTAAGATTTGCAGCTTTATGGCAAAAAAGCATGAACATGTAGGCTAATATCCAACATTAGTTATTAACTCTTGCCATACACATTTCCTGTTTCTTTATTCAGCACATAGCCTGTACACTAATCCACGTTTTATATAGGACATTTTGAAATATCCTCACTTTTTTATATTCCCCATTTGTCAAGAATTGTTATGGCCTACATTGTATTCAATGACATATTTTTATTGTATCTGACAGATTTAAGTACAAGAACTTTTAGGTGCAAATTATGAAATGTAATTGTTTGTAGAATTGATGGGGCGTTGTGGTCTAAGGTGACTTTGGGTCTGAATTAGAGATATCACAGGTTCAAATCCTGTTTGTGACTGTTGCATTTTTTTCGGTACTGTTGACCTTGTACTGTATAGACTCTTCTTTTTTGTTTGATAAGATCCTTGCACAGGCCAGTGGCCAATGAGGGTTGACAGAATAATGCTGAAAAGGGACCTGCTTCTTCTTAAAAAAACTTAAATAAATAACTAAAATTGATCCACAACCCAACAACCCATTGGATTAATAAATAAATAGTACTTTTTACATTCCAAATTGCTTCATACCTTTTTTTCAGGTTCGGAGCAGGCAATTTGCTTTGAAAATAAAACCGATACAACTAAAGCATATATGGCTGATTTTAATCAAATGTTTTGAACGATCAAGCTAAATATATAGGCTTGAAATAATTCCAAAAAACATTTGAGACTAATGCTTTATGTGGGAGTGCAACTTTTTATATTGATTTAGATTTGCAAAACATTAAGCAATTGAGTTTATTAGCAAGTATTTTATATCAACTAAATACGTTCAATTACCCAGAAGAGTTTACTTTTGGCTGGTTATACCTTCCAGTTGAATCCACACTGGACGCAGCAAAAACCAATGTGTCACTTAAATTTGGGCAAACTTGTGGATGTCCAGGAGCGGCACATCACTAACTGCAAATGTTGAGATTCTGGGGTACAAGGGTAATTCGATAGGTCTAGTCTACTGCGGGAGATGACTGTTGGAGATGGTAGGGTTCGTTTCCTAAGAGTCAAAATTTTTTGCCATTGTAGACATAAGTGTGTGCCACCCCCTGTCTGCTTTGACTGGAGATGCTGGTTCAGAGCTGCTTCTCCTTCTGCCTAGAGGACCTGACAAGATTAGTGCCCTAATTCTTCCTCATGGAACTCGACAGGAGGCGGCCCCTACTCCTAACCTTACTCATCCAGAATATCCAGTCACTCCAAAAGCAGCGCAAAGGTCCTTATAGGACTAAGTGCAATTTTTAAGCTTCTTGTCCTGAGAGAAAAAAAATCCATATATTTAAAGAGAAACACAATTTTTTGTTGATAAATAAGCCATTTATAACGTGGACACTACTCACATTAGAAAAGATTAGGGTTGGTTTAGTCTTTGTAAAACTATAGAAATCTAGGCAGTATTAATTTGTGTGTGTGTCACAGAAATATGTTAGGACAATGTTTAATGCATTTTTGGGGAATGTCAGAGCATAAGGTGAATAATATGTTTTTTACAAATATAAACCACTGCCACTGTGACATTCAAATTTTTATTTTTAATTACACAAGGTAATAATATCATTTAATTAAAATGTTACTTTAAAAAATGGATGTGAAATTTATCAATAAACCCATGATTGATTACATAAGTCTTGGTACAAAACTAATTGGGTAAAAGCAAATTCCGATGTTTATGTTCCTTTGTAGGGTTCTGGTTCCCGCTGTGCCAAATTCAGCCATGAGAAGTTTGGTTTTGTCCTTGGTTGCTATTTGTCCATTCTCACCATGTATTTACCCAGATGTAAAATGTAGAAGTTTTATCAAGTGCACAATAATAAAAATAAGAATAATTTATTCCATTGATCTGTTTACAGGAATAGAACAAGTCATTTTAAAATGTACAATGCATAAGAGCTAGAAATAATTACATTAACACAAAAGTGTTGTAAAAGGTCCACATGAAATTAAAAGTAATGTAGCGACAAACAAAAAGTAATTATAGTTAGTTACAAATTAAAATCTAACATTAATATGACAATTCATGAATTCCTCGATGCTGTAAAAAGGACTTTTCACTAGTCAATCATATAACATTGTTTTTTTTTAAGAAACAAGTCTCGCATCAGGCTTATTAAAAAAATGTATAAAATTTAATTTAAACAAGCTCTTAGTTTTAGCTGGTCTGTGAGGCAATATATCAATCTTTTTCCTTCCCCCAGTGTTGTAAAAGTAAAGTAAAGATGTATTATTTTATCAGGCGAAGTTAGGGCTAAAAAACCTCTCTAACACAACCTGGAGACCAGTGGCTTAAAGGTGACTTCCAAACCACCACTAATGGCCGGGCAGGCGGGCTGCTTGCAAGGACAGGATCGCTCAGCGGTCACCCATCCAAGCAGCATCCACGCTCGATG
The DNA here is from genome assembly GCF_021130785.1 of Homalodisca vitripennis. Classification (NCBI taxonomy): domain Eukaryota; kingdom Metazoa; phylum Arthropoda; class Insecta; order Hemiptera; family Cicadellidae; genus Homalodisca; species Homalodisca vitripennis. The sequence continues at coordinate 118,210,654 of NC_060212.1, forward strand.
TTCCTTGACCCGGTTATCTTGCGATAACTGTTATACCCGCTATTTTTTATTGATGGATTTGCTGTCTTTGACGAAAAAGATCCAAATTATATTTTGTATACAATAAATCTTGAAAAATAGGATATCTCTTGACTCAAAAATGTTATTTTACCTTCTAATATATGTTTACATATATTAAAACAAACATCCTGTATGTAGAGCCAAAAGCCAATCGTAAATTAATTTTGTTGCGGATTATTACTTGATAATACCTAAGGTTTGTTTATTTCTGTTTGAAATTCAGCGTCTTGTAAGTCACATTAAAGTAGATTGGTTATACTTATTCACTTACAATTTTTTGAAGCTTGTTATTAACCCTTTCCGGATGAAACATGGGCATTGCACATATGGCATAATGTTCATATAACACCAGCTATGCAATCCAGTTGAATATAGCAGCAAGTGCGAGTGTCTTAGGTGAGCTATCTGCACATGAAATATATCGTTAGGATGGCTGTCCGGTCTATAGTGCTACTCTTGGACACAGGAGTTAGCCCTGGAGTCACGAGTTCAATTCCCCCATTTGACATTAACGATTTTTGTGGTCTGGTGTACATTTAAGACAGTCACTGGTCTGTGGTAAAGCCGGTGGGAGGGCCCACCATAAATTAATGGTTGTTGGTGTGGGTGGAAGTTGACGGGATCAGTGATTTTCTTATATAAGTGTACCAGATCCAAAACACGCGTTTTGAATTTTTGTCATCACTATTAAAAAAAAAACAAGTTATTTACGTTTATTTTATACTCTACGGGGCATTTATTATTGAATCATGACCATAATAATAGTTTTTAAGAATTAAAAAACCATTTATACTACTTAAACACTACGTAACGCGTGAAAAGGGTTAACTGAATGTTTAAATACAACCAGAAAAAGAAATTAGCACTTTTTAATTAGGCCCGAAAGGGTTAAAATTATTTTTACACAGTGTGTTTGATATGAGTTTTGTAACTTGGATTTACCGCACAAACTGCAAACTAGTTCGTGCTTTATTCAGCTTGCCTATATAAATATCTCTTGATTTTACACTTAGTTTTTTTTTTTTCTAGCTATTTATCACTTTGTTACTCTTGAGTTTATTAGTGAGAATGGCCTCTATGAATTAGATACATATGGATCTTAGCAACATTTCTTGAAAGTTCTCTTCCATTTCTCATGGAATACTAAGAATCACTCCAGCTAAGTATGTATAATACCATTGTAAATTAACATGTACATTGTTTAATGTATGGTAAATAATTTAGGTAAATCATGATAAATCATTGACTGTTACTCATGTATGTTTTAAATACATTTGGTATGTATCTCTTGGTGTCTATTAATTTACCTTGTTTTGATATCAAAGTGAATTAAAATAAATTATATAAGACCCAGATTTTAAAATGATTACTTAAGAAAGCTAGTTGAAAAAACTAGCCCAGTTATAAAATGGGCCCAAAAATAACCTGCAGATAAAGTTATGAGTCACTGATCGTATATACGCCTAAATGTGTATGGGTTTTTAACAGCAATGAAACAATATGATCTCAGTATTTAGATTTTAATAGCTCTTGTATCTGTGATTAATCGAGTATAAACATTTTCAGTACAGCTACACTGGACATCTATCTTATGGATACTTGGATTTGAACAAAAAATGGCATAGACTGAATATCTGATGGATGTTGAGCACTTTCAAGGTCGGACATTCCGTCAGTCCAGTGGTGGAACCGGACTGGGCTGAACCGTTGCAGTGAGTTTTCTACTGCTGTGGAGCGGCTTCAGATAACAGTTACATTGCAACGGAATGTCATATTCATTTCATTACATCTTGTATTATATATATCGGATTTGCTTTTTTACAATGTGACTAAGTTTACAGACGTACCGATTAACAAATGACTGGCTGAATTCAAACCATTTTTACAAATATTTGTATTACAATATTTATTTACTTATGTTTGGGTTCAATATAATATGAGATAGTAAAAATATTAATATTTAGTTTGATTAACATCAAAATTAATATTAATAAAAACTGTTGAATACAATTAAAATCCTTTGTGATAGCAGATAGGATTGGAGGGATGGCGAGAAAGGCGGTTATAACAAATATAACCTCTCTGGAGTTATTGCAACATAATGTCACGGTTACCTCACTTTCAGTTTTGGTTTTCATTTCAATACCACTTCTGGCAATTGTTGAAAAGATCATGTTCTAACATAACCTTTTACTTTTTTATATTCGCATTACATTACCATTCCAGTTTCGGAGCATCACAACGAGGCAGTTCTAGTTGCAACAATATCCAAATCGCATTTATAGATGCACCATCATCAAACTTGATATTGCCTGTGTAGAAATAAAAGTAATGTCAAATTTTGTCATCAGGTAAATTCACACGCACATACAGACTGAAGAGAAATATTTAACACACTTCACTAACGCTTAGTCAAAGGGGATTTATTTTGCATGTAAATTTACAGGAAACACTTTTTTACTCAGTTATGCTTCGGTTATTTCCTTGGATGTAAATAATATTGCTCACACATTTATATGCAGTCCAGCCATTAATTTTCCAGCATTAATACCTTCACTGTGTGGTTAGACAGAAACTAACACCACAGCATATGCACTATGGCACCTGCCACAGTCAACATGTTAAGTAAAAAATGGTACAGGTTTGGATCAGTGTGAAATGGAGTACTTCAGATAAAGTACTATTTTGGTACAAGTTAAACCAGGATAATCTGTACAGGCACGAAGTCTTGTTTGTTAGATAGTATAAATTTTCAACCGGATACACAATGTAACAGTGTTTAAGAGACTTGTATTTTATATTTATTTCATTATAGAGCTTGTAAATTTTAGAGACCATTTTATTGTCGATTTCAGTGTATATTGACACAGGGTAGTGATATACATAGATACGAGACAAGAGCTAAGGAGCGCTTTCAAGCCCGACAGCATAGAACAGCAGCATTTGAACGCCTGCCTTCTCAAGCTGGGATCAAATTCATTAAGTCTTCCTGAAACACTAAATTTAGAAACAAATCCAAAAAAATGTTAAACCCAATTAAAACACTACCTGGTGTCTTGTGCGTTTTACTCAGTGCTCTTAATTGTCCCAGTGATTCATCATGAGCTCCTCAACCGAGTAAAATGCCTTTGACACCAAAATGGTTTTCGACTGAGCTTTCAATTTTTTTTCATTTTGTTGTTTAATACCTTCAGGGAGACTTGATTAGTCTGACACCAACTTGAGAAGGCAAATTTCTGAAAGCATTTGTTCTGTGTTGTTGGACTCGAAAGTTGTCCCTGGATCATCTCGAGAATATAGAGACAGGGCAAAGTCAGTAACCCCAGCTCCCTAAAAGCATCTCTGCATGAATAGAGAATCAGGATAAATAAGAGAACTAAGAGACTTAACAAGAGCACATGTGGTTGCTCTTATAAAGAAAAAGCAGAGGATTAAGATGGCTGGGTTGTGTCAATAGAAGAAAGGAGGAATAGAGCATTCGAAGAGTGTGAGAAGGAAGACCAGAGAGGACGAGACCAAGAATGAGACGGGGAGATCAGACATGAGGAAAAGAAAAGGATAGGAAAAGATCTTGGGAAAACCAAGATAAGAAGAGCATGGAGATACATTTTTGATAAACCGAACACCCAACTGTGTTTCAAGTAAATAAGAGTAAGGCTAGGAAATTAATTGGATAAAAAATTAAAATTATTTTATCTAGTACTTTCGTCTAGAATTTTGAGAAAGAAAGAATATTTTAACAGTACAAAGTATTTTTGAGTTATAATTAATTGATAAACTCAACTCTAAACTAGCCAAATTTCAATGACTGGGTTATAAAAGTTTAACCTTAAATGCAGTGGTTAGAAAACTCCCAGGTTGACAAACCCACTTTGGTGCTCATGCAGAGGTTCACTAAATATACGCACGCAAAGACTAAACTACAGTTTTGTATTTTGTAGTAATCAACAAGTTTTCATAGTTAATATTTAAGAAAATACATAGAAATGTTAATAAGAGGAAACAATGGTTGCAATGAGAGGTTGCTGCAGTACACAACTAAACTATGAGTTGGCAGTGTATATCTTCGGCGTGTTGAGGAAAGAGGAGTACAGTCTGGTTCTGTGAACTGTGTGCTCACAATGCATTGTAATGCAAACTATCACAATTAATACTCAGAGCAACAAAATAGCATCACTTGTTTTACTCCATCCTGATTTATGGATGAATAGGCTGTCAATGAATTTGTAGCCTCCGACACAAAGTGGAAGAAAAGTCTGTGCTACTTGACTCCCTCATACACAAGAAACTATTCTTATAAATGTATCTCAGTTAGTAATAGTAGTAGTTCACAATATCAACTTCACCATATGATAATTCAGGTTATATCTCTTTCGGCATCTCTTCCCTTCATTCAACAGGGAATTACAGTACAGTATTACCCCTCATATCCAACCTTGGGGGGAAAATTCTATTAATTCAAGAAGGAAAACACAATTTTTCAAGCAAAATGTCTATTGTATTTCATGAAAAAAATTCATACAGAAATATAACAGTGTATTCTGTATTAACGAAATAAGTTGTCGTAAATGAAAATTACACAGTAACTTTCCAGACAAGCTTGACGTTATCGCATGATACTGGAAACAATCAGACAGGATATCCAGAGGAATCTATTTAGAAGGGTTCTACTGTATATTGTACTAACTGTATCTTCAGTTCAAAATATTTGTGTGTGTTAAGTACACTTTATTCACAAAAATGTCTTAGTATACTATACATGATGTTACCGTTATTCCAGCTAATTTAAAACGGGTTTTGGATGGGATCAGTCGTTTCACCTTGAAATTTTTTTACGTTAAACCTTTTGTTGTTTGAAGCCCCCCTCTCCCTTATTCTAGCAACACTAGGAGGTTTATGGAATAGTAAGACCAAAATGTATGAAATTGTGAAAAATGTATTTAAGGCATTCAAAAGCGTTGGTTACATGTCTCACATATGTCCATATTAATTTAAGCACATAACCCAACATTTTTATATATATATATATATAACATATTGCTGCTATATAATGTACAAATATACAATAATAATATTTACATAACTAGCCATAATAACATACATTTTCCTTAATACATTGGACCTTAATGGTGGAAAGATTTTATAAATTCACATTCTTTACAATATTATATACAGCTGGAAAAAATTACCTGGAAAAATCAGTAAAGTGACGCTGAAAAAAAATTAAAATTATTAAAGTAACGTAACTTATATCACAAATTGCAACAAACCATCGTAAATGTCTTTGCCAAAGAGAGCCTGTTATACTAGCAGGAGATAACAACCCAAACAATCACCTAATAACAAATTAATGCGTTTTCTGAAAAATACACACATATTGCAGAGTAGAACATAGAAAATAATTTATTATAATCTGAAGATTTTAATGATAGAGTAAATTAACCTCAATAAAAATCCAGCAACTTCCATAGGAACTAAATTTATTTTGAAAAATAAGTGTTCTTAAACCAGTGATATTACTCAATATAAAAATAAATTTAAATAATTTAACCCATTCTAGGCGGTGAAAACTCACCACTTGACACCCAATGGTCAGAATTATTTCCAGTGGCAGATTCAGCAGCGCATATACAATTTATTCACGGCAATTCTTTACTGAACTAATTGCGCTATTCTAAAACATATTTTTATATATTGTTTATACATTTTTTACATATATAAATATAAATTAATAAATAGGAAATCATAATATTTTACTCACATTTACTTGAAGTTCTGAAGTGAACAATATATATATAACCGACAGCCATTTACCATTTAGAAAGAAAACAAATGTAACAGAACATCTGAGCTCATTCCACCAGATGTTCAATGTATTACTGTGAAAACATCCAAACTCATTCTAGCAGAAATGTCAAAAAATATAGAGATCATTACTGTAAGCAAACAGAAAACACAGTGTGTGTGTCTTTCGATCTCCGGCCCACTGAGTGATAGGAAGGACTTGCTGTGCCTTTCGACCTCTGATCCGCTGAATGACAGACGAACACGCTGTGCCATTCGACTTCCGGTCCGCTGAGTGATAGGAAGGACACTGTGCCTTTTGACCTCTAGCCCACTGAGTGATAGGAAGGACTTGCTGTGCCTTTTGACCTCTGGCCCACTGACTGATAGGAAGAACACGCTGTGCCTTTTGACCTCTGGCCCACTGAGTGATGGGAAGAACATGCTGTGTCTTTCGACCTCCGGTCCACTGACTGATAGGAAGAACACGCTGTGCCTTTTGACCTCTGGCCCACTGAGTGATGGGAAGAACATGCTGTGTCTTTCGACCTCCGGTCCGCTGAGTGATAGGAAGGACTTGCTGTGCCTTTCGACCTCCGGTCCGCTGAGTGATAGGAAGGACACTGTGCCTTTTGATCTCTAGCCCACTGAGTGATAAAACAAACACACTGTGCCTTTTGACCTCTGGCCCACTGACTGATAGGAAGAACACGCTGTGCCTTTTGACCTCTGGCCCACTGAGTGATGGGAAGAACATGCTGTGTCTTTCGACCTCCCGTCCGCTGAGTGATAGGAAGGACTTGCTGTGCCTTTCAACCTCCGGTCCGCTGAGTGATAAAACAAACACGCTGTGCCTATTGTCCTCTGGCCCACTGAGTGATAGGAAGAACACGCTGTGCCTTTTGTCCTCTGGCCCACTGAGTGATAGGAAGAACACGCTGTGCCTTTTGTCCTCTGGCCCACTGAGTGATAGGAAGAACACGCTGTGCCTTTCGAGCTCCGGTCCGCTGAGTGATAGGAAGGACTTGCTGTGCCTTTCGACCTCCGGTCCGCTGAGTGATAGGAAGGACACTGTGCCTTTTGATCTCTAGCCCACTGAGTGATAGGAAGGACTTGCTGTGCCTTTCGACCTCCAGTCCACTGAGTGATAAAACAAACACACTGTGCCTTTTGACCTCTGGCCCACTGACTGATAGGAAGAACACGCTGTGCCTTTTGACCTCTGGCCCACTGAGTGATGGGAAGAACATGCTGTGCCTTTCGACCTCCCGTCCGCTGAGTGATAGGAAGGACTTGCTGTGCCTTTCAACCTCCGGTCCGCTGAGTGATAAAACAAACACGCTGTGCCTATTGTCCTCTGGCCCACTGAGTGATAGGAAGAACACGCTGTGCCTTTTGTCCTCTGGCACACTGAGTGATAGGAAGAACACGCTGTGCCTTTTGTCCTCTGGCCCACTGAGTGATAGGAAGAACACGCTGTGCCTTTCGAGCTCCGGTCCGCTGAGTGATAGGAAGGACTTGCTGTGCCTTTCAACCTCCGGTCCGCTGAGTGATAGGAAGGACTTGCTGTGCCATTCGACCTCCGGTCCGCTGAGTGATAAAACAAACACGCTGTGCCTTTTGTCCTCTGGCCCACTGAGTGATAGGAAGAACACGCTGTGCCTTTTGTCCTCTGGCCCACTGAGTGATAGGAAGAACACGCTGTGCCTTTCGAGCTCCGGTCCGCTGAGTGATAGGAAGGACTTGCTGTGCCTTTCAACCTCCGGTCCGCTGAGTGATAGGAAGGACTTGCTGTGCCTTTCGACCTCCGGTCCGCTGAGTGATAAAACAAACACGCTGTGCCTTTTGACCTCCGGTCCGCTGAATGACAGGCCAAACACACTATGACTTTTGACCTCCGGTCCGCTGAGTGATAAAACAAACACGCTGTGCCTTTTGACCTCCGGTCCACTGAATGACAGGCCAAACACACTATGACTTTTGACCTCCGGTCCGCTGAGTGATAAGACAAACACACTGTGAGTTTTGACCTCCGACCCACTGTGTGACAGGACAAACTCGCTGTCCCTTTTGCCTGTAATGAGTTAAATTGATACTCCTTTCTTGTATATTAAAATTAATAATATTTACCAAAATCTACATGAATAGTTACCTACATCAGATAATGGAATAAGAAATATGTAGTAAAATCTCTCACGCTCTAACAATTATATATATTAATAATTTTTTAATGTATTCAACATTGATTTTTTATTATTCTCAGACTTTTTACTGCACAAAGTTAACTTTAAACTTAGCAAATCGAATAGTAGAGAAAATTGGGTCCATTCCTATGAATTGGTAATTGCTTATAAAATTACTCTTGGACTACGTGACAAAACACCCAGAATTAGAAGCAATAATTTTAAGCACTGAAAAACTACAAGGGATATCCAAAATTTGTCCAAACTCTTTTCTTAGTTTTAAGCGGCTCTACTGATTTCCCTGTTGTACAATAATTTTGATGAGGATGTGCAGAAATCATTTATAATATTTAAAAACTACCACCATACTGTTAAAAACACATCAACAATTCGTTATTAAAATATTAAACCCTCCATTAGTTTGTCTAGGATTAGGTAGCCGAATAGAACAGATTACTGTCAATTTTCAAGATAAGCAAGGAACTGCCAAACTAACAAATTTAATTTTAGGGTGGAAATTAAATCCGGCTCTTAAAGTATAAAAGGTACTTTCAAATTTATTGAATTTCACCTCATAAATTCTCTTTGTTTACTATAATTTACATTTCTTAATACAATATTGCACTTATACATAAACGTTTTCAGATAAATAAATGCCCATAGCTATTAAAATATACCAATAAAATATATCCGTAAAATGGGAACATGTTTCAGGTAACCTTGATTTGTTTATTTACACACGAGAGGCAAGGCACAATTCAGACGGTAATGAGGCGGCCAGAGCACCAAGGACAGGGATGGAAGGTGATGTTCGAATGTTCTCCCGATGAGACCAGGTTGTGTGATCCGATTTCCGTCAGTAGACTTCGAATCTGTTCTGCAGTCTCTGCATTCGCTGTGGTGATTTCAGGGGTTGGTGACAATGTTGGGTCGTTCGGCTTATCTGACTCTTCGGTAAGCTCAGTTTCTGTGAATACAAGTAACATTCTAAGTTTACAACATAGATTACATAAATTTCTTATAATTATCTGAAATATTATCTCATAGCATGAAACAGTACAGGATATGAGTGTGACATTGTACATAATGTGAGCATGACACTGTACAGGATGTGGTCATGGCACTATACAGGATGTGATCATGACACTGTACAGGATGTGGTCATGGCACTGTACAGGATGTGATCATGACACTGTACAGGATGTGATCATGACACTGTACAGGATGTGATCATGACACTGTATTTGTCTATCAAGGGTCCAATTAATGGTATCAGATTAATTAAAAGAGCTAGATTTGATTCTCATTATTCCTTTCTCATCCCATTTAATCTTGTTCATGATGTACTTCTTTGGTTTCCCAAAATTAAAATTCATTCAAAAAACAATCATTCAAAAACAAAATTAATTTTGAATCCATCTAAAGCATGACAAAAAAAATATATTTTAAAAGCTGCAAAATTCTAAAACTCATGTGATGATCACTATAACATCAATAATTCAGCTGTAAAAAAAAAAAAACAAATACGATTTCGGCATACAAATTACACTAAATAAATATTGTACCGTATTAGTTTAATTTTCACTACAGATATGAATTGTGTGCAAACTCTGTGCTGGGTAGTGTCAGAAGGGGCAGTGACGGTGGAAACATCATTGTTTGTTTATTTACTTAGACATACTGTTTCATTTAAAGGTGATACAGAATCAGTAAAACAGACAAAGACTAAATAGAAGTTTCATTCAATCCATAAAATAACTCAATTATCGAATGACATACTGTGCCAAGGAATGTTTCCACTGTGAAGTGGACAATGAAGATGGCCTTACTCTTGAAAGATCTCAAAAAAGAAAAATATTTAAGTATTGGTTGTTATGAATTTTAAATTTAGTAATTAGAATATGTTTCCATAAAAAAACATTTAAAAATTAAACTACAGTAATGGTTGTGTTTATACATTCCACTTCCACAAACCATTACTGTGAATGTTGGGCTGATTGCAGCAAAGTGTTTACATTGAAAATGTCTATGGTCTTTGAATATCAGGATATCAGAGCTTAGTCCCAAATAATCTGCATTATTGACGCTCTGCTCTAAATAACACACAAAGAAATTATTCTAAATTTTTCTGCCCATACCTTACTATTTTTATTTGAAATTTTTCAACTTTTAAACAAAATAATCAATTTTATATCTCAATGATTTTGAATACCAAGTTATTTTGTAATTATTTAGAAAATAAAGAAACAAATTTATGTAGATTAACGTTATTAAATCAAATACCAGGCCAGAATGAGAGTGTGAGAGTGAGTCAGGGTTGCATTGCATCATTACCTATGAATCCAAACTTATTAATTGCGTTTGGACCATGAAACGTGTGCACTAAATAATAATAATTATAAATAGTAATTATTATGAATAAAAGCTCAAAATAACTAAAATAGCTGAAATTGTACTTGTTCTTATATACTCTAGACTTACACCCATTCATAGTTAAAGCTATAAACACAATAAATACCTTAACTATTTTAATTAACACTCCAAAATAATGTATTTCTGCAAAGCAGGCATGCTCCAGGCAAGCAAAGCTGTTTTAAATAACACCAATCAATCAGAAAGCTATCACACCAGTTAAAAAAAACAACTGCATGTAAAATACAAGGACTATTTTTATAATTATGTATAGATATGATTTATTAAATATAACTTCGATTTGTACACAGTACATACCATGGAAATGATATACTTTCCACAAATCCAATGTACATAGTAAACATTAAAATTTTCATTACAGTACATTCTGAATTCCACCAGGTACAATAATGCATGCCAAATTGATGACCAATTTTTGTATACTGTATTAGAAAGTAATAAAATAATGTATGCAAGGCTCAACCGTTGAGCAAAGATGACATTTTACAACTGAAATTGCTACTTCACAGACTAATATCACTATCAGTATTCTTTCATTAGAAAGGAAAATCTTGTAAAATCAACCAATTTCTTGTTCTTCCCAACGACAGGCTTAAAAAAATAATACACATTTTCCGTCATGTACCAACACCAATACAGTCACCCCTCTAGAACCGAACTCGAAGTGCTAGAATTGTGTCCAGCCCAGCCAGTGGACTTGCAAACTGTGAAGTGGGTGGTCTCTTCGTGAAGTGCATGTCCATTACTCACTCTCAAATTGTGCGTATTAGACACTGTTTCTCTACCTATGTAACTAAATAACAGTGTACCTAAATGGTAACTTTCTCCCTCCTCATCAGTGAAGATAAGTGCCAAGTACGGGAACTTTCCGTTACGCAAAGTTGATGATTTTTTTTCTTGCATGTGTTTTTATATGTGACAGCTCTCGTCTCCACTCTACCCTAGAAGTCAACTTGCTCCATTAATGGAGGACAGCTCAGAAACTCATGGACATCTCTCTAGCCCCCTCAACCCTGTGGGTTCTAGTTCACAGAGTGGCACAGCCACCTGTATGGCTCGGCTGTGGACAAGTACGAGATTGACTTTTGAAAACGAAACTGAATGTTTTTGAAATATTTAAAAATATTTTTTTTCTGTATCTGTGTTCTTATTTCAATTATGACAATGCCCAGTCCTGAAACATTTTAACAATTTTTTCTACTCGTTTGACAATGATGTTATATCATCAAAACAAGGTGTTAATATTGTTTTTGGATTACTGACTAAAGGTACGTAATAACCTATTCAAATACTGATTTACACAATCCACAGGCTGAGACATTAATGTTGATAAATGTTTTCTTATTCAAATGTCATGAATTAACTGTTATTATCCTTATTACCAACATTGCCTGACTGGGGCATATCTCACTGCCGTAACATCACACATTAGTGCAAATGGATTTGGAAGGAGAATAATAAATTAGAAACTTAAAAAAGAATGGGAAGTCAAAGTCAAATATTTCTCAGTTACCTGATCTTCACACACCAAGAAGTAAGTAGTTGAAGTCTAAGACTATAATGGCTTACTGATCTAAGCCTTGTACTGTTAGTTAGTTCCATTTTATATAATGCAACATTTCACAACCTAGTTAGCCAGTACAACTTAATATTATTTTGTATCCAATGTTCCGGAACTAAATTATCGACGGACTAACTACCTAATTGGCACGGGTATGACTATTTTATTGTGACCCTTCGTAGCAGCCCAACTACGTGACCGATTTCACCTCGCGCGCTATGTCCGTAAGTAAAATTTATATTTTCGTATTATTAAATTAGCCCTTTGATGCCAAACATATAAAAATGAATGTAACATAAAGTAAAGTTGTAAATAGTAAAGTAACTTACCCTTGAAGATCTTTTATTTGCTTGATTGAAATGGATACAAGTTGTGGCGGCATCCTTCTGACGAGCACGTTGTCGTGATAAGTTTTTGTCTCATTAAATGGCTAATACCTTCGCGAATTTGTTTTAGGCGAGCTCACGTATTATTTGAGTAGATGGCTACCACTTTCATAACTTTTACTCCTCTTCTAGTAATTACCGACTAGAAATAACCCTTCTTAGACTACAGCTTCAATGTCTCGTGCCAAGACGCCGACGCCCAGGTTGTGAGTCTACATATTGTGAAGGGAAGTAAAATCTTAAAGTTTTATAAAGTAAAATATCGTAGGCATAATTCCATAGAACATTGGATATTTTAGGCCCACCTATCAGATATACATTTTTAGTTCTTGTACTCTAATTGGCAGCAACGTGGCAAGGCATACATTTAATTCATCATTTATTCATTTATTTACCAACTAAAAGTGGTGCTTGTAAGTTTCATTAAACCTCCATCAGGCGCTTAAAATTAGAAACACCATCAGGCGCTCACGGAGGTTTCCTCCAGGTTAGCGAATAATGGATATCATATTTGTTTAAATATTCATACTGATTTAATTACAATGTAATATATTAATTTTTAGAAATTAAATAAAAATTACTCTCTTATGTAATGAATTTTTCAAATAAGAAATTCAAAATCTTAAAAAATGTTATTGTATAAAATAACAACATGATTTATTTTAAGGAATAATGCAATTAATTGTAAAAATGTTTAACCTACTGTAATAATATATGGAAATTAACTTAGTTTTTAACTTCTTACAAAAACAACTTACTTCAATTCTCGAGATATTATACAATTGTAATGTTAATTATTACTCTGAAATAAAAATGTATTCTTTACTAACAATTTTTTTAAACACTACACAAAGTTTCAAAACATTTTCCTTCTGGTTCTTATAACGACAATGTTCACTCCATAAACAGTACTGAAATGTTCCCTAGCACACGGGTACTGTACTGACAAGTCTCTCGTCTTCATTCTCCATTTCACAAAATTCAAATAAAATATATTTTAAAACTTAAAAAGAAACCATCACAGGTCACACATTTAGGCGCACACGGATAAAAAGTACTCCATAAAAAGTAAACCCAATAAGGCGCTCACGGAGATTTCGTCCAAGCACTACAAACAAAACATCGGGCGCTCACGGAGGAATCGTCCAGTCTCGCACGGATGTAGACCTCATACTGACAGATTTTGACAAAGATAAGCGGGAGGCTATTGTTTCGCTTCCCCGAAAGATGCTCGTGAAGTACACTGCGGGAAACGACTGCCAACATCAGAAAAGTAGTACTATTTTTAATAATAAAAAAATACACGGAGGAAAACTCTGTTTAGCGCCCGATGTAGGGTTAATTAAATTGAACTTAGAAGTAAACTTTGCAATTCAAGTATTTATTACTACGACCTCAGAAGTCACCACCCCCATGTGTTATCGTCATTCGGTACACATACTGATTGCGCAAATCTGCTATTGATGTGCCTACTCTGACATCAACTGGGTGAAACTGAGTGAAAACGCCACAATGCCTGCCATTAAAATAGAGTATTTGTCTAAAGATGAGTTAGTATTTGAACTGATATCTAGAGGTGTTAAATTAAATAATGACAGTACAGTAAATGAACTTAGAAAGTCCTTAAGACAGTGTTTGAGAAATAATATTTTACCTACTGCAAGTAGCCTATTAAAAATAGATCACAATCAGGAAGTACAACTTCTCAGTGAAAAAGTGATTCTATTAGAAGATGGGTGCAGTGAATTGAACAGAAATGTTCACCTTTAGAAATCACCAAATTTCATGAAAAATTTAAACATTTAATAAACCGTTTATTTTTAGACAACCAGCTAGAACTAACTACTGTACATAGTGAAATTTTATCAGCTTTAAAGTGTAGGCTATTAAATGTTGAACAACAGTTAGCTAAAAACTTGCTACCTAAAGTGAACCTAGAACAGCTTAAAGTGTTAGAAGCCAATTTAAATGAATCATTGGAACAAGATAAGGCTATGGAACAGGCAGTTAAAGAACAAATAGGCCCTACTTCTGTACAACCACCAACAATATCGCAGCCTACTGCCAGTACCCTCACTTTGCCTTTAATGCCTATTTATAATGCAAACAATAATTGTATTAGTCAACCTATGTCTACTTTAAATATGTTTAATAAGTTAAACAACCCTGTAGAACATTATTTACAAAATTTTACAGTAACAAATGGTTTAGTAATACCTGAGCTTATAAACTTTTTGAAAACTTTGTGAAAACTAAAATATGAAACTAGCCTATCAGATAATGAAATTTTAGCATTGTTACCCTGTTATGCAAAAGGTCCACTTTTAGCCAAAATAATACAGTGTAAGTCTGTCACGCCAAATGTCAACTATCTACACAGGGAATTAATTAGTGCTTTTATCCCTGTAGGCCTAATTGACTTAGACTAGATTTAGTTTATAGGCCACAAAGGTTTGATGAGCCACTGTATGAATACATCTATGATATCAAAGAGCTCAGTCAAGTTTTATTGTGTAACATAAGTGAACAGGACTTGGTAACTTGTATAAAAAGAGGTATTAAAACCTACAGATAGGAATAAGTTAATTTTTGAAAACAATCCTATTTGTTTTATAGATTTGGAAAAAATTGTGTATAGCTAGTAACAACATAACCTTTAATGATAAACTTAAGGGACAATTTAATAGGACCATATGTTAACAACATGTATCCACCACATGTTTGAACCTAGAAAAAGTAGACCTACTGTAAAAAACCCAAAGTTATGTTTCAAATTGTAATAGGCCTGGTCACTTGGCAAAAAATTGTTTTAGGAAGCCAAAAAAAACTAGTTGGTAGGGGATTGGTATTACACACAACACCTAAAAATATCCCTCCCCAGTTTCATAAGTCTAAGAATAATAATTTTATAAATAGTAATGCAGTAAGAAAAGAAAAACACCCTATTTTATGAAAGTCTATGCTAAGGTAATTAAAAATTGGAATAAATTAAACTACAGAAAACCTAATCTAAGACTAAATGTTAAACAGTGTTAACAATATGCCTTTAGTTGAAGCTATAGTGGGTAAAAAATGTAAAAACAAACTGCTTATTAGACACTGGTGCTACAAGAGATATAATTAGTAAAGAATTTTATGATATACCTATTGTTGAATAAAAATGTTTCTAAATTAATGTAGTCAGATGATAGAATGTTTGCTGCAAATAACACTAAAATAAAATGTTTTAGATGAAAACAATAATACAGTATTGGTTTGACCAAGGAATAATTTGAACCCAGCACTTCAGCCTACTAAATCCAGCCTGTTTTAACTAAAAAAGGACAGACTTGTAGTCAATTACACAGAATTAAATAAAAAGTTACAGAAAAAATTGATTTTTCCATTGGTGATTTTAAAATAACTATTATCAACATCTTAGTGGAGCTAAATATTTTTCAGTAATATATTTAAGAAAAAGTTTTTTACAATGTCCATTATCACCTGATAGTCAAGATCTAACCTCATTTAGTACTATATTTGGTAAATATAAATTTAAACGAGTCCCCTTTGGTTTACATGTTGGTAGTGCTGTATTGTCCGCCTATCTGGACAAAGTCCTAGACAATATAAAATTTAAATATGTGATAAATTTTTGTGATGATATTTAGTGTACAGTAAAGACTTTAATTCGCATTTAGTACATGTCAGAGAAATTGTAAATAGACTAAGCAAACATGGCTTAAACGGCAAACCTAGAGAAAGCAAAGTTTTGTTTTGAGGAAATCTCCTTTTTGGGGGAATTTAATAAAAAAATAATACAGTTACTATAGATCCCGAGCGCGAACAAGGAGTATAAGAGAATTTATGCCACCTAAAGAACGCCAAAACAAGTTTTACAGTTTTTAGGTATGACCAATTTCTTTTCTAAATTTTATTTAAAATTATACCGAATTATGTAATCCTTTAAATCGTTTAAGAAGGAAAAACGCTAAATTATTTGGACAAGTGAAATGTCGAGATTCATTTTTAAAGTTAAAAGAAGCTATAAAGAATCCTCCTGTACTCCAGTTAGCCGATTTTTCAAAACAATTTGTAGTAATGACAGATGCTAGTGGAATAGCTGCAGGTGGTTGTTTATTACAGGAAAACGACCAAAATGAATTAATGCCCGATAGCCTATTACTCTAGGAAGTTTACTGATGCCGAATTAAAATATACTATTTATGAAAAGAAGCTTTGAGTGCACTAATTTGCATAGAAAAATGGCATGAGTTTTTAGGAAATTAAAACCTTTAAATTAATTACAGATAACCAAGCTTTATCCTATGTCCTCAATCACAAAAGAAAGGTAGGAAGACTTGCCCGGTGGATCAAGAGGATTTTGAATTTACCATTTGAAGTGGAATTTAAAAGTTCTACTGATAATGCGCTAACAGTCGAGTATGTTTGAAAGTAAGTCAACGGGAAAAAGCTGATCCGAGCCTCAGTGATCACCTGAACGTTCCAGACCAGAGTAAAAATAGCTTATCGATTTCCTTCTGCCATTCAGACTCCTCCCGAGGGGCAAAAATGTAAACAAACATCCAACGTAAAGCCTAAAATACAGATTAATAATAAGTGTAATAACAAGGATAATTTGTGGTTGTTAATAAATGATTTGCCATTAGCATTTAAGGACTTAGAGAAATATCAACTTCAAGATAAAGAAACTCAGCAAATCATTCAATCTGTAAAAAGTAATAGTAATAATTTATGTTATTTTATAAAAAACAATTTACTTATGTACAAAAGGAATGTAAAAAGTAAGAGTAAGATATTTTTACCTGTACAGTTAATTGACTTAGTATATGAATTCTTTCACAGTTCTTTAATAGGAGGTCATTTAGGCATTGCTAGAATGCAAAGAAAAATTAACCAGTATTTTTATAGACCTGATTTAAACGAAATTATAAAGGCAAAAGTAAAAGAATGTAATGTTTGTAAAATGAGCAAAGTGTGCCAAAGAAAATATGAAGGCGAATTAGTGTCAGTACCATTTAAGAACAATATGGATTGTTTATTCATAGATCTTTTGGGTCCCTTAGTGAGAACTAGAAACAGTAATGTATATTTACTTGTAGTTGTAGATGCCGCTAGTAAATTTCTATGGCTCATCCCTTTGAGGGAATGTAAGAGTGCTGAAATATGTAATAAATTAGACCGCATTATTTTTAACAACTTTTCTGTACCTAAAATAATAGTGTCAGACAATGCCGCATATACATTTTTAGTTCTTGTACTCTAATTGGCAGCAACGTGGCAAGGCATACATTTAATTTACCAACTAAAAGTGGTGCTTGTAAATTTCATTAATTAAATTGAACTTATAAGTAAACTTTGCAATTCGAGTATTTATTACTACGACCTCAGAAGTCACCACCCCCATGTGTTATCGTCATTCAGTACACATACTGATTATGAAATTATCTATCTTAATTAAATATTTCTATAAATTGGAGTACTATATGATTTTATTTCAAATTTGTATTGTAGTGTTTGTAGTAATATATATTACTATAAGATGTAGTAACAATAAATAGTAGAGAATAACCAATACAGTGGCTAATTACAACTCCTTTTACAATTAGAGTGAAGTATTGCAATGAATTGATCATGCCTTGTACTTTATTCGAAAACTAAACAGCAATATCAATTAAAATAAGGTGATAATATAAATCTATAATTTGATAATATAATCAGTTAGTATAATAACATTTTTACACTCACTAAAATTTCACCAGAGTAAATTGATTATTTATCATACGTCTACTTAAAATTATCAATTCAATTGTTTAAACAAATCATAAAATAGTGTATTGCAGTGATCCAATCCACAGCTAGGGCCATATAAAATGCATAAGAACACAAAGCGTCTAGCGTACGCTAGTCTAAAGCGAGACCCACCATAACCATTGATTTGTGGATGGTGTCCTTGCCCTACAAGCCGTTGTACCAGACAGTTGAGTTGCACAAGCTTGTTGCGTAGAGCCTCTTTGTCCTGTGCCAGCTGCGCAACCTGTTCGTCTTTCTCTTGCGCTCGCTGCCGCAACATACCTCGCTGTATCTGGTATAGTGCTATGTACTCTCCTAAAACAGCAAAATTTGTCACTAATAGCGGGAAAACAAAGAGAAAAGTCTTTACAAATTTTCTCTACACCTTAACTATCCTCTTTGATTTTTATAAAATGAACAAATAGATATAGGGCAGTATAAAAAAGTTCCTAAACAAGTTTTGCAACATGCTAAAAACAACAGTTCCATTACGCCAATATTTTTAGCCACCTAAACAATGGAATCACTTTATAGGGTAATTCTCCATCTGCTATAAGACTCTTTGTTTTACAAAAACGGGCCATTAGAAGTAGCATTTCAAATCAAGTGCATTGTAAACATTTCTTTAAGACATTTGGTGTACTAACAGCTGCAGTTTACAATCATGACACAAGAAACAAGCATAGGCTACTTTACAACAAGTGTACTTTCAGTTTACCCTGCTTGTGCAAGCATACCTATAAAGTAATCATACATAAAGTAATCGTGCTCGCTCATACGTTGACGGATTTCTTTGAAAGAGGTACCGTTGGAATTTGTATAGAAATGACTGAATAGTTGGTATCCTATGTATTTTTCATAACTATACTGGACTTTTTGTTACTTTACTTGCAAAGGTCAATACAATTCTCAAGTTTCATAACTTTATCTTAACTGGTTCAAAAGATATAATTTTTTTGATAAAAACACATGAAGACAGATAGATGGAACACTAAAGGATTTAGGACATACCTTCATATGCTCATTTTTATGTGTAGAACAAAATCCCAAAGTATTGGAACACTTTTACTGAACACCCAGTATATATTTCTAATAATGTATAGTAAATGTTTGAAAAAACTTGTGCTTTTTGAGTTTTAATTATAGTAAACCAGTGACAAGGAATATTGATTTAAGAAAATGTTTTTACATGTTAACTTAAATATTGTGCTTTACAAATTTCCAATAATAATTACGCCACATTATACAGCAGACAACACTTACAAAAACAAATTCAAATACAATTTTTATCTTTTGCTACACACATCAGTACATAGCAATGTGCTGAAGATGGATAAATATTAGAAAATCTAAGAGCATTTAATGGTCTGATGAGATTTGAAAGTCTCTTTTAGACAAATCACGAGGACATTATCAGGGTTTATTCACTGTTTTTTATTTCCCCATAGAGATTA
Source organism: Homalodisca vitripennis (assembly GCF_021130785.1). Classification (NCBI taxonomy): domain Eukaryota; kingdom Metazoa; phylum Arthropoda; class Insecta; order Hemiptera; family Cicadellidae; genus Homalodisca; species Homalodisca vitripennis. The sequence continues at coordinate 118,230,308 of NC_060212.1, forward strand.
GATTATTTTTTACACCTCTTGTAACAATAACCCAACAAACAGTGAAAGGATGAGAAAGCTCTGTTTAGTTTCCCTCTATCAAAATTATTTTACTGCTTCTAAAGAGTTTCCTTTATGCAAAGTGTGTCTATACAAAACCAGACTGACAATATCAAGTTCTATTTATTAATAAATACAATATCAACATTTTTCATTACTGTGTAATCCAGTGATTAAACGTGATTTAAGCAAGCATGGCCATAACTTTTGCAATGTTTTGCTTTTACTTCAAAAACAGGCTCAATTCTAATTTTTTCAGAACTTTCTTGAGTCAACCCAAAGTAACATGAGAATTTCCCCAATCCCTCTTGACTGCTGTGGATCTTGGACCTCTTTCACATTTGCCCAACAGCCGGGTGATCTGCATCAACATTTACACAGTATCAGCACCCAGCTCTAGTACTGCATGTGTCTATTTATTGTATTGTTTATGTGTTAATCAGCACAAAATGCAATAGCTACTACATTTCACAGTACTGTTTTATTCCGACATAAAATATAAACAATTAAAAATTTAACTCATACCAAATGCTTTGTATAAAATTCATTTGAATTTTAATCATTCATGATGATTTGAAAGAATAACATTTGTCCGTAATCCTGAATACATTGATTACAGTAACTGCCACAAATTCTACACAGATGGCTCACGCCTTGACTCTAGGGCAGGATACGGAATATACCGACCAGGAGTTGACATGACTGTTCCCCTAGGAAGACATGCCATGGTTTTTCAGGCGGAGGTCATGGCAATAGACTCATGTTCCAGAAGGCTCATACAAATGAGGACAAAAGGATTAAAATACTTAATACATTCTGATAGTCAGGCTACACTAAAGGCACTTGATACCTGTTCGTTTTACTAGAAAGCAGTCTGGGAATGTAAGAATGCTCTAGCTGAGCTGGCAACGAATAACAGAGTAACACTTGGTTGGGTGCGGGTCATGAAGGCATTCATGGTAATGAAAAAGCAGACATCCTCGCCAAAAAGGGAGCAGAGTCCATAATGGTGGGGCCTGAGCCAGGTTGCGGGATAACCTTCAACAGTAAAGCTCTGGTCAAAGATTGGGAAAAGAGGATAAGAAACATTAATTGGAGTAGAGCCTCAGGATTAAGACTATCCAAAATGTTTATCTCTCCTTACGTTAAAGGGTGGACAGCTCTCTTAGATCAGAATAAGGAGGATATAAGACTAATATTAGGAATGTTGACAGGACATGGCCCCCTAAAGAAACATCTTATGAGGGTGGACCTTAGCCAGACTGACGAATGTAGACTCTGTGGAGAAGAGGAGGAATCAGCAGAGCATATCTGGTTAGATTGTCCTGCTATCTTAGAAACTCGAAAAAGATTCCTGGGAGCAGATCTCTTCAGCCCCAATGATATCAGAGAACAGGAGCCCTCAAATCTGATCGGTTTTTGCAAAAGCCTCGGACTTTGAGGACACAAAATTAAAGTAAGGGAGGCACAAAGGTCCTTTTAGGACTAAGCGCGGGGACAAACTGTCCTTTTCCCTCAGGAAGGAAAAAAAAAACTGCCACAAATGTATCACTATCGTCAGTTGACAATGATTTTACTTCCCATAAACATTTAAAGAGAATACAGGTTATCATGGATGCATAACATCAATATTTTTCCTAGTCCCCAAATAAAAAATTGTATTGTTGTTTTGTACTTTTACAAAATAACAATGAATTTTCACAATTAGACTGCACGTACAACATAGATTCAACCACAATTTTATACTTGTGTTACGCTATTTTCCTCTCATTTGTTGGTAAAATAATTTTTTTGTTAAACCACATTGGGTATCCAGGTATTGTATGTAGAATCTTGGAGCATTGGAAAAAAGGGTTTATTGTACTATCACTAGTATAAACAAATTCAACATTTTCCAATATATAATTTTTATTCTGTGCAAGGCCTTTCTGAATCAAAGATTCCATCATCAGGCACTTCACAAATTATCAAATGTTTACATTTTTAAATAATAATTAATTTTATAATAATATATGGTTAACAATTTGGATGTATGGTTAGCCAGTATAAAATATTTAATCAGAATTACATTTTTAATTTCTTTATAAATTGAGATGAGAGTAAAACTGAATTTTTAATTGGTCCGTCTTCATTGTTGATAAGTTTTTCTTGATTTGTGTTAATGTAAAATGTTTCCCAAGCATTTAAGTGTATTGTGTTAGTAACTTCTTTTAATAATCGTAAATTTTTATTAGAGATGGTGTGTCCAGATTCAATACAGTGATTCGCCACAGCAGATTTTTCATTTCTTCCATATTTTATATGTGCAAAGTGTTCTTTAAATCGTGTCTTGATGTTCCTTTTAGTTTGGCCAATGTACAATTTATCACAGTCGTTGCATTTAATTTCATAAATTCCTGATTTGTTTTCGAATGTGGTTTTGTCCTTGGGATTTCCTAATATTTGTGATAATTTGTTGTTTGTTTTATAAGTGATAGATTTGTTTGTATGCTTTTTAAAAATTTTTTGCAATTGATTTGAAATGTTACTGTATGTTGTACAGATGTATTCTTGTTTCTTATCTTGAAGTGGTAGTAATGTTGTTCTAGATTTTCTTAATTTTCTTTTGATGGATTTGTTAAGTATGTTGTCAATAAGTTGTGTGGTGTAACCGTTAAAAATAGCAATATGTTTTATGTAGTTTAACTCTTTGTTGTAGTTATCGATAGATAGTGGTGTATTCAAAAGTCTGTAAATCATTGAGTTGAAACTAGCTCTTTTTTGTTGAGGTGGATGGTTAGATTCGTTGATAATAAATCTATTTATATGCGTCGGTTTCCTGTAAATGTCAAATTCAAATTTCGATTGGTTTCTAATTACTAAGACATCTAAAAATGGTAAAGTATTGTTTTGCTCAAATTCGTATGTAAATTTAATTGTAGGGTAAAATGAATTTAGGGTCGAGATAAAGTTTTGTAGATTTTCATTCTTATTAAATATTGCGAAGACATCGTCAACATATCTTATCCACTTTCTTGGAAAATATTTCATTTTTGTTTTGGCCGTAGTTTCAAAATAACTCATAAATATATTTGCAATGAAGCATGAAAGAGGATTTCCCATCGCTGTACCATCAATTTGAGTGTAGTATGATTCTTTAAATTGAAAAGTATTATGATTCATACACAGGTTTATTAACATGGAATATTCATCAACTATTTCTTTTTGTAAATTTATGGAAGACAACCAATTCAATATTATTTCCATTGTATCTCTAATTGGAACATTAGGATACAGTGAAACTACGTCAAAGGATATCAGATATTCGTCTTCTTCTATAACAATGTCTTTAATTGATTGTATAAAATCATATCTATTCTTAACTGAAAATGAAGGAAGAGGTTTTAAATTTTGAAGTGTTTTTGATAACCATTGTGATAAGAAATAGGTTGGAGAGTTTATGTTTGACACTATGGGACGCATTCCATTTCCAGGTTTGTGTATTTTTGGAAGACAATATTATTTTGGAATTGTAGGATTGGGAACTGTAAGTTTTCTGTATAATTGGTGGTCGATTAAATTTTTGCAGTTTTTTAAGGTTTCCGAAACAGATTTAGTAAACTTTAGTATAGGGTTTTTTAAACATTTGTTGTATTGTCCATTACTTAAAATTGTTTCTACTCTTTCAAAATATTCGTCTTTGTCCATAATAACAATCGTATCACTTTTGTCAGCTTTCAAATAAAATACATCCTTTTGTTTTAAACTCTTTACAGTGTAACTGTGTTTATTGAGTGTTGTATAGGGAGATTTTGCTTCATTTATACTTTTACAAACAGCAGAATATATATCAGATCTAATTGCTGTTTTCTTACTCTCATCTAAATTTTGAATGTTACTTTCTACATCTATTATCATATTTTCGTTATCATTCTTACTTTTTAGATTAAAATGTAAACCTTTATTCAAAAGATTCATTTCTTCTTTGGAGAGGCTTTTTGATGACAAGTTACATACCAGTTGTTGATCTTTAAAAAGCGATTTGTTTTCTTCATAAAGAAGTGGTTCATTGCCATTCTTAAGTAATTTAAATTTGTTTTCCAATTTTTGTTGTTTCTTTTTATATTTAAACTCAATACTTTCAAGAATATTTAAGTATTTTTCTTGAAAAACCTCATGATGAATAGTTGATAAATGTTTAGTTATTTCCAAGTGTAATTCTAAGGCCTGTAACGATAGGTTTTCTTGCTTAAAGTAAAGATTTTTTATTTCAAGATTAAGCCAATTTAATTTTGAATTATATAAGACTTTATCTGTAGTTTTATTTTTGATTGGTATGTTAACTTTAATAAATTTTGGAAAAACTTTGCTTCTCTTACATTTTCTTAAAAACTGAATGTCTAAATCTAATAACCTTACTTTTTGTTTGTATTTGTGAAGTCTGTTTAGCTCACTGGGCTTGAGTGCCATGTTGAATGTAGAATCTTGGAGCATTGGAAAAAAAGGGTTTATTGTACTATCACTAGTATAAACAAATTCAACATTTTCCAATATATAATTTTTATTCTGTGCAAGGCCTTTCTGAATCAAAGATTCCATCATCAGGCACTTCACAAATTATCAAATGTTTACATTTTTAAATAATAATTAATTTTATAATAATATATGGTTAACAATTTGGATGTATGGTTAGCCAGTATAAAATATTTAATCAGAATTACATTTTTAATTTCTTTATAAATTGAGATGAGAGTAAAACTGAATTTTTAATTGGTCCGTCTTCATTGTTGATAAGTTTTTCTTGATTTGTGTTAATGTAAAATGTTTCCCAAGCATTTAAGTGTATTGTGTTAGTAACTTCTTTTAATAATCGTAAATTTTTATTAGAGATGGTGTGTCCAGATTCAATACAGTGATTCGCCACAGCAGATTTTTCATTTCTTCCATATTTTATATGTGCAAAGTGTTCTTTAAATCGTGTCTTGATGTTCCTTTTAGTTTGGCCAATGTACAATTTATCACAGTCGTTATAATTTATAATACAATTTATAAAAATGTAAACATTTGATAATTTGTGAAGTGCCTGATGATGGAATCTTTGATTCAGAAAGGCCTTGCACAGAATAAAAATTATATATTGGAAAATGTTGAATTTGTTTATACTAGTGATAGTACAATAAAATATCCAGGTATTGTCTATTAATTGTCTTTAGTTTTCAGGGTCACAATACTATACGGGTAAATGTGAGTTAGTCTAAATATCCACCAAAACTGTTAAATATTCGTAAACAAATATTTTTAAAACTGATTAAAACCATAATATTTTAACAAATAAAAGGTAGGAACTTGAATAGTTCCTACTAAATTCATTTTATCAAGTAAGCATTTGGTCCGTACCGAACCAATACTTTCACATGAAACAGAGAGAGCTATATTAAAGAAGTAGAGATGGTGTGTTCTACAATACAAGATTCACTTGTCAAGCAAAAGTGATATCAGAGACAAATTATTTTCTTACTGACTTGGTAAAAGACAAGAATGGTTTTCTTCAAGTAATGGGCTGTTTTCCCTATATCAACTCCACAGGAATTTAGAAGGCTGCGTAGTAATTTACTCAGATATAGTTCTGACATTCAAACAACGATCTTACTGAATGATTTTTGAATTTCAGTGTTGTGTCTTTGTTCTCTGCCAGAGGATGGTCCATCATTTCAGAGTTTGAAAATCATTCAGAAAGATAATTGGCAGGGACCATCATTAATAAACCTACACTTTCTTCATATCACTTTAAAATCTGTGCATCATTATAATACACTATCACCATGCATCAGAAAAAACCCCCATTGCAGATTTTTTAGAAGAAATTTCATAGGACATATTATTTTTTAAGGCTCTAGATTTGTACTACACAACATCACATCATTAACTACTCACATCTTTTGAGTGATATCTCCATACAATTCAGCCTTATCGTATATGTTGGTATATTATAGCATTGACAGATCAGTTATTTTCTAGTCAGACCTTGCACAGTAGTTTGCAAATACTACAAGAAAGTCTTGCCTGTAACACTGAAGTATTCTGACTCACCAATTGTCTCCGTCTCACTCTGCAACTGTAGCACCAGATGCTCCAACCGCTGTTTTTCATCACTCAGATCTGCCAACTCCGTCATCGTCTTGCGGAACTTCTCCTCCAACTTCAACATCATCTCCGGACTCACTGACAAAAACACAGGACACACAATTCTACTATTTATTCTTCAACCATACAAATTAGGTCCTGTCAATCATACATTGTGTCCTTTCTTATAGGACATAAAGCATGTTAAAGCTCTCATACACTGAATAAAACTTTTGTATAATCTAAATAAAAATACGATCTACAAGCCAAGTGATAAACTCCCCTTAATTGAGCTGTGCATTCTTGATTTACCATCACATTCCAGTTTCCCACCAGGTGACGATCCCACTGCATAAACAAGTGTTCCCTGACATTTCCCCATCTAATGCCTGTACACACCATGCCATGCTACGGTAGACGACACCGAACACACAAGCACTTACCCACAGGGTGACTGTTTGTTGTCTGAGACCCAAACTCTTGCAAGGAAGGATTCTCCGTCTGTTGCGACTTTTCCACTTCTGTGATCTTTGATTCCTGTAAGTTAAACAATACAATGTTTATACCCAGAGCAATTCTTTCAAAAAGGCTAAATGCATAAACTTGTATGAGGAAAATTGAGCTCTATAAAATTACAGGAGGTATTGTACTCACATCTTAGACCAATATTTAACTTCTCTTACCCTATATGTACACAAGGAAACTTACTGCAACAGCATCGAATTATTTTGGTGGAAATGGTCATTTTGGGCTACTCAAATATTTGTTGCAAGACAGGCTCTTATGATAAGGTTCTTTCTGTATGAGTGTATCCTTACAGTCGTGGTCCCTTCTAGGCATGATGCTATGAACGAAATGTGGTATGTAAGACATGTAAAATTAAAAATTTGTAAAAGACTCAGTTTCAATTCTATGTCAAGATGTATGCACATAACACAATTAATTCTCTAAAGCATGGGCGATTGAGAGTTCATTTATTTTAAATCTATGGTATAGTGAAAAATCCAATATTTTTTCATCGTTAACTTTGCAACTATTTGGATTGAAATTTTGCCATTTAGATGCTTAGCAAAATGGCTGAAGTATCAAAGTTATAAAAGTTGTAAAAGATTTATTTCGTCTGTGTGACATCTCATTTGTAGAATCTTTCACGCCATTTGTTTTCACAGTTTTTAAAACTTAGATATTTTTAACCAACACCGAAGTTATTCAAGAATAGTTTTAGTGGTTTTGAATAAATTATTTAATTATACACCCAAGTAAATATAACAAACCACATTCAAAGAAAAGTCATGGTTTAACGTTTAACACGTTCATGACAACGGTTTTTCCGCATTATTTTATTTGCCGTTGAATTTGTCAATAATATTGGCAAAAAACTGTAATCTGTTTTTTACGTTAAACGTCTAAGTATAATGAGAAAAGTATGTAGGCATTGCAATTTCCCACAAGAAAATTATTTCAATATGTTTTTTATCAATTTTATCCGTGTACCCCAATGGGTACTTAAAAGAAATAATTTACTTTAAAAATTAAGCAATTGTGCGCTCGACGGGGTACACGATATAGTCTTAGGTATTTATTTAAGCACAGGATCACACTTAACAAACCACCAAGACAGGCAAACAATATAAATGCAATTAGGAAATGTATAGCAACGTCTACCCCATCGGGTGCACAACACACTTGAAGAAAGCCTGATGTGTATCCGAAGTGGTACACAACGGCAGTTGTGAAAGATCGCATGTGCCCGATGGGGTACACATCATGAACGTGTTAAGTTCTCACCACCATCACTATATTTTTTTTTTACAGAATTCTCTGACAACAAATACTATCTGATTTTAAATATAAAATTGAGAAAATGTAAATCTTGTAGGAAAGTCTTAGTTAGATTCATAGTGATAGTCAAACCTGCAGTTGTTCCAATCTTTCAGTCAAATCTCGGCTGAGGTGCTGCTCCTGCTGCAGCTGCTGAGTCAGCTCCAGCTTGTTGTTGCTCTGCAACACAAGTTACATGTTACTACACATCACAATCTGTTACAACAAATCATAGCTGGATAAGTTACCACATCAGCTGTGCCATCTACATCAATTGCAACAGATGTATCAGAATCGTAACAGCTAAATCAGCTGTCAAAGATACATCAACTGTCACAGATATACTAGCTATTGTAACTAAATCAACTTTTATAGTTACAATAACTGTAAAACTGCTCTGTTGTTTACTGTGCCAGGCACATAAAGTGAAAGAAATATTGTTAAGCAAATACAAGTAAAGTCTGTAATCTAGTGTTGGATATTTATCATAAACATTTTTTGTACAGAAAAGTGTCTTCTATAAATTTCTTTTAATATGTGGTATATCTGGAATTGTGAATACTATTTAGTGCCCAGTACAGGAATTATTTTTATGGAGAGACCAATCCTTTTTTAGCCTTATTCTGCCTCTTTAAATATTTACAAGTATATTTTATTACAATAAGATTCAATTTTATTACTAAGAATAATTTAGTTAACATTTCACTTCTCTATAAAATAATTGATAAGCTAGATAAGGACTTTAAGCCTACTATGGATTTTTTGTGGAATCAGATACTAGTTATTGCCAACCAGGTTGTAATAAAATGATATGACACACAGTGGCATATATGACCACTGATAATAACCTGATTATAAACTGATAATTATCAGTAAATAAAGTAAATGTAGTGTTAGATTACATAGTGATAAGTTTGGCCTGGAAAATGAAATGCTACACAAAGCTTAGTCAAGTGCACATCATGGATAAGATTAACCATAATACATAATTAAATTAGTAAAATCAATGAAAGAATCCATAACACTGACCATTACCTAGGATTATATGGGGTGTATTTTGAAGTCCTTAATGCATTGTGATTTTTGAGGAATAGTTTCACATTAACTGTTGTTCCATCAACCAATGTTATCTTCATTTTCATGTACTTTAAGGCATGATTAAAATAAGAATAGTAGGTTATTTTTGCAGAAGATGTATACAAGATTTGTACACATGAGATCTGATAGTTTAAGTTGAATTTTATTTATGGAGATTAGGCCTGTTTGTCTTTCTACTCTAGGTATTCCTGGTATTTCATCACATCTTCTATAAGCTCACGTCTATGGGATTACTGCCAAGTGATTAGAGTGGCAGTATTTATATGTTTATAACCATATAAGACTTTATTTAAAGACAATCCTTTTCTTTACGTTCAGAAGTGTTGTCAGCTTACGTTGAGATATGTATAAAGTTTCCAGACACTCCAGTATGACTTGACTGTCTATGATATTCCTCAGCTAATCACAAGTGGATGGGCAAATAGAGGCATTCAGTGTTAATGTTTTAGTGCCTGTTTCTCTCAGTGCTTTCATCTGTGCAGACATAGTTGAGCAGGATGTTCCATTGCCCCTTGCACAGCATATTATTATATAATTTAAACAAAAAAGGTGCTAACCCATTGCAATTTTTTTTCTCAGTTGAAGATGCAGTTTGTAACACAAATAAATTTAAGTCTTGCTCAAAATCAAAGATCAAATCAAAGACGACAACATCTGTTTAGATTGTGAACTAATCACTGTTCATGTGATCGCTTCAGATTTTGGTATCAACCTCTGGAGTGCTCAGAAATCATCATAGAACACCTTCAGAAATATGTTTGTTATGATTCTGACATTTTTGACTGAAAATTAATAACAACTCCGTTATAGCCTTACAGCCTGCAAGAGCATCAAACCAAAATGCAGAAAGAATCGGAATATAATAACTAATAAAAATGTAGTTTAAAAAAGAAATAATCTTATATAAATGCTTTTGCAACAAATATTCGTCATTGCAAATTCAGATGAACCTCTGGAAACAAAAAAAAAATATTTGTTGCATGCTACCTTTAGATTTAATCACTGAGGGTGGTTGGTTTTCATAAGAATTTCTTAGTAAAATTTCATTTTCCTAGGAAAACGGAAATAGAAAAACAAATATATAGGTCTTCTAGAGGTTGCAGCCCTATTTCAACCTCTATTGGCTGTCGATCTCAATAAAAAATCTTTACTTTGTGGAATGCTTATGGCACATTTGTGTATAGTGTTACCTTCCTAGGATATCGGGAAGTTGAAAAACAAAAATATAGTTCTTTATGGGTTGCAACCCTATTCCAACCCCTACAGATGTTAGATCTTGATTAACGGATGAAAATGCTTTTGACTTTCTATTTAAGTCCTGAGGCATATGTGTATGCTAAACTTCAACTTTCTGAGATATTGGCAACGGTGAACTGACTTGCAAATAATTACATTATATTATAATGACATGGTGATAACATGGAGTTTTCGCAGATATGAAAAGTCACTCATTTAACTTTAATAGTATTAAATGGCTCATTTAATACTAAACAAAATATTTAAAACCAACACTATAAATTTATTAGTTTTGATTCAGTGTCAGAGAACATACTGAGTACGTCGAAGCACCTACGACGCAGAATACAGCAGATGTAATGATTTCATCAAAATGCTTGAAAGGGTTTAAATTTAATTAAATTTAAAACCATGCCTTACAGACTTGGCAACCTACTACCTTCTAAAGAAATCAAATTACATTATGCTAGTTTTTCTGCCCTTTGCTTCTTGGACAAATACTCACCATTTTGATGAGAGCCTCTTGCAGCTCTTCCAGCTGTTTCTTGAGATTATTGTTTTGGGCCATTGCTCTGGATGCAGCCACCTGCCAACAAACACGCACGTTTGTTCTTTAACTACACCTCCAATGCTACTCCTAAACACAAATTCACTTCTAGTACACAACACGTTTTAAAAGTTCCAGTCTCTTAATAACTTTAAAAAAATTGTGATTACACTAAAATGTTTAAACTCTTAATTTTTTTAACTTTTTGGTGCTCAGGAAAAAGCCTCCGTTAGTTTTCATTGTATTCAATGCTCAATTTCAATCATGACCTAAAGCACTGTTCACATCACTTGCTTTGCCTTATCTTTGGAATAAAGAAATATCAACAACCAGATTGCTTCTTTCAATTCTGATTCTAATTAACTTAATAATGTTCATGAAGTATTGAATTTGAATATTTTTTGAACTCTAATTCAATATTATTTGATAATTACTTTTCAAGTGTTTAAGAAGTAACATGGGCTGCATGCTTCCAGGTGTGCGGTTTATTGGAATAGTTTACATATTTTTATTAATGATTTGCAATTAAAATATGATTTTAATACATGTTTATAACACATGTAAACATTATTTTGTATTGGAATACAAAGAAATGCTGACTCAGTAATTTAACAAATGCTATAAATTCGATAACTGAGCATGAAGTAATGAGTGATCCGTGTCCAACTTTTAACACTTTAGCCTACTTAAGATTTTCTTTCAGGTCATAAATTGTACACATAATATTATTAATGCATTTACCTTTAATACAGCAAATGAGTTTGAATCACTGATATAATGTTGCTATTTATCGCAGGGTTGCAGCCACAAACAACAGTGTTCTTGTTGCAGCGGGTTACGCTATTTTTATTGGAAATGGAAAATACAACCTTTGTTACTTTGAATATTTGACAAGTTTGGTTTTACCTCTTCGCAACCATAACTTTGGATAATATATACTATTTCAAAAGTTAAGTAATATGAAAAAATGTTGGTGGCACAATGGCAAACGTGCAGTTTTTTAACGGTTCTTTATCATTAACAGTGTAACCTTAATGATAACACTTGTTTGTTTCAAGGTAGAAAAAAATTAGTGATCCCAAAATCTCAAAGACAATCAAATGAAGTCTCCAAGGTCATTTAACATAAATGGTTGTACAAACCTGCTTGTTTCTAACAAAAATAATACAAATGGACGATATACGAGGTCTGTCCAAAAAGTATCCGACCGCCGACCAGTAGACAGCCGCGGCGTAACCAACCGGCTCGAACCGGTTATTGGAGGGGAGGGGCGAGCCTACTCCTTCCCATATTAGGCATTAAATACGATCCGGTCACTCAGTGAGTCACAGCGCTCTGTTCCGTACAGTACTGCCATTTGTGTGCGTCGCATTTTAATATGACTGAACGTGTTGAGCAGCCCATTTGCATTAAATTTTGCCAAAAATGGCCGCATATCAGTGGAGAGTGATGACCGATTTGGCAGGCCTTCAACGGCCAGAAACGCTGAAAATGTTGAACGTGTTTGTGCATCAATTAATGAAAACCGTCGATTGACTGTCCGAGAGCTGGAAGAAGATTTAGGAATACCAAAATCATCAGTTTGTAACATTTTACACGAAGATTAAAAAATGAACCGTGTTCCGGCAAAATTTGTTCCTCTGCTGCTGACAGAAGACAAAAAGAACTGTCGACTTGAAATCACACAGGACAATCTGGACTTGATCACAAGTGACCCAGGGCTATTTAAAAAAGTTATTACTGGTGATGAGTCATGGGTTTATGGCTACAGCCCTGAAACAAAGGCTCAATATTCACAGTGGAAAACTCACGAAGAGCAACGGCCAAAAAAAGCAAGACAAAGTCGAAGCAATGTCAAGACAATGCTGACAGTTTTTTTTGGCCAGGATGGCGTTGTTCATCACGAATATGCTCCAAGAGGCCAGACAGTAAATAAGGAGTATTATCTTGAGGTCCTAAGGCGGCTAAGAGATGCAATGCGAAGGAAACGACCTGAACTGTGGACAAGCCGTGACTGGATCCTGCACCACGACAATGCGCCAGCTCATTCCTCAAATCTTATTCAGTGTTTTTTGGTCAAACACAACATCAACCAACTACGACAGCCTCCCTACAGTCCTGACATAGCTCCTTGTGACTTCTGGCTATTTCCGAAATTAAAAATTCCTTTGAAAGGAAAAAGATTTGACGATGTTGAACAAATAAAACAAAATGCGACAAAGGACCTGTTAGCCATTCCGCAAAATGAATTTAAGGAGTGTTTCCGGAAGTGGGAGGAGCGTTGGAATAAGGTAGTGGCTTGTGGAGGGGAGTACTTTGAAGGGGACCAGATTGCCGTTGCCGCCGAGTAACGTCAGTTCATGCCAGACGTCAAGGTCGGATACTTTTTGGACACACCTCATCTTGTCCAATACTCCTCAAATGGTTGTAAGTTTATTTAACATGATGTATAAAAAAAATTTGATCTGACATTCCAGCCCTAAAATACTCACGTTAATCGAGAAGTTTGTCTACTATCTAGAGATCATTGAAAAGTCAAGTCGATAAACTTTACATCTTTTAATTTTGTGGTAAACACACATGATGGTATCCTAAGTAGTGTCCACTAATAGGAACTATTTTATTTATAGAAGCATTATTTACTACAAATATAATACAGAAATATTTGTTGAATACAATACAGTGTGCAGTACCTAAACTGAAATGTTTTAAAGACTCACTCATTTTTTTAATCAGAAGTTTATTCAATACAATGAATAAAAATGCAAATTTGACCTGACCTTGTCGCTCTCAATAGCCGCCTGCAGGTTGGCCGTGTCTGGGCGCTCTGTCTCCAGACGTTCCACTGTCACCTCCAGCTCCTGTATCCTGGCAGCTCGCTCCTGCAGTCCTTCCCGGAGGACATCTACCTCACTGGTCTAAAACAACAAGCCTTTACATTACCATTACTGTTCAACTGAGCTAATATATTATTTTCAAAGAGAACACAGAGACTGTTGTACCTTCTCCTGTAGTTGGACCTGCAGAGCTGCGATGCTGTCTGTGGCCAGCTGCAGCTCGTCGCGCAGACCACGCAGCGCTGGGTCCTCTGTGGGCTGCGGGGCTCGAGCCAACTGTCGTTCCAGCTCACTCACTTGCTGCACCAGTTGCTTTTCCCTTGCCGTAAGCGCCATATTCTGTTCGTTGACAGTCTCATGCTGTAACAATCCAAAACTGAGAGAGTTTATGTTACATTCAACTCAAATTACTTAACAAAGGATAAAGAAGTATTGGTTATATTAAGATCAGCCATGGAAAATAGGCTACATGCTAGCTAAAGTAATTTTATCTATTTCCAAAATGACTAGAAAATTCAAAAAGTGATGTATGACCACAGTGAGCCTGGTTTAATAAATGCCTTTGATAAGATCTCTGTAAACGCAACATACAGAGTGGCACTTAAACTTAGCATGAATACTCTTGATCGATGCTGTCCATCCGTAGAGTAAAGACTAGGCTCGGTGGCAAGTTCCTTGAAACTGTAAACACAGTTAAAGGTTCTCAGGGAGAAATTTTACCACCTCTTCTGTGGTGCTGGTTGCTGATGATCTATTAACTAGACTCAGCAATGAAGGCTTTGAAGTACAAGGATATGCAGATGACCTCGCAAGGAGTAAATGTGAGGTTGCATTAAAAGAACTCATGCAGAAAGCTTTGCATCTGGTATGGAAGTGGTGTGCAGAGGAGGGATTGAGTCGTTAACCCTTCCAACCCGTTTTTGAGAAGGAAGCACAGATCTGGTACGCAGCAGATGGAACATGTAGAGACAAAGGGATGGATCTTGGTGTTAAAGGACCAAACTTCTGAGCCTCTAAGATCTTGGGTTCCTCCCTGACCAACTTTCAAGCTTGCAATACATCTGTGTGTCTGCATCAACTTATCTATAAAACCGAAGAATACTAAGATCAACATCCTATCGGACATTCACAGCAGCACTGAGATCTCTCAGCAGCTACATCTTTGTGTCCAAAGTGGTCTGGGAGAGTCTAATAATACTTTAACCCTGGCTAACAGTAACAAAGTAACTCTAATGTCAGCACCGGGGCAAGAGGTGATTGCTAAAAATGAAAAGGCAGACATGTTGGCGAGAGCTTGAGATATTTCGTGACTCATAAGTCTGGAACCCTTTCGTGGCTTGGCTAAGTGTCAAGTCAGAAACGCTATCACAAAATGGGTAGCTGTGGAGACTTCTCTCAATT
This sequence comes from Homalodisca vitripennis, assembly GCF_021130785.1. Taxonomy (NCBI): domain Eukaryota; kingdom Metazoa; phylum Arthropoda; class Insecta; order Hemiptera; family Cicadellidae; genus Homalodisca; species Homalodisca vitripennis. The sequence continues at coordinate 118,245,389 of NC_060212.1, forward strand.
CAAATGAAGTTGTTCTTGGACTCAATAGACTGAAAATCACATTTTTCAAATCTGCTGACTGTATACTGCCCATTTAACAATCACCTGTTTAAGATAGGTATCTTAAGGAGACTGTTGTACATATAATTTGCGATTGTGAAGTTGTAACAGATTAACATCGATAAAACTCTAATTCAAATGGTTCGAGGTAAAAACAGTGAGTGGAAATTAACATATAACCTGTAGATGTAAACAAGCATGTATTTCATTCTATTCAAACATATCGTTTTGGGTTGAAGGCTAGGAGCTAACGACTTCCGTTGATTTCCGGTGTGTTACCCCCGTTTTGTGGGCCTCAACGTTTGTCGGAGAAATCTCAACCTTCTTTCTTCTCAATCGCAAGACAGAAAAGGGGAAGGACGTACTGGTGTCCTTTCTGTTCTTTTCCATGTTCTTTCAAAATTAACTTATAAATTGTTTAATAAAGATGATTTCTATTATCTCTGTATTTTTGTTTATTTCTAATTTCATCAAATAGTAACTTGAATACAGGAGTTTTCATTTAATTTGTGATTGAAGTGATGAATTTGATTTCGGTGAACACGTGCTCTGTAAATACTCTTAAATGTATATATTATGTTTGAAGTGGTGTTTTTAATGAATAAATTAGAGCTTTTAATTGAAAGTCAAAGAACATAATAATTTATTCTTCCTTGTTATTGAAGATCACATATTGGAAAATTTAAGTGGTTACGATGGAATGATCCAACATCAGTAAAGGAATATTGTAATAACTAAAAAGAAGAATATTAACTGAATCACAGTATCACAGGTAAGTGATAAATATCTAACATAATGTCCTACAACAAATTACTACCAACTTGGAGCTTTAAGATAAACCTCGATAACTGATCTTCCACATATGATGTCACCAACGTTGGGCAGTTAATTTTGACCACACACCAAACTTCTACAAATTTATTGCCTTGTTTCGGTGGAGACACCTGCACAGGGCATTCATAAAACCTGCTGAGGTGAGAATTTTAGCACCTAGGGACGTCTCGAGGTTTATCAAGAACCTGGGTTCAGGGTTAAGTCACTATAGATCCTCAGGATCCCGATGCCGGGGGTATTATCTTAACCTATCATTCCTTTAGTATCAGTTTCTTTTCAAATTTCCCAATTATGACACAGTAGATCATAATAACAGTCTAACAAAAGTACAGTATGTATGCGTAATAAACTTACTGCAGTTTTCAATTCCTGTAGTTCAGTCTGTAGTCGATTTACGTATCGCTGATAGTCTTTCATCGATTCATCATTGGTGCTATTTGTTGCATTCAATTGACTCTCCAGGTTCCGAACAGTCTGTACCAATTCTTCATTTCTTTGACGAAGCTCTTCTTCTAGTCTTCCATCACTTTCTGGCCCTCCACTAAGCTGCAATTTTACACAGAAATATTTTAAAGTAAAAACGTTCAATTTAACTTATTTCTACATATTGTGTGTTATTAGTAATTTCACTTACACAACAATGGCATTATTCATTTGCATCTTACCTACCATTGCAAAGAAACATGTTATGACTGATAAATTACTTATTTCCAAAGCTTTTTGAACAATTTATCATCTTTTACCTGCTGTATTCGTACTTCAGCCAAACTTAATTGTGAAGTCTTTTCAAGCAAATCAGTCCTGATTGTAACCAGAGTTTGATCTCGAGTCTCAAGTTTACTTCGCAGATCGCTCACTTCAAGCTCCAAGTCTCCCACTCGTTTTCTAAAACATATTACACACTACTTTTTAGGAATCTTTCATATCCTTGATTTGTATTAGTTATGTTTATTTTGTGTTTCTCAAATTTCAAAAACACAAACAAGCAAGTAATTGCAACAAGTAACATAATTGCAATGCATACTTATTGTTTAGATATAAAACATGTGCATATTTCTCTATAAAAATGGAGTCTTAAAAATTAATATAATTTTTGGTGATGCTTTAAGTCTTTGTTGCAAAATTCAAACAGATGTCATAAATTACGAGGACTGTTTTTTAAGTAAGGGCCGTTTTTTTTTTTTTTTAATAAACAACAATTATTTTTTTCAAAATACATTTATTTTCAGAATCTACATATTTTTTTTATTTTTCTACATAGTTGCCTTGTTTGTTAAGGCACTTATCATATCTTAAAACTAAGTTTTGAAATCCCTCTTAAAAGAAATTTTCCGCCTGCTCTGACAACCAGGAGTTCACGGCCGTCTTGACTTCTTCGTCGTCACTGTAGCACTTCCCGCCAAGATGATTTTTCAAGTACCGAAAAAGGTGGAAATCGCTCGGAGCAAGGTCGGGGCTGTACGGCGGATGATTCAAAACTTCCCAGCCAAAAGAGTCGATCATTTCCTGTGTCCGAGCAGCGGTGTGAGGCCTTGCATTGTCGTGGAGGATCAGAATTCCCTTTGTCAGCATGCCGCGTCTTTTGTTCTGAATGGCGCGTCGGAGACTGGCCAGGGTTACGCAGTAGGCTTCTGAGTTAATCGTCATTCCTCGCGGCATAAAGTTCACTAGCAAAACACCGCGCTGTCCCAGAACACAGTTGCCATAACTTAGCGCCGCGACAGCGTTTGCTTGGCTTTGACTTTGACTGGAGATGTTGTGTGCCGCCATTCCATGGACTGTTGCTTTGATTCAGGAGTGATATGGGATACCCATGTTTCATCTCCTGTGACAATTCGACTCAACATGTCGTCTCCTTCCTCGTCATAGCGGGTCAAAAAAGTCAAAGAACTGCTTAATCTCTTTTTTTTTGTGATCCTCAGTGAGGAGTTTGGGTACCCATATTGAGCACAATTTTTTAAAGTTTAGGTTTTCTGACACAATTTTGTACAGTACTGACCTGGACACTTGAGGAAATTCCATAGAGAGAGTGGTTATTGTGAACCGTCGGTCCTCATGAATTTTTGCGTCAACTGCAGTAACCAAATCTCCCGTGATCACAGATGGCTGGCCTGAGCGATTTTCATCGTGGACATTTTCGCGGCCATCTTTAAATTCTCTGACCCATTTCCGCACTTTACCTTCACTCATTGCCTTGGCAGCATACACCTCACAAAGCTGACGGTGAATGTCAGCAGCCGACATGTTTCTTGCAGTCAAAAATCGTATCACTGACCGAATCTCACACGCGGCAGGTGATTCGATAATCTTAAACATTTTAAAGATCCACAGTAATGCATACAGGTTAGCTACAGAGCTGCAACTGACATGAAGTTGTTCAGTAGGAATGCCGGGAGGCGGGGCGCACGCTCGTTACGGCAGGAACGCGAACTACTACCCTGTACGGGAGAGTGGCCCTTACTTAAAAAACAGCCCTCGTACTTATTTAAAGCGATTTGCAGTTAAATTAAATTTAAATCAAAGTTGGAAGTCTTTAAAGTTCAGTTATTGGTAAATAAACATGGTTCTCTTCTGGTCTTCAAAACAAATTATAATGACCCAAGATTATACGATATAATTCTACACTGAACTTCGCAATGAAATAAGTTTTTGTGTCCAAGACGGTGATAAGTAGAATCGATAAGTTTGCTGCACTGAATAAAGTTTTTACAATCCCAGTTGATCATGAAACTTCAAAAGGATTAAAATTTGATCATGTTGGTTTGGTTATGAAAAGCTTTCAGTTTTGAAGGTAAAAGATACTTTTAAAAGGAATACTTCTGACGCACTCACCCTTGAATGTCCGACTGCGCCAGTAGCGTAGCCTGACTGCGAAGCAAGTCGTTGTACGATCCCTCCAGACTGGCAATGTGACACTTGGTGTTAGCCAGTTCCCGCTCCACATCTGACACACGTTTACGTGATGCCCTCAGCCGTCCCTGCAGCTCCTCCACCTCCCCTACAGTCAACATTGTAGAATAGTACTTTCATCTCTTTTAAACTGCTTCCATTAAGTCTATAAGTGCCATAGCCACAATAACAAAAACAATAATGTATTTTTATTTAGATAAAAACAAAAGCCATGACATTTTTTTATTCAATTCAAACTCTCTAAGGAGAGTGAATAAATTCAACAGTATGTGTAAATATGACAATGTATCTTAGAAGAAACATTTCTGCTTAAACCATGAGTTAAAATATAAAATACAATGGAACACACTTATAACTTTCCTGCTTTGACAGCCTGCATCAACATTATAAGCAGGAAACTTTGTGTGGCTATATGCGACCAAGAGTTTTCTGCAGTTTATTACCCACCAAAATCACTGTTTTCTCCTGTCTTAAGCTGTAATGAGAGGATAGCATCAGCTTGTAAAGTGCATCAGCTTGTGACACAAATACAACTCGCTATGCTCATGACGTGACACCGACAATGACCAGTACTCGTCTGACACTCCAATGCTTCTGACACATTTGCCATCGTTATATTTTTAAAAAAAAGATATAGCACTAGTTACGTACTAATGCATCATTTGAATATTTTCTGGACAAACACCATAATTGCACAACAGCTTCAAAAACGTAACAAAACAAAACAACATCAAAATTAAACAACAAATGAATACCATATTAAAGGGAAAACTGGAATGCTCTATACTGATTGAGAAAGATTGCAGTGAAATAGAATATTTCAAAATATGTGATATTTTATGAGCCACCGCTTATGTGTTTCTTTCAAACCAGTGAACCCTAGAAGGAAGTTTTCAAAGTAAGCCTCCTGAATGTTAATTATTAGTTTCTTTCATATTTATTGATACTTGAGGAATAAAATAAAAATTTGTAAGTAACTTTTAACTATATATTTTGTTAACATTAAATAATTTTTTTCAGGTTACAATTTTCTTGAATTAAATTTTGAAAAAAAGGCTTTCAACAACAGTCCTTAATGAAATAATATTATTAACAAACAATCAAGGAAAAGAACATTGGTAGTTAATTTTCTTTTAGATCTTGTGTACATAAACACACAAACACACACACACACACACACAAACATTTTGCTTTAGAATTACTTCTTGTTAAAGAATCATTTTGTACAAACCTATTGTAAGTTACTTCTATAAACATAATTATAGAAAAATAAAATGTATTACTATTTCACTTTGAAATACAGTACTACCTTGTTTCTCCAGACTTCATTTACCATGATCTCCAAATCATTCAGATCAGTATTACAATGTGGATTGCATCCAATTTTTTAAAGAATAAACCATTTTTGTTGAATATCCAGTGTAAAGTTGTTTGAAGATTGTTTTTGACGATAGAAGGATTGTGAAGGAAACAGGATTTTTTCAGACATTTGCCATCGGTCACTATGACACAAAATCAGTAACACGTGTTTAGCATTCAGAATAATGCATAACAACACACAGACATTAGACTGAACAATTTTAAGTCCCTGCATTGATCTCCCCCAAGAATAGATCCAAGTTAATCATGTAACAATACGGACACAAAACATGATCACAATCAACCAAACTATTCACTTTTGGAACGCAACCAACAGCTAGTGCCATGGGTCGTAAGGTGGGACAGCACCACCTAGTAAAGTCAAATCGTTTTGAGTCTTTACTCGAAGGACAAGTGGATGTCAGACCGATTAGGTCTGAACCACACTTGTCCAGAATGCCAAATATGGGCTCCTTTACAGTAAGGCAGTAAAAAAGTAGGTATTCAGCAGTTTATCTGGATTACTTCCAGTTCTAATTAATCTAGATAATCAATGTTGTACCATATGTCAAAAATCTTATTGTGCAGGGTTGCATGTACAAAACTTTTTTTCTATTAATAAATAAAAATACTAATAATGTACTTTGGGATAAACATACTCGTTTTATTTAACATCAACCTTCTCTTTTCTTCTTGAAGAAAAACGAATCATTAAACTTCAAAAAATGAAAGAAATACATTTTTCAGAGTCAACAAATGGAATACTTTGCAGTTTTCAGGACGACTTTTAATTAAGTTCAAGGAGAAGAAAATGCTAGTATCGTTTAAAGGATCTCTTGGTTTTCTAAAATCCTGTATATCTTGTAGTGGAGAGTTCAGATACCATAATATGATTATGGTAATATTTAGCACTTTCAGAAGGGAAAAAGCCTATAATCATGTAGTAATGGATAGTTAAGAATTCATTATACTGTAACTTATATGAGCCTAGTTTATGTAAAAGAGTAAAAAGAGAAGGAATAATACAATTTTTACAAACTCTTAACTATCCATTGAAGTTCACCTACCTGACTTAGAGTCCAAAGTCTCTTGTCGTCTCTCCAGCAAGTTTTGTAGCTCTGTCTTCTCAGACACAAGAATCTCTATCGCTTGGATGTGATGTTTTAGAGCAGAAGCTCCTTCATCTGCTTTCACTTTAACTTCTTCTAGATGTGACTGGAGTTGAACTATTTGGGTTTTCTAAATCATACAACATCATTCTTATTCATGTTAAATTTTATAGATTTAAAGAGACTACATAATCTTTACATAGTTGAAGATAAATTATTTAAAAATAATTGTTTAACTTAACTGAAAACTCAAGCCATCATAATCTAGGTGTTTGCTGTAAACACCTGTTGTAAGTTTTGTATGTTGGAAAAAAACAGTTGTATTAGTTTTATGCTATGGTAAATAAAACTATATGTCTCTGTTAATAAAGAACAAAAATAACATTATTTTTGCAATGAATAATGTTACTGAGGGTCATTAACACACATAACCAATGACTTTGACTTAATCCTGTAAATGTAGATAGAATGGAAGTAAAATTCACCAACTGTCAGTTAAAGTAAACTACTGTTAGCCATTTTACTAACTATACTTTAAATCAGAAACAAAAACTGCATGCATGAATGAAAACTAAAAACTAACAAAGACTAAAAGTACACTATTTACCTAATTTAATGACTTTTTCAGTTTAGGTATAGGGTCATCTTGTGATACAAAACACTGTCTTACTTGTTCTCTAACATCAAACAAAGTTCTACCTGTTCTGTCAGTTGCTGTTCAAGCTCCATATTTTTTGCATGGCTATTCTTCAACTCCATTTCCAACTTCTTTGTCACCATTTCACTGGACATGTTGTTTTTTATCTCTTTTATGGGAGAAAAGGATGCATCTGGGAAAGAATAGTTAGGAGTGTCTTGAAAAAGAGGCCCATCTGGCGTAGATGCATTTACGTGCGGAGAATGAAACGCCGTGACATTCAGAGCAGCATTAGGAGCCAAGGCCAGGTCATGGACAGGATACGATTCTTGTGATAGCCCATCTGGGGGGTCGTTCCCAGAGGATAGGTTGTCGAAGAAGTCCGATGCTGACTGAGCATTAGGTCTCGGAGACGTTTCACTGAAGAACGAATTAGGTGAGGAACTTTGAAAAAGGTCCTCCGAGACTTTGGGTAGTGTGCTCAAATTCAAAATATCTGGTTGTGAATTCCCATTGAAAATTTGACAAAGGTTATCAATGCTGTTGTCCATGGCAAACACTGGTGAATCTGTGCCCTGTAAAGTCATATCATATTTTAGAATGGCAAGACTTAAGTAAATGAAAAGTCAACAAAACATTACATTTCTATTCCTCTCTTTATGTGTATATCTTTTTGAACAGCCTGTGTAATAAATAATAAATAACATTCACAGCATTTGCATTGTCACAAAAAAAATAATCTGGAGCCTAAAACCAGTAATAAGACATTATTATGTAATATTAAATTTATTCAAAATATATACACACTGAACAACACTTTTTGTTTACTTTACATTCTTGGTTCTCTACCAGTCATCACAAAAGCCTTGACACCTATCTAGTTGGGATAAGAATTAAGTTAATTTATTACTGGTTTCTATCTTCTCTCCATCTTATTGCCTGATACTTATTAACCATATTCCTTTTTGTATAAAGTGACATCTAGTAGAGTATAAAGATTTGAATGTTATCTGTTTGGAAAGGTATTTTACAGTTTGCATTAAATTCTTGAGAACAATTGAATATTGACAGTATAACTTGTTTACCTGTCAATAATGATTAAAACACCTTGTTGATTAATTATTACTATGTTACTTTAATTTCTGTAGTTGACCTACCCAAATATCTGTTTATATTCCATTACATAAAATAAATAGTTTGAAGAATTAAGGAAAAACATAACTTGTTTTATTTAACATAATTTAACGAGAACATTTATAACCATAGTTATCTGTATACCAAGTTAAGTAATATAGGTATTGAAAGCCACATTGACTCTTAAAAATGTTATATAAATCAAAATTTTAATTTTTTATTTCACTAACTGAAATTTTTATATTTGATATCAATCCGTAATCAGAAATTGTATTGTTCCAAATGATATTTGATTTATAGATCAGATACAAAAGCTGGAATCCCTGCTTTACATTTCTTACATTCCATGGTTAAAATAAAACAATAAAAATTTGCATTACACTAATGTTGGAGCTTGGGTTTTCACTATGTGACAGACTGTGGATCGAGCCCCCATTCTCACTCATAAAAGTGGTTGAATCCTCATCTTGTTTTTTTCTTGAAGGAGTGCTCCTCCCAGACTCACTCTGGCCATCTTTGTTCCTTTGTTGGAATTGCTTCAGCTGCAAACAATTTAGAAAATTTAATCTAATGATTAAATTAACCAATAACCAATCAAAATGTACAACATAATTTAATTAACTAGTGTTAAAATTGTATAGTCGTTTAGGTCAAACATTCTTCACAAAAAAGGTTGTAGGTCTTTTCTTTTCTGTAATAAAAATTCACTTAGAGGAGGCTGTATTATTGTGGTTAAGGGACACTCCTGATAGTAAGTGAGCCAAAATGAGTACAATTGTGAAGATAAAGGCACAGAACAGTATATGTATGGCCCTTATCTTGATTAAAAACACCCCAATCGATAGTCTTTAAAAGCTTTCTGGAAGTTTTAACGATCTTTACAAAACAAGCTGACTGTTGAAAGGAACTATGCTATTTTTGATCAAAGTGTTAATACTGCATAAACTGCTAGAGATATGTCAATAATTAATAAGTCAACAACCACTTTTCCACACGTCCTAACATTGGCCACTGTAAATTTGTTGTCAATGTGTTAATATCATATACACTGCCTGAGAAATGTTGACAATTAACATGTTCATAACCACATCTTACATACTGACTGTTCTACACGTCCTAACTTTGATACTGTGTCTTTAGTTGTAGACAGTCTCCGCCGTCTTACGTCTATGAGGAATACGATACAAGGACTTAATAAACACTGTAAGGGAATCCACCAAAAAGATGGGACTTTTCAGAAGCATACTATGTGAGCTTCTAGTATCTTCAGAATATTGAAAGTCTTTGAAGAACTTCTAGAGTTTTTTTTTTAATTTTCTGCAGAGGACAAAACAGAGGCAGTTTACAAATGTGTAGGTCACCTTGAGTAAATGTTTCAATTCAAAACTTATTTCTTTTAAGGTATTTATTGCTATGCAATGAACCCAGTAGAAGGATGTCAATGATTTATTGTTTCCTGGAGATCACTGCCCTCCAGACTTTCACCAGCAGTATTAGTAGAGAAAGATTATTTACCCTCCTGAATTCCACCAGCAGTATAAGTATAGGAAGATTCTCTGCCCTCCTGAATTCCACGAGCAGTATTAGTTGAGCAAGTTCTCTGCACACCTGACTTCCATCATCAGTATTAGTAGAGGAAGATTCTCTGCCCTTTTGATTTCCTTCAACAGAATTAGTAGAGGAAGATTCTCTGCCCTCTTGACTTCCACCAGCAGTATTAGTAAAGGAAGATTTTCTGATCTTCTGACTTCCACCATCGGTATTAGTAGAGGAAGATTATCTGATCTTCTGACTTCCACTATCAGTATTAGTAGAGAAAGATCCTCTGATCTTCCGACTTCCATCATCAGTATTAGGAGAGGAAGATTCTCTGCCCTACTGACTTCCACCAGCAGAATTAGTAGAGGAAGATTCTCTGCCCTCCTGACTTCCACCAGCAGTATTAGTAGAGGAAGATCCTCTGATCTGACTTCCACCAGCAGAATTAGTAGAGGAAGATTCTCTGCCCTCCTGACTTCCACCATCAGTATTAGTAGAGGAAGATTCTGTCTGTTAATTTCTGGGTATCATTCCAACAAATGTCCCAAGTAATACATTTTGAACAAGATAGGCTCACTTAAATTGTATTAGTTAATCTACCTGTAAATTAGTGACCACAGTACATTTATTACCTCTTTACAACATCAAGTGACAACAAAGATTTTTTATTACTCAAAGCTCACCATTTTGGATTAAAATTGAAGAAAGTAATTGAAAATTTTACAAACATTTAATCACAGAGAACTTTCCAAATTTCAAACTCTTTTTCTGCAAAAAAAAATGTATTATTAATTTTTAAATTGAATTGTTGAACAATTGGGTTTTAGTTTATGTAATGTGAATGCTTTGCGATAGATTTCTGCTCTCATCCCGTACTTTCAACTGTGTTTGTTACCAGCTTGATCAACCACACCGTAAGAACTCATTTCTCTAGATGCATTTAATAAAGCTTGATTATCAGCTTAAATTACTTTTATACCCACTTACCTGTATTCTCATACAGTAATATAAATCTTTTAATTTGTCAATATCTTGTAACTTTGAGAAAATAAATTAGTCTTTACTCATTAGTATTTTTTTAATTGAACAATATTCACTCAATATACATCTTTCAGTCATTATTAACAGAGTCCAACTAGTGTTTTCATTGATAAATTAATACATATGCTGAACTGTAATTAATTATAAATATACCCATCAATGACAAAATCTGTAAGACTTTCCAAGACAGACTAATTTATTGTAAGAATTATTGTTGGACTCTGCCCAGCATCTCATAACTGATCTGACAAGCTGAATAAAAAGATTCTAAGAGTTGAAATGGAAAACTTGTCTTGGCTTCACCTTAAAACAAAATAAGTACTTAGTTAGCTTTTTCACATATACCAGTAAGATCTTTAAAATTGCTTTAAACACAGAAAAAACCAAGACCTCTTAAGTGGAAGACCTGGACAGTGAGTGATTTGTAATGAAGAGGGGGAAAATGAGGCTTTCACTCTTGCCTAAATCACCACAGAACACTTTGAAAATTGTACTTCATATAATTTAACCTACAACTGGCAATGGTGAATTTCTATACTGACAAGGCATTTTTTGTTTCTTTTCATGTTATATTTCAAACATTCTATATATTAAATGGGTTGTCATAACTAACCCATCATGTTGCATACTGTTTTATTCTGAAGAAAAAGCCTGTATATTTTATATCACCATTTTATTAAGTTTTTGTAACCCTTTAGACAAACTCAGGTGTAGAAAAAAAGTTTGCCCTTAAACGAAAAAAATTTTAACATAAACCACATTAAGCCAAGGAAACTAAATATGAGTAGTTTGAATAATGCTCCAGTCTTTCTGGAAAGGAACCGAGATTTTAAACACGGCGAGACTTTCATAAGCGGTCTACACTCTTTATTCGATCGTCATTATCAAACGATTTCGGTATATTACCAAACTTCGATATTATATAAAAGTCTACCCGCCGCTTATTAAGTCTATACCCTTAAACACTAACATGGGCTACTTACAAAAGATATATAGCCTAGGCCTAGACCTACATAAATCATCTGAATATATGAGAACATAATTTTTACTTGTAATAGGAATGTTACTGTATTTTACATGATAATTAAATAAAATATTATGTAAAATATTTGGTTTCGGTTAGAATTATTATTGAAATGTGTTCAACATTCATACTTTAATAGAAAGTTTGGAAATTATCTTTAAAAAATAATTTTTCCTGATTTTTAATATCACTAAAAATAAGAACGTGATAGATACAGATGAGTTTAATAACATATCTCATTATAAAAGGTAGCCTATATCTAGGAACGTGTATTACTCTACGCTACAAGAAAAAGTTCAAGCCCCAGGGTAGACCAACCCTTAGCGGGTTAAGAGCATAATCATCTTGATAACGAATAATAATATATTAGTATGTAATGTTAGGCTAATTACCCTTTTCTTAGCTGATGCAAGCTTCTCCGCTCTTCGTAATTCTGCCATGTTGGAACCTGGATCAGATGTGGATGTCTGGTTGGATTATTTGATAGCTTCGTTTACTCTCAATTCGCTTGCTGTCGCTCGTCTCGTTCACAAGCTGTTTTTGACAGACAGACGACAGGCAGTGCCAGATGGGAGCTCACAGCAGCTGGTTTTACAAGACTCACGTGTCTCATTCGCTTTGGAAATTATATTAGCCTGTTACAAAATATTGTTCGTATAGTATACAGTACAAAAGAATGATACGTGATATTTATCAGAGCAAAATTTTAGTATGAGCTAAAAGGTTTGAAAATACTATACCTTTTAAACCAGTATGACTGTATTAAAAAGGAAATATAAGGTATAAAACCATTTAAACACTTTAACTGAGCATCATCGAACGTATATACCATAAAAATACTTCTGTATATAGTTCATCTGTAACTTTTTTATAATATGTGTAAAATATTAAATTCTACATTATATATGCCTTCTTTATATGTATTTCTTTTCTTGTAATGTCATACGGTATGCAATAAGTAAATAAATGATCATATACATAGGAATCAGTTTGAACTATTAAACAAATTTTAAATGATCATTAACTAATTTTGTAGTCAGGCAAATATAACCTCATAACTCAGCAAAAAATTTGAGATTTTTTATGCAGTAATTAGTTTTAAAATTTCTAGACAAATTGTGTCTCCAAAGGCTACAAATACGTAGCTTCTTACTCTGATAAGGAAAAGAAAAAGTTTAGCTCAATGTAGCTTCATGTCGTTTACCTTGTATGTATATGTATATATATATATATATATATATATTATATATATATATATATATATATATATATATATATATACATATACAAAGCGACGTCAAAAATTCAACACAATAAAAATCCTGAAATATTTTGGCATTATTGTGGACAACTATTTTCAGTCAATAAATGTGCCATGACTGCAATTCAACATCTTGAAATATTAAAGATTGTGTTAGCAGTTTTCAACTTTTTTTGACACATTCGAGGCAGTCTTTGACATTTTAATGTTTGTAAATATAAACTATTTTACGCAGAACTATTATTGTAAATACATTATTCTATATTTGTATCGAGAAAAAACTAAAAAAAATAAATCATCTTGATATAAAATCATAAAGCTATCTTTCGTTATTTAAACAATATCCATTTAAAATTTGTAAATTCAAAGGATCTTTATAGTAATGAGCTAGAAACACCTAACTACTTTAGATCTCTTTGGCATACAAGATACCTCTTTGGCTTAACTCTACGGCAAGAGCGTGGTTTACAATTTCTCCACTAGGTAGCAGAAGCTTCCAGATATAATAAGGAAATTAAAGTATTTTAATATAGAACCTCATCATGATATTTACAATTCTTCTGCGTTCACGATTTTTGTACGTGGTCTATTTCTATGTATCACAAAATAATATTTAGCACTAAAATGATAAATAACTGTGGTAAAAATGAAACTTTTGCTCGGATTTTCATATATGTAAGTATGCAATCATATTGAAACTCTGTTCTAAAAATTATTATTTAGAACGTATTTTGTCGATTGTTAAACATTTCAGAGTGACTGTAATATTACAAATGTATACTACTATTGGATTTTTTGTTTCTGTAATTTATTTTGTCATGTTGGCAGCCATTCCTTGGTGCATACCTTAGTTCTCAATTCTGCCGTTCTCAGCGCGGGGATAGCGCTCACAGTCACCTCTTTTAAATGGCGAAGGCCGTTCACTGATTGGTTGATAAGTAGGCCGTGACGTCACCAGAACGGAAACTTACTTATATGGCTAGTGTTGACATCAGCGGCCATTCCAGTTTATGCTCTCGCGTCGTGTGGTTGTGATTGTGCTATGAAGAGAAAAGTTTAGAGTGAGTCATCAAGGAAGTTACTCGAAACAGTCAGTGTTGTTTAAAGTGTTCATGCTGGATATGAGTTAAGTAAATTAACTCGAACTTAAATTTATATTGTTTAGTTGTGTTTTTGTGAATTGTTTCTTTACATCAAAAGTAAAATCTATTAACCTCAACATAGACACTATGGCAACAGATGCTCAAAGGTTAATAACAATTTCTCTCACCAAGATTGCTCAGTCACGCTCTCAAAGAGGAGGTGTTAGCCTGCATAAGAATTTACTGGTGGCAACTGTTCTCCAAAAAGCAAGGTTCATCTTCATGGAAGAAGCTTTCAACATGGTCAACGGTCCTTCTACTTCTGCTGGAGGATATGCTGCAAGCACACCAGAGGTTCAGGAGTACAGCTACATCGATGACGACAATTTGGTTGCACTAACAGCAGAAGAAGCTGGTGTAGGAGTCTCTTCTTCACAGCCTTCCTCTGAAGCAGAATCTGCATCAGGTGATTTGAGTTTTTTACAATCACCCATCACTTATGTAAGATGTCCTGAAGCATTGGAAGCAAACAAAGAAAACCATGCGCCTTCACCATACTGCCCTCAAACTGGAGAAGCTCCAACTTACCTTGATTTGGATAAGGCACCTAGAGAACAAAGTGTTGTAATCCTCAGAGAGAGATCTTCCCCCTGTTCATCTTCAAGGTGCCTGAAAAGAAGAAGAGCTGTTGCTGAGTGGGAAACTGAAGAAGCAGTACTCTCAATTCTTCCGAAGAGACATAAGTCAGGTCTGGAGCACGAGAGCGGTGATGATTCCGTTTTCTTGGACGATTCGACTCTGCTGTCCGACTGCGAAGAAGTAGGTGATGGAAGTTCGACAACTATGGAAATAGACCGCATCACAAGTTTGGTTTCCATATTTAGTTTTGGTGGACTGAGTGCAACTGCTGGTGGAAGTGCAACCGACCTGAGTACGACTTCAGGACTGGGTAAGCTGACTAGATCGACTTCAACACCTGACCTCTGTTCAGCACAAGCAAAAGAAAGCGTTGATGCATTACAGCAAAGGCCTTTCCTTGCTATGACAGTATAAATATACATTAATTGACGATATTTGTAAATTATTTTAATTTTAAGAATTGTCCATTTTTCTTAAATGTAGAGATTTGTTGTTAAAGTATGGCCTATTTGGACAGTCAGTCTTGTTAATAAATTATTAAAAATTCACTAAATTAAAGTGAATATAATGTTTCTTACTTTGTAATTTTGCTATTTGTACTTTAGTTTTAACAAATAACTGAGGTTTTGAATCAAATTCAATCTAATTTACTAGGCTACCTGATTAATGAATATCCTAGGTCTTAATCTAGGACTAACAAATATTTCAATGCTAAAATAACTTTATTCATTTAGCTCAAATGTGCTGATCTAGTGATTAACCTAGGGATATTACTGTCCAAACTAAATACTTTTACTAGGCCTAGGCCTATTATTGTAATTTTTTATTGAAAGAGGAACCAATTGATCAAAACAAAAAGGAGAAATTTATTTTATTTAAAATTTAATTCTTTTAGATATTATTAGTATGTATAAAGAAAATTAGCTGATGCCAAATCCTCTATAAATGTATCTTATTGTTTCACTACAATTCAATAATGACACACTGTACGTTTTTGAAGCTGTATGAGTGTAGTCTATTTATTCCTGTAGTGAAGTTGAACATAAAGAAAGCTCTATACAATAGTTTTATTACTGTGTTTGTTTATCCATGCTTGTATGAGCGTAAATGTTTCAAGGTAGGCCTAGAAACGAAATCTTTTCATTTTAATGAAATGCTGGACTGGCCGCCCATCGAAGTTACCAACGGGCCTTTACTTTTATACAAAGTTAAATCCTTTAAATATTTTTGTATTTTGGTAATTCTACCAATGTGATATAAGTGAGAATATCTTTTTTTTATTGCACATATTTTATATTGTTCTGAAAATATGTTATTGTAAATAATTCTTGTACATAAAAGTAAATGTTTTATTGTAACGTAGCTACATAAATATCCAGATTAATATATCTGGTAAGGGGAGCAGAGGCCAAGAAACTCGTAGTCAGTTGAGGATGTTGCCAATTTCGTCTTAGGTCCAGTAAATTTTCTAAGTTTTTATCATGATACTTAATTGGTGGCCTTTGCGATTTACTATTGTTTTTTGGGAAATTGTCAAAGTAAAAATATCCAAACTTGTTTTCATCCTGTCGTAACTTAGTGACTTTATTCTGTTGAAAGTCACTATCATCTTTACCTTATATTTTTTATTGTTCTAAAATTTGTAATGTTTCACTATGTTTTTACTGTTACTACTGTTAGTTATATAGGTGACATTGTTTACTATTCTGAAAATAATATCAATTAATGTTGAAATTCATTAAAAGAAATAACGTTTTTATTTAAGACAATTATTTTTTTGTACTTGTGTTGACATGCACAATTTTGTATAAAGTTCAGCTCTGTTTTAAGAGACTGTTGTGTATTTTTGTAAATAAACTGATATGATTTGCTATATTAAATAAAAAATGACTATCCTGAATGTTTGTTTTAATTTTCCTTGGTCTCACAATTGTATTATTTAAATGTAGCATTTGACAGAGACTTCTGTATTTTTACGGTAATTTGGAAATGAAATATGTTGGTAAACATTATTATTCTTATTTTTAGCCTGAATAAATACAAGTGTAAAATATAATTTCATCATTAATAAGCTACTTAATATTTTTTGATGGAGGCATGCTGAAGTTATTAGCACCTTGACTATTAAGATATTTGTTTTAATTTTTACAAAACAATTACTAAAAGGAAACTTGAGTAAAATAAGATCACTGGGATCAAACTTAACAAACTTGAAATGTCAGTCGGCTGTCACGAAGAAAGAAGCAGCAACAGGAGAATTGCATAAGAGGTAAGTATTTTTTCCAGTTGTATATCCTACACATTTAAGAATACACAAGCAGTCAAACTTTTATCTGTATTACATATCTACAAACAATATTACTTCTGTGATAACATGTAATATTACTCTCGCTTTCTAAATTAATTCTACACTCATATTTTGTCACCTAGTCGAAACGATTCAGTTTTAAGCAAGTAAAACCACTGCAACAAAATTCATAAAGTACGATATAGAAAATGGTTTTGAAATGATCAGCATAATCTGGTGTGATCTTGACATTTTTGTGAATGGCTCCAATAAACTTCAACAAAGCACTAGTTTGCTCAACGCATGCAGTAGGGGAGTAAATTCACACAACTATTTTGTTAATAGTAACAAAATTAAATTGAGGTGCTGATTTCTACTGAGATTATGTGGTTGTCTTCAACACTCCATTAACTCAACATCACTAACTTACTAAATAAAAACCCAGATATAACAGAATCGTACTTGGAAGTTTTATCCTGGCCTCTTACAATTTTATTTGCATCATAAGCGCGCACAGAGTTCATTATTTGTAGGTGCCTGACATACCATGGGGTTTTGGGGGTATTCCAACAGAAATGGGGGGGAAATGTTTGAAAATTGTGAATTTATGAATTTTGAAGCTTTTATAATTATTGTTTCAAAACACAGAACTCTTGTAAACCACAGCACTATTTTTCAGTGAGCTATTGTAGAATACACCATTTAAGTGGTGGCTAGGAGGGGCAGTAGGAAATAGGACAGAGAGGAACAACTAATTATAAACATAACAATATAAATAACAAAACCCGGCATCGGCGAGCTAAATAACCTAACTCTTGTACTTCAATAATAGTATAATTTTTGTACCAAAGTTATATAACAAAAATCTCAACTTATAAGCAGGTGCTTGTGTACCTATAGCACCCCCCCCCCCTTCACCCATCATATGCACACCAGTGGTCTGCATGTTTTTAAAATCATGTATAACTGAATTTCTTTTATTAGTCTCTTGAGCTTTGAATGATCTAAGTTCCTGTACTGTAGTGCAAAGTCACTTTTATCTGATTGTCCATAAACAACCTTGATTCTTATATTTAAACACTTCAGTTAGTAGTGTGAGCTTAATTTAACTGTAAAACTGTTGCATTCACTTCAGTACATATTTACAAGTACAGTACCTCCACACTTTTCATTCGATTTTATGTTTAACTAAAACTTAATGGCCCAGGCATAAACAAAAAAACTGCATAATATGGAAAAACAAGTTTTAATTTTAAAGCACTTTCATCAGAATGCTATATGACAACTTTACCATAATTATAAAGGCATTTTCACACAAAAAGACAAGAAATTAAATGTATATTGACATAATTTTTACCTTGCTACATTCTACTAATTTTCTCTCATCATTTGGTTATTCAAAAGTAATGCATTTTCTTACTTAAAATGTTAACGTTATATTTCATAAGAACTATGAGTTTATTTTTTTATGATCTTTTGGGATAAAACTATTCACAAATAAGTTTCTAAGGAGGGGGCTGCAAATTATTTCTGCCTAGGGCCCCAAGAAAGAACAATCCACCACTGATTCCAAGCTCTCACCAAATGAACTAAATGGTAAAATAAATTAAAGTGGTAAATTTTTATTTTTTTTTATTTATGAGTTATGGTAAGTTTATTTGTGCAAGATGGTTGTTAAGAAGTTTAAGGGAGTTGGTATGGTTATTTGCAACCATTTTGTGGACTAAAACTTAAAAGTTAAATGAAGTTTAATTTGAACAAGTTTCAGATTAAACCCAGAATACTCATGGCTACTTTAAACAATATATTTTTCTGGGAAAATTGATTTTTTCCTTCATAACTTTACTACACTTTGAGATAAAAAAAGCGTGTTAAAAAGAGAAGTAATTTTAACTTAATGGATGCTAAGGAACAATTTGGAATATTTTTACTGCTTGCATATGAAAAATAAATTTATAAATATATTTTGTATGTACAAAATATATTTATATTCAACTTACTATTATGATTGTAGTTCATATCACAGCTGCATATGTCCTAAATAATCCATCAAAATGTTATAGCTGTGGCTCTGATAGATTTTTATTTAAGAGGGAATGGTAACTCAACATTTGTAATTAGGAGGATTACTGTTTCAGTATTTTAAGAAAACAAAATTTATCTTTATCAATAGCTCTTATTTTTTTTTTTTAAATAACTATGATTTGTTCAGGGTTTAACTAAATATTTTTTTCAAATTGGACTTCATTTATTTACTGTGAAATTTTTAAGTTTGTTTGCAAGTAACCAAACTGCCTCCTTAATTACTGGGGGCTTTATATATATTGAATTAATTCGAGATGTGCCATTGCACTGTGTAGTTTGATTCTTCTTCCCAAATTAAAATTTCGTTAGGGTTGAGATTCTTAATTAAAATTTTTATTGAAACAATTATGAAAAATTCAAGCAGCATTTAATGTGCAAAGCTAGAAATTGATTTTTGTGGAAGATCTAAAGATAAATAGTGATTTTTTTCAATCCTAGGCGATAAAACATTGGACATCTCGGGGAAGGGGCAATTTTTGTTATTTATTTAACAAAATATACTAAGCCAGTTCTAAAAGAGGACTTTCTTTCTTTTACACAGAAAAACACATTTTTTACAGATATTTCCTACATTGGGCTTAGATATGACTAAACTCGTTGGCCAAGGCTATGACGGATGCTCCACATTCAGCAGACATATAACTGATGTCCATCAAATATTTCAGCATCTGTACCCAAAGGCTATATATATTCACTGTACGTCACAGGTCAAGTATGGTTGTGATTCACTTATCGTTCCTTGTGTAGGAAACTGTCCTGGCATTGTAAATGACTATCAAACATTCTTAGGTTAGAGATGCATTGAAGACCAAATTTCTAATCTAGTACAAAAATAGGGAAACTTTGGGATTGTGCGAAACTAGGTTCTTTTCAGCGGCAGGGTGCCATCAATACATTTTTGGAGCTCATTCCAGCTATAATATCCACTCCTCAAGAGTTTTCTGAAAATAACAGGGCAGTATCATCATAAACCACATATCTTCTCTCAGGGATTGAAGAGTAGTTTTTCATTTCACTTGTTGCGAATTTTTATTTAGCTCAACTTTATCTTTATCAAAGTACCTTGAACAAGTCGAAAGTGAGTTATCAGCCATAAACTATGGTGATGATGTGATAAATACCTTACAAAGTCTACGTCAACTAATAAAAAAAGGCAAGGAAAATGACTGAAGCCTTTTCTGCATTATTCAAGAAGGCACAACAAACCTTGATGAAAGATCATTTTGATATATAAGTATTCCTCGACAAACAAAGAGAGACAATACCCCTCACATCATCGCAGAAGATGAGTATTACTTTAGAACAGTATCCATACCATGCATAGACACGCTGATTTCTGGTCTTGTATATCGGTTTGGTGCAAATTAACCACCGTAAATGCCTTTGATGTATAAAGTCGTTAACTACCCTTAAGCTATTTTATGAGATGGAGATATTTTAAATCACAATTAATTATTGAATTTGAGTGCCTGCTGTGGTGTAGAAAATAGTGTGATGCGCAAGACAATGATAAACCAACCAAAACAAATTATGGCCGTCTTGGATAGCTATGATCAACTATTCTACTCTAATGTCAACTACTACATTAGAGCTAGTGGTTTACATTAAACTACTATAGTATCTACAGCTGAAGTTTAGAGATCATTCTCGTCACTGAAGAGGATAAAAACATACCTTTCAAATTCCATGAAAAATGATCGACTTACGAGATTAGCCCTATTATCAGTGCATTACCCAGTTTCCATAACAGCAGACGAGGTACTTGAGATGGCAAGAACAAGGACGAGAAGAATTTTATTGTAAGGTGAACTCAGGTTACTTGTTTACTTCAAATGTTTGAACCAAATAAAATGTCATTCTAATTTGAATACAGTTTAGTTTACAAGTTTTTGATTGTTCAGTATTAACCTTAAATTAATAAAGGGTTTCATACAGTAAATAGTTGCCAAAAAGTAGTGTTTAGCCATTGTATATATATATTTTTCAATTTTCTGAGAGAGCACTCCCGGACCCTCCTTTTTGATGGTTATAACCCCCTCCCCCCACTTCTTTGAAAAAATTGAATCCCTGCTGGGGTAAAACAACTTTTTTTGCTATACAACTTGGGCTATGCATACCGTCAGATTACTTTAAACATACTACACTCGTAAAAACCATACGAAAAACAGAATTTAAATCTAAACTTTACCGGCAATTGATTTCTTTATATCATAAAGGGGCCAACTCGATAAAAAAATAACCACGAATAAAAGAATAATTCAACTACAAACTAGATAATATATAAATAAACTCAATCTCAACAATTTACCAATGAATCATTTGATATAATTTTTTATCTAAATTGCAATAAAGGGGTCAAAATTACCACAAAAATGAGCTACAAAAATATTTTCAGGAAAAATAGTTATTTTCCTTAACGTATCTGCTTAACCAAATAAAAATTAAAGTCATGACAATATGTGTGACTGTTAGACTTTTAAACGTCTTGTTTTATAACTTAATCATTTCTGTTCTATACGGATATGTAGCCATGTCATCTTTATGGGAGTGTTTTTATATTATTTATTGCGAGATTACACTCTGCCAAATACTACGGCATTTAAAAACATCGTGCACACAATTTTGAAGGTTTGGGAGGTAGCTCTGTAGATTTTAAACATTTCTGAGGAACTATTCACTTTGATTAGTTTTCATGGTTTTGCCTGGAAAATCTAATAATTTTATAAAGTTCTTGTTTTCGGCTTTTCAACTCACACACATTTTTTGTCAAAGTTACATTGTACGAGTAATTTACTAATTTTAATTGACTTGCTTGTTTCCTATTGAGTAGTGTGTACCATTTATATTAAATAACAGAAAGAGTTGCCACATCACAGAAATCCTCGGAAATTACCGAATTATTAGGGTAAAACTATAGCTTTCGAAAATTGCACAGAAAAACTAAAAATATTCTCTTTACTAGTGTTTTTACAAAAATAATCTTATATTTTCTTCCTTTATTAAAGTTAGAACGTTTCTATGGTCACCATTTTGAAATGGTGTTTTTTGAAACTCTTTTAACGACGGTTTTAATAAGACTATAAAGTGTGCAATATTTGAATATAGTAACTCTATTTGATTTAAAGATGTGTTTTTCTTAAAAGCCCCAAACTAAGCACTGTACATATTTTATATGATGTTTCTCACTTATTTTGACTTGAAGAATCAAATTAAGTATGATAGAGTAATTTATTGCCATCTTGCACTATTTATTTTTCTTGTTAAAATACATTACAAAGCGGTTTTCAATACTTAATTTTCAAAATACTTAAGGTCAACCTTGAACCTTCTCGCCTACTGTCAGCTAAAATCTCCTCTTTGTCCAACATTACCATGTGTCAGCCCTACTTACAAATAGTGTTCAGAAGTGTCATAGTTCTTTAAAACAAGGCATCTACTATATTTAAACGACTAAAATAAGGCCGTAAAAGTATTTTAAACTTATTTAAATAATATAAAAACACCACAAGTGATAGTCTCAGCTTATCAAATAAATCTAAGGTAGTTGAAAAAGTTGTACACGTTCCCGAAATACCGTTCCTGGTATGGAACTGTCCAAAGTATAAATTGGACAAACGCCCTGGCCTCTTTTACTGGTTGAACAGATTATCTTGGCTTTATCCGGAAATCTTTTAATCTAATGATTTTAAAATCATTTATGCAACGTAAATGTTTATGTGATAAATATTGTACGTGTATAATTATAGTAGTGGTAAATTAAGTAGAGTAATTTCCATGAGCGTCTTGTTTAAATGTTTATAGCGTTTATTTTCTGTGCTGTGGAATGGATTGTTACGTATTAAGTGGTTTAGATATTTCTAAACATGTGATTAAGTCAATAACTTTTTAGCGGTTGAAAATTACGGTGTTGTAAATGGTTCGGTGGCAAAGGAGAGGTGTAATGGAGTAGGGGGATGTACAGTACAGCATTACAAACATGCTGAGAGAATAGACCACAGAAGGAACATCGATAGCCGATGTTTAGTGTTAAAGTTTACGCGGTTTGCGCAGAGCCAGGCCAGGGTCGATAGGAGTGCGCCACAGCTTGTAAACAGCGTGCAGCGCATTCCCGCGCGTAGTAAGTTACGTTCTCCCACCCCACCGCCAGACCTACCCCAACTCCAGGGCAGCCAACTGCTAGCTGCTGTTTGCCGCCTCTTTCTGGCTCATTCAGTTCTGCCACCACCACCGACGCGAAAGTCCTTCAACGACTGCAACTGCAACCCACCCAGCAGCGCGCACTGGCATTATACATACATAACCAGTCCGCTTCACATTGTAAGTCTTCACTCACTCCGTAGTCGTCTTCTGGCTGTGTGAGATGACTCTGGTGTTGAAAATCCCTTATTGGGGAGCTATATGAAATCTTCAAAACACACTGTGATTATTTATACGAAATTACTGGCAATAATTCATACAGATGTAAACAGAGTTTTAGAGGGCTAATTTTTTTAACTCTCGTGGAAAATCGGATTTCAAGCTGACAATCACAGAAACCGAGCAAGAAACAGTGAAAGTTAACGTTAGATTGTCAAATAGCTATGAACTAATAAGCACCATGTACACTAACTTAAATTATAAGATGTTATCAATGAACGCCGTTAACCAATGTCTGTGATTCTTAAAAAGATTAAAAAATGTTACGTGCCATTTTAGCGTGTCTCAAAATATTAAATAAATGGTAAGGGTTAGTGATGACAAATCGACCAAAATTATCAAATTGGGCCAGCGTCCATTCTCTAATCGAACTATCATAGTTTTCCATTGTTGTTGTAACTACAATCATTTCTCAACTATAATATTATATTTTTATACACAAATACAATTTCTTGATATTACACATTTCGACACATATCGTCATTTTGTGAATTTTACAACTGTTGAATACCAAAGTCGAATATCAGACCACATCAAAAGTTTATACATTCCTGTAATAGTGGATAAATAAAACTTAGACCACTATTGTGTGAAATCTGTAAGGAAACAAGCGAATTAAGGTACTAATCAATTATATTGCAATACTGATGCAGTCAGCATAAACAAATATTTTGTTCACTTGTTTTTTGTCAAACTGTCATAGTCCACCCTACACCACCAGTGCGACTACCGCCAGTATTTAATAACTATCCTGATTAGTCTGTCAAGGACTAATGTACCCCCACTGACTTAAAAATACACTAACTGGTGAGTTAGTCAGAGGACCGGTAGCCTATGTGGTAGGGCTTGTAATTTGAGATAAAATTATGCTTTAGCACCAGACTACAAGATTTGAATAGTTTAAATTGAATGTGTCAAAGATTCTGTGAACTTGAAAATAGTTAAGGATTTTTAAGAATGTTGCTTTATTGTATACGAAATATGTCAATGGATACTAAAAATAAATGCACGGAAGGGCAAGTAGATGTTCATGAGGGCAACATCTCAAACTACCTGAGTCCACAACTCAGTCGATGTCGTATTTCAATAACAATTACGACAAATCGATTAAGAAAAGGATATGAAAATAATGACTTATTTCTCACTGTTTATGCAAGCAGGGTATATGTAATAATTTCTTAGAAATGAAAACTGCCACGTCATCAAGTTATGTGGCAGCTATTTAGAAAAAAAATGAAATATAAATGCACAAAAACAAAATAGCCAACAGTCTTAGAGTCCAGTAACACAATAACTAAAGTATTTAGCTCAGTGGCGTCAACTACAGTTTTAACAAATATACACTAGTATTAAGGAGGATAAACGATGAATACAAATACATATAGTAAAATAAAGAGCAGTGTTAGGACAATGTTTTAAATCATGTTTATAATAATAACCAGACTATATTACAAAGATTATGAAAACTGATTGATTAGATATTTGCACTAGTGCAACACTTCCTTAAGAAATTCCAAGCTGTCATGCTCGAGTAGTAAGTAAGCTTCTTGCAAAATTTTGCCAAGTTCTGAATCATTTTAAGATGCTGGGGCAATTTATTAAAACACTTGGGTTCAGCATACTGGAAGGAATGTCTGAAAATGGATTTATTAACCTTAGGTAATCTAAAAATCCGTTGTCGAACCAATAGAATCTGGAACCAATCCAAAAATTAAATCAAGACCCAGGAGGTTGCAAATCTTCATTGGTCCTGACTTCCAACTCTTGAACTGCCTTAATTACTGAAAGAGTCTAAGTAAAAACGGCCCTTTCTCCGATTCATTCAAGTGAAGGCTCTTACACAGTACATCATTGACTCATATTGTGGACTTGAGGGATATAGATATCGTCACTGAGGACCTCAAGATTTTTTTTAAGGAGAAGCCGATCCCCTTTTGAGCCTTATTCTGCCCGTCCTCATGGGTCACTGGCCTGTGCGAGGTTCTTATCAAACAGAATAAGGGGGAGAGTAGATACAGTACAAGGTCGATGGTACTGAGAAAAAGTACAAAGGTCACAGACAGGATTCAAACCTGCGCTATCTCCAACTCATACTCAAATTCCAACGCCTTAGACCGCTCGGCCATCGGCAGTCGCAATTCGCTATAGCTAAAGAAAGAAATGAAATGCTAAAGACAATTCAGGAGGTCAAACGTGTTACTATGTCTTGCACAGCCAGCTAGAAGCCTGCCTGCAAGATTTGCAGACATTGGAGAGCGGCTGGGCGATGTGATGTCAGCAGCCCGGCCAATGACCTCCTCCTGCCCGGTCTATGGTCTCCCACCTCCCGCTCACCGCACCGGCTTTCGCGAGTCGACTGCGGAGATATCTCTGACGCGAGTCGGCCTCCTGGAGTCACTCCTCTGCGGTAGTGAGTGACCCAGCGCCATCCAGGGGGAAACCCTACGCGGCTCCCAGTGAGCTTCGGAGTTCCCGTTCCTCGAAATGTGCGCAGATCCGGGATTTCCGCAAGCGCAATTTTTTCCAGGATTTTCATCCTTAAAAAGAAGCAGTTCGAAAAATTTCAAAACTGCAATAGAGAGAGTCGTGCAGGCCAGCTTTAAAAAATCTGAAACTGCTGACATTTGACATTGCCTCTACATTTTGGAAACGTGTCTTTTTCCAAATCCTAACGCGAACACATAATAGGTAGGGGTTTACACTCTTATGCAACTAGTGGCAGGGACGACTAACTGGGAGACACAGGACGGTGGCTCACGAGCGTTTGCCGTCTCAGGCAGGAGTTCGAATTGTCAATAACTTGCCGAATTCTATCAAAAGTGTCCCCATGCTGAAGGCACTCAAAACTCGTCTAAAAATAACATTGACTACACACGCGTTCTACAGTATAGACGAGTTTATGGCACACAATTGGGAGACCTCTCAATTGGCTGACTGACCGGGGAAGTGGTGGATAAATTCGAATGAATGAGAGAGAGTGAACGCAAAAATTGTACGTTTGAAAGGGACTTCGGTGTTAGAATGAATGGAAAATTTAGCTATATAACTTAACGATTGTTATAACATTGGTTTTATGTTTTACGCAATTCATCATTTATTTATAGAACAACAAGTTTTAGTTGCAGGTAGTCACGTGACTATTGACGGGATGTAATTCAATACGATACGTTTTGTAATTGAGAAATAGATGGAGTGTCGAAGACAAATATTGGTTCTAATACTCTTGGATTAATCGTCATTGAAATTGTAGTACTGAACGTACTTTGTGAAATTCCTAAAAGGAGGACTTTTGGATTTGAAAAGGGGGACATTAAAGCAAAAAGGAGGACAGTATTAAACTTTGCGAAAAACATTCTTCTATACATTATTAAAAAACCCACATTATAAATTAGCACTGTATTTGAACACGGGCAAAATGTATGTTCCAATATAGTACTAATTGAACATAGTATATATTATGTATGTTTAATATAATGCAAATAAAACACTTGAATTGGATTTGTTTTGACATATAAATAAAAAATGAAATATTATTAAAGAATACATTGTTTATTATTTGAGGTTATTACTTTTGTATGTGGCATCAGATTGAATTATTATTGTTAAAATTTTTCTCTTTAACTTTCAGAATTATATTAACAATAAGTGTTGACTTTTGAGGTTGAAAAGGAGGACATTATTAAATATTCTTAAAAAATTCGAGAAAAACATTCATTTATATACATTGTTTTAAAAAAACATTATAAACTAGTACTATATTTGAGCATTTTATAATGCAAATAAACGCTCAAATTGGATTTGTTTTGACACATAAATAAAAAATGGAGTATACTATTAAAGAATATTTTAATGGATAAATTTATTATTTTGGGCTATTACTTTGTATGTGACATCATATTGAATTAATTATTGTTAGAAGTTTTTTTCTCTTTAACTTTCAGAATTATATTAACAATAAGTGTTGACTTTTAAGGTTGAAAAGGAGGACATTACGGCATAAAGGAGGATAGTATTAAATATTCCTATAAACTTTCGAAACACATTTTATGTATACATTATTAAAAAAAACTCACATTATAAATTGGTACTGTATTGCTTGTAATGCAAATAAAAAAACTCAAATTGGATTTGTTTAGACACATCAATCTAAACATAAAGGTAATTCTTGTTATTAAAGTGTAAATTGAAAAACAGTATTATTTGAAGCTATTATTTTATGTGACATAATATTGAGTTAATTATTGTTAGATTTTTCTCTTTAAAAATGATAATTGACTTGAACCCAAATGCTATTATAAATAAATGTTGTAAAATAATTGGAATTAATTTATTGCATTGATTCATTACTTTATTAGTAAGCTACACTAGCAGCCATAAATAAGAAATTATCACTGTAACAGAAAAATATATAATGTATTATAAAAAAAATTCACATAATTATCATTCATAACACATAAACAGAAAATTCAAGGGGTAGTAGCGCCAGTGCAGCTGAGTGGATAGAAACAACAGTGAGTCAGTGACACTACAGACAACACTCAACATACAACTGAATCTAACAGCAGTTCACATGCCATGACATTACGTGTGCGCTGCTATAATGTTTCATGATCTATCTTCGGAAATCGGAAGAATGTTTAATGTGATGCTACTATTTTAGAACATTTAAACGTCCGCCAAAAAGCCGGACATTGAAATAATTTTCAAAGGCCGGGAGGACATGTCCTCCTAAAGCCGGACGTTTGGTCACCCTGTCTGTACGTAAACTGTGCTTAAGAAACAGCCTATGAAATTATCTTTAATTTTCTACATACAAAGTTATTTAGGGATAACGTAAGTCATGAGAGCTCTGTCTGTACGTAAACTGTGCCTAAGAATCATCCTATGAAATTATCTTTAATTTTCTACATACAAAGTTATTTAGGGATAACGTAAGTCATGAGAGCTCTGTCTGTACGTAAACTGTGCCTAAGAATCAGCCTATGAAATTATCTTTAATTTTCTACATACAAAGTTATTTAGGGATAACGTAAGTCATGAGAGCTCTGTCTGTACGTAAACTGTGCCTAAGAATCAGCCTATGAAATTATCTTTAATTTTCTACATACAAAGTTATTTAGGGATAACGTAAGTCATGAGAGCTATAATTCTTGTAGTGCTCCTGCGTCCCTACAATGATCGTTACTCAGGACCATCCTAACATCCTTTTGTTGTTTGTCTATCCTATGATAACTCTTCACATAAAGGACTGGAGGCTTGGTACTTGGTATACGTATTTCTCTTAGTACAAGGAGGCTTACATTAACTTTTTTTGTCAAAATTAAAAATACAATTCTTACCTTTTTACTTCAGTCTTGATAACCATGATGACAATAGAAAGTCACAGAATAAACGTATCTTTGAACAAACTAAGTCCAGCCATTTCGTTATTTCCCTGTACGTTACATAATAACACAAGAGATCGTGTTATTTTGTTGGATTGGTTGATAAGACTCACGATACGTTCTTTCGGATCCTTCCACAGGATCCTTTCTACAATCAATTGTATCGGTTTATTGACATTCTGATATATTATTCTTTATACATAAAATCTGTCAATACTTTAGGAAAGTGAAAGAACAAAGCACATACCTATTGGCATACCTAGTCGGTAGAAAAGAGGAATTCCTAGAATCCCTATGAATGGTACAATCACACCGGCGGACGGACAGGAAAAGTCGCAACACGCAGAGCTACGTCAGCAGTCCGCTAATAACTCATACGCAGAACCGGGCGGTATTTGCCGTTTACAAACAGCACCCACATCCGCGCAAACACCTCGCACCAATGTGATGACGATAATAGGCGGAAGGGATAAACACAACGCTAATCCAATCATCGAAGACAATTGTGATATCGCTGATGATATTTAACAATTAGTCATTATTTCCTCCTAAAGGTGTAAGAGTATTACTGATGGTTTTAAACAAAATGCAATTAAGTTTTTTGTTATATTTTAGAACAAGAAGCTTAGAAAATTGCACCTAGTCATATAAACACCTTTGCGCTGCTTCCGGAGTGACAGGATATTCCGGATGGGTAAGGTTGGGAGTAGGGGCCACCTCTTGTCGACATCCATGAGGAAATCTTTAGGGCACTAATCTCAATTCATGTCCCCTCGGAAGAAGGGGGGGCAGCTCTGAACCAGTCTCCTCCAGTCAAAGCAGGCAGGGGTGGCACACTCTTGTGTCTAGGCTAGCAAGAACCTTTGACTCTTAGGGAACGAACCCTACCAACTCCAACAGTCATCTCCCGCAGTAGACTAGACTTGTCGAATTACCCTTGCATTCCAGAATCTCGACATTTACGGTTAGTGATGTGCTGCTCCTGGACATCCATAAGGTTGCCCAGATTTAAGTGACACATTGGTTTTCGCTGTGCCTAGTGTGGGTTCAACTAGAAGGTATCAACCAGCAAAAAGAACGCTCCTAGGGGATTCAATTGAGTTTTTTTACTTGTGATTAATAAGTGCAGTACTCCGTGAGCTGTGCCTGGACTCCACAGAGATGATGGGTTGTGAAAGAAGATTAACAAAACAGTGTACATTAATACTGTTATCGAAATTGTTCTCTCTTGCAACCCCCCCCCCTTTATACCCAAATTATGGAACCCAAAGATTTCCTACTTTCTTCTTAATTGAATTAAGAACATCGGCCTTTCAAAGAAAGAGATGCGTCTAAATAATCGTGCAATGAGCTGATTACGAAGAATGTTGTTTCATCCATTCCATGTATAACTTTACTAATAAATGTTGTTCCTATGTATAAGAGGTTTTGGTACCTGAGCAAGAGGATGGATTTCGATCCTCGTGTGATATTTTTTGTAACATATAACGATGACAAATGTGTTTTGTTATTTTAGTTGAAGTTACTTACAGTGTCACCACAGGCTCTCCATCCGCTTGTAGCCCAATCTTTTTGCTTCTTTTTTAGTTCTAGACTTACTGTCTTGTACGTCTTAAATATAACCTAAAGAATACAGATTGAACTGAGTTCTCTGTGGTTGGTCGGTGAGTCTAGACCTATCTTGCTATGATTATCTTAACCTAGATTGTAGTTATGTGTTACGTTCGTAATTCGCGTGAGGAAGAGATCAGATTGCAGTGATCTCGAAAGGTAGTGTTACTGATATTTTGTATCACTGAACGACGGTCAATGTCCGAAAAATCCTGTTCCTTCACAATCTTTGCAACGTCAAAAACAAACTTCAAACAAGAAAGTCTTGGGTTTTCAGATATTATTAATATTATTCCGGTTTAATTACTCGATATTCGTTTTGATGAATTTACGAATTGTTGAATGAAGAATCTTAGAGCATTGGAAAAGGTTAATTTAATATTATTGGTAAATGAATACACATTTTCCAGTATTAATTTTATTCTTGCAAGGCCTTTCTAAATCAATTATTCCATCATAAGGCAACTTCACAAATGAATAAATGTTTACATTTTTCTAAATAATAGATAATAAATTAACATAGATTTATTCATCTGTTAAGTTGTCTGATGATGGAATCATTGATTCCGGAAGGCCTTGCAAGAATAAAATTACTATTGGAAAATGTGTAGCCTATTAATTTACCAGTGATTTTAAATTGCGAATTTTTGTTGTTATGTTTTGATCTTATTAACTTGTTCATTACTGAGAGTGTATTTATTTTTATATTACCAAATTCTAAAATGGTGAAACTGTAAATAAATAAATGAACAACACAGAACAGTTCAGCAACCAAAACAGATGTCAAGGACAACACAGTATGCTAATGTTTAATCCTACAACACGACAGGGCAGAACTTTACATAACCGTGAGAAACTGTTTAGAAATCAAAAATTTAAAAACTTTAACAAATCTTAGAGAGATAGTGTAAAATATTTATTATTTATGCATATAAAAATAGTCACAATATCCTATACTTGTGTGGTAATCCTGGATGTGAACCAACTAGATAAGGTCCGAAGACAAAGTTCAAGCGAGACTCAGGCTACAAGAGGGTCCATCGAGTAGCTTCGTTTTGATTTCAACGTCCGCATAGTAACAATGTATCCAATTTTATCTTTCTTATCGATCAGCCAGAAGTGTTCACAGCTGCAGCGCAAGTAAAAATAAAATCCTTCCTTCTCGATCACTCCGTGTAGCCTATGTCCTGTAAATTTCTCCAACATACAGACATACGGTATGCGATACATCAAGGGTTCTGTGAACTCCAGAGATACAACCACAGTGCCCTGTAATGTACTTGGGTCTGCAAAAGTTCGTTTTAGATAGAAACAGAACAGAGGACAGCTGACTGTGGCTAGCAGATGCCAGGTGCTGCCGAAGCCTCGGGACAGGATACTGCTGCACCTGCCCTGCCTGTAGACAGACGTCTAGCTACGTCCAAGCTAATTACCAAAGGCTAGCTAAGGTTTATAATCTATCATTCTCTAGACGAAGTAAAAATTAAGGAGGTCAATACGTACCAACCACAGATCAAAGAAAGAAATAAACTAGGAATAAACAAACGGAAGTAAAAGAAGTTAGAGCACGTAAAGTAGCTATGGTAGGAAGGGTTGATTCCATTTGAACGTTGAGTTTGGCTCCAGTTCACCTTCCTTTTATTGAAGCGTCTGGAATCTGACG
Source organism: Homalodisca vitripennis (assembly GCF_021130785.1). NCBI lineage: Eukaryota > Metazoa > Arthropoda > Insecta > Hemiptera > Cicadellidae > Homalodisca > Homalodisca vitripennis. The sequence goes on from NC_060212.1 coordinate 118,277,443, forward strand.
CTGACACTGACTTGACTCCTGGAATCTGGAGTCATGTTGGTCTGAAGAGATCCAAAGAAAGCCGGCGACGAAGAAGCTCAAGACGAACCTTTACATCGTTTCGACATCAGACACCTATAAATAGATAAAGTGGCAGTATCATTGTCTCATCAGGTGCACAATCCAGTGCACTTCAAGATGTCGAAAAGATGTAAACGTTCGATTTAAGCTTCTTCGTCGCCGACTTTCTTTGGATATTTTCAGGTTAACATGATTCCAGATTCCAAAAGTCAAGTTTGAGGCGTCAGGTACCAGACGCTGCAATAAAAGGAGGGTGAACTGGAGCAACATTAAAAGTCAGAGCAGTTTCACCAATCAGGAGTGGGGAGAAACGGCATAAGTTACACTCACTAATTCATGAGGTCATGCCTCGCCATGTCACTAGTTCAATTACTGCAAATTATTGCAGTGCCTAAATTAATATTGTGTACTCCCCTACAATGTTTACGGATTTTAGTTAATTTGAGTATTAAATGTATGTAATAACTAGCAGTTACCCGCCGCTTCGTACGCAATTTTGCAGGTTTGTCACCTGTATGAGCACTTCTGGTTCGAGTGAATTATATTTCCGACACCAATGTTGAGTTTAACCGAGAAAATATTATAACACGTGTATATTTATGGTCGTTTAAATTAACTACAGTCTAAATATTTTTTGTTCCATAGTTGGAAGAGAACTAAGAAGAATTTTATATCAGTCTTTAAATTTATAGTAAAAGGGTTTTGTAATATTTTAGAACACTTAAAGCTGGAATTGGTATAAGAATTCAAAAAAAAACATTCCATCAAAATTTCATCTTGTCAACTGCTTTAAACGGAGTCTTCAGAGTCAAATTCTGATCTTATGTTTTAGGACTTTCCTAAAGTAGAATAGTACTTAGTAAAATTATGGTTACTTAGTAGAAAACTCACTATAAATGTAAACAAATTACAAGTAATAAACAATGTTTACACAGAACAGTCGGTCACACTTGACAGGCTTATTCAATTAATATTTCACAACTTTAGAGACCAAGATGGGATTTGTTTGTTTACTTTAAAGACCAGTGGGGCGAAGCCTGAAGGGATTTTCGAAATAAGAATAGGACAATATAATACTCCCCAGGAACTGCAAGGTTGATTAGTTCACGCGTGAAAACAAAATAAACAAACAAAGGCATCCACCAGTTTAGGACATTGGTTTCACCAATTAAACGGTGAGGTTCGGCTTCGTCCTATGAGAATGCCCAGTATATTTCACCTTTGGTGCCAATCTGAACAATATCTACATGTGACCAGATTTTGTGTGATCGTCATTCTTATAATATTTCGATACAGTAACGATTTAAAATAAAATCAGTGTTCATACTTAAAGCTAATGAAATTGCTTGACAAAACATCTGCATGACACATTTCCTAGACACATTATTCAATTGCTTCAATGTTCATTGGTAGACGGTGATTGTCACATTTGATGACAACTCAGGAGGAAATGTCAAGCAGAAGATAGTGATGCACGTTCAGCTTTATCTACTGTTAACAGTGAGTGAGTCAGACGGTGACTCAGCTGACTCACTGACTCACTTCCTGAGCCGTAGAGAGCCGGAGCGCACAATAGCAGCCTCTGTGCTCTGTTGTTCCTTCGGCGAAGTCTGTACACCGCAGCAAGTCGTGTGTTGTATATCTTGCTCATACAGATTCCCGGTACACTAGGAGTTCTACGACTGTGGCGAAATTTCCGGCAGAAGCCCTCGACTAGTCTGGCCTAAATCTGAACGCACAGTTACCGACATACCTTCGTCTTGACAAAAACTACAATTTGAGAATGATCAGATCCACATCTAATCCCAAAGTATCCAGTTTTGTGAAGAGGGAAGATAATTTCAATACTCATTAAATCAGCTTGGGAAGATAGACGTTATCTCCAAACCATAAAGGTAATTTGATAACGTCCACATTTTAAAAATTGAACGAGAAGTCTAGCTTTGTACATACAGGGTGGCGCAAAAGTCACTGGACAGTTGGTTAAAACAAGACTAGATTTATTTGAAATTATTTTTTACAATTTTTTAAAATCCAGCTCAGATGCTAATCGTCTGGTCGATTTTCGAGGACTTTTGGTTACAGCTAAACATACCCGCAATAAATTGTCATCAGTTGAGACTGTTGTTGGGCGGCCAGACCTTGGTGCATCCATAACACATCTATGTTGTTCAAATCTCGTATCTGGTATGTCGTACACTGTTTGTCTAGACGGTGGTTTTGATCTAAAGTGTATTCCCCATTCATTAACAACTGCAGTAGCACCACTTTTATAAAATGTTTTAACGCGAAAATCCTTTCTTCTTTCGTTAACATTACGACTAATGTTTACCAAAAATTCTATTAGAAAAATAATAATTTGGGGACTACAGCTTTAAACACGTGTCACAGATGAACTCACTAGTTCGATTGTTGTGTGTTTCATTGCATTGTATTGCCAACTTAAAAAGGCATAATTACCAACATTTAGTAATACCAACATCACGGACGAAAACTATTGTACAACGTCTTGCCATTATTTTTTTCTTCTTTTAAACAACTGTCTAGTGACTTTTGCGCCACCCTGTATAATCCGTATATATTTGTTAAAAATTAAGTTAAAAACTTGATAAATAAAAATATGGAGGATAAAATCCAAAATGACCATTATAAATGCTGCTGCAGAACCTTCAGTTACAGTAGTTGTGGTCGGCAGGGTTGATTCAATGCCAACGATAAGTTTACCAACATTTCGCCTTTCGCTTTGTGCAACGTCTGGAATCAGACAAAACTCGGTTACTTCGCCGCACTTTGGGTTAGTGTCTAAAGCGTAGTGCACTAAATGGGTGATACTAGGAGAACACCTCTTCATCTAGACTGCACTGGATGGTTTCTGTGTAAACCAGGCAGACATATTTTTATAATCTAGGTGTCTCTGATGTCGGAAGGATGCTAAGAGTTTCTTTGAACGTTTCACACACAGTGTTTCCTCTTCAAACGGATATGGACTCTAGATTCCAGTAGTCAAGTCTGTGACAGTCAGATTTCAGATGCTGCACTTAGCGGAAAGTGAAAGAGTGCTAAACTCAACATTTACACGACTCCAGTTCGTGCACATATGGCAACATTGTATGGCAAACGGCATAATGTATTCTAAAACACTCACATTCAAACTTACAACATGTTCCTACATTCACCTCTCGTCCATCCTTCGCCAATTTCAACCCTCTTCCTGCGCTGGACTCAGTCATCGAATGGGCGGTCTCCCAGTTAAACACCAGAAACTCGTCAACGCTATAGAATGCATTTAAAACCAGAAAGCGCTTCAAACAAGTTTTTAACGTCTTGGGCGTTTGGGCAATTTTCATAGAATTGGGTAATCGGTTGGTAAAATGAACATCTGCCTGCGAAGGCAAGTGCTCATAAACCACCCACCGTTCTGTGTCTTCCAGTACGGTATTTATCTCTGCCTCGAGTCTCATACCCGTGTATGTCACGTCCCCTGGTTAGGGACACACAGACAAAAGTTGTTTCCAAAATGTAGAGACTGGGCAATGTAAACAGTTACAACTTTTTCAATGCTGTCCTGCAACAACTTTGCGATGATACGAATCGCTTTTTTTGCAATATGAACTCTATCAGGAAATGATTGCTTGCACAGGCTTGCCACAACACTACTCCAAAGGAAAGGTGGTATATACAATAACTAATATAGCATTTCGAATCAGTACATTGTATGTCCTTTTACGAATTGATTTGTCTAAAATTGTAATATATTCCAGACACGACATCGCTACTAGTGTATTTTTTTCTTTAGGATTGGAGACAGACTTGCGGACTGCTGGAGTGAGCTATTACAGGAGTACGGAGAGGTGAGAGGGGGGGAGGAGGCAGCTCGCCGGTGTGCTGGCCGCTTCCGCATACTGGACCGAAGGCCGCGGACCGTTACGTAGGTTATACTGCGGCCGGCCAAACTGATTCTGATCTGTCATTGGTTATACAGATACACTAAGTTGCTTATGCGTCCGTGACTTCATTCTTTTGTAACATGTAGCAAGTTGATTGTCTTCGTCACAAAAATTGGGAACAGTGTGAGAACGCGTACAGAGCATTTAAATAAACAGAGTAGTACCGTAGTGGAAATCACAGAGTGAGGCAAAAATATGAATACACCCCAATAACAATGTATGCAAGTAATATAATACCGTCTGGCATCTGGTGAAATCCGCTGCGGCGGCCATCTTGGTATTGGATAGACATTTTTAATGGAAGGGGGTCATTTTGCACATCATTTTGAAGTAGCATTTAGCAGTTATGGTTAAAGTCTGCGGGTTAGAATTTAACTAACTACTACTACAGAAATGAAGATATCTTTGAACTGATGTCACTTTTGTGTTAATGAGAATGAGAATGATCTGCAATATGATATCTTCTTCGGGTAAATAACTAACCTAACACATAATATTACAGACTAGGTTAAAATAAACAAATCAAACCAGAGCGTTGTGACACGCGTAAGTCAGGAGTCACAACCACCATGTTGTGTGTCAACTTCCCTAACTCTACAACATGCACTTAATAAATAACAAAACACAACACTAACTTTCAAAACTGAACTGCAGAATACAGTTCACAATAGGTCTGCATTCGCCGACCAACCACCTACGACTGACCAGGGGGTAATAGTAAATGGCAATTGTCACGGCAGAAAACACTGGCGGCAAAAAAGGAGGGAACAGGATTGGGCCTTTTATTGTTGGTTCATGCTATATGAACTTTTTAAAACCATACTGTGACTCCGCATTGGTTTATTACAAATATCTAGTCGGTTTGATAGTTTTGGTTTTCTTTTTAGTTCATTTTTCAGAATTGACAACCAAAGCGGCCTAATCTTGACTGAAGGTTGACTGATTGGTTGGTCTGCCAATTAAATGTACGTAGCCTCGATTAATTTCCTGCCAAAGACAAGAGGTTCTCGATGTATTATGTTGGCTTCATCCCAATTCATATGATGGTCTTCGGAGCAATAATGGTGTGCAATTTTTCTTTTACTTTTCTGGTGGACTTTCTTGTATTTTCTTTGTGTTCTTTCACCTTTACGTTCAATGGTCTTTATGTCTCCCCCTATTGCAACTACATTTTATACTGTAAACACAGTTTTTAGAATCCTGTGTGCCATTTTTGTTTTGTTTTTGTTTTTACGAGATTTTGTCTTGGAGTATTGTGTGTTTTAAACGCGGTTCTAATGTTGTACTTTCTACCTACTTTTCTAATCTCTGATAATCCCGGCTCATAAGGGATTGACATAGGTAATCGAAAATAACCTAAATAAGCAAAGTTTTGTGATATCTCTGATATAATCAAAAATAACATAAATAACAAAGTTGTGTCATGTGTTTTGTTTTTCACACCTTTCAAATTGCCCTTGAATTAGGGCCGTATATCTGGAGTTGGCGTATTGTAAATTGAAGGTAACAACTCATTTCCCTTCTAACCATTGCCTCAACGTTTTTTGCAATACCTACTCCATCATTACAAAATGTTATTGTATATCCTATGAAATCGGAAATGTACAGACGATGTGGTGTGTCGAGAACTCGTATGACTAGGGTGTCATTTGTTTAAATGTGTTAAAATATGTTATCTTTGTTATTCATGAGACATAGCTAGCGAATTCTTTTACCAGGGATAGCTAAAATACTGTTGATGTAAGTGATCCTCAACCTAACACTATTTATTATTAAATATGTTTTAATATTATATTCGTAAATTTCCCACCGTGGTAAACGGTTAGATCGGCTATCAATAGATAGCCGTTTGATAGCCGACCAGACAACCTCGTGACTTCACGAAAACGGGAAAAAGTGAATTTCGTGTGTTAATTAAGCATTGCTTTTTACGTAAAAATCCATCACTGAGACTAAGGCTTTCCTCGCCCACACTGAAATACTTCTACTTCTTACGTTTCTTGCGTTTCTTCACTTGATAAATACTACAGGGACTTGGCACCTTCAATTTCGATGGTTAAGAAGTGGTTTACAGAGTTTCGTTGTGGTCGTACCAGCACTAGTGATGCCGAACATTCAGGTCGCCCAAAAGTAGTGATCACACAGGAAATCGTCGATAAAATTAATAGAATAATATTGGACGATAAGAGAAAGAAAGTGCGTGAGTTGGCTCATGCTGGAGGTATCTCAACTGAACGGGTACATCACATTTGACACGAATATTTGGACATGAAAAACTCTGCGAGGTGGGTGCGGCGACAATTCACACTCGACCATAAGCGCAACCGTGTGACCACTTCGAAAGAGTATTATTTAGCGAGGTTCAGCCGTAATCTGGACGAGTTTTGGCGCCGTTTTGTAACTGTGGACGACACGTGGATCCATCAAAACATATTGATGGACCACGGAATTGATAGGAAATATTGATAGGGAATAAGGAACAATCGAAACAGTGGTTTGCTCGGGGTGAACGTGGTTCAAAGAAGGCCAAGGTGAGTCTGTCAGCCAACAAGGTCATGGCCACAGTTTTTTGGGATGCACGGGGTGTCATTCACATCGATTACCTTGAGAAGGGTAAAACGATCACTGGCTAATATTATTGAGAGCTTCTGGAAAGATTCGAAGTTGATTTAAAGCAAAACGTCCGCGTTTGGCGAAGAAAAAAGTGCTGTTCCATCTAGACAATGCACGTGTGCACACTTGTCTGGTAATGATGGCAAAAATCCATGAATTGTGCTACGAACTGTCACCCCATCCAGCATATTCTCCAGATCTAGCCCCCTGCAACTATTTCCTGTTTCCAAACCTAAAGAAATGAATGGCTGGGCGGTAGGATATTTGGGTCGAATAAGAAGTCACTACAGAAACAAACGTCTATTTTGAGTGCCTTGAGAAAACCTATTATTTGGAGGGAATTAAAAAAAAAGACAAACGCTGGACTAAATGTATCGAGCTAAAATGAGATTATATCGAAAAATAAAATGTTTACTTGCCGAAAAATTTTGTTTTTTTCAAAAAGTCACTGACTATCAAACCGTCCTCGTATATGCTCTATACCATAATTTATTTCGTTGGCTAGGATTTCCTTTTTACCTTACCATTTGAATTCTTGCTTACCACATTTGCTTAGTTAGGAATATATTTATAAACTTCTTAACTAGAAACACTACCAAGGACACTTCAACAGAAAAACGAAGATTTGTATTGTTTGCTTGGCAAACAAGTACAATTTTACCAATAAAATATGAAGGAAAAGTTGATTTTGTCTCGGGCGACATTTACTAAATATAGTACATAGCAAAAAGGTCATTCTGAAGCCTTTTGTTCTTGAGTAACGTTAATGAATTAGCGTTTTATATCCCATACAATTATTTTGGGATTCAAGCAATGACTAAGGATAGTGCCAGAATAATTTGCAGAGAAAGCTTTATATTCTTCGGAATTCAGTAAAGCGTGTACTTCTTTCAATCATGTTCCACACCTGTACACATGCTTATCAGCATGTATCTTGTACACCGGATTTCAAGATCTACTGACAATTTCTTTAATAACCACGATTCTCATTGGTATTGTACTTCAAATTAATTTATTTTATTTGTTTCAGGGCAGGTATAATAAAGGGCTGAGAATATAAAAGGTTTAAAGTTATTCACAATTATAACCCAACCAAAACAGGCTGCACGATCATTCGTTACACTCCATTTCGCCCTAACTAATGGGGTTTCATAATTTCAACAACCATTTTGTCGTTATATCATACATCTGTTAACTATATGAACAGCAATTATTTTAATTTGTAATTGATCAAATTCCATGTAGTAATTGATCATTCAATCTCTGAATATTATCCTATTACACTTGTTACATCACAAGATTACAACTTTGTCACCCCAAAATTCCTATTTTTGTCTAACTACAATATTTTGGAGTGAGTGTATTCGTTTCTATCAACCGATACAGGAACAGGATTTTCGAAAACAATCGTTCACTGCGTTTATTGATCAACCTGATCACTTTCAGTGGTACTCACATCCTGATGTTATCTGCTAATGGCTGTCAAAGAGAACCAATAGTCGCGACAAGATGTGTGCCTACGTGACCATGACTCAGCCCTAGGGGAAGGGCAGAGGGCACGAAGGGCGCGAAGGGCGAGGACAATGACTCACAATAGAGGGTGATGTCCCCCTGGCCTCTAGAATGTAGAGCCTCCCTCCACCACCGCGCTGTCGCGGCTCTAATACACAGAGCTCAATCAATTTAACAGTTGGATGTAACTCTAATATTAGCAGGTGCCCAATGGGTCAAGGTCGTCCCTGGATCACTGCAAGGTTTCGGCTTTGGCCCTTCATGTCGCACTCGTGAGGGGTGAGTTAATTTGTGTTTTATCTGATGTCCATTTGGAACCGCTATGTGATTCTATACTTAGACGTAATAAATTTGTTTGTTTCAATTAAAAACTTTTTCATTTTAAACTCTTTCACTGCTGACGTCCGGATCTGCAAATGCTCAGGACGGTAGTAACAATTGTCTATAATACTTAATGTGGAAGTCAGTGACGTAGCCAGCGAGGGGTTCGGACCACCCCCAAAATTTTCAATTTTTCAGTTACTTTTTCGATTATTATTGTTTAAATAAGACAGTATTACTGACATGTACTGCTGAAAGATCGGTCTCAACAGTCAAAGGAAAATGTCAAGAAAATAATGTTTTTAAATAAAAGTAGTAATGCTTTTTCAAAATATATGTATGGATATTTTTAAGTACACCCCATTAGGTTAGTTTATAATATTCAATTGTTACTCTTAACATAGAAACTACATACTGTGCATTTAATTACCTCTTATTCAATAGCCAATAAACAAGTTTCTTTCCAATTGTAAAATAAATTTTTGCTTGTCTACAATGTCTCATTTTGTAAACTTGGCTACAAACTCCTATTTTGAGTATGTTACACTTTTACAGTCAATATTTTACATTGAAGCGTAGTTTAAACACTTTAAAACCACATGCCACTGACTGACTCATCACGAAATTTCCGAAACTACAGAAAGAAAAACTGCGATCTTTTTACCCATTCGGAACGGTTCAGCATTAAAATTACCAAAAGGGTCACGCGAGTCATACAGGTACACTCAAGACGAGCGAGAACTCGTGGAAAACGCGATATCAAGTGACTCAACACTCCTTTTAAATACTGGATATCAAGACTTGAAGGTGGGTTGAAAATTGATACAGTTTGACCTAATGATGAATGTGATGGTCCTCAATAACCCTTTTGAACCCACGACATTCAGAGCCTGGTGCAGTGGTGACAGTTAGGTGTGAACACGGAGACTTATTCTAATGACCATCACAAATTTTGGTAAAAAGATGACGCCAACGCAAAGGTGCATCAAATTCTACAGGTGGAACCGCAACGGTCTGTCTAGAGGTTCTTCAGTTATAGTCTATGAGGGGAATTCTACTCAGCAAAAAGGTTGAACAAAGTGAATACTGCAAAAAGTGCCAAAAGACCAATCTTGAATGTGCAAAGCCTTGCCGAAAACCTACGCAGAATGGCTACACTACACATCGGTAGTTTCCCCAAGCGTGGACGTGGAGGACGTGGTTGCGTGAGCAGCTGGGCTTCGAACAGGAGAAGGAGGACATGACACTTTCTCCCAGTGAAAGTCGGTTTCCTCCCCTCTCCCGCCAACAACATAACCTCCTTGTGGATGCCGTTGGCAGAGGACAGTCCGTTGTTATGGTTTCGACAGGTTGATGAACTCTTGGTCCGGTTAAACTCGGAACAGACTGGAAGCCTGGGAATTAGCATCAGCGCCATTACAAGTTGCGAGTCCCAGTCATATGAAAATTCGATATTTATGGATACCATTATCCGAAAACTTCAATCCGTACCTGTCAAATCAAGGATATTAGGCCTACTTAAAATTCTGTTTGATATTTATGTACAAGGTGCTAAAAAAGTCCCTCACGGGCTTGGTAATTCCCGAACAAATAGAGGTAAAGCTATAAATTGTACATCATTACTGCACCTATAAAACTACCACTTTTTGTCAAGTCAGAGGGATGACCCGCAAGGAGTCAGAAGTAAATCTAAAATAAGAGCATAGATCGAGTAGTACATCAAATTAAAGGTCTTTATTAGTAAAGTACAATGCTATAAATCCGACCTTAAAAGGTTCACTCTTTAAAAAGTTACGCTGGTTTAAAGTTTGAAAACATTTACAATGTAAGCCCTGTTGTAGATGGTTTAATATTCTTGTAATCATTATAAAGGGATCCTTAGCAGTAATGAATGATAAAGGGAAAACCCTGGTAGCAGTTATTATAACAAAATGTTCTTATTTTTTTGTTGGGCTTTAGACTTGATGCCCATTCTTACATTACACTTTTAAATTAGGTACATCTTGAACTATGCTTACGTTCGTTTTTTACTGAACTCCTTGTAGACCATCCTCCATAATATTAAACCACTTCCTTCTGTCTCTTTGCGGGTCATCATCCATTGACAAAAAATGGTAGTGGCTTCGAAAAGTACATTTATAGGTTCAGTAATTATGTGCCAAGTTTTATTGCTTTACCTGTATTCGTTCGGGAATTATTCAGCACGTGCGTATTTTTAACGCCTTGCACAACTATATCGAATAACACAAATCCTTACAAATAAATTATCATACAATTGTAAAACGCAAATAAAACAATCAATTATCGACATCATGGTAGTGGTCTGCAATATAGCGATGACCGAAATCCAGTGGTAATCAAAGCAACAAGAATCAAGCAGAATGGAATCAGATTCAACACGAACACAGGAGACTGTTGTGAAACAGCGCAGAGGTGAGTCAAGCCCATTGTGCTCTTATGAGGGGAGCGACCCTCGCCCCATTCATTGCACCCTTCCACCCCACCACCCAACCTGGGGTTGTGAGACGCGGGGACGCAGAGCAGCTTCTAGTCTCCTCCAAAACATTCTGTCTTCATTTGTATGTGAAGATCGCTCAAAGCGAAGCACTTGCTGCTTCCACGATGTTCTCGGTACAACCTGTGTGTTTCATGTGTGATGTTCAAATATTCCTCATAGGTTGCTCTTTCGGACCCCAAGAGAGTAGTCTGTACTATGGTTGCACCTCTTAAATGTGGTCAAATAAACCTCAACACGTGGTGTTTTGTGGCCCCATATAGAGTTGTCTGCAGACTACTCCGGTTGCATCATCATGACTCACAACAATTCCTCTCTGGCACAGTCTAAGGCATATGTAATGGTAAAATATATAGTTTTGAAAAGGTGGTGCTTTGTGGCCCCATATAGAGTTGTCTGCTGACTACTCCGGTTGCATCATCTTGACTCACAACAATTTCCTTCTGGCACAGTCTAAGGCACATCTAATAGTCAAACACTCTTCAACATGTGGTGCTTTGTGGCCCCATATAGAGATGTCTGCTGACTACTCCGGTTGCATCATCTTGATTCACAACAATTCCTCTCTGGCACAGTCTAAGGCACATCTAATAGTCAAACAATCTTCAACATGTGGTACTTTGTGGCCCCATATAGAGTTGTCTGCAGACTACTCCGGTTGCATCATCTTGACCCACAAAAATTCCTCTCTGACACAGTCTAAGGCATATTTAATGGTAAAATATTCTTCAAAAGGTGGTGCTTTGTGGCCCCATAAAGAGTTGCCCCACTCCGGTTGCATCATCTTGACTCACAACAAATTTCCTTCTTTCACAGTCTAAGGCATGGGTATTGGTCAAAACTCGTACAAATAATAAGTGCTCTCTGGCCCCACGATGGTTGTGTGCATGATTTTTTGAGACAAAGATCAAAGAATTCAACAGCATAAAAACCTGAATATTTTATTCAAAATTTGTATGATAAAATTGTTTTTAAAAGACTATTCAGAAGTTAAAATGAAGAGCTTAAATTATTTACCTAACATACATAATGAATTATTAAGAGCAATAAATATACGAAAACAATGGAACTGCACATGATTCAGAAGTACGTCTGGCTTTTAATACTTGTAATTAGATGAGTGTCACAGAAGATGGAATTACAGTTTACACTCATTACTACAGTTGTGGATTGTACTCTTATCGACCAATTTGCATCATCGCTCTTGGGGAGAAGCCCAAGATAATGATGTCCTGGCAGATAGTAGTAGACCGTGTATGACACAGTCGTGATGACGTGCGAGATGGCACGAGTTGCTAAACGATGAGCCCGAGGGGTGAGGGGGGCGGTGTAATCAGCTCATTCAGACGATGCACTTGCAGGCTACCCACCATCAGCATTAGTTACAGTTGTGTTCAACAGTTGGCCCCCCTGTGACGGTGAAGAGGGGGCTCAAGGTCAAATGTACTTGTTGATAGTGCGATAGCACGCGCCGGCGAGATGGCTTCCTCCAATGTCACTGTCACTGTATTCACGCAAGAACAGTCATTTACACTAGTAGTCTGTTTCAGCTTGCTTCCTTGTTGATTACCTCACCCGGGGCAATAAAAGTTAACAATTTACGTAAATCCAAATTAAACCGGTTAAAAAATGGAATTTGTTAAAGGACCGAGATTGGATAAAGCCCAAAAACAGCTTGGCTGCATTATTTTATTTCAGTTAAATTATGTGTATCAATGTGGTCCATTAGTTTGGACCAGCAACAATTATTATTAATTTTGAAATCAGTACACCTAATTGATCTTTTACCTTTTCAAAGAGCACACATTTTCATAGTTTTCAGTTTAAGTTTGTCATGGGAAATTTTGGTACCCATGGAATTATATTTGGCATCACTAAGCTTCAAGCCCCACCACTTCTCCTTAGTTGTCAGCTGTCAGCTGAGTAATGAATAATTTTTATTTGTCTTGGAGCCCAGTGTGGATTCCGTTAAGTTTGTATTTTCCCTCCTTGGTTGTATTTTCATTTTCGTGGTTACTTTTTGAATAATTTACATAATTTCCTATCGACCAAAAACAATTTTCAATTAATATTCAATCAAAAACATTCGCGTTTTTTAATGTAGTAGGCCTTTACGTGCTTGTTGAAAGACAGAAATATATGTGTCTTTTGAAGTTTAAATAAGTATTTTTGACATTGTAGCTGTCAATAATGTACAAATTGTAAGACGAGTCATTTTCCAGAAAACGAGGTAGTCATATTTAGCCTTCACGGTATGAGGACATCTACGTGTAGCGTAGTACCGGATAGTCTATCGTTAATTAGGTAAAATTACGACATTTTAAACAAACGTCAAGTTAATGGATTTATGGTCAAGGGCAAATGATCTGATACAAATCGCTTTAGATGTAGTATACATCATTTCGTAATATTTTGCAAATACGTGTATAAATAGGTTTTTAATAAATCCCCAAGGATTAAACCGTAACTAGACACGTAATGTAAGTAATGTCACTCGATTCATCACCTTTAACAAACACTTGAAACGTTAAATGTCAGAATACGGCATCGCTAAGTTGGCTACTCTGCGCCAACTGTACAACAGCTGATGTGACGTAGATCACGTGACCAAGGTCATGGACTTCCCTCGCCTCGCTGCCTGCGATAGCGCGGACGGGAAAACACAGACAATCCGGACACGACTACAAGTTCCACGTACACTGTTCTGTTCGACTAATTTCTAATCTTGTGTACTCAATGTGTTTTGCGTCAATTCTATATGACTGGACATAAAATACTATTTACTTATTTTCGATATCCGTATGGAGATAAACAGCAAAGTACATTATAGGTTAAATGTGTGGATTCCTTATGCATTTGAAAACTTACAAAGTTTGGGTTTAAATACTATTGGTACATTTCTTACATTAACTGATGTGAAACCATTTGATGAGCCTTGATTTATTTACGTGGAAAAGTCTGTATATGTGTATATAATAATGTTCCAGACAGACAATTAAACCATTATATTGCTGATACGTTGTAATTCGTATGCAAAATGAAATGGTGGAAGCAATAAAGCGGTTTTATTGGACAACACGAAGTTATAAACTGGACTAAATTTTGTACTCTTAACCGATATTCTTGTATATTTTCAATAAATAGAGTGATAGAATTGGAATTGTTTATAAAATCTGAATTAAGAGAATTGGGTGTTACAAATAATTCGAAGAAGGAACCAAGCAAATTAATACAGTCAACAGTTGGATAGAATACATAATGTAGCCATGGTGGGAAGGGTTAGTTCAATGTGAATGATGGGTTTAGCTCCATTTCACCTTCCTCTTAGTGCAGTGTCTGAAATCCTGAAATTGTGCATCTGATGAACCAATGAGAACACCTCTCCATCTAGATTCTAGATTACACTTGTTATTGTAGTCTAGGTGTCACTTTTGTAAAGAGTTCCTTCTTGAGTTTCTTCGTCGCCGACTATTTTATCTCTTCAGATGGACCTGGAGTAGATTGCAGGAGTCAAATCTGTGTCATCGTCAGATATCAGAAGGTGAATTGGATGGAGCTGAACTCATCATTCACAGTTGGGTATTATTTTGGGTTTTTACGTTGTTATAAACTCACCGATCCATGTCCATTGAAGGTGTGGCTGGTCGGGGTTGAAATAGGGTCGGTAAGGATAGTTTTTCATTTACTTCTTACCTATGCTGTATATAACCGACTTGGCGACCTTATCCAGGTCAGTTGTGTGCCATAGTTGGGTGGGAGTAAGGCGGATCGGTTTTTGTAGCATTTAGAAATACCTAACTGAATAAAGATCAAGTGTTTATATAATCATAAGCACAGTATGACGTATCATGTAGGAGTTCAACCGTTTTCAACTATAAATATTAAGTTTTTAGTTATTTTACCTACATGTATATTGGATTACTTTTTCAGTTCAAAATTTTGACACACTTTCCTTTAGTTGAGCTTTTTATGAATATCAACCTAAAGGTCAGTATCTATTTCCTTCGTAATCGAGGAGGAACGATGTATTATGCAGATATTCAAGTAACAATAACCTTGTAATAATAAACTTGTTTAAAACAATTTTTAGATTAAAACCGTCTTCTTAATTTATGAAACGAATTATGTTTACCCATTGAACGTTATTAAGTGTTTATGTCCATCTCGGCCATTGTAATATTCTGTACCTACCAATAGTCGAGACCATCCGAATATTCTGTTATTCGGAATATCCAATGTACAGAATCATTCCATCAAGTTGGTCTGCTAGATTGAGCGAATTTAGTCTCTGACATTCTCTAGTAATAAGCCTCTAGCATCTGGGTTCATGGGGGATGTGTGTTTCCCTGCTTCTTTAAGCTCTCTAGGAACCAATACGACAGTTTCAACATCTCTGGAACTACGTAATATAAGGGAATGTCTGATCTCTAGAATCTACCGGCTTCAATGTCGACCTGAGCTGTAGGAGCTTCCTGCCTAGAATCTCCGTATTCGTACCGATATACGATTTTCATATTAATTTTTGTCAACATCACTACTCGAATCATCGTAAACTGTTCAATATTATTTGATGCCTCGAGCTATGACCTCCATTTATTGAACTTTAAACATCCCTAGCACCTGCTCTTGGTTAATATATTTCGTTACATAGAACGTTCATTTACAAGACCAATTGTAATGAAAAATGGTTTATTGAAAGCTTTATGATCTCGGGTGCAAAGGAACCAAAACCTTTCCTAGGTTAGAATCTTGTCCGAAGGGTTTCCAGTCCATGGAATCATAACGTCCATAATACATCCAGGGAAGATGGATTGAACACGGGTTTGTTTACGAAGTGCACACCACTTAGGTATAATATGGATTATTTAGATAAGATGGACTATTATGCCATACAATTATACAGCGCATCAATTAGGTTTGTAAAAAATATTTAGAGTTTAAATTTAATGTTTAAAATTGAATGATTTATTCGGGATTATTATTGAATTACTTTTTTGCCGTCAGCTCTTGTTTTGTCGCTCGTGATATATCAGCCTGCTTCGTCCTGAGACACTCCTTATTGTTGGAGTCAAAGGGTATCTCAAGGATTAAGATAAAACTACCCTGATATCCAGTTTATCTGTCATAACCCCTTCTCGATAATTAAGGGCTGTAACGGAAGAATTTAAATCTCGATTGTCCCGTTCTCTCTGTAAGCTCGTATTGTATACTGTATGTAATACACAAGACTGTATTAATACTGATATATTATAGATGGTTTATAAACTTAACAAAAGTAATCATTGTACGTTCTATACTTCAGTCAATGCCCTAGAAAATGTAATGTTTTAAGGTTGAACAAATTAATTTTCAATTAATTAATAAAGAAGCTTAATTGAATAAAAAAAGTATCAATCGCTGACTAGTACTGCACACATTATAAACGGTTTAGAACGACCTTTTCCATTCCATAAGTCACCGACTCCACCCGCAATGAAAAACAAAGGAGACAAAATTGATCTTTTACTAGTATACTCCGCATTTTGATCTTACTGGATCTTTTCAGTTGAGTTTCAGTGATCAAACCTACGATACGGTTTTCCGAATAAACTTTTCGGGATGGCGTGAATCCACAAGAAATTGTGACCCTAGATGGCCTAGATAACAGATCCGCCACAAGAACAATGTCACATTTTAAATAACGAAAAAGGTAGTGCACAGACGGCCTTTTTACTCGTACTTTTGATCCTAAAATCAATTTGACCTAGAGGTACTATGTTTCAAGTCTCTAGAACGTTTCTATTAAGAGTTATCAGACAGACGAACCGAGAGTCATAACGAAGGACTTACTGCCCTTTGATCTGTTGATCACAAAATAAATAGCGTTGTTCCTTGCGCCAACTGGAACAAATATACAAAGTTTCAAGTCTCTAGGACCTTCCTTTCAAGAATTATCGCACATACGTCAGACGAATGGACAAACGGGGTACCCGTTTACCTTTTGACTCAAAATCAATAGCGTTCTTCCTTAGACTAAGAGTAACCCACGTACCAAGTTTCAGGTTTCTAGGACCTTTCTATCACACATAGTTATCACACAGACTACAGACAGACGAATATCGTGCCCTATAAGGATTAACAATGGAATCGGGGTTTTAACTGATATTAAACTCTAAATGGTATGACATTGACACTACCTTAAGATTGAACAGCTAAAACGGCCATATGCAAAGGGAGTAACAAAATACGAAGTGGTCTAAATGGTTGAAGCCCTGGTCAGGAGAGACTTGTAGTCATAGTCAGGGTGGGTGGGAAGAGGGGGGAGGTGATCGCGTGGTTTCACCGGCTAGCAGCCTTGTAGAAATCAGGTGAAAGTCGGTCCGATGTTGCCAGTTGATGCATTCTGTTATGCAAGCAGCAAGTGAGTGCTAGCAGCTCGGCAGGTGAGCAGGCACTCCTTCCCTTAAGGAGGAAAGATGACGTCATGAGATATTGCGGGTTTTGGTACGACCTAAAGATTTTCCGGATCTTCAACCGCCCGACACCTTCACACCAGAATAAGTGAGAGCGTCGTGGAAACTTCCTGTAGGCTCACAGACACTCTCTTGGTAATGAGCGGTAAACTTTATATAATGACTGAAGTCCTTTAAGTTAAATGACCATCAAAGATTGTAAGAGGTTTTAAACTTATTGAAAATCTTGAGTGGATTGTTAGATATGATGGTATATGTATCTAAGATGGATAAGCTTATGTTTTAAACCTTTTCTGGAGCGGGAAAGCTTTAAAACTGGAAAATTGTATGGCTAGATTTGTATTATGGACAGTAGCAAGAAATCAGCGACAATAAAAATGTACAGTCATGTTTGTTCTTCCCATTGTTCACATCACGATTGTACTAAATAAAGTTGATTCCTTGCATGTCCCACAGTAATTATGTTCTTCTTGCATAACAATATCTCGATAAAATAATTGACAGGTGTGACATTACTGTACTATTCGTAACCATCGATCAATACTTCACGTTTCAACATGCAAACCCCGCCTATCACAAAGCGTACGACATCACGTGACTGGTGATATGAGACACTTTTCCTGTTGCCTACTGAACAGATTAGATTGGAATAGCCTCTTGTTTTGTCATCGAGCGCATTAATTATAATGTTTTGTTTACTAAAGTTACAAATATAATTTAAGATGAGCTCAACGAGTAGGTTTAAATACTTTTAAATACTCAACAACAAGAACTAACGAACGGATGTCTCTTACGAAAGGCATGCCCTAGAATACCCAGACCTTTTTTCATCTGAACAAATCCTGGTAATCCAGAACAGAGCATATGCGCAAAAGAAGCTTCGAATCTTCTCAGTTCGTTCTTGTGCTTTAGACTTATTTACAGATACAGATGAAAAAGACAACTCTAGATAAGAAGAACAAGCTGAAAGAGGAGGAAGTTGAAGCTCCTTTCGGACAAATAATCAGCCCGGGAAACTTTCAGACCGTCCACCCCAAAAAATGCATCAGCAAAATTTTGTCTGTTTATTTGTGTAACTTCAATTTCTATTTCAGAAAAATATAACGAACCCAAGATGGCTTCAAACAGATATGTAAAGTATCACAAGAGAATCATTGTTATTGAAAAATTGGGTGATCCACCTAGAAAACTCGAGCGCCTCCTCCAGATTTAGAAAAGTTGCTTGTTTTATTGTGCCTGTATCGTCACTGGATTACAACGTTACCCACGACTATGGTCGCTTTCAAGTAACAGAACACTTGGTACATGAAATCATTCTTTGTGTAGATTTGAAACCATAGTAATCCTAATATTTCAGCCAGATCCTTCTTAGAAGAGTTCCACTTCTTTTTGTCAATGCAGAGTTTTTGAAATTCCAAAATACTCCACGAGACAAACAGTTAATAATAATTTGGATCTTATCGAGTCCAGAAAAAACCCGTTATTGCATCAGGACAAATATGGTTGGATAATAATCGATGTCAACTAGATTGCTTCGAACCATCCTGCATCAAAGAGCTACGGTTTGAAGTTTAATTTTGGACTGTTCTTTATGGGTTGAACAGGTTTTATAAAATTCAATTGGTGAAACTTCACTCTATGGAAGTTTAATTCGTCAAAATTCTAAACCAATAATCCCCCTTAAATATATACCAGTACTTGTTAGAGTAAGTCCAGAGTATCGAATATAGACATTAGGTTTCTGAGTAATTCAAGATTTAGTATTTCGCTGTTGTCAACTTTACCAATATAATCTGCATTCTACCATGTCAAAGGACATGGTCAGAGGGTAACTTCTTTCAACCGCGTTGTCTGACCTTACTCTTCAGGCATTTAGATAACAAATTTTAAATTCGACAGGTTGCAAATCTAGTACCAGACAGTGGCGTGACCCTCATAAATTTCCTGAACTCATTGTCCAGATTCATCTTCCGTATCAGCAAAATCAGGTAAAACTCGTTCACATATTGTTTCGTGAATATCGATTGTCTAGATTGATAATATATAATAATATAATATAAGACGTGATGGATTCACTACAAAAAAAGGAAATACAAACTCAGTAAGTTAAACGTGCATTACCTCCATGACGTCATTTTGTTTTCTACGTAACCTCCGTAGAGTCAACATTTTCCTTCCCAATCCTGAGGTATTTGGTATATCAGAGTATTTCTACAAATATTTATAGGCGTTACCCAGAGATGTTTTTGTTGAAACATAAAATTTGGTTAAATGGTTCCTGATATGTGGTATAGTAGATCCTTTAGTAAAATTCCTGAACAACATTACCTGCTAGTAAATTAAGTGTAGTGTCTCAAAAACATGAGCTTATTTTTTGAATGATATAAATTGGGAACCTTCTTTAACTATTTGAAATTCTTCATCAAGTAATAATATAAAACATAGTTGTTTTAATAAAATAGGCTTTCTCTGTATTGCTGCTTCTATACTTCAATATTTGTTGGTCGTGGATGATGTTCAGTTTTATTTTGATCAAAGTAATTTGGTTTCAAACATGAATGAAATGCGAGCCTGCATGAGATGCCCAAGAACATCGGAATACGCGTATTGGAACACGATTAGGTCTACTGACTAAAATAACATTCTCAATAATTCTTGACAGTATTCAAGCGTACAGAGTATTAACAATTAAAATTAAAAGAGCAAGTACAGTGCAATTAAAAACGTATTTGCTTGTAAACAAAATTTGTGTGAAAGGAAAACCCTCTGCAATAGAAAAAAATGTAAAAACCTCGTATACGATCCTCACAGAAATTTCCCATACAGTGATTTTGTGAGTCGGGCATTTAAAAGTATAGTGTCTACTGACATTTTGTAAAGATGATACCGCACATCTCATGATCTATACATCTATTAAATGAGAACAATCACATTGGCTTTTTGTAGGCAACAATTGGAACGTTTAGTAATTTGTTCTGTCAATCTAACCGACATTTAAAATCAAAGGATCAATCAGTAAATATAACTGTGTTTACTACGCTACATTAATTTTCCCACTATATAACAGTGCCGCATACCAGACAATTTATGGTAGGATGTGGTCCATCTTCAAGAGGAAAACGACACAAGTATCACACCACTTGCAACAATTCAACATGGGTATACTTTGTAGATACTTTCTACAGATATAGTAATAAATAGTTTATTGATAGCAATAGTATATTAATAATGACTTTATTCTTTAACCATATCGTAGGAGGCTCCAACTATCAATAGGTTTAATACTAATTTTGCATTTAAACTCAAATTCCTAACTTCATCTATGAAACTGTGTGCTTTATTAACAAAAAGTAATTTTTTAGTAAAATATCAGTCACATTCCTTTGCATATCCTCTAGAGCTGTAACAAGTCCTGAATACCGATGGAAAACAAATTTATACAGTTTTTATAGTGCATCAATGCAGTAAATAAGGCAGATCGTGTACGTACGAATTAGAAGAATGCGATTAAACAAGAGTATACTACAAGACCGGATGATAAAAAAGCGAAGCTACAATACAGGTTCGTGATTGGGTTGCAGAAAACGGTCAGTGGCCGAGGTTATGAATGGCCTTCGGGAGTCGGTGAGTTGCCAAACTGGTCAAGTTGGGCAATTATCGACCTATAGTAGTAGTATCTGGCTGCACTTAGGTGCATTTATAACTGCATATCCCAATGGATATGGGAGAACGTTCCGCTGTCATAAAATTTACTGACCGTGTATTTAGTTTAACTATGGTCCTTCATCCAAGGACTTTAGATCAGATGCTTGATGTGGATGCTGTCATGGGAATGTAAAAATCAGTAATAAGACTAGTTAATTTGTATGAAAGATGAAGAATTATTGGAAACACAAGTGCCTTCAGTAGCCTAAATAGACGTTACGGTATTGGCAAAACCGGTAAGAGGTAACGGAATCGTGAGAGGTTACCCCTAACAACCAAATATTTGCAATGCGTCCTATAAAGTTCTAGAGTGAAGCTATGATCCTTCTGATCATTCATGGTTTCCATATGATGTAGAAGACACGTCGTGTTAACTTTAATCTTTTTATATGAATACAGGACCAGAGTATTCTCTTGAATATATTCTCCAATTGTGACCAGTTGAAATATTCTCAACAATTTGTGTCAAAACAAAAGTCTTCATGAGATTTGTCATCTCTTTTGACTTTGTCACTCAATTTTTGCTTATTTTAGGCGATGTTCAAAATTGGTATTTGTCTAAAGATGTAATATATCCATGGTTCAATGTTCGTTATTCTTCAGGGTCACCCAACTCAGAAGTACAGTTGTCTTCATTTAACCCAGTAGTCGCAACCCCTAAGAAACAAAAAGTTCTAGTGGCTCCTATAGTTTCAGAGTGAAGTCATTATCCTTCTGATGATTCATGGCTTCGAAATGACGTGGAAGATAATTGACGTGTTCAACAATAATATTTTGTATGAATTAATCTTTTTCGTTTCACACAGAACCAAAAAGAGGTTTTTAGGGTAATGCAATTTTATTATAAATTCTACATAGAACATCAAATGAAACATTCACTAAGATCTCAACAATTTGTGTCAAAATTAAAGTGTTCGCGAGGATTAATTTGACGTCTCTTCAGACTTAGTCAATCAATCTTTACCCTTATTTTAAGCAATACGCGTAGGCCTATGTTCAAAATTGGTGTTTTTCTATAGATGTAACATATCCGTGGTTCAATGTTCGTTATTCTTCAAGGTTACCCAACTCAGAAGTACATTTATCTTCATTAATACCCATAAGTCGCCAACACAGATTCACGGATCCCAGCAATACACATAGCGGTACCAGAAGGATCCGATGGATAACAGACTCTAGTGAGCTCAGCTCGGTTTTGCCGATGGCCTCTGGACTCTGACGTGCTGTGAGGTGAGCTGCTCTACAAGGTCGTCCGGTCCGAGGCCTTGCTGGCTGCAGACCCATTACCGCTCCCCTCCAGCAGATAGGATCCGTGATCCTGTTGTGCACTCTGCTCAAGATAAAGTCACCACAGTCTCAATTCGGGGCGTTCCCTCTACTGATTGACCAAAGGCCTTCCCACTGTTTGGTTTCGCTGGCGTTGCAGTAGTTTTATCTTATTCGAGCATAGTTTTGTGTTTTCGCAAATGTTGGGATAATACGATTTGATGTGGTGCGATAGATTTTGGAATTGGAAAATATTTGGAATAAATCACATTATGTAATTAAATTAAATCGTATTAAATTATGTAATGTTACAATGCTCTTTAAGGCAACTTTCCTTAGAGGCATATAAAGTAAGGTCCAATTAAAAACGTTTGAAGATAAAAACGTGAAAGTTTTACTCTTTGAACATGGGTCAGTTTCATGGAATGACATTTTTTTAAATATTAATTTCATAAAAAATATTAAAAAATATACTATTCAATTTTTAATTATATAACATTAAAAAGTGTTTATTCCTTGTCTTATATGGATAAAAACCATGTAACTTCCTGAAGTTAGCAAATTTTTGAAACATGTGAATTTTGTAAAAATTTCACATTTTTATTTAGATCTGATTAAAACGTTGCCTAAATTTCCAATTTTAAACCTCTGCGATTCCACGTTGAGTGAAAAAGTTGTTTTACTACTTTTGCTATGTTTAAATCAGTTTGTTGTCTTTAAGAGCTTTGAATTTAACATAAAAAACATTTTGCAAACCCAAATTCGATTGCATCGCCTTCAGGATTTTGGTTGGTAAATGGTTTTACTTGCAAAACCACAGCCCTTTAAAGTAACTTTCTTGAAAACAATTTGGGAAATTTTGAAATCAGGCCTAAATAAAACGGCTGAATATAAAAACGTGACTTTTGTACGGTATGCTTGGCAGCTTAACGGAATATACGTTTTAGTGATTTGTGACCGAAATGAATTTTATATTAACGAAATACACGTGTAATTCTCTGCAGTCATCTTTAATATACAATTAATCAATATCTGTATCTTCAACTGATCTTCTTTTCAGTGGATTATAAAATGCCTCTACATACTACTTTAAATGCTTACAATGCTTCGTGAAACGAAAAGGTTATTACAGAGTGATGTGACTAAAACATCTTACTATAAAAATTATCCCTATCGAACTCGATTTATCACTTTAGTTCTTTCTAAAGAAAGGAATGGGGTTAAAGGTTGGGGGTGGTGAAGGGTGGGTCTGAACTACGTCAATCAGTATCCTCCCTGCCCCTCCCAAACACTCCCCCACACTTCTGAAGACCTCTTCCATTCACACCTCTTCATTGAGGCGCTCGAAGATCATTCAAGAAGATTATCATGGTCGTGAAGAGATGTCGCTTCATTCCTCTTTTCTTCAGAGTAAGCTTAATTTACAAAATATAACACAGCAATGAGGATTATTCTGAATGAAAATTAAATTGGAGTGTCCACAATTTTTTGGATTACAAATAGTGCGAAGGAAACAGGATTTTTTCCGGACATTTCGATCTTTGAAAAGAAACTTCAGACAAAGAACAAATAGTGTACTGGTGATAGTCTTATTCAATATCCGATGTAAGTTCGACTAATTGTAGAAACAACGGTTTAGTTCCCGATGTCGATTACCCAGTAAAATTTCAGTTTAACCTTAAAGATTGGCCACATTCACACACTATATTGTTCCAGAGCTCCAAGTTGTTTACTCCAGTGAAAACTCCAGTTCCTACAACTCCAGTGCAGGTCCAGTTCCAGCATGTGACGCAATACCTCCAGTCGGCCGATCACCACTACAGACAGCCGGGTACACTTTCTCTCTGCCTCAACTCGCCTGTCCGTGGTGTCAGTCTGCAGGATTTCCTTTTATCTGGAATAATATCCTTCATTCTGTAGGCTTTTTATACGAGGAATAGTTGAATAGATTTTACAACAAGACCTGAAACTGGATATTTTGTTCTACAGTAGTATCCTGATAAAATGAAAGAACCCCAAATAAGACGAACAGAATGTAACATTGGCTAATAAAGCATGTTCTGCTTTCTTCACTTAAACATCTAAATTCTTAGAACAACAATCATCTATATACCACGGAACGTTCTTTTCTATCCAACGAAAAACAATTTTTATTCAGGAATCCAATGTGTGTGTTTTCAGGACTTTATTTGGACTCTAACTTAAATTGGTCCAAACATATTAATCATATATGTCAAAAACTAAGTGCCTGTGTCAACATTTTTATGTAGGAAGACTCTTAGGTTGGTTTATTTTGGATATTTTGTTCCTATTCTGACGTATGAGCTGATCTTTTGGAGAACGGCCTCAGTTAACTCTGTTGGGAGAGTTTTTAAATTGCAAAAAAGCTGTTAGAGTGATGTGTGGCCTGGGCAGTCGTGACAGTTGTCGGGCAGTGTTCACTGATGAAAACCTTTTGACTTGCCTTCACTATTTCTCGATGTATACATTAAAAAACCTGCAGTCTTTTCCTACATATAATCATCTGTATTCCACCAGAATCAAAGATATACTTATCATTCCGCAACCACCACAGCAACACCTTCAAAAGATCCATGTCATATGTTGGTCCCAAAATATTTAATGCTCTGCCGCACAGTCTGAAAACTTCATCAACTGAAACGACTAAAAAAAAATTTAAAGCAGTACTTGTAACATGCGGTTTACTCTGTGGACGAGCTGTTGGACGGGACTTCTTAGCCTGGACCATTAACTAATGCGTGATTGTCTATAACTTTTAGTTTTAATGACACTTTTTGTATACTAGCAATTAATATTTTAATATTAGTTATGGTGTTTATACCATAACTACTACTATATAATACATAGTTCTGATATTATAAAAGCTATTTACTGACTATGTTCGAAGCAAGTATATGTCTTTGAACAACACATATTTTGATTTGATTTCGAGGAAAACGACCAAGTTTCCTAAACAAACGTAGAGCAGTGGTGGGAAGGATAGATTCAATACGAATGTTAAGTTCAGCTCCGTTCCCTTTTACACCTGATGAGACACTGAGAACACCACTTCATCTAGACTCCGTTTGTAGCTAGGCGTTTCTGATGGTCGAAACGATGTAGAGAGTTCGTTTTGAGATTCTTCGTCGCCGACTGTTTTGGATCTCTTCAGATGGACGTTGATTCCAGGAGTCGTCTGTTACAAGGTTAGACGCTGCACAAAGTGGAAGGTGACATGGAGCGGAACTTAACATTCTTGTTTGGAGGAAGTCAATATTTGTATTACTAAAGTATTTACTTCAATATTTCAGACAAGGAAAATTACGTTTTTGTAATACCCACTAATATTTTTCTTCTGAGTAAAGCATAGGTTTAGAATAAATACTTTAATCGACTTCACAATATGTTGTGGATTAACTGTTAGCTGTTGAACTAAAATGTAAAAATACCTTAGAACTGCCAAAGATTTATCTACAAATATTTCGGTAGGTCGTGTGTTTATGTATGGAATAGAACTTTTAACACTAATCAACATAAACATGACATAAACGGAAACAAAAAAGGTGAGAAACATGAGAGGATAGAAATGGAAAGGCGCGGATATTACTATTACTACAGTAAACAATTGTAATTCCACTAAAACACATATTTGGAAAGGGTGAACCTACCCGACCCTCACGATGTTGGTATCGACAATACTGACTCTTTTAATTCATCCTACTCGGCTTAGGATTCAAAGACAGCAGTGTCCGTCAAGGTTGTAAGCGCTTCTGGGATTTTATATAACATGACTTTACATGATCAAATACAAGAGAACTTCATCACAATACAATAAACCACGAGCCAAAGAAATAAATACACTGGACATAGGCCAGAGGGGTCAAGAGAAGCCAGGTTAGAGCAGTTTCACCAATGAGGAGAGGGGAGAAAATGGACGAGTCTGCCACTACCACGCATGCGCTTTACTAGAGAGTCACTAATTTCACCACTGTAACTATTCTAATATCATGTACACTTTAACAGTTGTAGTTAATAAAATTAGAGAGAGTCAATTTATTCTTCATTTTATCTAGTTTCAGAAAGTAAGAAAGTATATAATAGTATCTAGGTTCTCTTGAGGAAACATTATAGCCTATGTATGGATTTTACACACAAATAGTACACGAAAGGCTGAATTTGTTACTATGGTTATGGTTATTTTCAAAAATGTACAAAAAATGTAATTCTGACACTAAATGTGTCCAAAACCAACCAAGATTTAGGGAATTAAAATACAATATTTTTTTTTTTTTTAAAACTAGTGGGACGTATCTAAACTTGTAAAAAAATATATATACTTTTAACACTAAATGCTTCCAAAATGTACTAAAATTTAGCAAAATATAGCCTAAAACAAAGCTATAACAAGCTATAAACCAACGTTATAAACCATAACCATGCTATATCACTAATTTTCAAAATGGCTAGATGAAGACGATCTTTCTAACAAGATTTATGACATCACTGTGGTCAAAACAAAACAAAAAATAAATTTGTCATTAAAATTAGCAATGCTTTCTGTTTGAAATGGTATATAAATAGATCGACATTATAATGTTGATTGACAGTTCGAGAGTTACAAAAGTTGAGGTGGTATTCATATGAAGATTTTTTAAAGATTATAATTCCATTCAGCGTAACAGTTTTCTTACGATTAACACAATTACTTGAAATAGATTGTGACACTTGTTTATACAAATAGCGTAATTTTGCTTACTTTTGGCGTTTATACTATTCTGAATCTCGATGTAATTATTACAGAGCTACATTGAAAATAAAAGGGAGTCAAGGGGGGAATTATAACTGAATTATGTTAGTAGTACGCAAATACGTTTTATTTACTTATAATACAATGTTGATATCTAACTTGACCTACTATCGCAGGCTTATCAATATTCCACCGCAGCCTATCCCCTCGCCAGGGCCATAGATAATTTACTTGCTAGTACAAGCACTTCCACTGGTAACGTTCTCTAGAATTACTTTAACAATAATTACTTTACTTATTACTTGATGAATTCCATACCTACATATACATTAGCTCTCACGTGCATTTAGAATTCACGTATATCGTACACAGAGATATGTGCCTTGTTCTGTGTACGAGTGCCACTTACACACCATAGCCATACAGTATACACTTCTGCTCACAGACAGATAAATATACAATATAAAATAAACATTTACACGATAACTAGTAAAGTTATAGTCAAGGCTTTCGACTATAATCGTGACAGAAACAATAGATTTTGTTGTTGTTTTATAAATCTACGTTTCTTTCCGGTTATAGTGATATATAATATGTAATATTTCAATAAAAGAACCATGCCATAAATACGTTTCGAAATATCCACTGCAGTAGTGAATTTTGTTGATTTCTGTAGCTCCACTGTCGTTTTTACAATGTATATAGTAACACCTTTACGGAGTTATTGGGATATTTTTGTTTCTTACAGTTGGTAGCATTGCCAATTCCAAGTGTTGGTTTAAAACAGCTGGCCTTGTTGTTGATTCAGCAGATAGGTTATGTTTGATGATTTATAAAGTTGTTTTGTAAATGTAAACGAGACTGTGAATAATATTATATGGAACCGAGTACCCAAAAACACTTTTGTGCAGTTTGATAGTCTAAGCTTAAGTGTCCATAAGGCTGTAGCAACGTACAATTTTGGTAATATTGTAGGATGCAATCTACTAAAGACTATTGGGATCCGGCTAGGAAAGTTTTGCGCAAAACCAAACAACAAAAGGCCATCACTGCTAAGAGAAACTTGAGGAAGAATTAGAAGCTGAGAACAGGAAGGCTTGAATCTACTAAAACAGGCAATTTGCTTACAAAATCTTTGTTTTCCGAAAATTCACTTTTTTAATACATTATGTTCCGTGTCCCAAAACGTGTCAAGATAGATTTTTGAAATTTTTACCAGTTGTTTAGTAAGGCGGTGGGAAGCTACTGAGTTTTTTTGTCAAAATATCTCTAAGGGTTTTGGTAATCAAATAAGAATTTACTTTTTATGTTTCGGAAATTAACAATTTCTACAGGAAAAATATTTTGTTGGAAGCAGAAAAAACTCAGTGCGTACACGTGACAGAATTAAAATAAAGGTATGAATAAACGATCCTATGTTAATAGTTTCTTAGAAACGGAACATAAAAAAAGCTAATTAACATGAGCGAAATATAGAGGTACGCAACCCCCTTAAGTAAAGGTCTCCACTCACCTGATTAATGATAACACAATTAAATATCGATTAGTAATAATCGATTTGTTTTGTGAGTCGATCTCGATAAACTTCATCCGTGAGCCTACTCTCAGATCAAAAGGTATGGAAATCAGAATTTGAACGTTAACGAAAATATAAATAGTAGTAGAGCTATAATGACGGGAGTTGTATTAAAACTCGGATTTTTTATTCTGCGTTCTGGTAAATAAATCTAGTTATTTCTCAGAAATAATAACGTACAGTTTATATGTTGAAAAGGACCTGTGTTGGCCCTTTTCGACCCACTGCCTGCCTTTGCAAATTCATAACCCGAAAAATATTGAGATCCGGAAAAAACCAAATTTGTATACAAGATAAATAGGAGAGTGTTGTTTTACAGCATGACATTTTAAAATTATACAATAAAATTATTTAGGTACGAAAAGTCACTAAATTACCACTGAATTTTACTGTAACTCTCGTTATTGTATTCTATTTAATTTGAATTAAATTAACGTTCAAACTATGCTATCTCTACTTTTCCATCCGAGAGTAGGCTCACGGATGAAGTTTATCGACTCACAAAACAAATCGATTATCATTAATTGATATTTAATTGTCTTGTCGCTCAACAGGCGAGTGGAATCCTTTGTTTGTCTTGTTTCATATTTTATCTCTTTTTGTATTCCACAATATACTTTATGATCCAAGAGTAAGCTTGTTTCTTAGAGCCCTCGTCCTGATTTTTATTTTTCCAGGCTATAAGGAAGTATGAAGACAAAAATCAGCAGCGACCGAATCGTTTATAATAAGATAAACCCTATTCGAGTGTTACCATAAACAATCTTACGCTCTAACGGTTTTCTAATTGGCTTTTCCGATATTTAAACAATTTGAGTCTTTAATGTTTGAAGAGGTACCATATATGTTTAATGTCATACAAGGGAAACAAAGGTATAGAAGCGTAAACACGAACATGTCGTAAATAAAATCACGCCTTAGACACAAACATGTTATCTAATATTTTTCACTACCTCTCTTGGATCAGATAACACAGAATAACTTATGTAATTTGATATGGGAGTATAAAACATTAGCCATTTAAGGAGAGCCAGGCGTTAAAAATAGCCAAGAAATTAATTTAATAATATTATATTTTTATCCTAAATTTAAATTATAATTAGTTTTAAGTTGAATGTGGACTATAATAACGGCTAATAGAATCATGGCGTGAAACAATGGTCACTGTTGAAGCTGTGAGGAATCTCTACTTAGGACTTTCTTCTGACGGAAACATCTTACTAAAAGAAAAGAGTGAAGATATCCAGAATGAACTATTATCAGTAACAGATAAGGTTCTCCAGAGGGTTTACTTCTGGCTTGTTTGTACCTCACAGTTGAACCCACACTGAGTGCAGCAAAAACGGATGTATAACATAAATCTGAGAAACCTTATGGATGTCTAGGAACGGCACATCACTAACTGCAAATGTGGATCTTGTTTTTTCTAGAAGAGATCGGAAAAGAGACACAGGCTTCTGTCTGGTTGGTCGAGATTCATCTAAGCCGTTTGAACATCTAGTTTTCTCTAGAAGAAATCAGAACAGAGACGCAAGCTCCTGTCTGTTCTGTCGGGATACATCTAAGCCGTTGGAGGATCTAGTTGCCTCTAGAAGAGATCAGAACAGAGACGCAGGCTCCTGTCTGGTCGGTCGAGAAAGCGGCGTGTTATTGTTACGGGCTGTTTTGAAACGAACTTTCACAATTCAAGGCGAGGTTGGGTAATTCCCGATACTGCGCAGTACCTCTACAGTCTACTCCGTCAGTTGCCTGATCTGAGCATTCAGTACACCGTCACGTAAAATCGGCCTACTAGAAGACTAAGTTCTGTGCGTGTTCACGCGTTTATGTCTCATTATTTATTTTGTGACGAAACCAAATTGAGAATTGCTATAAGTTTGTTTTATGAGAAAAATGCCATTTTCGAAAGAATTTTAAAAAACTTGTTATTGCTGTTTATGTGAGACGGAAATATATTGTGTCTCAACTTTTACTTTGAACGGCTAAGATTGTTCAAGATTCCCTTGGGAACATGACGTAATAAGAAAAAACATCAACCGAGTGATATATTTTATGGATTTAAAAATAACTCACCTTCTCGAAAAATGGGGATAAAGGGCAACTTGAAACGTAGAACTGGATACCCATCGAAATGAAGGGTTTTGTTGAGGCAATACCAATAGGACCAATAAATCGAATTTCTTACCACTCTGTCCAAGTTGGGTACCTCATGAAGGCAAAACTTGAGATTTGAATTAGGCGCAATACATTGTAGGACTTTCAATGAGGACTCTCAAATTCGGAAGGTCCTCGAATTTGAACAATTCTTCGTTTTTTATTAAAACCTATACAGTGAGTTGTGAACTAGTGGGGTTACGGTTACAAATTTTTACTTACTCCTATAAACCCCGAAGTTTGGGAGAGTGGTCAATATTTTGATAAATTCCAATTTGGATAATGTTAATATTAACTTAGATAAAATCATTTATCTGAATTTTTCAAAAGTACAACGGTTGTAAAAAATAGCTAAATATCCCTTAACGTTCCATAAGTTTTACTAATCCTTCGTTCCTTTTTATGAAATACAAAAGGTACATATTCATGATCATCCTAGATTGACGCAGACTCCAAGCTAGTAGTGTTTTAGTCTAGTAAACATTTTGATGGAGAATTAACAATAAAAATTCTTAAATTCTTGCCAAAGTATTTAAAAGTCCTCGATCTACCTCGAGTATTCCACCTTTTTTGGGAATAGAAGTTGAGGTAGCGCAGATTAAGCAATCGAAGTCGAAGCCATACAGAAAAAAATTATAACGATGGACAGCGTGGAAGTGTCCTGAGCTGAATGTAGTGGATATTCTAAAACTCTCTTGTTTTCCCTCTTTCTTTCCTTTAATCTTAAGATGGGTTTCTGTAAAGTTTTTCAAATTCCAAATCTAAATAAAGGAATATATAGGTTTAAGTGTTCCGACTATACCTTTTAAAAGAGATATCCGTTCGCCAGGCCCTTATTTTGGAATGTGTTACCCGGTATTTAATTTACTGACACGCAAACACGTGTAAATGTTTTGTTTTTTTTACCTGGAATGTCGCGATCTGTATATGAACCACTTATTTTTAGGCTCAAATTGTGTAAGGTGTTGTTGCACACTTTTATCACACGGTTGTTTATGAACATTTTTGTTTTCTATAGTTGTAATGTAAACATTATTCTCAGAACTATAACAAACAATTAAAGATTCAAACTAATTCTATCATACTATAAATGTAAAATAACGATTTAATTGTGTTACCGAAGGATTGTAAGTAATTAATTAGTAATTGGGTAATATTTCAATAAAATTCAAATTCAAAATTCATTTATTTTCAGAACAGCGTTGATTACATTGCAATATACGTATAACTATATCTAACCCTCATGCATTGCTAATCGAGGGAGAAAATTTGATTAAAAAATCGTTCACAGGCTCACAGAAAGACGACTGAAGATAAATGTATTATATTTATAGTATAATATGGATGACTTATAAGAAAATGATACGATAAAACATGTTTATAGTTTTTTTAAACCCGTAATCCGACTGCGCAATCTTAAATAATTCAGTAGCACTACTACTATTTAGATAATATTCAAATTAATGCCAAGGATATTCGAATGGAAACTATCGTATAAACATTCGGTCTGTTACATAGCTGGTCCGAAAACTTGTTTCGCTACTCAGCTTCAGTGCTCGGAAAACTGTCCGAATGTAAGAATATCTTTGCCCATCAAATTATGTCATTAGATGTTTTATAAAAAAAGAGAACCACTAAGCTCATATTTAAGGTACGCATTTTTTACTGATAGCGATCGTTGCAACCGTCGTGGTTTTAGTGAACCTGTGGTTAGTAAAATTGTTGCTCTTTGTTGAATAAACAAGTAAGTCTTTTTGGTGTAGTGATTATTAGGTAAAAGAAAAAATATTGAAAAAGTATCTGCTAATAACAAGACAAAAGCATGTTAGAAAATTTTAAGTAGGTACGCCAAAGTTAGAAAAAAAAAACATGTTATACTTGAAAGAACACACGAAGAATGATACTTCGGAATTTTGTTTCGTTTACTAGAAGACTAAAGATTACATTTTAGCAGTTTCTTCCGAATTCCAATTTTCTAAACTTAAATTTTGATAACACTTCAGGAACATGAGACATTACGGAGAAAGGGAACAATTCTCCTATGATAAATTAATTTCAAACTGTGTAAAGTTAAAATATTTGTTCAAACATCTGCGATTGTATCTGCTTCCTCCAGGGACCAGCGGAAGACGCCGGTATCGACTCTAGCGCAGCGCTGAGCGATTATCAAAACTCTCATTCCAGTGAAATGTACCTTTAAGACTGATGAGAATTACGCGTAGAATTGCAGGTGCCAACTAAGTCTTAAAAAAATAATATTAGTTTATTGAATCCAATATGCTGTACTTTTTACACAACGTGCACAGTATCGTAATAAAATTATAACTGCGAAAGTGTCTGTTTGTGTGTTTTGTCTTCATGCGTCAACTACTCGACCGATTGTACTGAAATTGTACATGGACATTCTTACGGTCCCTGGGATGAATATAGACATATTCTTATTTCGAAAATCCCTACGGACTACGCCCCACTGGTCTTTACAGTAGCGACAAATCCCCATCTTGGTCTCTAAAGTTTTGAAATATTAATTGAATGAGCCTATCTGAGCCTGTCAAATTTAATTAGCTATTCTGCGTAACCATTGTATATTATTTTTCAATTTGCTTACATTTTATGGTGACTAAACTTTCTAAAGAGTAACCATAGTTTTCACACCATTTTAGATTTTAGCGATTGTGTAAGTGCTAATCTACTGTATAGAATGTCCTAAAAACATAAGATGATCAGAATTTGACACCGAAGACTCCCTTTTGAAACAGTGGACAAGAACTATATTAGATGAAATTTCGCTAGACCGTTCTTTTGAACTAATATATCAATTCCAGCACTAAATGTTCTCTAAAATATTATAAAACTTTTACTATAAATTTAAATACTGGTGTAAACTTCATCTTAGTTCTTTTTTACAAATGTAGGCTTCTCTGATCTTGATGTAAATTTTCTTGATCGGGAAACAACCCTTACCAGGAACGAATTAAATTACAATGACCATAGTTATAAACTCGTTCACGTATTTTCGTGATCGTGGCAACAAGACAAACTCAACATTGGCGACGTAAATATAATTCACTCGAACCAGCAGTGGTCATAAACGTGTAACATCAACTAAATTGCGTGCAAAGAAGCGGGTAACCGCTAGCAGTGTAGCAGTGTAGAGACAATGTAAGAGACAATGTAGTCTAACTTTTAACTATACTTTTAGAGACTGTTGTGGAACCCATCTAAGAGTCCTCATACAGGTGCAAAACCTGCGAAATTGCGTGCGAATCCGCGGGTAACCGTTAGTGCTATATAAATCACAACCTTGGTTTCATCAGTTCATACGAAGTATAGGATTGATCGTGTCAAATCCGATATAAACGTTTTGTAATTTTCATGACCATTGTCAAGGTGCGGTGGATAAGAAAATCATTCATGGGAGAATTATCCAGTGCAATGCTGGAGCTGGAAGAGCTGGAGCGCGCGGGCAGGTGCTGTCCAAGTGGGTCCCCCTCTCCCCCTCCTTACCGACAAGAACGGTACTCGCGCTCTCTCCAACTCTCCAGACAATCGGGACCGTTCCTTACTAACAGCACTTTTTACGGAGAAACCATAGAAAACCATCTTATTTGTGTGCGCTCCACTTCTAACGTCGCACAACCATATTCAATGTTAATTACGAGGTCAGGAATGTAGAGGTTCCCGGATGACAAATGTACAAGCAGAGCTATTCAGTACATTAGTTTACAGTCTGAAAATAATATTCGGTAGAATATATTTACTGATTAAAAGGAGGCCACCGATAATAAACGGGATTTAGCAACTTTGGGTGGGCTACACAATACATACTAACGGTTAGGTTAGGTTTAAGGTAAGGTTAGTAAACCTAAATCGCCTAAACGCATCAGCCGCAGCGTGCTTTGAATAGGCGGCCTCCGTTTAATCACAAAGTACCTAATATTCCTATCTGGTCATGATTTGAAAAAGAATTGAAATTCACACATGAAACTCCATTTAAAATTTCCCTTTTGCTGTTTAATGAATAGGGTCAATAGTAGTCATTCTATTAGATTTACGATAATGACTAATCATTTTAGACATAGATTAAGGCTATTCAATTAGGAAAGACATACCTAAAAATTCATTTTTGTATAGTACATTACGTTTTAATTTTGTGGTAAAAAGGATATATTTATTAAATTGAGCTTGTACTGCTTTGTTATACAGAACTTTTTTATCGAACAACAGGACATTTGGGTACATTTTACTCTGTGGGAAAAACCACCAACACAATTTGTTTTACTCATTCATATCTGAGCCTTTTGTTTTCTCCCCGCGGTGGAGAAAAGACACTCAGAACACAACATATACCTATTTGACCTAGCTTTTCTTCTATCACATCCACAATTATTATTTTAACAAAGCTTGATGTTTATATCTTATCTCGTTTTCTTGACAATCACTTTAATATTGGCTGAGCATCATCGAAACCTATGAACCAGTGGGCTGCCAAGGTTCTTTTCTGTCTGTATTTTGCAGAATATTTAGAAAACGAAATGTGCTATAGACTTGAAATCTTGCTAAAGCTGCTTTTTAAATAGATTTAGTTATATTTAGCTCCGTGCCCGTCAACGGAATTTGGCTGAGCGTTAGCAAAACATACCTTTCAACTGAATATTTTTTAAGAACGACTTGAGCTGTAGACTAGGTTTTGCAAGAACATAGACAAGATTCAATTATGACGCATGTCTCTCTACGGGGATGAACGTTAGTGAAGCTTAACTGCCCACAGCATACATTCAAAACAAATTGAGCTATATACTTATGTATATTGGGTTGGCAAAATTCATCTTTCCAGTTTGTCTCTGTGTATGTCTTTCGCAGGGTAACTTGAGAACGTATTGAATTACATACAGCCTTGAAATTGTCCATAAAACTCCAGCGAAGCCTATTACGCGATACATGCTATGGCACAAAGATGTGGCGGGTTCCAAGGGGTCCAGAACCCTCCCCCAAATTTTTGCAATGCCCTTAGTAATATGTTAATTTCCAAACACCTTTAAACCTTAATTTTTGCCGTATACTTACAGGAGATTTCGCATTTAACCAATTAACATAATTTAACCAATTAAAATGTTTAAGAATCTAAAAGACATTTGTATTTGTGGAAAGTTTGTCTTTTAAAAGGAACATCACCCGTAACTCTTCGAAGAAAAAAAGAAAAGAGAGTAAAAGTCTTTGAAATTTAACACACAGACCAGGACTGGGTTGGTTTTAGTTGGTATGATTTTATTGTATATAAAATGTATTTTAAATGGTTGAGTTTAGAAAAATAGGATAGTGCAATCGAATTTCGGTTGGTTTACTTTTTAGAACTTTTCTAGTCCTTTTAAAATGTCTCCCGTGAAGGAAGGAACAGAAAATGTCCAAAACTCTTAATTTAAATATCCGTAATTTCACGAGGAGTGATTGAAAGTTATATTTTCTCTTCCATCTACTTCCAGAGAAGTTATCTTAAGGCTGTGTCCTGAAAATTCCATCCCAACATCCAACAAATAAACCGATTCCACCACTTTAATCCCATACTACAAGCTCGACCTGGCATAACCTGGTTTTATTTAGGAAATCTCATCTATAAGTCATGTGCTTAGTACAAAATGTTACGTGGCGAGACCAAATGGTGTAGTCAGGTAGATCGCGACGGTCGAGATAACAAGATCGGCTTCTGGGGCGACCTGATTTTTGCATCCTCAGCTCAGCCGGTGGCGGCATCCACTCCCCTCCCCCCACCACTATCACTCCACCCCAGTGCGCGGGACCGGCCTTCACGTACTCCAAGGTCGTCCAAGGTCGTCCATCCGTGATAAGAGGAACACGTCCGATCCGAGGCACGAACCCGTACAAGCCAGTCATTCAAGTGGTTTAGTGAATGAACCCGTTTACAACTGCCGCGTTACTACGAGTAGTACTACGTCTTCTTCGGTCATGGAAGTCATGGCATTGTTGCTGCAGACATTCTCATGGCGTAACGTAACGTTACTAAATATTTAACACAGTGTTGCTGCCGATATTGTTATATTCCTGTTGTGTTACTATATGTACAACTTACAGAGCTAATGATCATAACTTGGTAAGTCCAGTAATGTACCAACTGTAAGGACTTCTAATTTTATTTGATAAGAGATTTACCTCATTAATCATTCTATCTCCTTATTTACTCAGTTCAGAACAGTCTATTACTCTAAATAAAGGATATATATTATAAGGATATATTATATTTACATTGGATTAGTACTCAAAAAGCACGGTTTTATCAATCTTAAGATTATCCAGATGAGTTAAGATTTACTTAAATTTAAAACATCCCTCATGCTTCAAGCTGTATCATGCTGCTGAGAAAAAACGGAGCACAAATCTGAACAAAAGGATAAATAAATAAGAAAAGTGTCAAATAGAATGTTATTATTAATAATTTTTTTTTATTTAGTTTTATATGTTATTCCAGATTGAAAATTAGTCTTACACTTGGATTTGTAATATCTTCGTCTTTCATTCCTCTTTGTAATGAATTATTTCCAAGGAAAATGTACTTTTACATCATTATCTTCTAAACCCACACAACACCTTTATATACCGCAGATACCACCTCAACTGCAGCCCAATTAGTCTAAGAAGTTATATAATTCTCGGCCACAAGTCAGGTGAATTACGTCATCGAGTGACGCAACGGTAGGGGACTCCCCTCTCGGCAGAATGGACTCGCCCGGGCTTATCCACAGATAACTCACTTTCACAACCTAGAATATATATCATGCACTGTACGAGTGTTAGCGTTATTGTTCATCACCGTACTTACAGTTTGGATTTACTTAGGATATTTTTATGTGAAAGGGTTTTATAAACGTTGATGGAAAGTAAAAGGCCTAATGTACCTTTGCTGTGGTGATGTATTAAGTACGTGGAACTTCATCGATGTTACCCAAAACTTTTCCTGATATATTAAAAAAAACTGTATAGAACAGTAAATATTGTTATAAATAGGAAAAATGAAACTTTGAAGCACATTTACTTAGAAAAACCAAAAATCGTAAAGATACTACTATGTAATATGTTAAGCACTGCGGTATACTAAAACCCTTATTAATGTAGTTACTTCTTAAGTAACTTTACGTGTTTTGCAGTCAGAACTAACTTCGGAAAGGGAAGGAACTTCCTCTTTTAACCTTTCATTCAGTCCGGCGCGCTGCTTTGTTTTTCGACTAAGTTCTGACATGCACGATATTCAGCAGCAAATGTACGTCTGAGTATTCTGAGATAAATTTACTTACGAGACCAGTTCGTTCGTCTCTCGCAACTTAAGACGTGTAACTCGGTAATTTGATGTACTGGTATCACATAAACTTAATACTTCACTTTGGTACGATTTTGTCGATCACGACGTTAGAACGTGAACATGCATGTTTTTCACATTTTTGTGTAAAGGAATTAAAGTATAACACTCGATTAGCAGCGTCTTTCAAAGTTTGTCTGTCCGTTATCACTCTAGCGACCGCATTTTTAATCAGATTTTCTCCAAATTTGGCTTTTGTAGATTCACATCTTAAGGTCGTTATACAATCCAATTAGACCCAAGGGGGCATATCCCAACAATCAAAATGATATTCAATGATTACCGTATAGTGGACCTTATATACAAGTGATCTTAACGAAATGTAGCGCAGTGATATAAGTTCATTCCAAGAAAAAGGACTGATTTCGATCTAATGTTACCAGAGGGAACGAAAATCTTGGGTGGAAGATGTGGATTAAGTGATTGGTTTGGATTTTGTATTTATAAGACTGATTCAAATTTGTGTTTGTTTTCAATAACTTATATACTAAGGATAGACAACAAAAACGTTTTATGCTGAGGGACATAGCCCCAAGGTGAAAAATATTGATTCTTAACAACACTATTCTGTGGACAAGGACGTAGCCAACAAGGGGGTTCAGAGGGTCCAGACCCCCCCAAATTTTTAATTTGTAATTACTTTTTTAGTAAACAATTATTGTTATTATTTAAATAACTCAAATCAGGCCAGTAAATAATTAATTATTACTAACATGTAATGCTGAAAGATCGTTCTAAAAAAGAAACGGGTCAAGAACTTTTTAAGGAACAAAATGGGCCCCCTACTCTGTCCACTACTGAAAATATATATCAGTTGTCTGGACCCCCTAAAATTTTTCCTGGCTACGTTCTTGTCTGTGAGATTTGTTAGGGAAGAGCAGTTTTTAAAAAACTGTGTCACTGCTACTTCTCATTTAGCTCTTTCAAGGTCCACCATGTTTTTGGACTATTGCAGACTTCTTCGAGAGCTATATTGATCAAGAATCGATCGAAGTAGAAACCGTTTGGAGCCCCACAAGAATTCAACATTCTTAAAATGTTATATTATGAAATAAAGTAGCCTACTTTAGATTCCATTCAAAGTAAGTATGCGGTATCACCCACGTGGTCATCTCTTCTCGATACAACATGAAGATGTTGACATAAAATTGTCAAACGAATGTTTGGAGTAATTTTCTTTCATTAAAAGTTCCGTACAAATGTGGACCCGGTGGTCTTTTAGATTTTAGTATTATTAGAATACATTTTATTTGAGTATTGTTGAGGCATTGTACGTTTTAAAACAAAAATACCGATGAAGATGGCTGCTAATATTGGAACTCTGTTTGGCATTAAAAACAAAAAGTGTAATTTATTGGCATCCTTCGTAAATTTTGATAAAGATTTTTCCTGATTATTTTTCTTTTATTTATCAAATTTCTTTCAAAAACGTAAAATATGAATAAACTATAGGCCACACTGTGTACAAAAGACCATAATCAATCGTATAAACCGTTCTTTTAAAATGATTTAATTCCCGAAACCTATGATCAAAATGGGGGAGTAGCGTTGATTTAAGTGACAATACTCATAGTATGTAGGTCTTACCCTTGCTTGGCTAGTATACATGCTAGGTTTAATGAAATTTCGCTCTTTCTTTTTTGTGTTTTCTAGTTTTATGAATTCTCCGAAGTTAGTGGACCACACTCTGTTATAAAGCGAGAATTCCACAATGATTGAATCGTGTTATATTTGTTACAAGTTAATATTTTCTTATTAACATTACTTGTGTTTTTGTATTGAGGCTTTAAAAACATGAACATAATTAATATGATTTATAATATTGTTTATGACACCTAAATGAAATCTTCTATCACTTAACTTTACGTTTTGTAAGATATAATTAGCATATTATCACCTCAGCTCGTTGAAAACTCATTAAGAAATTTTGCTTTAGGATAACTTCAAAACTTTTAACAAAACTTTCGCTGTGATAGCGAACTATAAAACTAGTTAAGTAGTAATTGCTTTTTATACGAAAATAACTTTCGTATGGTAAACAAATTGCACGTTCAACATTTTAACTGTCTAATATTAATTTCAACGTATTTAAATGGCTTATTTTTGTTTATTCAATATGTATTAGTGAACACCTTTTCTATTGGATAATTAACAATTCTTTAATTTAAAGTACGACATATTGCACGAGTTTAAATATGTTTTTTACTATTAAATGAAATACCCAGTCAGGAGCAGATGATAAATTATAATGAACAAATGTTTGGTAATTATTCGTACGTTCAACAAGAAATACAATAAGACTGCTTGTTCAGATCTATTTGGTTGTAAAATCAGAGTGTCTAACCAGCGAATAGTTCGAGGCTGCCTCGTTATCGTAAGGCTGACTCACCGCACTACTGATAACAGCGATAACGCGATAACAGAACACGCGGCTACGCCGTGTTCAGCGCTACACCGTTCCACATCGAACACTTGAGGAAAACAATCTAGACAAAATACTCAACAACTCTATCCCGAAACGTGTGTTCTTGCTGTACCGCATTTGGGTGAATTGAACAAATCCATATAAATCTGACTAAATTTTCCTTACACGTACGTTTTATACCGTTAAAATATCGAAATCAGCACGATCAAATAAAATATACATATTCAAGATTATTTGTTTGAAGTTTGTTTTTGACGATGAAAGGATTGTGAAGGAAACAGGATTGTTTCCGGACATTTCCCATCGTTCATTGATACAAAAAAAATCAGTAACACTACGTTTCGAGATCTGCAATCTGATCTCTTCTTCAGGTAAATAACTAACCTAACGCATAAGTAATTACAAACTAGGTTAAAATAAACAAATCATACCGGAGCGTCGTCACACGCGTAAGTCAGGAATCACAACCACCATGTTGTGTGCCAACTTCACCAACTCTAAAACATGCACTTAATAAAATCTAAACATAACAGTTTAGTAGTTTTTAATGAATATTGTTACATAAAAACTTGCATAACAAGTACAGAGTTGATATTAAATTAATTTCCTTGCTCAGCATTATTGGAGTTGGTTCGAGGGGTTTCTTCAACTTCTCTAGGTGAGTAAGCCTAGAGAACTAAGTAAAGACGGTCTTCGATCTCAAATTTAAAATCCTTCAGCCTTTCATCGCCTCTGCGGTATAGTCTTAGATTGCAGCCTGATTAAACAAATATGTTTTATTGCACAATTATATTGATGATAATTATATATTTCCTACATCCATTCACATTGTGTGGAAAAAATAGATGTAGATGATGGAAGTAAATGACAGATGACATCTATGTTCTCAGGACGATGGTGTGATGATTTCGTGAAGACCGAAGGCATTGTTTCTGCAGGCCAAGCTGGTTCAGAGGAGTTAGCCGGCGACTAGCAGGATGAACCTTGAGGCAACTACTTTACATAAAATAGCCTTCCAACTCCCACTCCACCACCTGCAAGGTCACTTACACCGTCACCGCTCCGCTGGCCTCTGGCTAGCCAGTTCCAGTAGACTCCTCATCAGTACTTACCTTCTTCTTCAATATCTTCAGCGTCATCTTTACCGCTACCATTGGTGTCTCATCAGTTACAACGTTGTTATCATCACTAACTTCCCTCCTACCACCACCACCGTCATCATTATCACTTCCACTAACACCACGATCATTAACCACATCTTAGTTATCTTTATCACGTCAATTACAATCAATAACCCTAAATTTTATCTTGTTTGATCAAATCTTCACCACTAATATATCTTGCGTGAACGTTTAGGGTTGAATCACACTATTCAGATTTGAACGTTCTATTATTATTTTATTACAGAAAATAATGCAATTTTAGGAACGACCGGTTGGAATGTGTTAATAAATAGTGGTCGGCAATGTTTTAATAGTGATTTCAAAAATCATGAATTCTTAGAAATCGCCAAATGAAAAAAAAAAAAATCATGTATGACTCTAATCGTATATACGGTGGTTTTGGGCTTTTAGGAGAACTGTTTTTAAGTGGAAAGAATGTAAATTATTTATTAAATTTTAAAGAATAGTTAAAATATTAATATTGGTGAAGGAGCGAGCTCACTGATATTGATGATGTGATGGAAATGGCAGTAGTCGATGATGATAAGTCTGGTTCCTCAGATGATGCTATCCGATAAGAGGCAATGTGGAAGGCCCTTAGAGTGCTGCAACGATTTGAAGATTTGGGAGATAAAAAGTTGTAGTCCAATAACTACTGACTGGTGATCTACCAGTGATGTAGGTGTATTCGACTTAGTATATGTTCACCCAATTAGGGGTGTAATGGGAAATAAGATCAAATAAAAAGGGTCGCAATACACGTAGTGTCAGTTTCAAAAGGGGGTGCATGAATCAGCAAAACGATAATTAAATATGGGGTATCAAAGAACAATACAAAATGAACAAAATATCTGATTCTTTTCAATATATGAAAGAGATAATTATAAGTTCTTTGGTACAAATTTAATAAAAAAAGATCAAA
Source organism: Homalodisca vitripennis (assembly GCF_021130785.1). NCBI lineage: Eukaryota > Metazoa > Arthropoda > Insecta > Hemiptera > Cicadellidae > Homalodisca > Homalodisca vitripennis. The sequence continues at coordinate 118,320,190 of NC_060212.1, forward strand.
AGAGATTGAACACATCTTTATCCAATATACCCAATACTCAATGTTTTACCAGTTGAGCAATTATTACTGTTAATCAGTTATTAAAGTATAAATTGAAAGACGTATGATTCTGATATTGCATGGATAAGTCGGTATTGATACAAATAATAATTATGAAAGGTGTACACTTCATGTACATTATAAATTGTGTTCTAGAGTACCCGTTCAGTTATTTATATTTTAGAATAATAAATCAATAACTTAAAAAAATGATTTGACAATAATTTTAAATTCGCCTTGTATAATGAATGATTACACGTTTTTAAAGCATATTTGCCGGTTATACGTAAATGTGATACTGTATGTTTTGATTTATACATAACTGAAAGTACTAGAGTACAATCTTTGACTTTCCAGAGAGTAGGCCTTGCCCCCAAATGAGGATTGTGTTACAGAAATGTTGTAAGGTAAAGTCACTGTAATTCGTTTCATTAAAGCATAGATAGCGCTTCTTTAATAAATCGTATTTTTCAGAGTTTTAATCTTTAAGTAACTATCTAAGTTGTATGAACTAAATTTAAATTATGGAGTAATTTTTATAATTAGAGTCTACTCAATCAATATAATACGTGTTTAATAGATTTCGTAAATATTTACAACCGCTGTTTCCTTCGTTTGACGCTAGATAGCGCACAACCACAACGTTTCAAGTGGCAACAGAGTATAACACTGGATGCAGTATCTTCTCATAGACTGGTACATAATCAATGGTTGAATTCAGTTGCCGCGGCTTGTAACGAGAAATGTTGGAAGAATTTAAACTGTCATTTATTTACTCTTCAGTCGAATGAAGCACTGGCAATTAGTTTAGTTTTATAAATTCGTAAATTGAAATAAACAAAATATAGGGATGTAAGGTTAATTGAATTTTGTTTAATTTTTTTATTGATTTGAAACATGTAACAAACATTCATCGTAGTTTTTGGAGAATACAGACTAATGAATACAAATTTCCCTATGGATATAGTTAAATCTTACGTGAAGTTGTGACTTCTGGATTAACAGGCTTGTTTACGGAATCTACAACGTAATCTTTATATCAGCCGTATGAAGGATAATATTTAATGACATATTTCATATCAGTTTTTGACCGGTTAAAACATTTCTAGCAGTCAAAACATAGTTTTTGACCGGTTAAAACATATTTCTAGGAGTCGGAACATATGGAACGTTAAGACTATCATATTCTCAGATACATAGTCATAATTGCATATATCATAATATGATATTCATCATAGGCTAATGATAGACAAGTAATGGATAACCTATTAACTTAATACGAATGGCGTAGTTATGGTATGAAGGGTTGAGTTTAGCACCAGTTTACCCTCCGCTTAGTGCAGCGTCTGGAGACGACTCCTGGAATCTGGAGTCACGTTCGTCTGAAGAGATAGCAAAAGCGTTGGTGACGAAAAAGCTCAAATGAACTCCTTGCATAGTTTCGACATCAGAGACACCTAGAATACAAAATATCGTGTAATACAGGTGAATTGTCATTCTTGTTGTCTCATCAGGTGCAAAATCGAGAGCACTACGATAACTTAGCTAGGGTGGGAAGAGTTGATTCAGTTTGAATGTGTCTAGTTTAGCCCAGTTCACACTGCGCTTAACATATTAAAAGAGTAACGGACCAAAAGGTAATTTAGTAGGACAGTATATACTGTACAGGGTGCCTCACAAATATGTGATCAAACTTTACCATTTGTTCAGGAGTTTAAACTAACAATTAATACATGATCTCATGTGTCTTACCTAGCTTGGTTTAGAAGTTGTCTGCCTGTATGTGTGTTTTTGGAAAACATTATTAGTGCTAACGTCTCATTTCGACGATTACCGCAAACAATATAACATGCATAAATGATGACAGTTTTTAGCTTTTTAATCATAATACAGGTCAGAACATGTAAAATACCAACAAGACTTCTTTTTGGTTGCTATAAAACTCATCTGTTGAAGTAACTATTTGAATCTCCCAGATAAACAGGCACAGACAACACATTTTTGTTGCTGTACTTAAAGAAAATTTGTACAAATGTTAAACAAGTAAAACATTCTAAACAACCAAATTAATAGCTTTTTAACACGTAACATAAATAATATTGTAACTATCATTTTCTTATTTTGTAGATTTAGTTGAAAACTCTATATAATATGTTGTAATTTGTACATTTTATGTACTTATTTTTTAATTTCATCATATGTTTGTAAAACCCCACAACGTGTGTAGCATTACAAGTCAGGAATGCTAGCATTATAGTCAGCACTGGTGGGGTTAAAGATCTGTAAGTCTAAGAAAAAAACTTTCACGACTCTCTGTTTTAAAAGCAAAACATTGCAAGAACTGGAAGTCACAACGTTCATAGAACTCAATTCCTGCATTCAATACTTTGCTGAAATGAACTTGGAAACAAACCAATCCAAATCGAATGTTGTACATTTCTGCCTTAGGCAGAATGAGCTTTCAGAGCGGCCAGCTGTATTTGTGGATGATGTCCTTTTAGAGGAAACATACTCCACAAAGTTTCTAGGATTGTTCCTTGACAGAGGATTGACCTGGGATGACCACGTCGACAATATGTGTGCTAAAATTTCAGCAGGCATATACGCCTTGCGCCACCTAGCAAAGCTATGTTCCCCTAAAGTTCTAAAAATGGCCTACTATGGCCTAATTCACCCACACTTTGCGTATGGAGTGAGACTTTGGGGAGGCTGTGCCAAAAACAAATTTGAGCGAGTCTTTAGACTCCAAAAAAAGGCTGTCAGAATAATTAGAAAGTTAAATTACAGAGAATCATGCAGGGAATCTTTTAGGGAGCTTGAATTTCTGACATTGCCCTGCCTCTATATATACGACGTGATCATGTATTGCAAATCAAAATGCAGTATGGTCCGCGGTGAGGACATTCACCGATATGAGACCAGAGGCAGGGACAACTATCGAGCCCAACAGCACAGGCTGACGCTTACGCAGCATCTGCCACAACAAGTTGGTGTCAGATTAATCAATAAGCTCCCGGAAAGTATAAAGAACTCCTACAATAAAAACCAATTCAAAACTCGTATAAAACGCCTATTGGTGTCTAGAGCGTTCTACTCTGTCGATGAATTCATGATGAGCCGCTGGGATCTATGAGAGGCATAGGATCTGGAGTCAGTGAGAGTGTGCTTGGGTGAATGTGTGGAAGGGCTGGTTTGGATGCATGTGTGAATGCCTTAACTTTGGCATGTGTGAAACTATTTACAAAAATTTACAATGATTTACTGACATTTGCAATGCAATGTAAAATTGTAAAAATGCAATAAAATATGATTTGATTTGATTTGATTTGATTTCATAATACAAAATATCTAGAAAATGTCAAGAATAAACCAATGGTTTTTCTTTCTGATTTTTAAGGAAAAATCATTGAAGGAGTGCGTTTGTTAATATTACGGAGGCTTATAGTTTAAAATTAAAACTAGATAAAAAGAAATTTAAAAATAATAAACTAAGTGCACCTATCAGACTTTAATAATCTGGAAGAATTAGATTTAAAGTTATGTACAAAGTTTTAGAGTTGTAACATACAATATTTTTTGAGATATAAGATCTTAAGTATAAAAACATAGTTTTCTGGAAAACGTGCTCAAAGAATATAATACACGTTACTCTTCTTACATATTTATCTTCTTGGTCCATATCTTTCTTCCTCAACAATCTCAATAAATGAGTCCAGAGAGGAATCACTGCTGTTGTACTGTAACAAGTAAACAACTTTGGGCTTGATCTCAATAATAAGGTCCGTCCAGAAGAGGAATCATTGCTGTTTACACTGTAACAAGTAAACAACTTTGGGCTTGATCTCAATAATAAGGTCCAAAGAGGAATCACTGCTGTTGTACTGTAACAAGTAAACAACTTTGGGCTTGATCTCAATAATAAGGTCCGAAGAGGAATCATTGCTGTTATACTGTAACAAGTAAACAACTTTGGGCTTGATCTCAATAATAAGGTCCGAAGAGGAATCATTGCTGTTATACTGTAACAAGTAAACAACTTTGGCTTGATCTCTGTAAGGTCCAAAGAGGAATGGTTGCTTCACACCCTGTGGATGCAGTGCATTGGACCATTAGCAGATGTTATATACAAAATATATAATTGTGATTTTGTCAAATAAATGTCGTAGAAATATACAATAGCGTGGTGATAATATCTATCTCCTTGGGATATAGGGTATTCAAAGGGATTTCCTTGGATATTCCTTACTACACAACACTCGACCAATTATTGCAATATCAAGTCCAGTCAATTTGTCTCAAGGTAACTAATTAAAATAATCAAATGCGTCAGTTTGTAAACTAAAATCAGCGCCGTTAGTTGGCAATACTGAAGGCAGAGCTAACAACGTCATTAATAAAGCAGTTGGTCGTTGTTACACCTGTTGTTGTTTCCTGTTCTGGTCTGACGAACTTTCCCACAGGAAGTGCTGCCTTTATGTACAATCATTGCTCCGTGAAAAAACTACGGAATTATTATTCATCGTGGTAAATAGTATAGATTGTATAGTATAGGACAACTATTTTTAACATTGCATGCAAGCTCTCTTATAGCACTACGATTAGTGGTGGGAGAATCGAATACTTAAAAGAATCGAACACGTTGTATCCTAAAGCACCCTTGTATTATTCGAATACTATATCTGCGTTGAGAATTTCTAGCAGACAAGCCTAGACTTCTTGAGTCCAAAGCCCAATTACTTCATGTTTTAAACTTCCAGTCTACTAATCTACCTCTTTTCCGTCTACAGCTGCATTGTCGAGCCAAGAATGCTGACGCCCGCATTTGTGAGACAAGTTTTCATCGTAAAGGGAAGTTATTTTTGAAGTTTTAATAATTATTAACTTCGAAGGTACAGTCCATAGAAAATTGGGATATTTAGGCCCATCCCATGGTATCATATTTTAGTTCATTCATACTCTATTTGGCAGCAACGTGGCAATACTTTTATTTTATTTTACCAACTAGAAGTGGTACTTTTATGTTTATTTGCCAATATTAAACATATACGTAAATTTCGAATTTAGAGCATTCATTACTACGACCTCAGCGGTATCCAACCCCATGTGTATTGTCCATTAGGTACAACTTGTCTTACTTTTTTCCCGTAATCCATAGTCCTTGGTTATTTGGGGTTGCCCTGCCAAAAAGGTGGGAAAATCCTTTGCCTTTTTGTGCCTCCTACATACATGTCATACCCATGATCTTTTAACTTCAGAAAAAATTTAGGTAATTTGCTTACTTGCTACTTCAGTCCCAACTGAAACATTCTTTTCTACTGCAGGTTTTGCCACCAATGATTGTAGAAATAGATTTGAAGCCAAAAACCTCTAATCATATTTTTTTGTACACAAGAACTTGAAATAAACACTCATTTTTGTTTTTATTGCTTACAAATGTATTTAATAATTAAATATTTTTACAATTAAACATTTTGTCATTGTATACATATATGAATATCCTCCAATGAATACAAATACAGCTCTTGAATATTTTATTTGAACCTATTAGTCCAAACGAATGAATACTGTGGGTTTGAATTCGATTCTTCGAGAGAAACTCTATTCATTTAAAAGGTATTCGAAATCATTTTGAGGTATTCGAATATGTGAATACTCGGGCTGTATTCGAATACTATTCGATTCTGTATTCGATTCTGCCATCACTAACTATGATTGAGTCGTCGAGGTTCAAAACCAGATAGAGATCACTTTATAAATTTTAAGGTTATGTATGATATTTTCTGCTTTTTGGACTTAGATATACATGATTACAGACTAAACCATTAAAACCCTTCGTTTAAATGGAGGAAAAAGTAGGGATTGGTTGCAACCCCAGATCGATATAGATGTCGGTTTCAAAAACAGATACATTGTGGTATTTAGTGTTTCTGCCGCAGGGTAAGTACCCGTAATTCACATCAAGAATGTAGCCAAATTTTCAAATTTCTTTTCAATTAATTTTTTAGTAAAACAATTTTTATTATTTTAATAATTCAGAATTACTGACACGTACTGCTGAAAGATCGTTCTCAACAAAGAAACGAGCCAAGAATTTTTTTAAGGAACAAAATGGGGCCTTACTCTCTGTCCTCTGCTTGAAAATATCAGTTGTCTGCCCCCTCCAACCAATTCTTTCCTGACTACTTTTCTTGATTCACATGGAAACATAATTATATTATCAGGAAAGAACTACAATTGGAAAGTAGTCTTTGAAAGCTGTTCTCTGAAAAACATGTTATTCTGATAAACAAAACAAAAACTGTTACTGTGGAACCTTAAAACACTTATAGTAGAACATATCGTAAATAAAAATTACGTCAGAATTTAAATCAACCGTATAATATGTTTGAATTCCTATTACAACAAACACTAACTTACTTAGTTGTTATATTTTCCCCCTTATTGGTTATTGGTTTAATAAAATCTAACTACAGTAGTTATTACCAATACTATTTGTATAACATAGGCTATGCAAAAATCCTTTCCATACATATAAAAAAAAAACAAAAAAATATGAAAGTGCATTCGGCTGTGATGAAAACACCGTGATGATAGACATCAAGTTTTTTTCACAAAACCAGAAAGATTAAAAATAAAAATGTATTTTCTTTTACATACAGCGTTGAAACAGCCAAACCCTTGGATAGACCTGTACGAGTTTGTAGAATTAACGTATTTTTATGCTACAGCAAAAAATTAATTTTATTTGTTTTTCTAGAGAAATATTTATAAAAACTCATCCATCAGATTTTGAAACTAGACTCAATTGCAGGAGGAGTTTTACTAACTAACTAATGCCGGTTAAAAGAAAGAGCCGTTAAATTATGTACATTTCCATTTCACACCGGAGAATCAAATTAAAGAAAAGCTGAGAAGTGAAGCCTGCGGCTGTTTGTCAAGGATGAAGTCATGCAAGTGTTTTCCTGCAGCTAGTTGTTTACATCGTGTTACGCAACCCGGGCGTTTCCAGCCATCGTCTGTCCCGCCATCCATCACAGCCTCTGCTGAGAGTCTGCCGTGATAAACAATAATTGTTTACAATAGTACGCATTGTTTGTAATGACCCATGTATTCACGAATCGCAAATAACGGTACTAGCACTTCACATCATGTAGCCTACTTCTCCCATGTGAATGGTTCTTTCCACAGACAATTCGTAGTTTTTTTTTTTATTTTCTGTATTGTCATGGACAGGATTTGAGTGACGTTTAAGTACTTTTTTCTGAGTCATCTGAAATGTGATAATGTAGCTTTTCAACACTGCCAGAAACACCAGAAAGTAAGAAAGATGCTCGCTGGTGCCATAATGTTGTGCAATCCGGTTTCGGTTCGGTTAACATTTTTACAATTCTGTAGTCTCAGCCTTTCAAGTTTGTTACCTGAACTAGAAAACATATATATCATATATATATATATATATATATATATATATATATATATATATATATATATATATATATATACTAGATTAATTATAGAAATGAAGGAGAGTTATGCACTTTTAGTTAGCTCATGTTAATCGTATTGACCTGCATTACTAGCTTTAAGTACATACAACTCAGAAAGTATTGTAAATACAGAATATACATGAAATTTGTTGTGCATGTTTCATACATAGTTGGATTTTTTGGCCCAAAATAATAAAATAGGATTAACATTGTAAAGAGTAATATAATATTTTAAATATAAATGTTGTTTCTATTTTTAAAGCAACACAACTTTAAAAGTCTAGCAGAACATGTTCACATATTATATTTAAAGGTATGAACAACGCTTCAGGGTCAAAATCTTCCGTATGGTATATTAATTGACCAGGAAAACCTATGTTAAACACTATTTTATTTTGGGATGGACTGTACACATTTCAGCTGTAAGAAAGTAGCTAATCAATGGCTCCAGTGGAAATTCAACATCAACAGTAAATATTACATTCTTTAATATAGTCGTAACTGCAGTCATAGTGAACAGAGTAATGAATCTTGGAACGGAAAGGATATATAGCAATATATAGATTCAGACGTGGCTAATGTTAGATAACTAGCATTGATCAACACGTAATAAGACAGGATACAGGATAAAAACCTAGGAACAAATTTACATTATATACCATTATAACTTGATGCCTGATGAATGTAATCAGACATAAAATGTACTGATCAGAATGAAAGCTGGAGCAAGGAATCTTGGAACTTGTAGGTTATATATCGTTATAACATGATGTCTGATGTGGTTTCATATATAAAAGGTACTGATCAGAATGGAAGCTGGAGCAAGGAATCTTGGAACTTGTAGGATATATATCGTTATAACATGATGTCTGATGTGGTTAATCATATATAAAAGGTACTGATCAGAATGGAAGCCAGAGCAAGGAATCTTTGAACGAATAGGTATTCGTCATAACATGACGTCTGATGTGGTTAATCATATATAAAAGGTACTGATCTGAATGGAAGCCAGAGCAAGGAATCTTTGAACGAGTAGGTATTCATCGTAACATGATGTCTGATGTGGTTAATCATATATAAAAGGTACTGATCAGAATGGAAGCTGGAGCAAGGAATCTTGGAACTTGTAGGATATATATCGTTATAACATGATGTCTGATGTGGTTAATCATATATAAAAGGTACTGATCAGAATGGAAGCCAGAGCAAGGAATCTTGGAACTTGTAGGATATATATCGTTATAACATGATGTCTGATGTGGTTAATCATATATAAAAGGTACTGATCAGAATGGAAGCCAGAGCAAGGAATCTTTGAACGAGTAGGTATTCGTCATAACATGACGTCTGATGTGGTTAATCATATATAAAAGGTACTGATCTGAATGGAAGCTGGAGCAAGGAATCTTGGAACTTGTAGGATATATATCGTTATAACATGATGTCTGATGTGGTTAATCATATATAAAAAGGTACTGATCAGAATGGAAGCCAGAGCAAGGAATCTTGGAACTTGTAGGATATATATCGTTATAACATGATGTCTGATGTGGTTAATCATATATAAAAGGTACTGATCAGAATGGAAGCCAGAGCAAGGAATCTTTGAACGAATAGGTATTCGTCATAACATGACGTCTGATGTGGTTAATCATATATAAAAGGTACTGATCTGAATGGAAGCTGGAGCAAGGAATCTTGGAACTTGTAGGATATATATCGTTATAACATGATGTCTGATGTGGTTAATCATATATAAAAGGTACTGATCAGAATGGAAGCCAGAGCAAGGAATCTTGGAACTTGTAGGATATATATCGTTATAACATGATGTCTGATGTGGTTAATCATATATAAAAGGTACTGATCAGAATGGAAGCCAGAGCAAGGAATCTTTGAACGAGTAGGTATTCGTCATAACATGACGTCTGATGTGGTTAATCATATATAAAAGGTACTGATCAGAATGGAAGCCAGAGCAAGGAATCTTGGAACGAGTAGGTATTCGTCATAACATGACGTCTGATGTGGTTAATCATATATAAAAGGTACTGATCAGAATGGAAGCCAGAGCAAGGAATCTTGGAACTTGTAGGATATATATCGTTATAACATGATGTCTGATGTGGTTAATCATATATAAAAGGTACTGATCAGAATGGAAGCCAGAGCAAGGAATCTTTGAACGAGTAGGATATATATATCGTCATAACATGACGTCTGATGTGGTTAATCAGATATAACAGATATTGATCAGCATGGATGCCAGAGCAATGAATCTTGGAACGAGTAGGTATTATATCATTCAGTATAACAGGTGGTTAATCCGGGACAACAAGTATTGATGACCTTTGTTCTATCTCAACTGTTAATACGATGATAATAATAATAATAATAAAAAAATTATCTACGTAAAAGCCCGATTCTCAATTATACGGACATTCGTAAAAATTAATTGTTTTGAAATATGAAACGTGTACCAAATTAATCACAAAGTTGTCTGCTACATTTGTGAGCTTACACAGTTTACACAGAGGTAACGGTATTACAGTATAATCAGTGGCGTTGTGACATGCTTTGCCTCTCTATGTAAATCAGCCTTAAATGACAACTAGCCACGCAGATTACCAGAGTGACTATTGATTGGTCTGTTGCTTGATTTTATTACTGTAAGCTATTTGTCATTTATGTCTGTAATAATTTTATATTTATTTTAAGTCTATTTAGTTTGACCTTTTCTACTGTTACTGAGTCAACATGAGTTTTCTGAAAAATATCAATTTGGAAATACGTATTATAACTTTTTATTTTTTTTCTTTTCACGTATTGATTAAATCTAGTTTGGTTCTTCATTTCTACTATTGTTCTATTATATTACCTGGTAAGTGCTTTCTATCTATGCGTACCATCTATATCAGAACTTTAAACCAGCGTAATGTTTTAGAGAGTGAATCTTTTAAGGTCGGATTTGTGGCATTTTACTCTATTAATAAAACCTTTAATTTGATGCATTACTCGATCTACGATCTCATTTATGATTTCCTTCTGACTCCTTGCGGGTCATACTCCTGACACGACAAAAAATGGGAGTTACTTCAAGAAGTAGATTTATAAGTAATGATATACTAAGTTTTATTGCTGTATCTGTAATCGTTCGGGACTTATAAAGTCCCTGAGGGACTTTTTTTTTAACACCCTGTATAATACGCATTAGTTGTGTAACTAATATAATGAAAGGTCCAACGTATCGCTGAAATACACTACGACAGGGTAGTTCCTTTATTATGAGCCTCTCCCAGGTGGTTGAGGGTGGTTCTGTTGTCGCAAGCTCCCAATGATCAAAATACAGAGGCAATTACAATCCATCCATCACAAGTCTTCGTGTAGCTTCTATCCGAGAGCAATCGTTCAATAAGCTCGTACTTTTGGAGTTGCCGCTGCCTGGCAACAGTTCTTATGTGGTACTTTAACATCGGCTATTCGGGTGAATCCATGCACCTTCGCGCTAAGCGCGTTGGTCACATTTATCTTCCGGGAGTTTAATACTTGGAAGCAGCGCAGTGGGAACCTGTATATCTACAAGGAGAACCGATTGCTTGTGCGACGATCCCCTCTGTGTAGAATTGGCGTCGGAACTTGTCCAGGACTCTAGAAGACGGTCAATGTACAACTCGTAGTTTGAACTTGTGAATATCGAAGGGGCGGAGAGACTAGGGAGCAGTAGGTAGACAGACGGACACGTGTGACTGTGTGTGCCTGTGCGTGTGCGTGCGTGTAGGGTGTGGAGGGGGACTACATTCCTCTCTGATGAGTCCCCGTCCTCGTCCACATCTGACTCACTCCTTGGACTCATTGTGCGTGTTCAGTTCAATCCACAGTTTACGTTGGTGTCCAAACAGTCGCAGTCGAGAGGTTTACGATAGATTTCTACGTGCTGTGATGGCTATCCATCCAGTCTCATCAGCCACCATAGTCAGTATGGTGACTGACCATCAAGCGTAGTTAAATTACCGAGTTCTGAACATTTCAAATCACAGTTTCTGGTCAGAATTGTAAAATAAATATGGCTTCTAAGTGTACAAAAAACAATCAGTTACAAACCCAGCTACTTAATGAATAATTTCACAAAAACGTCATACAATTGAAAAAACAATTTAGTACATGTGCGATAATCAAATTTTCGCTCCTATTAAAAACAGTCTGGAATAAATCAAAATGAATTCGAGCAGCCATATTTTAGTATTTATCTTAAACACTACCTTTTCCTCTTAAAAGAGACATTTGAAGAGATGTGGCCAATACATGAATGATTGAAAATGTTCTACTGACACTAAACACTGCAGAGACTCAGGGAACCAATCATCTTAAAGTATTTAATGGTTTTTGTCTATAAACAACTAAATATTTGCAACCCGTCCCTGGAACATTCCCTCAGTTGGTGAACTGAGATCGTTAATATCTCAAACCTTACCTATGGCTCTTAAAAGAGAGTTGAAGAGTTGTGGCAAATACGTAAATGAATGAAAATGTACTACTGACACTAAAAACTAAAGAGGAGGTATATGGCTCAGGGAACTTATCTTATTCAAATATTGAATGGTTTTTGTTTTTATGTATAAATAACCAAATATTTGCAAACCGTCCCTGAAACACTGCCACAGTTTGTGGAAGGTGCTGAATTTAGTCAACTGGAAACGAAAAGATTCACAGCCTGGGTTTGCCTGTTCTAACAAGCAGGCCTCTCACTTCCGAGAAGCTCGTCTTGTAATCCGGACAACAATGTGCCTGCACCGACTTGCCCGTGGCAACAATAGTCCCGGCTAGACAGGCAGGGAAGGGCACATGTCACTAGTAAATCACTTCTGTCCCTTCACCCCCTGCCCTGTCCCTTCGAACATTCCAGAACAGTCTAGGCTAGCGAACTTGTTCAGTTGCACGAGCATTTGCACTGTGAACTTGTAACGCCCTTCAACTGAAACTCGCATGTCAGCCAGACGATGACAAGATCGTCTACTGCCCTTTTCAGGCAATTAGTGAGACGTAGAAGGTCCGATGAGGTGAGATATGGATGACAGCAGACAGTCGTGCTGAAGGATAGTCTAGGGTGTGTACTTGACCCAGACGAGGGTATTTCTATAGAGCTTGACTGAGTTGCGTTTTGGTTGTCTCAACATCACTCAAGCGATTTGCTCTCAGAGTTGGAACAGATATTATGGACTACTTCGTATTCGTCATCAATAAATCATGACGTTGCTTCTTTGATTTGAATTTTAAAATAGTGAAATCATTTTACACAGGGGACAGCAGACAGTCGTGCTGAAGGATACTCTAGGGTGTGTTCTTGACCCAGACAGGGATAGAGCTTGACTGAGTTGCGTTTTGGTTGTCTCAACATCACTCAAGCGATTTGCTCTCAGAGTTGAGTTGGAACAGATATTATGGACTACTTCGTATTCGTCATCAATAAATCATGACGTTGCTTCTTTGATTTGAATTTTAAAATAGTGAAATCATTTTACACAGGGGACAGCAGACAGTCGTGCTGAAGGATACTCTAGGGTGTGTTCTTGACCCAGACAGGCATAGAGCTTGACTGAGTTGTGTTTTGGTTGTCTCAACATCACTCAAGCAATTAGCTCTCAGAGTTGGAACAAATATTATGGACTACTTCGCATTCGTCATCAATAAATCATGACGTTGCTTCTTTGATTTGAATTATAAAATAGTAATATTATTATACAATCAAGAATTTCATCCTTTACCTCTGAGAGAAATCATTAAACTACAATCTTTTTATTTTGTCAATCCTAAAGCTTTGGAAAATCTGCTAGCATATTCGTTTTTAATACGTTGTACTGTATTTATCAAGTTTAAAACGCAATTTTTACAAACGTGGGCCGAACTTTACTACATTTTATAAGGTCATTGTAAATTAATAACCATCTATCTCAAATTTGAAATCTCATATTAGACAATAAAGTATGAGATAACAAATGATGACCCCAATGCCTGGGATGTCGTTTATGCAGTACCTTTAAATTTTCTTAGATGTGCATAAGCCATTGGAAGGAATATTCCAAACCATGCTCTTCCAAAATCTCCCGTAGGGAGAAGGGTTTACTAATCTAACCTCTTTTGAAAATTTGTCCGATTTTGAACTAATCTCAATAAGAAAGTGATTTTCCACGCCAGTGATGAATGATAGAAAAAAATAGATAGTTCTTTATGCTCAGACTTCACATGGAAATATAACTAAAACAAGAAAAATAGGCTCTGGACTTCTCCAAAGGGTTTCTAGGTTTTATATATATATATATATATATATATATATATATATATATATATATATATATATATAAAATAGGAATAGGATATAATAATATAGGAATAGCACGTTGCAGCATATTCTTTCTGGCGTTAATGTATTAAAGGGTAAAGGGATTCTTCAGAACGTGGGGCCAACGAAAAATACTTGCATTTGTACACCATTACACCGTTATAACATTTAAATACTAAATGTCGTTAAATGCAACATCACACGCACACATTCATGTAGATGGGTGTTTATCGACCGATTTCAAAACACGACCTTGAAAGCAGGTGGTTACGCAATTGCACTGTTCTCGCTGGCTTATCCAAGAGCCTGTGGTCATGCAGGAATCTTCAACCGTGCAGACTATAGAAAGACCATTCACGAAACGTGACAGACCGTGCAGAGTACTTCCACGGCTCGTGGCTGGATGGGTGTCTGAATGGACTGGGATGGTAGACATTGTTGCCAAGTTGCGATCGTCTATTTCACAATGTTGCCGCTGCCAACTTTCCGCACGCCTGATTACCCTTCCAAGGTTCAAGTGCCTGTTTGTAAACATCATACTACTCCACGGTAATCTTTACGGTACGCTAGCGTACTCCACGAACCCCCCCCCCCTCTTCTCAACACCTATCCTACAATCTCTTGATAAGTGTTTTCTCTGATTGGTTTAATGCACGAAGGGTAATTAATCGTATTTGTGGTACATTCAGATACCTGGTAGATGATGTAAAATGTAACAAGAGTATGGTAAGAATTTGTTCCAATGTTTATAAAACACTACCAGCAACCTGTCGCGGCTTCGCACGCAATTTTGTAGGTTAAGAACCTGTATAAACATTTCTGGTTCGAATGAATTATATTTCCGACACCAATGTTGAGTTTGCCTTCTTCCCCCGATCAATAAAATATGTCAAAAAGTGTATATTTACGGTCATTTCAATTTACTCCGGTCTTAGTATTTTTTGTTCCAAAGTTGATTTAGACTTTTTTCCCGATCAAAAAAATATATGTTACATACACAGCTCCGAAAAGCCTACTTATGCCAAAGACCACTAACTCGGGTTTCATAACAGTCTTTAAATGTATAGTACAAGTTAGACTACATTCTCTTATATCTGTACTGCTAGCAGTTACCCGCTACTTTGCACGCAATTTAGTAGGTGTTGCACATGTATGGCCACTGCTGGTTCGAGTGAATTATATTTCCGACGCCAATGATGAATTTGCCTACTTACCACAATCAAGAAAATACACCAAAAAGTGTATAAATATGGCCATTGTAATTACTTTGTTCTTAGTATGTTTTGTATAGTTAATTTGTTTTGTTTGCTGATCAAGAAAATATAGATCGCAGACCAGAGAAGTCTTAGTCAAAATATAACTAAGATGGTTTTTATATATATGTCTTTAAATTTATAGTAAAAGTTTTTTAATATTTTAGAACATTTAGTGCTGGAATTGGTGCATTAGTTCAAAAGAACAGTCCAGCGAAATTTCATTTAGCATAATTCTTGTCGACTGGTTCAAGGGGAGTCTTCGGAGCCAAATTCTGAATTTCTTACGTCTCAGGGCATTTTCTAAAATAGATGAGTACTTATCTATCCTTTAAAATCTAAAAGGGCGTAAAAAATTAGGTTAATTTTTAGACAATTTATTCACTATAAATTTGAACAAATTTAAAATAATAAACAATGTTTACACAGAACAGTTGATTACATTTGGCAGGATCACTCAATTAATACTACACAACTTTATTCTAAGATGGGATTTTTCGCTTCATTGACCAGTGGGGCGTAGCTCGAAGGGATTTTCGAAATGATAATAGTCCTATATTCATCCCAGTAAAAGTAAGAATATTCATGTAACATTTCAATACAGTCGAGTGAGTAATTTACGCGTGAAAATAAAACAAACAAACAAAAGCACTTTCGCATTTATTATTCGCAATATTATTGGGATTGCACCAATTCATACATATTCGTGTAGTAATGTCTATTATAAGCTATTTACTATATATTTCATGTTACCAGTAATGTCTTTGAAGGCTCTCTCAATAAACGTTCACCAAATCGCGAAAGCTCTCGATTTCATTATCATCATCAGAGACGATAACGAAGCTATTTATTATATCCTTATCACGTTTTACGGTTTTTGTCAGAAACACCTGAACTGGCAATGAAACTCTCTGTTTCTAGTCTACCAAATCGTGCTCCAATGTTCTCTCTAAAAATAGATTATGACCAACAAAGTTCGTCAGGAGGAAATCCAAAAACTTTGAATTTAACAAAAGGATAAGATGGAGAATCTTATCAAACGTCTATACGGATTTTAGATTGATACTATTTAATACTATTTCCAAATTATAACCGAGTTGTATTTTTATATAAACATTTCATATTTTGATTTAGTCCTAGCAACTCTACGTGTTGTTGGCACATAAGTAAATAATTATACGACCCGTGCGTTCCAAATTTAGAGTTGGCAGGTACTTTATGTTGGTGTTGACTTGTTCCCAAATATATCTAAAAGCTTGTATAGTCATTTGAATGTCAATGCATTCGCATCCTGACTCTCTCCATTGCGCCATACCCGTAATCTCGTGGGTTCAAATATATATTGACTATTATCTAGCATTATTACATTTATCTATCATCGTAAGCAAATGTTTTCAATTTTCAATATATATTTCAAGAGTCGGTATTCAATCGATACTCGTGTGTATCATGGTGTCGTGGGTACTCAACACTCTTCGTAACACTCTTGTAAATACGGAGAGTGTTGAGTTCCCATATATCCAAGCGTCGGTATCCAAACGATACTCGTGTGTATCATGGTGTCGTGGGTACTCAACACTCTTCGTAACACTCTTGTAAATACGGAGAGTGTTGAGTTCCCATATATCCAAGCGTCGGTATCCAAACGATACTCGTGTGTATCATGGTGTCGTGGGTACTCAACACTCTTCGTAACACTCTTGTAAATACGGAGAGTGTTGAGTTCCCATATATCCAAGCGTCGGTATCCAAACGATACTCGTGTGTATCATGGTGTCGTGGGTACTCAAACACTCTTCGTAACACTCTTGTAAATACGGAGAGTGTTGAGTTCCCATATATCCAAGCGTCGGTATCCAAACGATACTCGTGTGTATCATGGTGTCGTGGGTACTCAACACTCTTCGTCGTAACACTCTTGTAAATACGGAGAGTGTTGAGCTCCCATATATCCAAGCGTCGGTATCCAAACGATACTCGTGTGTATCATGGTGTCGTGGGTACTCAACACTCTTCGTAACACTCTTGTAAATACGGAGAGTGTTGAGTTCCCATATATCCAAGCGTCGGTATCCAAACGATACTCGTGTGTATCATGGTGTCGTGGGTACTCAACACTCTTCGTAACACTCTTGTAAATACGGAGAGTGTTGAGTTCCCATATATCCAAGCGTCGGTATCCAAACGATACTCGTGTATATCATGGTTCGTGAGTTCCCATGGATGATGTTGCGGTTTTCCTCGAGTTCTCGCGATTGTTTATGGAATAATGCGAAAAACTAGTCATGAGCGTATCTATAGGACTAATGTGGGATCCTTAATAGTAATTTTAATTTTTAATAACTTTGAATGTGACAGAAAATGTTGCCTATGTTGCTGTTTCCGCGAAATTTTCGCGATCAGCTAGCGAAATGTTTGAAATAGTTCCTTTGTGATTATGTACGAAGCAAGGGCATATACACCATATTTCTATCATGAGTTCCAGATGATACGTGGGTGTCAAGGAATTCACGAGTTCTCGCGATTGGTTGTGATGAGTAAGTTCCACGTAAATCAGCTCTGTAGTTTCTGAGATTCCATGATAAATCAGTTAGTGGTATTTGGCTTTTTACGTGTATACCTTAGTGTTATTATTATCTCCAAACCTGTAAATTAGAATACCACGATTTTTCGTGTTAACCTTTTGCCTTATAATGTCCTTTCAGGTTCAACGCAATTTCAGAACCCAACATTCGAATTAAATGAGCGTTTCCCACCATAGCTGCGTTATGTGTCTAAATACTTATCTTTAATAATACAAGTATTATATTGTTCAAAATAAATTCCTATGTTTTATTTATAGATTTCCAAAACCGTTTAAGACCTTATAATTTATGGTTTTGAAATACAATAAGCATTAAAATATTAAACTCTCATTATAGATGGGCTTTAATTACCTTGGGGAAGAGAGTAATATTACTGATAATATTAAAAACTTTACAAACAAATCAGTGATTTATAATCAAAATGCTCTCTCTTGATCAAGTTCCAATCATAATAATTTCGGAACTGTGCAGCTCAATACAATTATATATTTTTTTATCACACAATACTAATTAATACGTGAATGCTATCTAATGAACAGCTATCATCTGATTAACTTGACTTCTCAACAAGGCAGACTATTTTAACAAGAGCGCGGTAATTGTTTTGCATAGTTAGTCTTGTTGCTCTCATTTACAAGTATATCAGTATATTTAAACTACTTAAGAAATCAAATTGTATAGTACGACAAATTATATGTATTAATTTTTTGTGCCAAATAGAGCTAAATCCCTAATTAATGATCTCTAAAGCGTTTTTAAAACCGAATTCCAGGACTTTTGAGTGGACACCGTTCGTCATTATAAAAACCGGGACAATCCCGGTTTTCCGGGACGTTTTGTCACCCTACATATGTCCCATAAAAGTAGTAGTTAATTTATTTCAGCCGTTGTGCGAACAAACAAGAATCGAATTTCCTGACCGAGAGGCGAGAAAATTCGCTTCCTCTCACTGCATCTACATGACCTTGCTCAACCCAGTATACAAGAGCCCTGACCTTGGCTAGGACAAGGACCAGGGGGGCGGTGAGTTTTGGCAGTGGAGGTGGCGCCGCGGTGAGTTGGCTGGTCACCGTCCATTCATGCCCACGCGGCTGTAGTACTACTCGTACTATAGTAGTGGTGGTTGTAGTAGGTAGGAGATCTGGCAGCGACGTAGTGGGAGTCAGTGTCCTCTCGGCTACATACCGACACCGTACCACATATGGCAGGGAGGGTGCAAACATGCAATCGTCATTTGGTAGTACTGTAGTCTGCATGTTCTTGTTTGTCTCTAGTCGCTGCATTTGTTACTCACAAAGGTGTTTGCTACGGGCAGGGTGACCACACAAATTCCTAAAATGAGGACTTTTTGAGGGTGAAAATGGAGGACATTGCAACATAAAGGAGGACAATATTAAATATTCCTCTAAACTTTGAAAAATATATTTACTTATACATTATTAAAAACACGCACATATATTCTTTTTACTGCATAAGGTCCACAGAAGTACATCGCAATCGTCAATATAGAATAAATCTAAACATACACATAAAAGTGCTATCACCAAAACCAAATTTCATAGTGCTCAAAAGAAAGAAATAAGCACACACAAAAACGATCATTTACATTAAAAATTAAAATCCACTGTCAGAGAGGAATTCATTTACAATATAAAAATCCTTTACTAATTAGGCCTAGTACCTCCTCAGGTTCCCTTTAAAAAGTGACTCCTCAAAAACATCTTTCAAATTTTGAGAGAGAGCATTATAAAAAATTACTATAAATTAGTACTGTAATGCTAATAAAATGTAATGTAAATAAAAAAACTCAAATTGGATTTGTGTTGACTTATCATTCGAAAATAGTAATTCATGTTATTAAAGAGTGTATTGATAGGTAAAAGTATTGTTTGAGCCTATTATTTTATTTAGCATCGGATTGAATTAATAATTGTTAGAATTATAATTGTTCTGACCCTAATTATTTAAAATAAATCTTGTGAAATAATTGGAATTAATTCAATGCGTTGATTTATTATATTATTAGTACGTTTTACTAACATACATAGAAATTATCACTATAACAGACAAATATACAGTAATGCATTATAACAAAATTGACCTATCATTCATAACACATAATTAGGAAATCAAGAGGTAGTAGCGCCAGTGCAGCTGAGCGGATAGAAACAACAGTGAGTCAGTGACACTATAGACAACACTCAACATACAACTACAACTGAATCTAACAGCAGTTCACATGCCATAGCATTACGTGTGCGCTGCTATAATGTTTCATGGCCTATCTTCGGGACTTTGGAAATCGGGAGAATGTTTAACGTGATGCTATTGTTTTGAATATGTAAGAGTTCGCCAAAAAGCCGGACATTTTACATAATTTTCAAAAGCCGGAAGGACACGAGGACATGTCTTTCTAAAGCCGGACGTCTGGCCACCCTGCCCGGGGACTAGCGGAGTAATGTGGAGTTTTTAGACATTTAACGATTATAGTCTTCAAAGAAACAACTCGTGTTAATTTGTATTAATTTTTATCTCCATGACAGCAATTCCATGTACACGGAAGGCTGTTATATCTTCACATCACCGCATTTAATCCAAAATAACACATAAACTAAAATGTTAGTTTAACGGGCCTTTGCAATCAAACAAGTGTTGAATCACAACCACGGCGTCAAATCTTGGTTTCAAAATCCAGATGTACTCACAACACGGGAGTTCGAATCATAGGTGCCCTCAAGGAATCATTCTAGGACTCAAGAGCTCGATGATGAAATTAAAGTCAAACTCGCGGACAAGGCTCGATGAGGTAACAGTTGAGCTGTCAAACCGCTGCAAAGTTCATGAGAGAAAAAATGACTACGCGTGCCAATTAGATTATTAATCCACCAAGAATTTAGTTCCAAGAATATCGGAGATAAATAATATTAGTCATTAACAAGTAACAGGATTGCGAATATATATAAAGGGTGTAAAATGTCCCTCACGAGCTTGATAATTCCTGAACGATTACAGATAAAGCAATAAAACTCAGTGCATCATTACTGCACCTATAAATCTTCTTTTCGAAGTAACTACCACGTTTGTGTCATGTCAGGGGGATGGCCCGCAAAGAGTCAGAAGGAAATCTTAACCAAGAGCATAGGTAGAGTAGTAAATTAAATTAAAGGTCTTTATTAGCAGAGTACAATGCCGCAAATCTGAACTCAAAAGGTTCACTCTTTAAAAAAAATTACGCTGGTTTGAAGTTTGAAACATTTACAATATATCTTGTTCTATTATAGGTCTGTTTTAAAATGTAATGTAAGATCTACACCAAGTAAAGTCCAAAGACCAACCTGTAAATAAGAAATTTCTATTGTAGTAACTGAGACTATGTTTTCCCTTTATCATTCATATCTGCTAAAGAACTCTTTATAATGATATAGGCCTACATCTTGAGCTATGCTTATGTTAAATGTTTTGCCGAACTCCTTGTAGACCATCCTTCTTCACTGGGTGTGCAGAGTCACTAAGTACTTTAAAAACTGTTTCTTAAGTCCAGTATTCATTTAAATTACACAACTTAACCCAAGACAAGAATATTAAATCATCTAGAAAGGGACTTACATTGTAAATGTTTCAAATTTTAAACCAGCGTAGTTTTTTAATGAGCGAACTTTGGGTGATATATAATGCAACTAAATAACAGTACAATGTTTAGATAGTAAAAGGTTTCCACAATCAGTTTCGGTAAATAGCGTCATGTTTAATGTATTTGCGCTCGATGGAGAACATGTGTATGATACTGATGCAGCTGAATATGAACCTTCTTGGTTGTTTAAAATAAAAATATGAACGCGAATATAGTGGCGCCACATGTAAGAGAACTGTTGGCACGGATTCAACAGGTCATAGTCCTGATCCGGTCCCCAGCACCGTTATTATTTACTGAGTACAGAATAATAACTGTTATTTACAAACAGTGCTTAACACTAATGTTATCAACGGTTGTGAATGCAACGTACACAAATCATGTCTAATTTACTCAGGTTCTATTTACTTGTAGTCCAAACGTACGAATTTCAATATAATTAACTAGCCGTTACCCGCAGCTTCACACGCAATTTCGGAGCTTTGCACGTGTATGAGGATTTCTGGTTGGAGGGAATTACGCTTCCAACACCAATGTCAAGTTTGCCTTGCTGTCACAAGCAAGAAATATTTCAAAACATGTATATTTATTGGTCATTGTAAATTTATTCCGGTCCCTGTATTTTTTCGTACCACAGTTTATTTTGCCTTGTTTCCATGTAAATGTAAAAGAGAAAAATGGTTATTGTGGGTTATTGTTCGGAGATATATGCCACCACGGACCTTTCTGTGGGCCTCTTTGAATTATACAATTCCTTAGAGCATTATTTTGTTATAAATCACAAGGTTTAGACAGTATTAACAATGAAAGTGCTCAAAAATATCAATTTTGCATAATACAAGCTTTTTTTCTTTCTATGATTAAAATATTGATATTCATACCTAGGAACCTCACTGACCTAATTCATAACGAAGCCGACAGTGATAACCGTATCAAAATCCGTTGAGTAGAGTATAAAATATCGATGAACAAACAGACCAACTCAAACATTTATGCTATGTATTGATTCGACGTTGGAAATTACTGAAATACGTGTCTTTCTGCTCACCAAAACTGGGCAACTTTCAGGAATGTTCAGTTAGCCAGTAGTAATACGGATGCTAAAATCCAAGTAAGTTCTTCATCAGTGAGCAGACACAGTAGGTTAGTTCAACTTGCTTAACTTTCTCACTGATCAGATCTTCAAGCAACTACGGATAACGTCCCTCCATTGTCCAAGAGCATGCCACTGCCAGTTGAGAAAGTTTAGTCCGTCATTATGTGTATTAGGCGAGTTGTTGTGCTCAACTTCAGCCGGACTTTCTAATCCTAAGAACCTATTATTGTACCGAATGCTCTCAGAAGTTTCGAGAGAGCTATAAAACTCCAATCATAAGCATCTTAATGTGTTTACTATTCAAACACGAACTGGATCATGAATATTATTTAGTTCTTTGATTTTTTTTTGTTTATTTGTAACGTCACATTTATATAAGTTAAGAGCCGATACAGCGTTGCAGGTTACGGTACATCAAGTGTTATGATCCTAGAAAATATATACTCCGTTTGTAGAATAGTATATAAAATGCTACGACACAGTATGACATTACCGACCTCTTGCGGAATCGAGTCAGAAAATTGTTAACCGTTATTTGCGTAACCTTACGTTGCTGACTCTAGCGCGATCTAGATGTACCGAGATGAACGTTAGCTAAACACTGCCTTAATACATTCCTGTTTTATATACAAACAAAATAATTATGGTATCTGACACTGTCTCAGATTTGACTCCTGGAATCTGGAGTCATTTTCGTCTAAAGAGATACAAAGAAAGTTGACGACGAAGAAGCTCAAAATGAAACATTTACATCGTTTCGACATCAGAGACGGGTGAAGTATCACCGGTACACACTCCTTTCATATAATTTATCTTTCTTTTTCAAGTACTAGAGAAGCCCCAGTTTAAATCTTATGAAGTTTCATTCATTAGTTTCTGAGAAAAGTGTATCTAAAAATAGGTAATTTTACATGGGCGAGATAGGCGCTGACAGGTCCCCTTAAAATGTTTGAAGGCGACAAGATGGCGGCTAGTGCAGCCAGCTATTAAACGGCATATTTCAAATTTTGACAAAGTGGATTTACGATTGCGTAATAGATATTTATCTAACAAGTGGGATAGTTACGCAATCAGGTTAAGGCGAGTTGCAGCAGAGCCGGAATGCTGTACAGAGGATTTACATAACGTGCGAGTCACAATATTTTACCCACCGGTAACTCCAGTACAGGGTATTTCCAAACTGAGGCTGCTGTACTATCCACCAGATTGTAATGACAAGTTGACAACCCTAAAGAATACATACTCTTACATAGAGTAGACACTCAATGCTAACCACGCAGACTAGTGAACTCTAGCGGCGGCGTGACTGAATTATTACCAACAAAACTACTAGCATAAAGGCAAAAAACTGTAGGCGAACAAAAGTTATATAAAAAATAAAGTAAATTTTTAGATATCCAAAATTCTTAAAAATTGAAATACAAGTCTTAATAATATAAATATGGAAACGACGCAATATTATTATTGAATTCACCCGTGAAATTTGAAAAATGCACATATTGTTCCGATATGATAGCAGGATTTCGCCTGTGCTGATGTGATGTGTGGTTATGATTCTCGTACTCGTGACTTGTGCTCGGGACTTCATTTATGTGTAGTGACAACGCCCCTGGACTAGATTCCTAACAGCTTACTTAAGGAACCCTTTTCCTTTCCTTTCTTTTCTTCTTTCTGTTCTTTATTTTTGTATGTACTAATACCTCCCCTACTTGACGAAGAGAATCGATTCTAGTCCTCGAAACGTTGTGTTATACCTTTTGTAACATATATCTATGGTAAATGTCCGAAAACCTGTCAAACCTTCTAATTACAAACTTTAAACAAAGAATTGTTCCGATAGTTTTTTCACATACTTTAAACAGACATTCCTATATACAGTGAAATTATTCGAAAAATTTCAAAATATATTCACAATCAATAACGGTGAAGTGGATTTGTAATTTTTTAAAGTTTTTCAGTGGTTTTGCGTATAGCACTTGAATTTGAACAAAGAAATTTACATTCCTATTGATAATATAGCCACACGTTTCCAAAATAAAAGAATATTGTTTACTATTCTATGTTGCCTTCCTGAGTTGCTGATAGTTAAAAATTTCAAACTGAGTATAACCAGATGGGTATCGCTCGTATAAAATTTACGTGACAACCTGAAAACTTGAAACTTGCTAGTTAATTAGTCAATATGTTAGTTCACTCAGCCTTTCTCCTATTCTTGATTCCTTGTTTATAAAATTTGATTTTTTGTTCCAGGGAGGCCTATAATTATTCTCAGCTAATACACTTGTAGATGCAAACGACAAGTACGTTGTTACTACAACCTATCGTGACCTTACGAAATAGTGTTATAACTCAAATAACATGTAAGCTCTTAAAAGAAAAGAAAAATATATTAGCTTTAGAAATAAATCTGTACAATCGCGAGTGAAAAAAATTCCAGTCCAACAACCAATGCCTATTTTATGGACACTTTCGATAATAAAAATAGAGGAGGTAATGTTTTTATGCATTGCGTGAATAGTTCAACCTCATGCATTGCATGCTACCATGCATTTATGCATTAGCAGGGAATAAACAAGTGTTGACAAGCAGTGGATCTTCCTACCGTGTATGCAGTTAAAGATGTAATTTATTCTTCAGAATTAAGGAAGCGATACCAACAAGGTATCTGGCCCAAAATTGAATAGAAAATGAAAACCTCCAACAAGATTTTTTAACGCTGTATGATACAGCACCAATAACCTATACGGTAATAAAGACCAAATAATAACAACTAGCAGTTACACGCGTCTTCGCACGCAATTTTGTAAGCTTTGCACGTGTATGAGGACTTCTGGTTCGAGGGAATTATATTTTCGGTGCCAATGTTGAGTTTGCCTTGTTGCCACAATCAAGGAAATGCCAAAAGGTGTATATTTATGCACTTTGCAGGTTACTCCGGTCCTAGTATTTGTGTGTGTGTCATAGTTGATTATGTCTTGTATCTCCGATCAAGAAAATATATAGTCTATACACATAAGTTTGAGAAACCAACTTCTGTCAAAAGAACTAAAATGGGTTTTATGATAGTCTTTAAGATTGTTATATAATAACTTTGTTTTTGATATATTCATTATAATACTGACCAAGCACTACATACTTAATATTGTACAGTTAAAAGTATACTTTTACTAAGATATATATATATATATATATATATATATATATATATATATATATATATATATCCACTGTGCTTAATAGCAGTTGCAGAAAAGGTGTAGATAAAAATTTTTGTTATCGTCAAGCTTTTTTATGCTTTTTAAAGACTAAAAAATGTTTCTTTGCAATATTGTTTTTGCACTCTATTTTAAAAAACATTTTTAGTTAATATATATTTATTTAAATAATAATATATACTAATTTTTAATTTCTTACACAAGGCCTTTGACTTCCAAGATGCAATCGTCAAGTGTAAATTAAACAATTTTCTTTTAAAGAAAATAATTTGTTTTCCTATAAGAAGAACTTCTCTTTCAATGAGATTAGTTAAGTTAATACTTTGTTTGGGTAAATTATTAAATGACACTACAAAAAGTTAATGGTGCACAACATTTATAGCTGGAATTGGTATATTAGTTCAAAAGAACAGTTCAGCGAAATTTAATCTAGCATAGTTCTTATTTATTGCTTCAAAGGGGGTTTTCGGACTCAAATTCTGACCTTCTTATGTTTTAGGACATTTTATAGGGTAGATTAGTACTTACCTAATCGCTGAAATGTAAAACGGCATTAAAATGTATGGTTACTTATTAGGACATTTACTCACAATATAAACAATTGAAACTAGTAAACAATGTTTACACAGAATAGTTGATTACATTTAACAGGAAACTTTAGACCTAGATGGGATTTTCGCTACTTTAAAGATGAGGGATTTTCGGAATAAGAATAAGCCTTGATTCATCCCACGAACCACAAGAATGTCCATGTACAATGTCAGTACAATCGGTTGAATAGTTACGCGTGAAAACAAAACAAAGGCACTTTCACATTTATAATATTATTATGATTAGGATTACCTGATAATGTAATCAGAAATAACAAGGCGAAAGTAAATTATTTGAAAATATAAGAGAATCGCCAATTCTTCATATTAAAACAACATCCCGGACGTAAATTACTGATAAATAAAAAAGGATATCTCTTCAAGTTTTACATCTTTTCAAACTTGATTATGACCGGTGTGTAATGAGATATGAAATGAGATTACCGTACAATGAAGAAGGATACAACTTCTTTGCACGAAATGTACGATATGTGAAATCCTTGATAAGTATTTTGTTCCTGCAACGCCTCACTAACACGGATAACAAGATTAAAGACATATGACATCGTCATGTATTACTAAATCATTTTTGCGTTCTTAGTTATAAACACTCATTACGTTATATTTATTTACACTCCGTAAAAAGGGAGTTTGTAAATTAATGTACACTTACTCTACCTAAAATGTATTCCATATTCGTGTTTTGAGATTTTTTATTTTATACCAACTACAAGGAAGGAGTACGCCACACCACGTGGCAATTAATTATAAAAGAAGTATTTATAAAAGAAGTAATACTGTCTCCAACCATTACACAAACTTTACTCTGACAATTGAGTAGTAGTGTAAAAGAGCCCATATAAACCCAATTCTTAATATGAAACTAGAACTATAGACCTAGCTAGACGAGATGACTTTTCGTTCCTACAATATAAACACCTGACACAAAGGAGTCCATTAGTGTCTGTTATAGTGCTGGCATTTCAGTAATGTGTATTGTAATATACAGGTTTTTTGCGCAATCAGGTAAAAGTTAATTTTTTTCATGTTTAAGAATAATTAATGACGATCACATGTAGAAGGAAAGGTTATGTTTTAATAAGATTTGGAAACGGGAAGATAGGGTGCAGTACGTTCGTAATCCAGGATTGGTTTGTTAGATCCCACCGACAAACAACACCCATATATAAAAATAGTTTTCATGTGCTGTTGATTCATTCACATAACTCGTTACGTAATGAAACAAAATGTGACAAAATGTGTCAATGTATACGTTTTAAATATTTTAATACATATGTTTTTTATTGAGCACATGGAATTTTTGTTTGAATAAGTATTCATCTTTGCCCATGATGCCTTCATATGAGCTTCCTAGTGTCACCTGAAAACATATATTAAAACACGTTTCAAGCTTGTATTTTAGAACATTTTAAGGGATTAGTACACGCCACCCCGCCCCCCCCCCGAAAAATAAAAGGGAGAACACCCCTTTTAATTGGAGACTACTTAAGCACCGACTGTAAATTCCAGTGCTTCAGTTATGTGAAAAGAGTCAGATGGAATTTAACTGGGTTCGCTATAAGATGTTATTCCGTTGTTTCCGATAAAAAGTTGTATTTGTAAGGATTTTATTTACATACTTGTATTAAATCAATTTTCCGACTATCGGAGAATGTGGAACATTTTGAATTTATTCGACATCTCAAGACAAGTAACTCAAATTCAAATTTCTTTATTGCCGTAGACATTGCAAAATGTATGGCATCGTCAGAAATAGTTGTTTAAGATTTCTTACAAACGTACAACATTGGAGCACCGTTCAAACATACATTATATGCTCTCATACCCCACTTATTCCTGCTAAAATTTCCACTAGCGGCCACCCAGTCGTATGCGATACCAAATCAAATCTTTTTTATTGCCGTAGACATTGCAAAATGTATGGCATCGTCAGAAATAGTTGTTTAAGATTTCTTACAAACGTACAACATTGGAGCACCGTTCAAACATACATTATATGCTCTCATACCCCACTTATTCCTGCTAAAATTCCCACTTAAAGCTCCAGTTGTGAGTCTACGATTGAGCGGCCACCCAGTCGTATGCGATACCAAATCAAATCTTTTTTATTGCCGTATACAATGTATATTATATGGAAAAATTCGGGTATTTAATATAAAATTTTGGTTTATTCCACAGTGTAACATCCACGCATATAAATTTTCCATTTATCCGTTCCAGTCTTCAACGCCAGGGCCAGTTTTCAAAATTGTTGGTCTCCCAATTAAATGCTAAAAACTCGCCTACATTGTAAAATACCATTGATGCTAAAAATTGTTTAAGACGGGTTTTTAACCCCGTAGTCGTTGGTGCATTTTTGATGGAAGCTGGCAATCTGATGATAAAATGAACACCTGCTTGCGAAGGCAAATGTTCGTAAACTACCGTTCTGTGTCTTCCAGATCGATAGTTGTCTCTGCCTCTAGTCTCATATCCGATAAGAAGTAAAGAAATTTGAATTTGAAAATGTATGATTTATCAGGAATTACCCTTACCGTGCAAGTTCAAGATCAAGCCTTCTGACGTTCTCACGATACAATGGGAGATGTAAAAGATTCTCGTAATATTTCCATTAAAGTAGAGAGTCCAGTGACTTTGCGCAGTGCTGGCGCGTGCGTGATGATGTGAGCAGTTATTGCGCGTGCGTGATGAGTGCGCAGATATACTACGCCTGCGCAGTACGCACACACTTGAGGCTGACCCGACCCGCGCGCCGCCCCGCTCCACTTACTAAGCCCCGTTATGCGCTCCGCTCAGCCGCACTCTACTCTAGGTGCCTCTTCAAGATCACCTCGGCCTCTGACCCGCTTTGTTGTCCAGTTACATCCTCCACCTACGGTCCACATCTTGCATCCGAGACCGCTCTCTATTTCTGCCGTCATCTCTCAGCTTCTCTCCATTCATTCAGTAGTTTTGGGAGTTTAACAACCAACGTAGGATTTAGAGTGGATTTTTAGATTGAGAAATTGATCAATCAATTTGAACTCGCGAATCACTTATACGTAATTTTGATTAATCACGCAGTAGCTGTCGAGCATACGTTAACGCTTCTGCTTTTAGTTTTCAAAATTGCTAATGGTTATTCAAAAAAGAATTCAAACTTTTTTTCATCGTTTAAATATTTAAAAATTTAAACTTTACTCAAAGGTGTGGGCGCTACTTCATTTATCACCAAAATGGTATACCCCTTATAATTCTATAACAAAAACTAAAAACGATGTCAGAGGTTTAATATTGTTTTTATGGTAAATCTCAAGGTCGGTTTATTACATTCGCCTGTGTTTACTATTTCTTCCTCTTGAGCAAGAAAGTAAGTTGTCAGGTAAAAAGACTTGAATTTCATATGCATTGGATAAAAAATTAATGTCCATACGTAAAAATTGAAGTATTTTGTAATAATACATTGATAACCATTTTTTGTCATGGCCCGCAGCAGTCATAAGGAAATCTTGAAATAGAGCATAGGACGAGTACTACACCATATTAAAGGTCTTTATTAGTAGAGTACAATGCCGCAAATCCGACCTCAAAACGTTCATGCTTTAAAAAATTACGCTGGTATAAAGTTTGAAACGTTTACTATGTAGGTACTGTTTTAGATGGTTTAATATTCTTGTCTTGGCTCAAGTTGTTAAAGTTAAACTTAACAAATGAATACTGAACTTAAGAAATAGTTTTAAGGTTGTTATTGACTCTTCACATCCAATGGAGGGTGGTCTACAAGGAGTTCGGTAAAACCCTACCAACGTAACGTAACTTAAGCATAGCCCAAGATGTACATTATTTTTAATTTGCTCTAATTTAAGATTTTCTCCGGACTCCTTGCGGGCCATCCCCCTGACATGGCAAAAAAATGGTAGTTACTTCAAAAAGTAGATTTATAGGTACAGTAATCATGTACCCAGTTTTATTGCTTTACCTGTAATCGTTCGGGAATTATCAAGAACGTGTGGGATTTTTTTACACCCTGTATATCACTTCATGGTCCACGAGTACATTTCATTGTTTTCATGTAAATCTCCTAAACCTGCCTCATGATCCTGTACCTTGTATCCTACCTTCAGAGATATTATGTCTAATGATGTGACCAATCATTTTAGTCGTCCTTGATTGATTACAGGAGATCATACACTGTAAGAACTGTTCTGCAGCAATGACGTATTTTATAACTCGGCCAATATTGTTATAGACGGATATTCATTACAACTACTGTTTGTATAAATTACTACACATAGCGTTATTGTTACTCTCTGGACTGAGAGAGTAAGTTTGGCAACAATACTCGGCGCAGATAGGCAAACATGATACTCGTTCTGTTTGTTGACTTCTGCCTACATTCTTACTACACTTATGTTATGTGCAAATTTTGTATCTCCACCTTTGTTTGTGTGTTTCAATTATTCTAACATTGTATACTTGCAACTCTCCTATACCTTGTTAATAGTAAATGATCAGCAATAACAATGACTTATGTATCAATAACAATGATACACGTGTAGTATCGGTGACCAAAACATGTGATAACATTTACATGGTATTCGTGGTATTTTTTCTTTCTAAGGACAAGAAGCTTAGAATTTGCACCTAGTCCTAAAAGGGCCTTTGCGCTGCTTGCAGAGTGACAGGTATTCTGAATGAGTAAAGTTGCGTGTAGGGGCCGCCTCCTGTCGAGATCCATCAGGAAGAATTTAAGGCACTAATCTCAAGTCATGTCCTCTCGGAAGAAGAGGAAGCCAGCTCTGAACCAGCCTCTCCAGTTAAAGCAGGCAAGGGGTGGCACACTCTTATGTCTAGGCAGGCAAGAACCTTTGCTTCTGATGGGAACTCTACCAACTTTAACAGTAAAGTCCTACATAAGACTATGCCCTATCTTACTTCCATTGTTTTTGCACCCCAAAACATCGACATTTGTGGTTAGTGATGTGCCACTCCTGGACATCCAGAGGGTTGACCAGATTAAGTAACACATTGGTTTTTGCTGTGTCCAGTGTGGTTTCGACTGGAAGGTATAAACCAGCCAGAAGAGAACCCTCTTGGAGTGTTCTCACGTCGTAGTAAAGCACATTGCCACATTGTCTTTTATTCTGCTCTATAATTATAATGTGTTAGTGTTTGTTTGATACTAATAGCGCTGTCGTGATATTTACTCTTGGGTGTACTCAAACAAAATAACATAACGTCACATAAACAAAAATGTACACGTAGGGACTTTTTATTCTCTTATCAAGCGTCCGACAAGTCAAATGTTGTACGTCCGTCCGTCGGTTTGTGCGGTAACTCTTGTAAGACTTGAAACTTTTTACGGTCGGTCGGGTCCTTGCACACTTCATTACCACATTACTGTTTTGTAATGTTTTAAAATACCATAGTGGTCATTCTATGAAGCATCTCTAGTTATGTAATAATAAAAATGTAAATGTAATAACTGTTTATATTTTAGTAGAAGTAACTTTTATTGCCATTGATTTGTATGACAACAGAAATGCAAGTTTCGAGAAATGGATCTCTCCTCTTGTTAAGGAGTGGCATTCTAAAATCTAATGTAACATTCATAAGCATTAAGCGTATGTTGTTTTCATATGTGTTTCTCCTGACTATGTGTTGCTGGGTTCAAGTTATGCTTGAGTTTGACTGGTACAACTAATTATGTTAGTGTCAATTTGGTGTATTCATTGCTATTTTTTTAGTTCTTTTTTACGATTTGAAACCTGAACAAGAGACCGGATATAGTTATGATAACGTAACAATATATATAAACTGTTATTTGAAATTGTCAACATCCAATAATAAAACATCACCAAAGAAGATTATTTTGTCTCGTTAAAGTATGACCTGTTTGAATACTTGTTATTGTAAGAGACTAGAAAGTAATATAGGTAACGTTAATTGTACTACAGAATACACAGTACACGTTGCAAATATGAACATCCTGTTTATTGTTCGTTAACAACAACGTTAAAAATTAAGGTTATCTTATTTAATCTAGAAAAAAAAACTCTTTTAGTTGTAGAGACAAGTGTTGATAGTAAGAAACTTCGATAGTGGAGTCCTATCGATTCCTAGAATCTTTATCTTGCACAAACACAGGTCAGTATGAATTGTTCCAACGTAGAGATTCTAAGCTAAAACACAAGAAGAAGAAACTTACGACAGTTTTATAAGTCATACAACGCGCTGAACACTATTAACATGAACTTCGGAGAGTAATATTGGGCAGAGTACGATATTCGGACCCGGTTTTTGTGCATCGTAGTACTTAAGATATTGAATACTAGAACTATTTGTATTTATCAACCGATAATAATGTTTGTTAATTTAAAGAACTCTAATATACATTCAATAAAATTAATTAATCGCAACAAGTAAACAAGCAAAACAGTACTCGTTTCCAACACCTTTCGAAGCTCATTCCTGGGTAGCAATACACGTCTGCTTCCAAAAAGTGGTTCAAATGGCGGCTTCCAGACAATCTATGTATATACGTATACCAAGAGTTTCCAGCACTTCAACTAACAAAGCCAGTTCATTTACTTTTCTAAATTTAAATGTTATCCGCTTAGATACAAATAATTTTGCAAATAAAATTATTGTGTTTAAGGTTTGAAACTGCATTTAGTCGTTACAAATTATAAGTTATTTTTAAAATTAATTAATCAATATCGGTTGGTAATGCCGATGGTTATAAGTTAAAAATATCGTTTGTTAATAGTCTATCAATATAAACAAACGGGTCAGATAGTATTTTTCCCCGTAGTGGACAGAAAGTAAGGCCCCAATTTGTTCCTTAAAAAGGTTCTTGACCTGTTTCTATGTTGAGAACGATCTTTCAGTAGTACATGTCAGTAGTACTGATTTATTTAAATAATAATAATCGTTTACTAAAAACTGAAAATTTTGGGGGGTCCGGATTCCTTGTACCCCACTCTGGCTACGTCTTGAATATAGGTGTTTCTCTAAATTAATTAAACCATTAAGAACAATAAAACATAATATGGTTTTGATAGTTTTAGTACTGATCACTGACATAGGTACTTGTAGAATTGGTGGAAATTACCATACAGGGTTTTACGACAAGAATATATTTTTAGACTTTATAAAAATTATTATTATAAAAACCATTCCTGTGTTAATTATCCTGTTTTGGAATGTTTCCTTGATATATAATACCAGTATGGTTTTTCAAATAATTAAATCCTTTTGGGTTCAGGCATAAGAACCAAAATGTGTAAGATGTGGCGACTGTGTACAAGAATGGACTGGCGTCACCTCCCAATATTTAGTAGGAAGGCTACGCAGCCGCTGCCCGATATACCCGCGCTATTTCTGGCCCCCCAATGTCGCTCGCTTCGCTCGTCATTGCTATTTACAGAGTGCGCGTGGACTCCTCCTGCCTTTGTCGTCTTACTCTGTGTCCTGTACCTGTAGGTAGTGATGGGAGAATCGAATACTTATGACTCTAATACGGTGTATTCAAAATCACCTTTTTATTCGAATACATGTGTTTGAATACAAGTATTCGAGTTCTTTATCTGCGTTCAAGTCTAAGACTTGTCTTACTTCCTTTCCGAAATCCATTGTTTCTTGGTTATTTGGAATTGCCCTGTCAAAAAGGTGGGAAATCAAAGAAAGCAATTTATCAGTTGTCATGCAAATTTTGTCCCAAGGACTGTATTGGTTTAAAACAACAAATCCCTTGCATATTATGACGAATAACCATCGGCCTTCATCCAACAGAAAAAGTTAGACAAATTGGTTTCACAACACGCATTAAGCTCATAACGAAATATTTTACAACTGTTACTCATTAACCTTATTGTTTGGAAGTTTATTGGTTTACGTTATTTACAATGAGTTTATGATTCTTTGTAGTTATTTACAATGAAAACGGGCAAATTCACCTCTTAGTGACAATACGATTAGTCGAGTGATAAATGAAGAAGAAAACTTTTCTAGTGATGAGAGTTTCTTGAATAATTTTGGCAGTGAAGTTGACAGTAGTTTCTCTGAAGTGGATGACACGGATAATGATCCCACATATGATCCAGATCAACCAGGACCATCATCAAACATTCTTCCAATTGTAAGTAGGCCCTAGGATTTTATCGGAAAGTGAATCTGAGAATAGTATTGATGGTGAAAATGTAAGGAGTAGGCTTACTACTATACATCAGCAACCTAGACAACCTTCTAGGCCTAGGCCTAGACATTACTAATGGTAATTCAACTGATGATTCCAGTGGAGAAAATAATGAAGGATGGATTGATGTTACTGCAGAAAATGATCCAGGTTATAGTCATTCATTTTTCATTTTTAGAATTGCCCGGCTTGAAACATTGTCCTCCCATGAATACACCATCAATTGCTTACTTTAGGCTGTTTTTCACAGTTACATTGATGGAAATGTTTGTAAAATATACAAATATGTACGCTGAAGAAGTTGTCAGAAAGTACAATTCTAATTTGGGGACCGAATAATAGTTTGAGAACATGGGTCAAAGTTACAACTGCAGAAATTCAGGCTTTTATTTGTATCCTAATAAATATGGGTCTAAATCACAAACCTACCTATGCAAGTTACTGGTGGAAATCTAACAGTCAGAATTGTAGTTGGTTCGGGAGAATGATGAGTAGGAATAGATTTCAAGAAATTTTGGCATATTTCCATATGGTTGATACACGGAACCTTCCTAAAACCTAAGGAGCCAAATTATGACCCTTGTGCAACCCCTAATAGATCATATGAATAGGATATCTAAGCACCATTATAGTCCCAATATGTGCCTTTCTATTGATGAAAGTATTATACCGACTAAATGCCAAAACCCCTTGATGCAGTACCTCCCTAAAAAGCACCATAGATTTGGAATCAAGTTGTGGGTACTGTGTGATGCAGTAACCCACTACTGTGTGCATTTTTTTGTCTATAAAGGAGCAAAAAATACCGATAGACAACATGTAAGGGAAACAGGCCTGGCCTACAATGTAGTATATGAAAACTTCTTGATGTAGCTGGATGTTTTATACAAAGGTTTTCATATATTTTGTTGATAATTTTTTTACTTCTGTTAGATTGGCCAAAGCTTTGTACACTAAGTGTACCCATTTGACTGGAACAATTAGAATGAACAGGAAGGGTGTGCCTCAAGAAATAAAAAACAAATTACACAATTGGGGAAAGAAAATACAAAAGGAAAAATTCAATGCTGTTACTTGGTTTTAGACAAAGGAAAACACAAAAAAAACCTGTAATGTTTGTTATCAACTGTGTATAAAGCTGGAGAACAACAAAAATCAAAAAAACGAGGAAATAAAATATACATTACTACTAAACCTAAAATAATAAGAGAGTACAATAACTTTATGGGCGGTGTGGATGGACATGACCAAATGTTACACCAATACATGGGTGATCGCAGGTCGGCCAAATTTTGGAAAAAATTAACTTTCTTTCAATTTGTTATCCAGGATGATTTTGAATTCATATATTTTGTATAAACAAAATACCACCAATCCTATGACTAGACTAAAATTTTTTAGTGACTCTAGTTGACAGTTTATCTGCTGAATGGTTTGATTTTCAAAGAACAGAGACACCCGATTCCAGACACCGATGTCAGTGATGATGAAAATCAAGGTGGAGGCGATGCTGGAATACTACACCCCGTTTTTTTGAAAAAACTTCCTAATAAAAAGGAAAGAAATTGCTGTGTTTGCAGTGCAGCCAGCACCAGACTGGGTGGCAAGAAGAAGAAATCGAGCTACATTATTGTAAAAAATGTAAAAAAGGACTACACACAAAGTGTTTTCCACTGCACAAGTGTTAGTGAACACACCAGAAAAACTTTTTTTGTAACAATAAGATCATTAACGCAATTGATGAAAGCTAAAATATAACTATTCATGTTCTTTTGTTATAATTTTGTAACTTAGCAAGTGACAATACTTAATTTTATCTGTACATACATTTTTCATGTGTTTTTCGTAATGTTGTGCCTGTGGAACTAAATGTGCAATATTTAGTTGTAAACCTGTATCTCAGTTATTTGTGAATATAACTAAGTCAAAATTTAGAATACAACTCATGTTTATATGTACAAGGACATAATGCTTTCATTTTTGAGCAGAAATTTTCATTTTATGCCTTCTATATCAAATGGAAACAGAAAATTTTGAAAAAACATTTTTTTGGTAAGTATCATTTTTTTCAAAAAATTGTGTGTGCAATTTTTTTATTATAATTCTAGGTGGGCTTATGTTGTAGTAGAGTCTTAGAGAAGTATATTAAAAAAAGAATCAATAAAAATCCATTGATTAATAAAAAGTTTGTGTAACTTTTGCCGAAGCACTACATTTTCAATAAATCTTGGCCGGGACTGGGCAGATACCCGAGCGCCAGACGCCGGGGACGTGGGCAGACGCCCATGCGAAAACTCCCGGGGATCAAAAGGGTTAAAACAAGCGTATCAAGTAGTCATTAAGTCAAAATTAACCTTTTGGTTTAAATAAAATATGATTTGTTAAACAAATTTTTATTTGTTCATCTTTTAATATAAGGTTTTAATATAAGTTTAATATAAGGTCTCACTTCCCCTTATAATACACCAAGGAGTTAACAAATTACACTATAATAATTTAGATTAGAACATTTCAGATGATACTAAAAACTCATTATATGTTTACTTTTATATTTTGCTTGTATACATAATATTTATTTCCTTTTTGAGTACGACATTTGTCAAAAATTAAAGGATTGTATGAAATCTTTTTCTTTTATTGTTGTAAGAAGCATTTATTTTCTGCACACAGTACATCAAGCCTATGTATATAATATATTCATCTAAAACCCTCCAATAAATACTTGTACATAAATACTGCTATATTTTATTTGAATATTATTCGTTCAAACGAATGAATACTGTAGGTTTGAATTCGATTCTTCCAGAGTATTCGTTTCCAAAATATTCGAATTGATTTTTAGGTATTCGAATATGTTAATGCCCGAAATGTATTAGAATACTATTCGATTCTCCTATCACTACCTGTAGCCTACAGGATAGCCCGTAATACAGAATCAACCACGTCTGCAACTTAGTGCACAAGGTCACAATGAAAACGAATTTTGACAGGATAATATCACATTGACAATTATTATCAATACATGAAAAAGGCTCTAAAACAGTACGTGCACCTAAAAATCATTATTTTTGTATGTTTTATTCCATATTCTAACTAAAGGCCTTCATCATCTGGATAATCAAGTCACGTATCTTGTCAGGTCTTCAACACAAACGTGCACATGAGTATTTTGTTAATATTCTTTTACAGTAGGCCTACTATGTTTATATCTTTTAGACATTGTTGCCTTATTTAAAGAATGTGAAACGTGAAACTATACATGCCTCTTTGATGGCTGCTATGAACTTGTCGTATGCAGGGGCGTATTTAGTGTGAACATTGGAAGGGGTTACAACTGGGGGTTTGGGGGTTACGGAATATCCCTTATGGAAGGTCAAGGAAAATGGGCTCTCCCCGGAAAATTATAAAATACATATTTTAATCCTTATTGGGCTACATATCTATTATTAATTGACTAGAGACAGAAGCAGTAAACTTTAGGCATTCTACTTATTTATAGTATACAAACTGTTAAAACAGATGTTTACGCATTTTTTAGTCTAAAATTTAATTTTATACGAAAACACTAAACAAGTATATATTTTAAGAATATTTGGGAAAAGTTCCTCTATGCCCTACCATCTTTCTTAAATCCGCAACTGGTTCTATGCTGCGTTATAAGAAGGTAGTACATCAGTAGTACATCATGAAACATAAATAATAGTTATGTTTTATTATACATTTTTTTAGAATTTGTTATTACGCCAACATTTTAAAAAGAAGAGCAGATAAGCAATATATAATTGGTTACGCTTTTCAATTGAAAATGTAAAATTATGCTACGATATGATTAAAAATTAATAAACATCCATCCCATACACTCTTTACAAGTTACATCTTATTCATAAAATAAGATTATATCAGAATAATTTCCATCTGAAGATAACGCATAATGTACGTATATTTGTGCGCGTGAGAGAGGGTGACAAATACATTAATGAATCGAGTGTTAATAAAAATTACCGTCGCCATATATAGAAACACACTGAACATTTTGAAGAAGTAACTGAATTCCATCTCAGTGGCTACAACAGACAAACATACTATCAATTAGTAGAGTTTTACAACATAATTTAAAAAAATAGTAACGAGTCTAGGCCTACTATTCTTATAGCCCATATCCTATCACAATCCGGAAGTCGTTTGCCCCTACTAAATGAGCACAAGGATAAAATACTTCCTGGCCAATTAGTTAAACATTATACTATCTACACAAATTCAGTGTTCTAATTCTTGTGAGGTTTTGTTAAATGAGATTCGGAAATGAGTCCGAGGACAATAACTTGTTAAAGATTGTATTAACTTCTTGAGTGGTTTATTTTAAAGGACAAATCTATGTGAGCTTCCGGTAGTGTAACCGGATGTATGCAAGTATTGATTTTATGAATTTATACTCGATACTTTAAATGATTGTAGGACTGTAGGTCCACGCCTAGTTTGACGAGGGGTGGCTGACGTCACTTTTCTGCAGGGTTAGGACAGTTAGTCCACGCCGACACCTGTGGACTAACTGTCCTACTTTTCAAAACTGATCTGGCTGTGCATTAGTTTTTCTACCTGTACTTATTCTTTACTCTGGTCAGTGATGTTTCCACTACATTCGCACAGCGTACTGCTAAAGCAGCAAATATTAACAATAGTTTACTCAAGCTATCACATATGAAGTGGATTACTAATAGGGAATATATATCTTAACGAATTCCATATAGCATTATATTACTATCTGATTAATTTGGCATTGTCCCTAATGAATCATAAACATCTACAGTAAGTTTGTATTAGTTATTTCCTTATATTGGACCATCGTTTGTATAATACTGTCTATACCAGTAGACACTATAATGGTTAGACATTCTTAAGTTAGAAATGGCGTAACTAACCTAACTTTATATTTTATGTATATAATTTCGTTTCCATTCTTTTTGCAGCTGTCTTATGTAGTGTAC
This sequence comes from Homalodisca vitripennis, assembly GCF_021130785.1. NCBI lineage: Eukaryota > Metazoa > Arthropoda > Insecta > Hemiptera > Cicadellidae > Homalodisca > Homalodisca vitripennis. The sequence continues at coordinate 118,359,605 of NC_060212.1, forward strand.
TGAAAATTATTTAGCAGATATAGAGTTTTAGATTTCGAAACCATCCATTCAAGTGCTGCAGTGTGAGTACGACGATCCCTTATCAATCCCCTCGTCAAAAGAAAACCCGTGAGTCGGACAGTGAGTCCCAGGCCGGTACCGTGGACCTACTGTCCACCCCTTAAGAATAGTATGAAATGCTTCCGGCAGTGTTATGACGTGGAGCCTACAGTCCGTTTTACCGGCCCTTTAACCCTCCAACTGATAATAAAACTCCCAGAATGATTCCATGGTTTTTGTCTTTGCGCAGTATATTTTACGGATATTTTTTTTTAATATCTGCTAAATGCTGAAATAATATCATTTTTTTGTTAGAAACCAGAAGAAATTTGATAATAATTCAAATATTCAAATCCACTGTACATTGTTTTTTTTTAATTGTCCATAATTGAAAAATTGATGAACGTTGTGCCGACGGTCAACTTGTAACTAAGGCTTTAATGAGTAATCCTCTCGGGTCGAAGAGACCGTAGTTTTTGCATGTTAGCAGACTCCATACTGGAAGAAGTCAAAAATTCAAAATATCGTTGGAATACACCTCGAGCGAGGTTTGGCAGGATTCACGTTTGCTTATTTTTAGCACTCGTTTGCCGATCAATTTAAAGGATTTAGCCTTTCGATAAGCTAGTATCAGTTACAGAGACTTTAGTCAGCCTACGTTTAGTCAGGTTTGCTGGAATCACTTTGCAGGTCATTTTCGTTAGCCAATAGATCACTTTCCTAATAAGTGGTCGATAAAAACTTCCTAATAGTGGTCGAGTATATACATTGGTAACGTCTGGAGGCAGAGAACTTCCTGTGCGGAATAGGAGGTATAGGTGTATGAACACTTGCTCTCACAGGCAGGTGTTCATTTTATCAGGTTACCTAATTGGTAGAAATTCCACAAGTCACTTGACATTCGCCTAAAAAGCTTTTTATTCGTCAGTATTTGATAACCTGAACGAGTTTTTGGCATACAACCAGATTGCACGTAGGCTAAATTGTATAAAACTGTTCACTTTTAATGTAATGCAAATGGAAAGGAACATAAATTTAAATTACACTGCGAATGTGTCTTTTTTAATACATAGTTTGAACTGCCTAGCCTGCAAAGGAGACCAAACCATATGTTACGGGATTTAAGTATTTCGGTTTTTAAAACAATTTGAAGATTTTTAGGATTCCTAATTAATTGCACTATAGGAAACAAAACAGAGCTGCACAAAATCGAATCGTTAGTGAATTTATATCTAATATTTTAACCGGCTTTCTGAAAAATTTCTCAGAAATATTAATTAACAACATGGTTTTGATATTTTTCTCTCTTTGGCTAGACACATTTAATTTACTACTGATTTTCTAACTTAAGAAACACATTGGTGTTTTTGTATTTAACATGTGCTGAAATGTCGTCTGTATGCCACTAGCGGCGTATTGATTAAAAAGTATTTAGTGCTTTATAACTACCAAACAATCATTAATAAAACAATATGGCCACAATTTCCAACAGACAGCAGTGTAACCATGGAAATAAATGAATAAAGTATCATAAGTTATAGAAAATTAAACACGTCTTATAAATGTCATAAAATTTAATTTAAATATACCTTTTCCCAAATCAACTCCGATGTACAAAAATTGGTGAACTGTGACTAAGAAAATACTAGTTAAGAACTTTACCAACACCTGCTGAAGAACACTAAGAGAGTGACTAAATTATCACAATACAGAGATCATGAAAATCAACACAACACTCGTGGACTGGAAGACACAGAGTATGTCACGTAGATTAATGGCCGTTTACACTAAGTTCTACCGAGGACGCTGGTCACTTGGTACCAACATTTGTCGAAGTACATCCACACTGCTCGTCCCATTTCCAAGTTCTACCGAGGGCGCTGGTCACTTGGTACCAAAAATTCGTCGAAGGACATCACACTGTGCTCGTCCCATTTGCAAGTTCTACCGAGGGCGCTGGTCACTTGGTACAAAAATTTGTCGAAGTACATCCACACTGCTTGTCCCATTTGCAAGTTCTAACCGAGGGCGCTGGTCACTTGGTACATAAATTCGTCGAAGGACATCCACACTGTGCTCGTCCCATTTGCAAGTTCTACCGAGGGCGCTGGTCACTGGTACATAAATTCGTTCGAAGGACATCCACACTGTGCTCGTTCCATTTGCAAGTTTCTACCGAGGGGCGCTGGTCTCTTGGTACATAAATTTCGTCGAAGGACATCCACACTGTGCTCGTCCCATTTCCAAGTTCTACCGAGGGCGCTGGTCACTTGGTACATAAATTCGTCGAAGGACATCCACACTGTGCTCGTCCCAATTTGCAAGTTCTACCCGAGGGCGCTGTCACTTGATACATAAATTCGTCGAAGGACATCCACACTGTGCTCGTCCCATTTGCAAGTTCTACCGAGGGCGCTGGTCACTTGGTACATAAATTCGGTCGAAGGACATCCACACTGTGCTCGTCCCATTTGCAAGTTCTACCGAGGACGCTGGTCACTTGGTACCAAAATTTGTCGAAGTACATCCACACTCCTCGTCCCATTTGCAAGTTCTACTGAGGGCGCTGGTCACTTGGTACCAAAATTCGTTCGAAGGACATCCACACTGTGCTCGCCCCATTTGCAAGTTCTTACCGAGGGCGCTGGTCACTTGGTACATAAATTCGTCGAAGGACATCCACACTGTGCTCGTCCCATTTGCAAGTTCTACCGAGGACGCTGTCACTTTGGTACCAAAATTTGTCGAAGTATATCCACACTCCTCGTCCCATTTGCAAGTTCTACTGAGGGCGCTGGTCACTTGGTACCAAAATTCGTCGAAGGACATCCACACTGTGCTCGTCCCATTTGCAAGTTTCTACCGAGGGCGCTGGTCACTTGGTTCCAAAATCCAAGTCGATGTCCACTTATACTGTATTCGGCCATTTCCAAGCATTTTTAAAAGCATACACTTAGTAATAACTGTGTCTTTCGCCCGATGTTTGATCACTGTAATCACTTGTATTTTCGTGCAAAATAAAGACATCTAAAATCAGGAAATTACTTTTCTAACTTTATAAATAAAATTGAGTTATAGCTAAAATTATGAATAACAAATTTGGAGTGATACATCGAAAAACAATTGTTCTCACAGGCCTAAAGCTCAAGATTACCGTAGTTTTCAAGATTATCATTTCAATTCATAAGTGAATGAAATGTTGGGATGAATTAATAATTAATTCTTTAATGTGTCACGCTTCATTTGAATTTGAGGCCAATCGCACCATCTATTTGTTTATTTCCTTGTCAATCCTGAATGAGTGTAGGTGACCTCTGTAGTCTTGATACTTTATAAGGTTTACAGAGGATCATTAAATTAATAGCCCTGTAGTCAGAGAATTTAAGGACCATAAATTTGAATTGAACTTCTAACAAGCCAGGGATTGGTTAAATTTGGTCTGATTGTTGTTGGCCGAGAGACAAACCCGATTGTCAGTTCCTACGCTGACTCTGATTGAAATATCGCAGTCAATCTAGAGTTATTCCCTTATGTATACTGGCTGGAAAGTGGGCGCTTGGATGAATGAGCAAAGTCTGCACAGGGCAGTCTTAATCAAACCTAAAAATCTCATGGCGATTCGACTCATACAATACATCAGCCATTCGACAGTGACTCAGTCTATGGACTATAAAAACCCACATCTAGACGAGGAAGAGTGCTGCTCTGTAGCATCTCGATGCGAACATTTGCGCATGCCAGCAGCACCAAAAGGTCTTCCGGAAAGGTAAGGATAGCCGCAGGTCTCGTAAAAAGGGTCCGGTTCGATTACTCCACCGATCGTGGCCCAACGACCCAAACATTACTTTAGTTTTAAATAAGAGGGTCGTTGGCCCAACGATCAGTGGTGTAATCGGACTGATTTGTTTCATAAAGTTAAAACATAACTAAAATGGGTCGTTGGCCCAACGAACCGTATTTACAATTTAAACAGTAAATTTTACAATCAAGGTTCGTTGGTCCAACGATCCCAAATTTACTTACAAATACTAATAACGTATATGGTTCGTTGGGCCAACGACCCTATTTGCAAGTAACAAGTTAAATTGTAGAATGCAGGTTCGATTACACCACTGTTCGTTGGGCCAACGACCCGTTTTATAATTTAATAGAGGTTAGCTATTAGTCCACTGGGTCGTTGGCCAACGACCCGATCAAATAAAACATTGCATTTCAAATGAAAAGGGTCGATTACTCCACTGACCGATTAGTCCACTATGGACAAGGGCAGGCGGTACGGCAGCCGCTCTTCCCTGCACTGTTGGAATTTTATCTTCATTATGAGCGTGAATACATTTGATGAAAATATAAATATATATATAACTATAAATGTTATTATAAATTATATATTAATTAAATGCAGGTATGAGGTAACTTGTACATTATTAATATTTTTGTCGGTAAAGAAAAAATTACATTGGTTAATATATAACGTATATTTTTAGTTATAATTTCTACTACAATCATTGACGTGACTAAACAAATAATATGTTTTATGTAAAAATTTGTATAAACGGCAAAATCGTGATTTAATGTTTATTTTAAACTACATTAGTATCGATTTTTTTATCATATACATATACATGTACAAGTAAAAGAACTGGCCAATTCTCTTAAAAAAGCCAATGTATAATGTTCTGAAGCATTTAAACATTTTCGTGTATACTGGTACATTTCTTCGATGGATATAAACTACATTTACAGTACATATTAGAGGTAACTATCAATCATTAAAGCTTAATTGAGAATATGTTGCCAACTTTAAAATAGAAGCCTCTGAAGAAGTAAGTTGATTGTTAATGGGATGTGAGAGAAGGCATTACATTATCCTATACCGGGTATTCTATATGAGATAATCTATAAATGTAATGCACCTGTTAGACTCTTAGTTATAAGTAGAATAGTGTAATTTGTGGTAATATATTAGAAATATAATTTTATTAGTGATGTCGCAAAAAGAATTCAAATTTCACATGCAACTGTGAAAGTACAGTACTACTAGAGCTTTAATTTCCCTTAAGTTCAACATTATTCTTTTGATGGGTCTTCTTCAGTTTTATTTCCAAGTTGAAACATGCAAACTTTGAATTGATGTATCCGTGACAAACCTTGTTATAATTATTAATAGTTTTAATGTGAAGTAAACGTTTTCTTTGTAGCTTTTGTACGCTGTTGATGGCTGAGGAGAATAGTGATAACTATCGACCGTGACATGAAGTCGCAGTCATTTACATGATTTTATTAAGTTTTCATTGAGCCCTGTGGTTTACTTTTACAGTTAATTTACATAATAAAAGATGGTAAACGGATTAGGTCTTCGGTTTACACGGCCGGTGTCATAACCAACTGTTTTGGTCTAACCGTGGAAAGCTACCCTCCACCACAATATTTTTCCGGTTTAAGATCTGTTGTTTAAGAAGTTCCCCACATAAAAACCGATACATTGTAAGAATTTAAGTATCGTTTCGACGAGGTGTAAACTGCACAACACATCAAATATTATCAAATCATATAGCTCGTGTTTTAGTATTTAAGGTTTATTTTTAACAACTATCGAGAAGTCTTCCATGAAATTTTTAAAACCTTCAAATTTGTGTACATTATTTACATTTACTCTATATCATTGTCCAGTATGGACTTAGACAGTGAAGCAGTGGACCTGTACAGAAGGAGAATCAATCGTGGCCATTAGGCAAACTAGGCGCTACCGAGGACGACAGCTTTAAGGGGTGGCTAAAAGAAAACAATTACAAGAATGTGTATAAATTACTTTACAGAAACCGAGCCAAAAAAATACATAACACAGGCTTGTGTCACTTTAAAATTCAACCTTTATCATATCAAACATTACTTAAAGTGTCAGCGTAAACCTTAGGTAAATTGAATATAGTACAATAAACCTTTGTAGTTACCCTCTGAATGTGAAATTGAAGACGGCAACAGTTTTAAGTGTTGAGTTCGGAGTTTGGGCGTGATGTGGCCTCGAAAAGCATATTGGTCGCATCGCTTCTACAACCCCATTACTACTACTTGTCAAAACCTTTACTCAAGTCGGAGGATTGATCAGTCATTAGGCTAGTTTTGAGGGTTTTTTATCGACTCTGTGTAATTTTTATTAGCGGTATCTAATGTTGCTTGATTATGCGAGCATCCCGTATGTAAGAGGACACGCTAGTGGATGCTGCCTGCTCTTCCGAGGCTCTATATTTAACATGGAGCAAAAATTCATTGGAAAAATAGGCACTTGACTTGTCTCAAACTTGATTTCTCAATCTTTCATTCCACAAACAGACTTTATAGTTGAACGCCTGGGGTTTTTGACTTCGGATTACAACTACAGTGAATGCATTTATATGGTCGATGTGGTATTTTGTTTTTTCAGACTATAAATTGCAATGTTTATCAAATTCTTTATCTAGGTTTTTTCATTGTTTAAACAAATTACTATAAAAAATTCATCTTTGAGCATCTAGTTTTGCTCTAAATGGTATTTTTCAAATTATATGTGAAATTTCACCTAAATAGATGTAGAGAAACATCTATTAAGAACACCACTACTCTTGGTGTGTGTTTTTGATTATATTTAGGGTTGTCGGGCTTCTTGAAATGTAGTAAAACGTGGAGGGAAGAGCGGGAGCTGCAGGTGCAAAGTACAATGGAAATATGTAATATAAAAGATAATATACATGTCGCCTTATTTTCAGATTTTAGGACTGTACGTCCACGCCTAGTTTGACGAGGGTGGGCTGACGTCACTTTTCTGCAGGGTAGGACAGTTAAGTCCACGCTGATACCTGTGGACTAACTGTCCTTCTTTTCAAAACTGACCTGGCCGTGCATTAGTTTTTTCCCTACCTGCACTTATTCTTTATTCTGGTCAGTGATGCTTCCACTACATTCGCACAGCGTACTGCTAAAGCAGTAAAATATTAACAACAGTTTACTCAAGCTACCACATATCTTAACGGGATTATATCTTAACGAATATCCATATTTCCATTATATTACTCTCTGATTAATTTGGCATTGTCCTAATGAAATCATAAACATCTACAGTAAGTTTGTATTAGTTATTCCTTATATTGGACCATCGTTTGTATAATACTGTATATACCAGTAACACGTTACTCGTAGTACACATTAATTGAAATGGATGGTTTATTGTTTTATTAACATTGTTAATAGTTAAAATAACAATTTAGTTTCATATCTAATATATCATTTTTAAAATTGTACCAAATTAAGTTAAATAGATACGAAGGACAAAATATTTTATTACCTTAAATAGTGGCTCTTGGCATATAATCCAAACAGTAAAACAAAACATCTTCCTACACAGACATACTAACTACATAATAGTGACCTGATGTCGCTAACGATTCGTTGTAAATATCACTCAAACAGGAATTCGATGAACGGCTAAAAAATGTGTCTAAGTTCCAATCAAACTTCCAATTGCTATTCATCTCTAATATCCCGCTGCGAAAAAATTTAACGTTATTTCAAATAGTGATCCCGGAACGACAGGAGATAACATGTTTAATTACTAGCAGTTATAAGAACTTCGAACGCACCAAATTCTTAAATTTATTCTTAAAACCCTATTAGTTTATTCTCCTTTAAAATAAACCGTTAAGCGTTAAAAGGTTTAAAATTTGGGGTTTAGTTAATAAAAAAGCCCTAGTTAATGTTGTTGCTTTATTTTCTCGAACAAGGTACAAACAAACTTCTGAGAAGCCTACTTCTGTCAAAAGTCAAATAAACTATGCGTTTTATAAAACTATATAACAGTTATATAGTACATTCCTTTGATGTCTGCATACAGTACTCAAACATGCATACTCAAATATTTACTAAAGTGTACAGTTAAAAGTAGATTTGTAATATAAAACTTTTAGTTTTCTTATCTAAATATTTGTCTTACTTGTGCTCAACAGTGGTCGCAAAAAAATGTTTAAATAAGAAGTGTTGTTATTATCAAGCTTACTCTATGCTTTCACGACTAAATGTTAAGGTAATTTATGATTGTGCTACTATAGAACAATGTTTACACAGGACAATTGACTAAAAGTTAACAGGCTCTTATACTATTATATAAATGTCTTGTTCTCTTTACCTGATTTTTCTGTGCATTCTTACGATATTTTAATCGTTGTTCTCCTAGTCGGAGCGAAAACATATTCAATAAACCAAAGACCACTATAATCGTTACAGACATTTCTTAAGTTAGAAATGGCGTAACTAACCTGACTTTATTTTATGTATATCATTTTGTTTCATTCTTTTTGCAGCTGTCTTATGTAGTGGTACTGAAAACTATTTAGCAGATATAGAGTTTTAGATCTCGAAACATCCATTCAAGTGCTGCAGTGTGAGTACGACGATCTTTTGTCAAACCCTCGTCAAAAGAATCCCGTGAGTCGGACAGTGGGTCCCAGGCCGGGACCGCGGACCCACTGTCCACCCCTTAAGAAGTAGGTAATAAGAAATGCTTCCGGCAGTTTTATGATGTGGACCTACAGTCCGTTTACCACTTTAAATGGAGATTCAAACCAAAACCTTCGCAAAATAGTTAAAACGAGCGTTGATTTTGTTATCTAAAAACTGCCGATGGAATACAGATAAGGAGAAACAAGGTAGGTATAGACAACACACACAACAGTGCGTGTGTGATGTTGTGTTAAAGGGAGGTGTAATTGGGCGGAAACAGCTGTGAGACCGGAAGTGGAAGTAGAGGGGAGGCTATTGTTGGTGCTCGGCCGTTAGTGAGTGACTACGTCTTCTATTTAGATACCATTGCAGCTCTTTGTTTTACCAAAGTATTGGATATTCGTTATCTGCTTCTGGAGAAGCATCATTCGCAGAAAATTTCTATTATCTGTTACCTCTATTATCTGATGATACTGTGAGTTCGTGTAAAATACAATTGCAAATCTTCTTTGAGATATTATACGGACCAACAAGGAAAAGAGTAAATCCTGGTGATGACACTGCTAACTCATTGTGCAAGTGTTGATTGTAATAATTTTTACGATTTGGTACGTACTGACTTTACTGAATGACTTGTTCTTTAAGTACTGAATTCACTGCCTTTCTGATTCTGCATAAACTTAATTGACTAACTGAAGTGCTGAATGGACTGGAAAGCGAGTTCCGCAAAAGCCGATTTGACTGACTCTTTATTTCTGCAAGTGACTGACTGATAAGCGAGTGCTGACTAGTTCAAAGTTTGATTCTGCATGTTGAGATGTATTTGATGTCTGAATCGTCATGTGCTGATTTAAGTGATTATATAATTATGTATGTGTCGGATTTGCTGATTTTCTAACTCTGAATGTGTTGATTTAAATTATTTTCTGAGTTGGCAGGTGCGGATTTAACTTTCTTTCCTGTTCATCAATTGATCCGTATGTAGCTTTTGAATAAACTGACTCACTGATGTTGCTGACCACGATTCTTCTGACTGTCTGATATTGTATACTGTTATAAATAAATGACAGTCTGATTTTGAAAGATCTGATTATACCGACTTTCTGATTGTGGAGGAACTGATTTAACCATCTGGTTCTATAAATACCGATTCATCTCATTTCGCTCTTATAGTTCAATAGTGGAATCAGTTTTGTGCAAAAAGTATACAATTGTTGATTTATTCTTTACAAGATTCAACGACTTTGAATGTGTTCCTCCAATCACACTCGCTACACTTTGCTGGTTCACAAACTCTGTAATGTACTATAATAATCACACTTGCGTTAGGGGTGGATTTAGTATTAAGTTTGGGGGGGGGACTTCGAGGTCCCTTTTCTGGAAAAGTTTAAGTCTAATATTCATTTTTTTACAAAACAAACACAAAAACATTTTTGAGGAGATGTCATGACCTCTATGAACCCCCCCACCCCCATTTAAATCCACCTCAGGCTGGCGCACTAAGGGTTTGACAAAAAAGAGTTGATCAGAGTTAAAGTTGAAAACTTTAGCTCTGCACGATTCCCGAGAAGTGCAATCTACAGAGATAAGCAAGAAGGGCTCTAATTTAAGACACTGTACCTTCTGAACTAAATAAATGCCCACGTATACAGTCTTTTGACAATGCTTGTACATTTGTGTTGACAGTGATCCTGGGCCGAGATATAACTGTCGATGTGCAGCTGGAAGGCCGCAATTGTGCTCAGCAGAGCTGAGGCTGATCTCTCCAGGAAAATGTCAGGGCCGCGTCGCTGATCCAAGATGGCGGCCGCCAGTGAAGTGAAACTGACCTACAAACCCCTCGTCACCTCGCACCACCACATCCACACTTACTCCACAGTCGATGTCCAGTACTCGGCCGGAAGTAAAAGCATCGGAATCGGAGCCCGGAGGTGCACAGCGCCAATCCCGCTTATGCAACCTTTAGGCGCAGCAGGTTACTTACTGGTCGACTCTTCGTCAGGTATACCACTGTAGACGTTGAAGGTCCTGAGTTTCAACAGCTCTCTTCAAGAACATGATGATTAGTTAATTATTTACATGATTGTTTAAGTGGATGTGCATCCCCATTGGGAGGGGTCACTTCTGCTGGTTTATACCTTCCAGTCGAACCCACACTGGGCACAGAAAAAGTCTGGCTAACCTTATTGGTGTCCAAGAGCAGCACATCACTAACCGCAAATGTCGAAATTCTGGTGTGCAAGGGTAATTCGATAGGTCTAGTCTACTGCGGGAGATGACTGTTGGAGTTTATGAGATTCGTTCCCTAAAAGTCAAAGGTTCTTGCCAGCTTAGACATAAGGGTGTGCCGCCCACTGCCTGCTTTGACTGGAGAGGCTTGTTCAGAGCTGGCCTCCTATTCTTCCGTGGGTACATGACGAGATTAGTGCCCTAAATTCTTCCTCATGGATATCGACAGGAGGCGGCCCCTACTCCCTAACCGTACCCATCCAGAATATCCTGTCACTCCGAAAGTAGCGCAAAGGTCCTTATAATCCTAGGTGAAATTTTCTAAGCTTCCTATCCTAAGAGAACAAAAAAGTGGATGACTATTCTGAACAGAATTTTCAAGACGTCAGCTTCTTAGAAGTATACATTTTGTATTATTACAATACGAAGAGTATCACTTTGCTCTTACCCTTGTTATCACAGAAGATTGGAGGTTCATCTACAAAAAAACGAACATATATCATATTATATAGCTAAAATATTAAAATCACTGGAAAGTATCATGTACTATATTACTACTATTCCTCAATTGCTAGATTTGATAACTCTGAGTCTTATATTAATAGATCGTTTGATATTTTCATCGCATCCTTTGATTTTGGAACTCTTCATTGCATAATTTCCATATATGCAACAGAACTCAAGTCCATTAGTTATTTGGCACCACAGAATTTCCCTCTTAGTACGGAATGACGAAGTATAATTTTGCGCTGATTTTACACGAAGACGTTTTGAGAGCTGATGTGATGCATGGGCAGTCTGCAAGAGCCGGGTATAGCGAGCACAGTTTGTTGGGAGGGGGAGGGGTTATTACGACACGGATGTAGAAAGTAAGCCACGGGCCGAGTTGTGAGCCGTAGGAAAGTGTAGCTAGGAGATCTCCATACAGCTCCGGAGTGTGCACCTGTGCCGTCCATTCTATCAATGACTCTGGTGATCTAGGGATCTAAGCACAATACGTTGTAGATTATAATTATGAATTGCCTAATGTGTATCAAATGACAGTTGCAAATCTCCCTGTAGTAATTAAAAAAGACCGAAACTACAATGAAAAATATCAAAAGACAAAATTAATATCTTTATGGAAATCAAACATCATTACGACCAGTTGAAAAATGGCTGAAATAAAGCATTTTTACTGTTTGCCTGTTCAAAAAAATCAGTTCTATATTAGGTTAGAATAAATGTTACACTATTTTAGACGACTGTAACTTCAAGTGACTAAACTATTACCTCCTTTATTTCAACCTATCATTATTTTTATGAGGTTCTTTACGAGTTGGTTTTGTGGAAGTTTCTCATACAAATTTTTAAATTCGTGCTATTTTGAAACAAAACTACCAAAATATTGTTTGAATGTAGCCCACCGTACAATAGAATCAAATGCTGATTATACAACTAAATGTGTGTCACTTTTACGCCTGGTAGATACGATCAGCATAAAGACTGTTGTCATTAATAAACAAGGAAAGAGAGGGTCCTAATGGGAGCCTTGAGGCACTCCCAACTAGCAATGAAACTAAACATTACAGTCCACGAATACAGTGGAATACAGTCCACGAATACAGTGGGAATTCGGTCAACGAATACAGTGGGATAAGGTGCACGAATACGGTGGTATACAGTGCACGAATGCAGTGGGATACAGTCCACGAATACATTTTTCGACAGAAGAACAGACAGAAAAAGAGGTCAACCCTTTATTAAAATAATAATATTTGTTATTTCTTAAACTATACGGCTTTTACTGTATTCTGGATCCAAAAGTCTGCATTCGGTCTGCTTCTTGAAACGTAGTAAATTAAAAGGTACAACCTCGTTAATCCGGACTCATATACTCATGTAAATCATATCCGGATAACGCAAAGATTTGAATAAACTAGGCCTGGTTGAATGCGTTTGTAATGTACTGTATATTACTGATGCGCTGCTGGAAATGAATCCGCTGCTATTGGAGATTTTTCAGGAACTGTTGGTACTCCCTTAAAATCAAAAATGTACATTCCATAATGTAACTATCGCAGATGAGTCCAATCCTTTGTAACCCAAATCAATTTGCTTTTCGACAAAGAACACTTGGACTGTTTGGTTTGTTTTGAAATTTACTTTTCTATTATGTAAGTTACGCACATTACATCTATCACTGGTAATCTAAATCCAGTTTGCTCTAAAACTACTGGACACAGACTGGACTGTGTGGCTTACTTGAAAGCGCTCTCTTCAAGTATATATTTGGATACCAGATCATGTATGCTAGTTAGCCTTTGGATGCTCTTAAGAGAATTTAAGTTGGTACTCTTAAGGGAATGTCGTAGGTGGTTGGTCGGCAATTGCAGACCTATTGTGTATTTCAATGCAGACCTGTATTCTGTAGTTCGGTTTTAATAATTAGTTTTTTTTTTATTAAGTACATGTTTTAGAGTTAGTGAAGTTAGTCAAAAACAAACTTCAAACGAAGAGTTTAAGTTGGTTTCAGGGGTTTCTCTACTATTTGTGCTCTATCGTGAAAGAATAAGTTGTTTCACCCAATATTCTTCTGTAATAATCTCCTACGGAACATGTTCATGTTGTGGTAATGGCAATGGCTTACTAGGTGGAATTTCTAATTTTTCATTAATTGGAGTTAATATCTCTATCTTAGAGCATTGTAGGATTTAATTAATTGGCAACTCCAGCGCACTTACGTCTTCGGTAACTCCAAGAGACGTCCTTGATCGCGCACGTCACCTGCTGGTGACTCACTATGGCCAGGATGTAGTTTCAAGGTCGCTTTATCATGCATCTCCATCTGCCGGTATGCCCATATCCAGCTCTTAGATCTAGGCAACTTGTTTCTTGCAAATCTCTAGATTTCGCATTTGTTATATACCATACTAGATGTGTATCTGCCATCTCTGATTGTCTGAAGTAAAGACAATCCTTAACTAGGACCGGAATTCGCAAGTGCTGAGCTAGGTCTGGTAAATGGTAGCCCTAGGACTGGCTGTAGGGTTGCGCTGTGAATGTTGCTCTATTGAGACTTCTGTGTTGTGTATTTTGTGTGGTCTGAAAATTACTATGCATTCTCTCGGGGCCTCGCCCTCTTAAGAGTAGTATACATATTCTAGAGGTTAGATATATTAAGATGAGCTATTGGAAAATAATAAAGCTGCAGAGATTTGGAAATGCAGAATCAATTTACAATGCAAAATTGTAAGCTTTTTACAAATTTATTATGGAATTATTCACAGTGCCAGTGAATAAATGTAAACCTTTCTTTATAACGAGATAAGAAGAGGTAATTAAACACAACCATAGGCATAGACTATTCTTACAATTTATTAAAGATTTTCTATACCACTCTCTAAAGAATTCAAGAATAGATGTAATACAATTACATCTTCGTTTCAATGACAAGTTAGGAGTATGCCACACCACGTGTCACGTAACAAGCTCACTCCAAGGGATCCGGACACCCCCCTCCTAATTTTACAATTTTTTCAATTGTTTTTTTAGTAAACAGTTATTATTATTTAAATAATTCAGTATTACTGATATGTACTGCTGAAGGATCGTTGTCAACACAGAAACGGGTCAAGAACATTTTAAGGAACAAAATGGAGCCTTATTCTCTGTCCACTGCGGGAAAATATCAGTTATCTGGACCCCCCCCCCCACAAATTCCTTCCTGGTTACATTCTTGCCCATAGAATGTGCGTTATTTAGACGTGAAACGTGGTAGTATTCGCCTTAGTTAATCACGAGGATAGCAATTATAATACTAAATAATAACCATCTAACCTAAGTATTTTTACTTCCTTATTGAAATTATTCGTGTGTGAGTTCCTCGGATAAAGTACGATAAACGGGCCTGGTTTTTATATCGATAAGTATAATAATCGATACCTAAGTCATATATCGAATACAAGCCTATAAATCATATCAACACATCTATAGTCATAATAACAATCATATTTGAAATTAAAATAATTAATATAACACACATAGCGACATCTCATAAATAATAAAGTAGCTATAACGATCAAACAAACAATCAGAACTGGAAATAGGAAAACATCATAAATAATAACGAAATGATAAGAACACAACGAACATTTATATCAGAAAATACGAAATATGCGTATCTATTGTTTTCTCCTAGGTAGCAATGATTGGGTGCTTTCGGTATGTTGTTGAAAGCATCCTCTCTAGAAACCGTACTTCTCTTCTATACAAATATACAAAAGTACTCATATAGATGATCTGCTAGCAGGTCGGTTGGCAAGCCACTTTTAGAACTTCGTTTGACGGTCCTCCACGAGCTATCGACTATGTTATTGTCTATAAAATACAATACTTTAATTATATGAAAAAGTGATTAAAGTTAATTAATACAAGTTAGTTTTTGTTGAAAAATCTGTATTGGCTCATTATATCGATAGTTATAATTAAAATTACTTGTAAAATATAGAGTAAAGAATAAATAAAACTAATTAAAATCATGTCAATAAGCATATGTTAAATTTTAAGTTTGTTGTAATGTTATGTAATTTATTTTATTATTATTATTATTTAATTTCAACTATTTTTGTGTATAAAGTCTGATTTTAAATTCGTTTAAAAGGCGAACCAAATTTTATTTTTAGTTCATGTAATTAATTTTCAACAGAGAAACAGAGGAAGATATATAAAGGAAAAGTAGTTATGAGTAAATAAATAAAAGTATTTTGGAGTAAAAAGTTAAAGTTGTACTTCAAGAAGACTTTTTAGTTCAGTTTTAATTTTAGTTCTAAGTTTAAGTTTTAGTTGATGGTGTTTTGGATCACAGTAGTGACATCAGCCTTATCAGCTGTGTCTGATGTAGAAGCTACAGAGAGCAGCAGCCTGGCTGAAACAATTAACCCTTTTTTATCAGGACGCAAATAAGATACTTGTAATTTAAGTACTTTCACTGGCCACACTACTTGTAAAGTGGTCAGTCTTTTCAAAGATGTATCTTGATAATAACTGTACATATTGCTGTTGGAATAAAATTCGATTCCAATTAAGTAATATCGTTTGTCAATATCAATATAAACAATCGGATCCGCTTATCGAATTCTGCCCCGTTCCTCTTTTGGTGAAAACTAGGGCTGGGATTGTACATTTCCGAGAAACTAGAGAGTACAAAAGCATAGAGATTAACATGTTACATTACATATTTAAATATTTAACTACAACCACTATAATGATACGATTTTACCAAGACTGGCCGGTGAAGGTTACAGCAGAGACAACGGACGTAATGTAAGGTCAACATCCGTTTGGATGATTCAGCCGAGGAGTCATCCACTGGCTTCAGTTCAAGTTCGAGTTGAGAACCATCTCATACTCACGTGAGGCTGGATTCCTAAACAATTGCTAATACTCCAAAGAAGACTCTCGTGCGTAATAAACTGCGTAGTGCTGACTGAAAAGAAAGGTCGTAACGAAATTCAAATTTCAAGGTTACTTCGTTTTATTCCTTGCCACTTCCCTACCTCAGAAACAACAATAAACACTAAAAATACTCTGTTGGAATCCACTCAAGGTTTCTAACTTTCAAAAATAAAACTAACATGAGGAGATAGACAAGTTGTGGTCTATCAAGATCTTCTTAGCCAGGAAAGTTTTAGTAGGAGTTTAGGAGTAGACTTTAATAAGCGGCCTACACTCTTTACTCGGTTGTTTTTATCGAATGGTTTGATTGTTTTTATCCAAATGAATAATTCGACATTACACTTTAATTAACAAAACATAGGTTATGATTCCTTCTTATTAGTTAAAGTCATTTGTTATGTAAACAATAAACAGCGAGAAGTAACTAATTTGTTGAGAATTTGAAAGTGACGATGAGCATGAGGAAATTATGAGATAAATTTCTAGATATACTTGTGGGTATGGCTACTGCCTTCACAAATGCGGTAGCTCACTGCTATCCGTGCAATCTATAAATACTGTGGTGTATTTCTGAAGTGTAGGTCTAGGCCATAGTTGGATTTGTTATTTTGTAATGTTATGAATTTAAGTTATTAAAAAATGTAATGAATTATTCTTGTTGTTAATGTACTATAAATTTTATTTCGTACGATTAATATATATCGAATAGTTCGATTATAACAATCAAACAACGAGTGTAGGCCGATTATTAAATTTTCCCCGAGTTTAGTTTCCTACTCAAAGAGAGAGCAAACTCTCAGGGCTTGTTCACATGAGCGCGACGTGTCGCGCGACACGCCGCGCGACAGAAAAATGGCTTCGTACACATTCGGCGGCCGAATGAGCGGCAGCAGAACGGGCGGCCGACAACTAGTGCACTGCCGGTATGGAAGTGGAAGAGGCAACATGTCTCTATATTTTGTACTGGTGTATTGCTCTAAATATAAAACTAGCACTTACCCAACTGCTTTTTCTCTTCAACTGTGCTTTCAGTTTTAGAAAATATATCTACAACTACAACTTCCTCCCACGCAGATCTCTTTAAAACCCTGTTCTTGTAATCTGGACTTTCAAGATCCCACAATGCTCTTCTCTTTTCAATTTCATCAATAAAACTTTCGGTGTCAAATGGGTCTTGCTCCATCTCCATATTCACTCACCAATATCACTCACTGGACTCGGCGTGTGTACGTTCCAATACAAAACAAGCAACTGAAGCCGCGCTAAAGTCGCGCGGTTGACGCGTATACTACGAGTCGCGCGACACAACTAGCGGCAGGTTCAGCGGCGCGGCGCCATGTGTATGCTGCCATAGTTATATGTTGTCTTTTAGTCGCGCGACGTGTCGCGCGGCACAAGTCGCGCGACACGCCGCGCGACAGAAAAATGGCTTCGTACACATTCGGCGGCCGAATGAGCGGCAGAACGGGCGGCCGACAACTAGTGCACTGCCGGTATGGAAGTGGAAGAGGCAACATGTCTCTATATTTTGTACTGGTGTATTGCTCTAAATATAAAACTAGCACTTACCCAACTGCTTTTTCTCTTCAACTGTGCTTTCAGTTTTAGAAAATATATCTACAACTTCCTCCCACGCAGATCTCTTTAAAACCCTGTTCTTGTAATCTGGACTTTCAAGATCCCACAATGCTCTTCTCTTTTCAATTTCATCAATAAAACTTTCGGTGTCAAATGGGTCTTGCTCCATCTCCATATTCACTCACCAATATCACTCACTGGACTCGGCGTGTGTACGTTCCAATACAAAACAAGCAACTGAAGCCGCGCTAAAGTCGCGCGGTTGACGCGTATACTACGAGTCGCGCGACACAACTAGCGGCAGGTTCAGCGGCGCGGCGCCATGTGTATGCTGCCATAGTTATATATTGTCTTTTAGTCGCGCGACGTGTCGCGCGACACGTCGCGCTCATGTGAACAAGCCCTCAAACTACAGCTGAGCACGCTGTAACACAGTGACAGCTGAAATCTGTTGTCAAAGTCAAAGTCAAAGTCAAGTCTTTTATTGCCGTTGATAATAATACAATTATGTGGCAAAGGTCATACCGAATAAATCTCTAAAATTTTTTACATTCGTTCACAATACCACATTCAGACATACAATCGTTACATTCATCCATACCACTTACTCGCCAATTCTCTCCACCGCCAACGCCAGTGTCAGTCTTTCTCAATTGGAGGTCTCCACAACTATAATTCAAAAACTCGTCGACGCTATAGAAACGCTTTAGATGCTAAAAAGCGCTTCAGACGAGTTTTTAATGCCTTGGGCGTTTGTACGCTTTTCATGGAATCAGGCAAACTGTTGATGAAACGGACACCTGCCTGCGAGGGCAGGTGTTCATAAACACCGTTCTGTGTCGCCCAGAACGGGTAGTTGTCTCTGCCTCTCGTTTCATATTCATGCACGTCACGGCCCCTAGTCAGGGCAACATTTTGACTTACAGAATAAAACTGCTCCAAGATATAGAGACATGGCAGAGTCAACAGCTGCAATTTTTTGAAAGCAGGTCTGCACGACTCTCTGAAGTTCATGTTGGCGATTGTTCTGATCGCTTTCTTTTGAAGCCTGAAAACTCTCAAAATTTGATTGTTTGAACAAGCTCCCACAAAATCACTCCGTAGGAAAGGTGTGGGTAAATCAGGCCGTAATTACGCCGCCATCAGCACCTGACTTGGGCAGTATTTGGCTAAAGATCTTAAAACATAAACGCCAGATGCTAATTTTGAACAAAACTGAATCAATGTGAACATTCCATGTCAAAACCTCGATCAAGGTATATACCAAGGAATTTGGAGGAGTAAACTTGCTTCTAATGTGGAGTCTCCTAGCATGACGGAAGGTCCCACACCCAACGTCCATTGACCGCAGGGCGAAATTCAGAAATTAGATTTTGTGGAATTTGTTGTCAGGTTGAGGCTATTGAAAGTGTTGAACGCAGTTGTTAAGGTCAACAAAAAGCTTTTTTGTTCCAAAACTTCTTTTGATTTTTCGTTTAAAACAGAGAGTCGTGTCATCAGCATACTGCCACGAGATTCCCGTTACAGAAGTGATGACTCGATGTCATTGACATAGACAGAAAAAAAGGATTGGACTGAGGAATGGAGCCTTGGGGAACTCCATATCTCAAATCCAATGGACTTGAAAGGTGATTTGTAATTTGGACAGTCTGTGTTCTACGACTTAGAAATGATTTTAATCCATAGCAGGGGCACACCTCGAATGCCATGAGATTCAAGTTTGTCAAGAAGTGTATTATGGTCAACACAGTCGAATGCTTTGGATAAGTCGAGAAACACACTTATGGTGGGTTTCCGACACTCTAAACCCCTCAACAACCATTTTCGACCAGACTCACCACAGCGTCTACCGTCGATTTTCCCGTTCTGAAGCCAAATTGGTCTTCAGAGAGCTGGTTGTGTTTGCTAAGAAAACAAAGCATTCTTGTCAAAAAAATAGTTTTTTTCGAAAATCTTGCTCACAGTTGGCAAAATAGAGACAGGGCCGATAATTGTTAAGGGAGCATGGGTCATCTTTCTTGAAAATGGGGTGTACTTTAGCATTTTTTCAGGAGGGAGGGGAAAACTCCTGTTTGAAAAGACAGATTTACCAATTGAGTCAGAGGGCTCACAATATGCTTGGCACATTTTTTCAAAATCCACATGGACAATAAATTTAGATCGGTTGATTTTTTGGCCGGGAGCTGCTGAATAATTTTTTTCCAACTCTTCCTCAAGTACAGGTGCCAGTATCATTGATTCTACTGGACTTAACGTCTTCGCGTGTGAGTAACCTGGGGCTCTGACGGTCGAGGACCTCGCCCACAAGCAACAGACGCAAAAAATCTATTAAACTCGTGGGCGATCTCAGCTTCATCCTGCACCAAGGTATCTCCAATTTTAATTTTGATCTGTTTGTGAGCTTTATTTTTATTGTTAATAATGTCCCAAACAGTTTTAGAAACATTTTTAGAAGAAAGAATTTTTTTTGAGGACATCATATGATTTCGCGGCTTGGATCACTTTTCGGTAAATTTTTTGTAGTTTCGGTAATAAATTTTGAAAATTTTCATTTGAATCTGATCTATAAATTTCGGAGAGGAATTTTAGTTTATCTCTTGAAACCAATATTCCTTTCGTGATCCAAGTATTTCTTGTCTTTTTTTTGACATATTTTAATTGTTTTTGTAGGACAGCAAAGATTTAGATGGAAATTTAGGCAATTAATTGAATGCCTGGAACTGCTGTTCTACAGTTTGGCTTGAATTTAGAAAATGCCATTGTTCTTTAAAAAGAGAGGCGTTTAGGAGAGCAATGTTGCTAGGCCTTATGTCTCTTATTTGTTTTGTTAATTTTGGGCTCCCTCTCGATTTGTTGTCCTGTAATTATAGCCTCTTGGCCATAATGATCCGCGATTGCTGTGTTGATCACGGACACTTCGACATTTGTGAGATTTGAAATTACATTGTCGATAGCAGATTGTGTTGTTGGCGTCACTCTCGTTGGAGTTTTGACCAGCAACTCCAAGCCAAAGCATTGTAGCATATCGACAAAGCGTTTAGTCGACGGATGAGTTTGGTTCATCGCATCGATGTTAAAATCACCCCATCAGAACGAAGTTCAGTTGCTGGGTAGTCAATCTGTCAGCAATGCTTCAAATTTTGACATGAAAACATCTTCGTTCCCGTTGGGAGACCTATAAACGCCAACGACGATTAATTTTGACTTTTTTGTGTAAATTTTGACTCCAACTGCTTCAAAATCTTTTTCCACGGTTTCCTTGACTGGAAAAAGGTTGAACTTAAAATTTTCCTTCATAAAAATGGCGACACACCCCCTCCTTTGGAGAGTTTGTCTACAGAATGCGTTGGCCAAAGTGAAATTTGGAATTTTGTGCAGAGGGCAATGTTTCTGTCGGTGAAACCGTTTTTTTCGGTCACAACGAGGATATAACTGTTTTTTCGTCCTCAACAAATGAGTTGCAGTTCCTCCAGTTTGTTTCTCGCTGATTGGGCGTTTTGGTGAAGCAGTCGGACTGAATTGTTTTGATTAAGAAATTTTGAAGTGGTTGCTTGTTTTGATGGAGAGGTGTCTGTCAATTTAGTCTGTTGTTGGCAAGTGGAGTCCCTAAAAAAAAACAGTTTGGTGTGAAATGTTTGCATCATGCAGTTGTGTTTGTGGAGGCGCAGGCTGTCCCGGACCTCCCGTGTAGAAGGTACTCGGTACTCTGACCACCTCCGCGTACGTGAGTAGCTGGAGACCAGATGACCGCCGAGGGGCAAAAACAGAATTCCTTGTGAGTAGCAGCAGACGTCGGCAAGATGGGGGGAGAGACGGCCACTGCTGGGGCAGTCCACTAGGAGTGGTGGTGGAGAACGCGTCTCAAGTCTTGCAACCGGCAGAACCCGGGAGTACGAGGCCGCCCACGATCATCCTCGCCAGTAGTTTCTTGCCCCGCATTGAAAGATGCTGACCGTGTCTCGTGAAATACCTACGGCCGATGTCATTGAAGTTTATGACACGGATGTTGTGTCGGATTGCCAGTTCTTCAATGTAGGCATTCACGAGCACGGTCTCATCGTGGATAGGGTGGTTTGGTTTCAGATCGTGACGGCGTGGAAGGGTGGTTTAGAACGATCTCGGTGTCTTTTGATCGGGACGTGATGTATGTCTCTAGGTGACGGTAGATATTTTGCTGCTTGCCCACTGCCAGGTCATTGGTGCCAGCGATCAACACCTCACAGCGCGTTCCGGGTCGAGGGGGATGTTTGTTTGGTCCGAGTTTATAACGTCAAGCAACTTTTGCGCCTGGCAGACACACTCCATCAACTGAGGTTCCAGGGGCGGTCAAGTCACTCACCAGTCCCGCGATGTGACGGGTGTGGCTGTCACCTCTGATAATTATAGATTTACGAGTAAAATGAGTGCTATGATTTAGAGAAGGTTGCCTGTTAATGGTGAGATTTGTTTTTTTCTTATCTGTTTTTACATTTTGAGATGTATTGTTGGATTGGCGATTCGGTGTGGTATTTGTTTTTTCATGTGATAGAATTTGGAATTTATTATGTATAGGTATTGTTAAACGATTGTTTATTACTTTTGTTGTTTTTATTTTTAATTTTAAACTTTTGGCCCATTTCTCTTCAGATTTAAAACTTGAAACCTTGCACGAAGTTTGCTGATGTTTTAAGCACTGATTTTCTGCTTCTAGAACTTCTATGGTCGTTTTTCATGCAGCGAATAATCTCAGTGTTTCCGGCACATCGCGCACACTCGACAGACTGTTCCGATAGGTCGCACTGCGTACCGAAGTCCGCAGCAGTGGGTGACGGTTCGCACTGGACACCGCAGTCCACCGTCGCGGAAGCGCGGGCGCTCTGGTCGACGCGAGATTCGTTCACCTTGAAAGATCTGGTCCGTGAACTCAAGCAAACGAGTGTCCGATTCTATTGGAGTTGTCTAGCTGTCTGAAGAGATGAAACAGCTTCACTAGTCGGGGTATATACTCCTTTGCTCGTAGTCTACTCGGTTTCCCAAGCAAGCCAAATATGCTTGCTGAGAGATTGGTCTCGTCTCAGTTAACTCAACTACTAAAACTAACTTGTTAAGTAACAATTTCAGAATTGTATTTCATTTAAAGCGAAAATAAAAACTTTAGATTACAGTTTTTATTTTTAATTCTTTTGTACAATATATGGATCCAATGTTTTATCTGGACATGGTGATTGGTTAGGTTACAGTGAAACCCTTAAATACAATACCTGAAAAGCCTTTGAAACGTAGAAGCTAGGTCTATATGATGCATTTGGGCCTTGAATTCATAGCATTCTCCATTAATAATAATATCTGACTCCAATGCATCAACTGGCACCATCTTATACGATGCTAACTAACTGTCTTGAACACGTATAAACAATGGGCTTGTCACTCGGATATAGATCTTGGATTCTCCTCTCTTTGTCCACGAGGTTCTTGAGTACCTTCAGCTTGGAAACGACGGCTCTGTACTTTCGATATCTTGACTCAATATTTGGAACTTTCGATATTTGGAACTCAATCACTAGTTATAAAAGAGAAAACGATCATCCTAATAGTATCTGAAGATGTAATGACGGAACCATCGGACAGTTGAATTTGGATCCCGGGAGCATGTTTTGAGTTCGATGCTAACTGTCTTGAACTATAAACAATGGGCTTGTCACTCGGATATAGATCTTGGATTTTCCTCTCTTTGTCCACAACGGTCTAGAGTATCTTCAACTTGGATACGACGGTTCAGTACCTTCGATATCCTGACTGGGAATCAATTGCTGGCTATAAAAGAGAAAAAGATCATCCTAATCGTATCTCAAGATGTAATGACGGATCCATCGACCAATTGAATTAGTATGTCGGGAACTTGCTCTAGTGTTCCGCTCACAATAAAAGTGGGAGTATAGTCCTCCTAGAATAAATTGGTACTTTTAATCTGGCAGTCGAATCTCTTTTCAACTTCGGGGCGCGGGATTCCGGATGGGAAAGAGAAATATTGAATTTAAAGTTTTAATCTGAAAGTCATTTGGGAGTGACTGGTTCTTTCTTCCCATCATTTTAGTAGTGTAGTCAGACTATAAAAGCTGCTGGGGTTACGAATGGAATTCTGGATCTACCTAATGGTTGATGTAAGCCCAGCTATACCGGTGTATAGTTGAAGTTGAAATACGTAGCTGGATTATCAGTTCTGAGTCCTGATGCCTCAAACCTGCAGTGAAAGAAGCCTAGGACTCGTTGTACCCTTATCCCAGTCGTACAACTTTCATCGCCTACACTTTCAATCAAATTAGACATAAATTGTTAATACAGTCTACAACCGTTTTACACCTTTCAGTTTGTTCTTTGTTATCAATACGAATGCGTGATTACTTTATCGGGAAGGTTACAACCTACTGCGCTACTAGGTTACACTAACAGTAATAGGTGATAAGTGTCAAGGCGTTTACTGGGCGGCCTTCCTTTACTTCCGGTTTCCGCTCACTCCACCGCCACCCGCTGCTTCACGTCGATTGTTTTGTGGGTACATTATTCTACCTGATTAATAACCTATGTGCTCTAAATCCTGTCCGTAATAATTCCAACGTTCTGTTCTTTATTATCCTATAGAGAGGTAGTGTTTCGAAGGTAACAACGTTGGAGTACTATGGCAAATTTCCGGCAATATAATGGTAGTACCGCACCAATATTGGTATATTCCAAAAACTTGTTTGGTCAACACATCTTATGTCACTGAAGCTGTATTTAGACGGAGAAACTGTTGTCTCTCTTCTACCCTTCTTCCGTCATGACCCATAGTCTGACTCCTTATTTATCTTTAAAAAAATGATGCTAATAAACGTACTGCATAGAAAATTTTTGCAGTATTCCATTATTTTGAAATTGTCCTAACAACCACAGTCCCTAGTTTTGATTTTTACTACCACTAATATTTATCAATTATTGACTTTTAACAAAATTACCGAGGAAATTAAACATTAACGTTGACAAAACCTCAGATGGTCTGCGTACAAACACTCTGACCAGGTGATGAAAGACAAAATAATGTTTCTAGAGAAGATAGATTTGTTGAAGCAAATCGTGTGTACGAAATGTGACAGTCCAGTTGAAACAATCCATATACTGAATCGCTCAATGTACAGTAACATTAGTTACAACTAATACACTGACGAGTAATCAGTTACAAAAGGTATAACACAAATTTCCGAGAATTGGTATCCTAGACCTTAGTATTTTAATTTCGCCTGTGCTGGTGTGATGTGTAATGTGTGGTTGTGATTCTCGTACTCGTGACTTGTGCTCGGAACTCGACTCCAAGCAGCTTCTGGGTATGTTTGAGCCCTTTTCTTTCCCTTCTTTTCTTCTTTCTGTTCTTTACTTTTGTATGTATTAATTCCTCCCTCACGTGACGAAGAGGATAGATTTCAGTTTTCGATGGCAAATTTCCAAAATCATGTTATCCCGTCAAACCATCCATCGTCAATAACAAACTTTAAACAAGGAATGTATGTATACAGTGTTATGAAGGTGGGTTGGTGAGTTCAATTGTACAGTAAACCCATATTGATAAATATACCTTGAAGTGACATTTAATCAAAAGTGTATTTGTAGTTCATTTTAACTTTATATAGCCTGATTTGGGGAAAGGAGGAGAGGTTTTGTACTTCAGATAGGCTAAAAATCTGATTGGCTAATATTTTAAATAGCCACGAAAACGGTAAGCTGTCTTCTAGAAGAAAACTGTTGATCACTTCAAACGGTCTTAAGGTTTGATAAAATGACGGCTAATCAATTATTCACACTATTGAAACTGCCACGTTCTCGATCTGGTGCGCGTACACGTGACTGCTGATAACACGTCAGAGGTCGTGCGATACTTCTGGTCAGACCGCAGCGCGTAATTTCTCACAAAAGATACAGCCATCCAAGAAATCGAGAGCGCGTATTTTTCGCTGAATTGAGATTTTAAATTGTGACGTGCATTTTACTATTGTAATCAATACTGTCAGCTTTGCATTCCGTTGTGGGCCAAAGATGAAAGCTTGTGTGTATTTGTGAAAATAACCTATTTTTATGTCAAATTGAGTGAACTTTATTATGAAAAACCGATTGATAGAGGTCGAAGTGGAAAAGCATCAACAGGGTTACCAACCCCAAATAAATTAAATTCCCTACTTTAATTTGTTGTACTTACAAATTTAATGTTAGAAGTCTAAATAGTTAATTTTGACTGAACTTGTAAAGAAAATCGAAGTCGCCAATTTCTGTGGCGTTGACTGGTTTTAATTTTACGCATCTGGCGGTTTGCCCTAAGAGTGTCTAAAAATTTAACTGTTTGATAATTTTGACTCTTCGATAAGCTTCCATTTCTACTCTTTGACTAAGAAAATTACCGTTAACAATTTTGGGGAAGATAAATTTCCCAATCGACTTTATAAAAAGAACTAGATTTTCCGCTTAGCCTATACAATGGAAATTGGATTTCGACTTCCATAAAATAGATAGGTAGATTAAACGATCTCGATATGTTATCATTGCTTGGGCAAAAAAAAGGTAGGAGTATTTTTGGTTCTTTGTCAGATGGCAAAAGAGAAAGCGACAAAGTTCATAATTAATTTACATTCTACGCAAGCCCATACATAAGATGTACGTATTAGATTACACTGTCAGATTAGCAGTTGGTTGATGACCTACGCGCAGATTCCAAACTACAAGTAAAGTATAATATGCAAAACACGAATAACTTGCAAGTCATCTAGTTATCTTGCACATTGAACGTCAGACTTGAGATGATCAGCTGGTTGCAGTATGACTGCGGTAGTGACGAAATAGTTTTTCATGTTAAGGATATTGCCCAAATTGAAAATCACGCTAGTAAATAATACTTATGGGTGGCTTTCCTATCCGTAAACCCTACAAAATCTAGCCTAAAGTAACATAAACCGGCGATCACAATTGATCTGATCGCTTATGATCTGATCCACGATAATTATTATCAGAGGAAGTTTGTCCTGATCTTAGGATGTTACAACAGAAACGCTACGTTTCGTTGGTTACAACTTATTTACCTCCCTGACGATGTGGCAAATCGTAAAATACAGCGTTAAGGTGACAAAAAAATATTCTTTATCAATATCCATTTTTTACTTTTACATGAAGAAGAACTCATAATATTTTAACATAAAGTTCGTCAGAAAAGAAGTGTCAAAATGTAAAGAGTTTTTGTGTTGAACATTATATGTAAAGCACCTGCAGTGAATGTTTGCTTCAAATATATTTTTCTGAGAAAACGATGCACAAAACAAAATTCATGAAATTAGCACTGAGAGCATACATCTCGCAGTACCTTGCGTGTTTTATCATTATTTTTTGTGCTTTCTTCTCTTGCTCTCATTGCTCGGGTTCAAATGTGTTTGACACCTAAAGAAGAGAGTAGATACCAGTTCACGAAACGTCGGATTATTTTATAACGTCGGGAAGGGATACTGTTCCTCTGCAAAATTATCCGACGCCAGAAACGAAACTTATAAAAGAACTGTTCTGTGTGAGTTGTGTTGATATAAGCATTACAAATTAGAGATAACTCGTAACTCAGTACATACTTATTTATTCTAGTTCTTCATCTGACAATGCGTTTTATTTGAAAGAATACTTAACGTACGGTAATTGTAGTTTTACAACCCCTAAAATACCCTTGCCAGAATCCTATATTTATTTGATTTTGCTTCACTCTATTATTAGTAAAAGCTCAAGAATAAAATCCCTCCCTCCGCCATAAGATCGAATGCAAATTTTTTATAAACATTTGCGCAAGATCTGTTTGTCTAGATAATCGAAGGAGCATTCTTAGCCCTAACTGTGCTGACGTCACGCTACGCGATGTTACGTCATCGTTTACCGCAATAACATACATAATTGAGGATATTTTACAACATATATTTATATAGTAATAACCTAGAAAATAGTACTATTAATATACAGGTATACACATGCCGTCTTTATTTTTTTGGCTTAACCCTTTTTGTGCCAACATCCTGTTATCCGGACATCACAAAAAATCATTGAAAATTCAAAAATAAACATTTTATTTATTTATGAACAGTTTCTTATTTATAACTTGGGACAAACATCTCACAAGACTAGAATCTACGATTTCTCTTGTAGATAATCTTTCTATAAAGTGGCCTTTAGAACAAGAGTCTAGACCAAATGTGGCTGACCTAACAAATGTTACACCGAGACGTCCTGCCAGAAGTTCTGGAGGATATCTCGTATATTGAACAAAATCCTATGATAGGGAGAAGAACTGCTGTATTTGAAGTGCAATGTATGTTCAGAAAATGCAAAACGTTACCTAACTTTTACAAATACAATTGACAGTTTAGTTATACTTGTGTGTTTGCAAATTGTATCTACATTTTTCCAACTTTGTATTTTGTGTAAAATTATGATCGTTTTTTAAAACTTTAAAAAAATTGTGTCAGTTGTTGTTATATTTCTAAAAAAATCCATTTGTGATTTTCAGTTTTGAACATTTTATTACTAAATTTCAACAGTTTGTTCATAATTAAGTGAATTTATTGAGTAGAAGCTATTTTGAAAAAACCCAAAAAATTGTACATGTGAGTAAACAATGTTTTTTTATGAAAAATATTTTAATTTGTGTCAGGTTATTCTTAGTATTGTATTCTAACAGATTGAATTTCTATCTATAATTAGGTAAGCAAATCATTAAATTTGTGTTACAAGTAACACATCTACGAATTATTTACCAACACATTACAAAAAGGGATAGAAACCCTCTAGCACTGGCATTTTCACACTTGTAATAAATGATTGGTGCTGGTGGAGCACAAGTTGATAAATGCCTATGGCACTAAAAGGATTAGATTCATTTGTTGAAGTCATTCTTTGGCTTAGCCAGATTCTTTTGATATTCCAGCGGGAAAAAATAACACATTTTGCTTTTTTATAAAACGTAATTGTCCAAATGATATATATATATATTTCTTAATTTTAATAAATTTGTCTTTACTTTCAATTATTATTTGAGTGTATTTAGTAAAGTTCTATAATGTGCTAAATGTGACAAAAGTAACAAAAACCTTTTTTATTTCAAAAAGCAGTCAACACTTTTTCAACTTGGAACGTTAAGGCTCTGATTGTAACTATTATTTTCTTATCTTCTTCTGAAAAAACTATACGTAATATGTTGGTTCCACGTTGTTAATCGTTATGTACTTATAATTTAATTTCAACATAATATGCTTGCAAATCTCCTCTAATAAACGTGCGGTTAGTCAGTGAATACATGAGTGAATAGTCAGCACTTTGATGTTATACATCAATGTTGCATGTCCGTAAAAGTTCGAATCATTGTCAGTGCGTACTTTAAAATTTTGTAGCAACTTTAAACAGATGGAGGCCAGTTCATTAAAATGTAACCAAGAATTAGCAGTTTCAAAGGATTTTGTTGAGATGTAACTTGCCAACTCTTATTGGTAATATTGATTTCATTGAAAGAGGTGCTTGTCATAAATAACGTTGGATACAATGTTAGTAATTAAAAAATAAGTAGGGGTATAAAATTGTGTGTTTGTTTATTTCAAGGGTGGTCGAGAACAAGACTTGCTGCACACACGTGTTGCTCATGAGTTGTGCATTGATTGTAACACGATATTTGGCAAGGTTATGAAGATTAACACGCAATATTTGAGCTACAGAATCGTTAAGTAGCGTACGTGCATGTCGTCTCATCACATCAGGTAATGAACAACAAGGAGGAAGCATTAGAAGATGAATAACGAAACACGGAGTAAACTGGCGTGGGGAGAACAACGAAAACAAACAATCGATCGTATGGGTAGAGCAGTGCCAGTGGAGGGGTGGTGTGGGGGAGGGGAGAGGGTGAGAGTCTGTCGGAGGGAGAGAAACGTCGGAACTTCACAGCGGTCCCGTCACCGGAAGTCCAGCAATGCGCGCCAGTGTTTAGTTCCAAACCAGGCCGCTAGGAGCGCCACATCCTGGACTCCCGCGCTCAATCAACAAGCTGTGATAAGATTGGCTTATCAGTAGGCTCTGTTGCTCAATAGGCTCTACGAAATTCGTGGTTTGTCAAATATACTGTAGTGATCAGATTTACTATGAAAATACGCGCACACATCTTTCGTGGAAGTTCTTTGTTCCAATATTGCACGTGTTTCTGGAAATCCCAACTAGTTTCCGAAATAATTATTGTTTTCCTTTTCCTTCTCCTTATGGGGTTTACAGTAAGGAAATCGTCAGTGTTCTCATATTGTCGGTAAATCGATGCTTACATGCTTTAAACGTGCCTAAAGTAATATTAAAAGTTATGTAGTTGCATAACTACTATATATATTGCTATAAAAACAACACTATGTGTACATTCCAACGTAATTTTCGTCAAAATTCAAAAGAATGTGCTGTACTGTAGCGAGAACAAAGGAAGCGTAGGCTACATACAGTGAAACTAATATATTCCCAAATTCCTTAACCTACCCACATTTTTGTAAGTCTTTAATAAACGTACTAAAATGCTTTGATAAATATTAATGTGATCATAATGTGGGGTGTATTTAATTATTGCATCATTGTGTGAAGTGTTGTTACCAGATTAAAACAATATTGTACCTGCATTTTTTCAATCCCTAAAAGTTTCTTAAAAAGTAACACTTTTTAACAAATTTAGAAAATTAAGATGATACCATACAAGCTTTTAACGTTATACAAATCTAAATCTAAGGTATTTTCAATATATTTTCGTTTTGCTGGTTTATTCTGCTTACTTAAAATGACCTAACTTTTGAAAACTTAAAATATGCTTTAATATAACACCTTTTATATACATTTGTTTAATTTACCGAATTCACTGCCTATAATTAAGAGCAAAATATAAAAAAGTACGCAGAATTGCCGAGGAAAAGTAATGAATTATTTATGAACAAAATTTATACGACCAATCCTTATTCTGATTCAAGTTTCAGTTTCAAGCACTCTTTAAAAACAGTTTTGATACTTTATCCACTTTGGTTTACTTCATTTTGCACAGAAAGCACACTTTTTTCAATTAACCTCCCGTTCTTTGGACACACGATGCATTGTACTTTCCTTATTTTCAAATTTACCCTGTTGGTGTTTACCCTTCCCCAAGTGGAACTTGTGCAATCTTCTTTGCAGACTGCCGGATATATTTCGTCCAATTTCCTTCCTCATTGTCATCTATAGTATAATTAGTGAAGTGGTCAGAACCACCGATATGGCTGAGTAAGAAAGTTATCAACTTCAATCCATATCTTTAGACATATTGCTTAATCCTGGCTCAATAACTACCCTTCTGATTCAAATATGAAAACTGTAGACTGTAAAGAAAGTAACAAAACATGGGCATTTCGAACTCTCATTTCACTGCAGCAGAGTGACGTGAATGGAGGAAAACCACTGTAACAGACCACGCGTGAGTTAACATGAAACTACTGAGAAGTACATCATAGCAGCTAACCCCTTCCGGTTGGGGTCTCTAGATTGACCAAGGCGGGGGTCTGAAAACATTCAATATTAATTCAATAATGGTAAACATAAAGAATGAATCCATAGGCCACATTTCTCACTGTTTTGTTGTTTTACTGTAATTTGCTTTTAAAATATATTTTTTAATTATACAGGTACCAAACAGATAAATATTTATTGTTTAATTAAATAGATTATATTTATCATAAACATTTTTATTTGTATTAGTAACACAATATTTATAACTAAGGCAAGGACATAGCCAGGAATAATTTGGGGGAGGGGGGGGGGGTTAAGACGACTGATAATTTACTGAAGTGGCCAAAAAGTAAGGCAAGTGCAGTCACCGCTCATTCCCCATTTTGTTTCTTAAAGAATTTCTGACCCTTTTCAATGTTGAGAACGTTCTTTCAGCACTACCGATGTCAGTAATACTGAATCATTTAAATAATAAAAATCGTTGCTGAAAAAACTAATGAAAAAGTTTTAAATTTAGAGGGGAATCCAGAACCATTGGCCCCCTCGCTGGCTACGCCCTGGAACTATGGCTAATTTTATTTTGTGAAATAATTGGAATTAATCCATTTCATTTATTCATTGCACTATTAGTAAGCTATATAACATACACATATAGAAGTTATCGCTATAACATAAACAAAATATAACAAATTATCACTATAACACAATAATATCCAACACTCAGTTACACAGGTACCTACTTTTTGGTATTTTGGTATATTTGTTCCCATTTGTATCGAAAATAAAATAAAAATGTGCATAAAAATAAATTAACCACATAATATTACAATTATTGTACTTCAAATTGAAAAAAAATATTTTTGTTATTTAAAATTTCGGCATGTGTTATCCTTCAAATATGTATTTTAATTTGTGGCCCAGTCTTCTCCCTATACCAGGCAACAAAAATCATCTCGATATGTTTATTTTTAATAAAGTTATAAATTATTTAGCGGGACACTACACAAACACCAAAAGAGTGCTTGGCACTGGCAGCGCCATCCCGTCAAAAGAGTTTGGCACTCAAAGGGTTAAGCGTTCGCCAAAAACCTGGAAATTTTACACAATATTCAAAGGACAAGGTCTAGAGAGACAAAATAGTATAGCGAAGAGACAAGGAGATGAATCAGAGGGGATGGTGGCGGCGCAGCGCCGCGCAGCGGACAGAAACAAGAACATTCCAGGCCGATTGACGCGCAGCGCTAATTTTACCGCGCCTACGTGTTTACTCCAAACTTGGCCCGTGGAGAGCGCTGCTTACAAGTGGCGTAGCGGGGCGGCCTAGCCGAGTGCCGCCAGCCGCCACCACACGCCCACGACACATCTTTGATCGATTACATTGCTGCAGTGACGTAGCTTGTAAGTCGCTTCGAGGACCATTCAACTCATAATTCCTCCCCCCCTTTGGAAAATTGAGAAGTCCTTCCTACAAAGGGTTTTTACTAGATGCAAAGGTTCAAAAGGTTACTGGACAACATTCGTTCATTTTATGTTGTAAACTGGAGAGTTAAAGATTGTCTGATTGGGTATATATTTAAATATTTGTACACGCTTTATATTATACACTAATTGTATTACATTTAAATACCGGTATAATAAATCTCAATACTGCTTTATTGGATGTAAAAAGTGACAAAACAGATTAAAATAAAACAAATTCTTTTGGCAATATTCAATTTTATTAACCGTACCTAAAAATTCTTTCAAGATGGGTGTAACCAACGAGGGGTAGCTAACTCACCCCCTCCCCCCGGCACAAATAAATTATACTACTTTAAGAGAGATATATGTAGACTAATTAGTATACAACTTTTCATTGTTTCAGAACAGAATCCTAATAACTAATACAGTATGATTTTCTTAAAATTTTGATTTCATTAATCTTTTCCGTTCTAAGCTTTTATATCCTAAGTGACTGGCTTGCCAGAAAGCGACATTTTCTTCGGAATATCCAAGAATATACGAAAAGGCGTGATTGCTGGGAAACGGTATAATAATGGTGATATTTTATTTTCGAAGATCGGATTATACATTAAAAAATACATTACAGAAGTGCTTTATTACAGTACTGTAACACTTATTTGTCTTCCAAGTTTACAGATATTTTATATAAGAATATAACTTGACAAGCTCAAAACGAAGGATATTGAGGTAAGAGAAAAATTTAGTTTATGGTGTGTTCATGAAAGTTTGCCCCAAGAATTTGTGCGCATACATATGGCGCTGCAATCTTGACTTTACTCGGCACACCCCTGGTTTTATCGAGAAAGGTCATGTGTTTAGATCTCGGGTGAATGACGAGTGTGTCTAGTAAATATTTGCTTCTGCACGGCCCAGTGGTCCAAAGTCCATAGAACGATCAACCAAATCAACACCAGTTCCAGATAAAGTTCTATAACTACTTAGGAAAATACACCTACACATTATTTTCTGTCACTGGCATTCCACGAATATTAGTAATTAAATGCTGTTCAGCGCTATGTCATTAATGCCTGAAAGTAGAATGATTTTATTTGATTGGTGTATTTATTAAAAACGTAAAACCTTGACTTTAGAATTCAAGATGCAGTGAATACTGTACGTGTGCCAAAAGATGCACTCAACAAGACCCTGCCAAGTTGATCACAATATCCACTAGGCGACTGACTGAGATGCAAGGTGTACAACAGCAGGTGAATTGTGTCGACTATCAAGTAGGCAGCGGCCACCGCACGAGTTGTAGTGCAAAGGTTTACTATCTCAACCGCGCCACAGCGCCACCTGACAAGTAAGGGCTCCAGTGAACACAAAATTGGTTCAGCTGGTCTACAGTGTATTAGCTCCTTTAAATTTTTCCCATCAATCCTGTCAACCTCAAATACTGCCTTTTTCCTTTTACTATCGTTACCGTACTATGTATGTATTATTAATTTATTACTTTCAAATGGAAACGTAAATTTAAACACTGATAAACATGTTTTATGTGTATTTTAATCGTATGATTCTATTTTCTTAGCTACTTATTTCAACCATACGAACAGTACAGGAATTCTACAACTGGGTAGGAATTTACTGCGGCAATGGTATGATGATTTTTGACTTTTTATAGTGAATTATTTGTACTTCAGCATTTTTAAGCAGATGCTTACAAAAATATACAACGGAAATTATGGCAAAACTCTAACGCTTAGTGGTAGCAATGGAAATTTCCTCTGCCAATATTATCGAGAATTTACAGTTAGTCGAATTTAATTGATTGTTACTATTGAATCAGGAGCATTACATGTTTCTTTGGTCTCGTTCATGGTTGGGCGCGTTCCTATCTAACTGAGGTGAGGCAAGCATTCCAGCATTCCGCCGTTCCTGTTCCTCGTGGCAGGCGGACTGGCGGAACAGAGTGGCCACTGGAGGCTGGAGGAGGCGGGTCGCTCCAGTTGCTCCGACAATCCGCTCCAGCTCCAGTTCGCGGTTTCTCCAGAAGTGTGCGGTGGGAGTAGGAGAAAGCCGGTTGGCCATATTTGGACAAGTGCGCGGTCGTTCGCTACTAAACCACCTTGAGCGGTCCAGAGGGACTTGTTCTCTGACCGCGGCCACGGGCAGAAACGTCCCGTTATCTCAGTGCGCCCAGAGGAGTTGTGGAAATACCAACAATCCTCAGTTGCTATATATATCCCTTGGATCACCCGCAATGTCATGAACCTCCCTACACACCTATCGCTTATTCATGGCACATACCATGCTTATGTCGAATGGCTAACAGTCATTCCGAAAAAGCGTCAACAGATCTTAAGTATACCTTAGGACACGAAATTAGCCAGGGAGGTTTCGAACTCTCATTTCACTGCAGTAGAGTAACGTAAATTGAGGAAAACCACTCACGCGTGAGTTAACATGAAACTACCGAGAAGTGCAGTATTGCAGCTAACCCCTTCCGGTTAGATATTTACCAAGGCACCAAAGAAAACACCCCGCGCCTGAGTCCTTCAATATTGATTCAATAAATGATGGTAAACATAACAAATCCACAGCCAAAATTTCATACTGTTTTGTTGTTTTACCATAATTTGCTTCTTTAATATATATTTTTGTTATATTACACTTACCAAAGAGATAAATATTTATTATTTTATTGAATGGGTTATATGCATCTTAAACATTTGTATTTGTATTTGTAAAAAGAATATTTATAACTATGGCAAGGACGTAGCCAGGAAATAATTGGGGGGGGGAGGGTCAAGACGACGATATTTTTTCCGTAGTGTACAGAAAGTAAGAAAAGTGCAAACGCCCATTCTCCATTTTATTTCTTAAAAACAGGACATAGCCAGTGAGAGGGTCCAAGGGGCCGGACCCCCAAATTTTTCAATTACTTTTTCTAGTAAACGATTATTATTGTTATTAAAAAAAAATGAATTATTACAGACATGTACTGCTGAAAGATCGTCATTCTTAACAAAACAACGGGTCAAGAACGTTTTTAAGGAACAAAATTGAGCCTTACTCTCTGTCCACTACGGGAAAATATCAGTTGGACCTTCCTTCCCAAATTTTTTCCTGGTACGTTCTTGCCTTGACCCATTTAAATGTTGAGAACGATCTTTTAGTAGTACATATAAGTAACTGAAGTATTTAAATTATAACAATAATCGTTTGCTAAAAAAGTAATTACAAAAATAAATATTTGGGGGTTCCGGACCCCTTGGACCCCCTCGCTGGCTACGCCCGTGCCCCAGGAATAAATACTATTTTCTTTGAACAATTTGTTAATATCACTTCTAACCATTTCCTCTGTTTCTTATTCCTGGCGCAACCTTCTTTCTCCAAACATGTACGAACATGCTGGCTTAGCTCTAATGTCTCACAAGCTCTGCAATAATTGGGCAAATCTACAAAATCTGTAACATCATCGTAATAAATTATTGGGTCTGACCTAGTTCTGCTGGCCTTGTCAGATCGATCAGCACTTGAGCGCTATCAGATCTGGGCTATCATTTACGCTGCGGTAGATACGATAATAAATACTAGGTATTGTATCCTACTGCTAAAGTGGCTTTGTTTGTTTGTTTTGCTTTCACGAGTAAACTACTCAATCGTTTGTACTAAACTTTTACATGGCCTTTTTGCAGTTCCTGGGATAAATATAGGCCTAAGCCAATTCCGGGCTACGCCACTGGTCTTTAATATAACGAAAAATGCCATCTTAGTCTCTAAAGTTGTGTAATATTAATTGAATCAGCCTGTCAAATGTAATAAACTGTTCTATGTAAACATTGTTTATTATTTTCAAATTGTTTACATTTATAGTAAGTGCATTGTCTCGTAAGTAACCATAAATTTTAATGCATTTTTAGTTTTCATCAATTAGGTAAGTACTCATCTACCATAGAAAATGTCCTAAAACATAAGGTCAGAATTTTACTCCGAAGATTCGCTTTGAGGCAGCAGTCGACAAGAACTATGCTAGATGAAACGTCGTTGGACTGTTCTTTTGAACTAATGTTGCTGTTCCAGCTATAAATGTTTTAAAATATTTAAAAACTTTTACTATAACTTTAAAGACTGATATAAAACCCATTTTAGTTCTCTTTTGACAGAAGAAAGCCTCTAATTCATTTGAACCAGCAGTGGTTATACACGTGCAACGACTACTAAATTGCATGCAAAGTTGCGGATAACTGCTAGCAGTGCAGATAGGCCTATAAGATCAATGTAGTTCAATTCAACCTATCTTAGTCGTATTTTTTTTTCGAAAGTAGGCTTCTCAGAGCTATGTATGTGTGTGTATATATATATATTTTTTTTTGTTTTTCTTGATCGGAAGTGAGGCAAAATCAACTCTGGAACAAAAAATACTAAGGCCGTAGTAAATTACAATGACCACAAATATACACTTTTTAACATATTTTCTTGATCGTGGGAAGAAGGCAAACTCATCAGCGTCGGAAATATAATTCACTCGAACCAGAAGTGCTCATACAGGTGCTGAACTTATGAAATTGCGTACAAAGCCGCGATTCTATAGTTGTCATAAAGTTTGTATTGGTTTGTATTACATTACAGATTTACTCCGCATTATGTTGCGTGTTCATCGACAAAACTCACTTGCAGGAGAGAATCTTGAACTGATTGGAAGGTAAGTTGGAACAGAGGAACTTATATTGATCTAGGAACAAGAACTCCACCCATATTCTTTTGAACCGCACAAAAAAAACACCCATGTTACGCAAATAGAGCATCTGATACACATGTTATATATTTAGCGGTCCGTGACTGAGGTATGACGTAACTCTAATAATATCAGAGGTCACAGAATGCTCGCGCCCACAACACTGCTAGCCTGCCTAAGGGTAGCTATTTTTAGCGAGGGGGGACCCGACCTACCCCTTTGCTACGTCAACCCCCCTCCCCCTGCCTGTTATACCACCCACACCCATTCATGCCTCCACCAACGCTTCCCCACCATCAATCATTACTAGGCTGTTGGCGTACAGAGATTATTTAATAATTACTAACCTAGATAGATATTGGTGTGAAGGATCTTTTAATACCAGCTCAAGGGGTAATAATTAGTGTAGTATTTCAGTATTTAGAATGAGGTTCCTATATTCGGCGGTGAATCTCTAACAGCTAACTGTACCGTTAAATAGTCATTATTACTTATATTCCAGACATATTATGTGTTCTTACTTATTTTAATTGCTTCTAAATGACTGTAAAATCGAGACTTCTGGAGAGAGACGTTGTTGGAGTTAATAAAGTAACAAGTTCAAATAAAAATGTATCGCAACGCTAAAAAAAATGACAACCGGACTTTTACTGTACTCTCTTCTATTACAATCTCCCAAACTGATTACTTGCAACAGAATGACTAGATGCAGAAGAACTAGATACAGAAGAACTAGTTACAAAAGAACTAGATGCAGAACTAGACACAGAAGAATTAGATACATTTAAGAGTCTCATTAAACATTCAATGTCGGTTAAGTAAAGCTTATTCCATCCACAGAACGTTGTTTTAACCGGTTTATAACAAACAGTTCTTAGGAAGACCGAGATCTCTTTCCCAGCTCTTTATTACAATACGATATTTTTTGCACTCGTTGAGTGAGTAGTATCCACTGCACTGTCCCGGTACGAAAACGGAACCATAGAAAGCACGTTGGCAGAGCAGTTTCACACACCACCAGAACCGGTTCCACCCCGCCGCCCTCACAAACCACCCCTCCTTCCGTAACGGTCGCCGGTTTGAACACACGTTTCTGAGAATTCTTCAACCACTTTCTGCCGTGGAGAAAGGAAACTTGAATTGGCGCTGGTTTTAGGTCTGTAACTAGTTCCATCCATACCATCAATTACATTTACGTGGTTTTCGTAATCGATATCGTTGTCATGCTCTTCACCAAAGTTTTACATATTTCACGTCAAAGTAGAAATATCACTGCACTTCTAATAATTGTTTCCTAAAGTGTAGACTATCTCATAAACTATTATTTTAAAACAAAATTAATAACCAATAGCAGATCTGTGATGACCAAAATATGCATCACTTGTAGGTTAAATTGCATAACTCAAGATCTGAAGAAGAAAATGTACACACACTTTTTTCTGTTGTTCCCTAATGGCAATATTTAGAATTTCGGCTAAAGAAGTATTTTATTTGTGAATTTGTTCATCTTTGAACAAAAAGGTAGATGTTTACTACCTTATGTATTGATTTTCCTACTGTAAACAGGACACGTTTTTACATGTCTTGCCAACGTATCTTCTTATTCATACTGTGCTTTTGTTCGTCTTTCCCCCCTAAGTTCAATATTGTCCGTGGTATCGCACTTAATTCAATAGCAATTACTTTTCACTTTGATCAAGAACCAATACTTACTCAAATTGTTAAGGTTATTTAACAAATCTAATGCCTTAATTCTGAAATTAGTTCAATATACTGCAATAAACATTGTGTTTCATTTACGCCTTTGTTATTTGAATGTTACAAATACTTGGGTTTCTTCCTGATGAAAAAGTAGCAATGTGTACAGTAAGAATAAAAATGATTTATTCACACAATAGAACTCAAAGGGTTTCTGTGCAAGTCAAAACATCAGTATCAAAAGTAATTATAAAAAAGCAACAGAACAACTCTTTACAATAGAGCACACAATTTATAATTTAAAACACAATAAATTCTTGTCACAATTTTAAGTTATTCCTACTACAAACAAAAACGGTTTAATCAAGACAATATGGGTATCACGAGAGCCTCGTGGAGACTGTAGAAACCCTTCCCGATCAAATAAGCCTTTAAATAATTTTTGAAACTGCTTACATTTGTTTGAATTTTGATTACATTTGGAAGTAAATTGTAGAGATTAGGACCAAAATAAAAAATTAAGTTTTAGAAAAGGTTGAGGCTGAAACGGTTTCAAATTAGGTAATTTCTGTGCCGTGTATTATGATCATGATTTAAATGTGGAAAGAAATTTTTACTTTTAAAAACAACAGTGACCAAAGTTTGAAAGGTTTTATGGTGTAGAGTTTGTTTTGCATGACTGTACTCTGTGATAACTCAACGAAGAGGGATACCCCAGACCATAACAGACTGACCGGGTCAGGTCCGGCGATTTACCGCTTATCTGATAAGCTATTCTGATCAGGAACGTCACAGATTTGGAGATAACTCGCAACAGGTTCTCCGAGTTTTGGCAGTGGCAGGAATAGGGAACCAGTCCGAGACGTCCTTGGGTGGAAGGGGAAGGTCCCGACTCCCGGGGGTTCACGGGCCTGCCGCTGTCCTGCGGGGCGGTCAGGACAGGATCGGTTGTAATACAAAGTGGAGGCGAAGTCAGCAGAGGCGAGAGACAGAAAGGAGATGATCTTGAACACGGTGCGTCGCGTCGGGGTCAACGGAATACTAGGGTCATGTGACCTGAGACGTCCAATGGCGTGCGTGCGGTGTTGCCATGTTTCCGAGGCCACGGGGCCGCCTGGCCTCCAGCTGCTTGTTGGCTAGGCGGGTGAAATCGTTCCTCAGTCGACAGAACAGACCGTCTCCTCTGTTTCCTTGTCTAGTTATAACCTACGCGTATTGTCATTATTTGAGGTTATGATTGCATTGGCTACTTTGAACTAAACAATTAAAATTTATTTTATTAATACAGTTGATTGTGAATAATTACAAGATTCCCATTAGTCTTTTTACACGTTTCTTACGTTTTCATATTTCGCAGTATACTACACTATTATTGGTGGTGATTGCCGATATGTTATAACTGTTAAGATCCATTACAAAAGTCGAAACGTTTTACGCGTTCACTTTTATATTTGTTTAAACTAAATGCGCCTTGGTATTTGGTACAGGAACAACTTTAGAATTCGATGCAGCCTATAAATTTAATATTAGCTGTTAAAACGCATAAACAAATTTAACAGAACGATAAAAGTTATTTCAATAGAATAATTCTGTTTTCCAGGATTAATTTTGTAATTTCCAGGATTGGACTGTGTTTATTTGTTATTGAAAATAAATTGAAGCAGTATTGATTGCATAAGCAATTTGGTGTGACTTTTAGCGGCTTACGTTCCAAGGTAATACTGGTACGTCAAAATCCTCAGCACCAAGACGAGCAAAAAAGCAACTTGTATACATATACCAATCTTTAGTACTCCCAGACATATAGTGCAGTTGTATCGGGAAATTCTTGGTCTTGGTATGGTAATACCACGGCTACACCCAGTTAAAGTTTAAAAAACATCTCTTGGAAAAGTTTTTTGCAAATTTCATATCAATATTGATACTAAAATTTTGAGATCGTCTTCTTTTCTTCCTTTTTAATTAGTGAAGTTGCCTATTTGGCAACATTAATTTTTTTGTCAACAGTTAGGCATGTTGCATAATGACAATATTAATATTCAAAAAAATACTGCAAATAAAGAGTATTGAATGACGCGAAGTTACTTACATATCCAAAGCTTGGCTATTTATTTTACAAATTGTTAGAATCACAAATAGTTACATCCAACTCGCAATAAATAATATACATAGCATTTACCTGATTGCTAATCTCATGTACAAAAATACGAAGTAACGTTGTACAAACTCTTGTATAAAATAAGTAATAACAATAAAATATTGGTATACGTATTACGAAATAAATAGGGTACGTTAATGAATATTGAACATAGTTTTACGCTCACGTAATTCTCAATACCAGGTCGATATTAAAATAAAACCATAATTGTATTATTTATTATTGATGGGTACAAATCACTTTCTATCTTAAATAGATAACAGTCGTATTTTGTTCGGCGATCAAGGTTTGAAAACAACGCTAATAGGCAGCGATAAAATTGAGGTTAACATTGCTGGCAGTTGGCAGCACTGCGATTGCAACAGAAGCGAGGTGCGCGCGCACTATTACGTCACAGACGTCAACGGTATGGCGCGCGGCGCGCTATCTGAATCTCATATTGTGGACTGATCTGATTTAGTCTACAATAATATATCGAACTTCTTGACTCTAATTTATAATTTACAAGCTAACTTCTCATTAAAGGTGTGCTTTTTTAACCAAATTCTCATACTCTCTGTCGGAGTATATAATAATCTTTTACCATACGTAAACTTTTAGAATAATCAATACATTTATAGGTCATTACCACCTGTA
Source organism: Homalodisca vitripennis (assembly GCF_021130785.1). Classification (NCBI taxonomy): domain Eukaryota; kingdom Metazoa; phylum Arthropoda; class Insecta; order Hemiptera; family Cicadellidae; genus Homalodisca; species Homalodisca vitripennis. The sequence continues at coordinate 118,401,547 of NC_060212.1, forward strand.
TTCATTTTTCACGAAAACGAAAAATTTAGAACTCAACTGGACAACCTAATTCAGTTCGTCTACTCTACAAGTCATTCAGAAATGTTATTGGACGATTATTATTGGTTAATCTTACGCTTTATTGACTGAGCGTTAGAGAAGCCTATCACTCAAGGGCTGAAAAATGTATATTCTGTATGTCTGTCTATCTGCACGTTATCCCTAGAACGAATTGATTTGTACGAAGTTTAAATTCTATATAGTTAACATCGAGTTTGATGACCTTGCATTTCCCTCCATAGGATTTACTTGAGCGTTAGCGAAGCCAACCGTCCACGGGATATCTCTTGAACGTAATAATTGAGCAATATACTTTTAGATTTATAAAAGTTTATTTAGACATGATAAAGTTAAATGATGTTGTTTGTCTTATATACATTAAGAACTTATTGAGCTATATAGCCTACTTTAAGTTTGACATGAAATTTCAATTCTGAATAGACAAAATAAAATTCAATGATAATGCATTTTCCTCCATGAAATTTGACTGGCCATCAGTGTAGGTAAACTCTTTATTATATGCTCGAGGACTAATCAAGCGAGCTAAAGATTTGAAAACTGATTTATTTCTCTATCATTACGAGGGACCTGGCGAAATATCTTTTGAATGTTTGTCTGTCTGTCTTCCACACGATATGCCAAAACAGCATTGCATGCAATGTTTGATTCATGAAACTTCAGCGAAGCTTTTTACGGGTGTGGTTTGATATTGCATACATAGGACGCAGTGTGTTTTGTTCGCCAGTAAAATGTTATCCTGAGTTTGTTAGCGTAGCATTGTAACTCATACGAACTGGTAACCAAAAAGGTTCGTTTTGTTTAGAGCATAAGATTACGATGCGGTATATATTCAATATATCTCGTGAACCAATGTCATCACCGCAACTGGCTTAGAAGATAAAATTCCACACGAAGTTAAAACCAATCAAGAGATATTAAATTCAGTTGTGTAAATCAATGTCTTCCAAAAGGTTAATTACATAATGTAGCTTAAACAAATCCAAAGACAATTGTACAGCCTTTAATAACATGTTAAAAATACAAAAAAGTCTTTTCGGAACAATTTTTATTCTCAGATTTATAAATTTTGTGTTAAAAGTCTGTTTTACAACATAGCCTAATGTTTTCATAGTGTAGTGAAATAAAAATTCACTTTCCAAGATGGACATGGCATCTTGTACACTGAAGAATGGGATTGATATCTCGATCTGCTTGTTCAATCGGTTTGTTACGATGTTTGTTCGGAATTGACCGGTGCCGAGCACAGGGCACAGGTAATCTTCGTGTTGACACGGCGGGAGGGGAAATGGTGGGAGGGGGGTATGACGCGCGCCGCAGCTGAGGTCAAGTCGCCCCCTCACCTTGCCTGTTGCGTGGAGCCGTCACTTGGGGCGCTGCGATCGCCTGTCACCCACCAAGGTCAATATACACGGATCTGCCAGATATATCGAGATCTGGATCCGCAAATATTTTACTCTTGTTGGGGGAATTCCAGTAAGGAACATCGGTTTCTACTAATAAGTAGTAAGACACCGTTAACAACCGCGAACCCGGTATATCGCTGTACTTTCACAGAGGTTATGATGTTTTAAAAATACTACAGTATTACTACGTAATTCTCTGGGCACTACAGTAGATGTTGCTGGCTATTGGAAACTGATCTGCAGGAAGAACACTAACACGCTTTTGAGTTTATAGTCTCAAAGGGTTTACATCGTGTCCTCCTAATAAGCAATAACATATTCGTAGTAAATCCTGTGGACACTACAGTAGAAGTTCTTGGCTGTTGGCAACTGATCTACAGGACGGACAACAACATGCTTTTGGGTTTCACGTCTCATACGGTTTTCGTTGAGGTTTACTAAAAAGCAGTAAAGTTGCTGTTAGTAAATCATGAGTCTTGACAGTCGCCTCCTAAGCGACATCCAAGATACGACGTGGTTAGTTTCTGTGTTGCTGCTTGCACAAGAACTCTGCTTTGAACAATACGCCGGAATCTCTTGATTGCCTCAAGAGTCTATGGAATAAATTAAATTAAATATTGATTTTAAACCGAACTTTTATCTACTTCTTCCTTCGCTATGAAAGATAATCTCTGAGACTCCATGCCTGCTTAGGACCTTATGGATAGATGTGCTCTTTTATCACTAGCATGATATTTGTTGTAGATTTTCTTTGGCAGTTCGGACACTCAATATGGACTCTAAGATCAAGTACGGGTGAATTGTGGTGAGCGTCATCTTTGGAAGGATCCGAAATCCCTAAGAATGCATCTCCATGTAAATAAAACTGTTCAGTAACTTTGATGGAGGATGTGGGAAACGTTCACTCCTAGATGAGGGTTTCTTCTCTTTCGATAACGTGTTGTTGCGTGTACTATTTGACAAGACATATTCTAGTATTTGTATGGTAAATTTCCAACCTGCTAATTTGAAGTCTGTATTTATTAGTTTTTCTTGGTTCTGCTCATGATTCAATAATGTAGACGTAGAAAAGTAAAAACCGAAGGTCGATTGAACCTTATATAATCGGGCAAGCCAAGTCTTTAATTTACCAAGATATGAAATCCTTAACATCTAAACTGTGTATTTCCAATTACATAATTAAGCTAATGCATTTATGATTCAAAACTAGAATCCTGCGACCACGAAATAGAACATTATGAGGGATTAAACTGCTATATAGTGCTGATCGTACTTAGGGGTTTCTAGCTTTTAGAATGTACATAACGTTATGAAATTTGTGCTAACCCTAATTAACGTCGTTCCACAATCACATGCACCAGTGACAATTTATCAAGTAGCATTAAAACCAGCTGATGCAGTAATTTAAAGTGGAAAACTAATCGTAGATCATAACAAGTAAATAAAACTAGAATAAACACATAAATAAAGATGTAGTCTACTAGATGTTATCCCTAGTTGATGGAATTTCTTGATCGATCTCATTGAATGGTTCAGAACAACCACCGGAGAGACGGTCAATTTAATTAATTGTCAATAACTGTTTAATGAGCTGAGATTACAAATTTCAGTTGGTTTTCTTCACCAAAAGTATCATATTTTAAACACAAAACTCTGAGGGACTGTCATAAAACTACTTTTTTACCATTAGACACTTTTACTATAAATTTAAATTCTGTTATAAAACCCAATTTAGCTGTCCTTTGACAGAAATACATAACTGATACTTGATATGTATTTTCATATGCAATGGAACAAAAAATACTATCGGAGTAAATTAGAATGGCTATAAATTTACAATTTTCGTCAGATTTTCTTGATCGTGGCAAGAAGTCAAACTTAGCTTTGGCATACACTTGAACCAGTAGTGGTCATACACGTGCAATGCCTATGGAACAGCGTGCGAAGCCGCGGGTAACTATTAGTTACTATATAAACAAATTAATGTTCCAGAGAGTGAGCGTCGTTTGGTATTCCTACAGTTATCATATGTTTAACATAAAAAACCATCAAAGTATTGTAGGTATACAATCAAAAAATATGAGTGCATATTTTTGTGAGGTACAATTTTCATTTATACCGATTAACAAACTACCCTTGACAGTATACACAATGTAATACATACATTGTCATGGCAGAGCCTACGATAATTAACTGCAGGTGTTCCAAATTTCAAAGCTCGGTCCAGCTAAACTTACTTTGTTTATAAATAAAAGTCAATGCTGTATTAAGCCCTAATTAAACCTTTGATATTTATGAAATAATCCCAACTCCCTGTATTGATAAAGGGCTTAATAAATTAAATTCATGGAGGACTGAGGAAGTGTGCGGGGGAGGTTGAATATTTCAGGAAACATGCCCTACTCTAAATGAAATCTATTTACTATGAAAGCCTCTTTGTTGAACATATGTATGACTCAGTTAGTAACAAGTGCGATTGGCTGGATGAACTCATTTTCTTTGGCTGGTAATTCAATGTCAGACAAGATATTCTCGTAGAAAATTATTTTAGTTAATGTAATGCTCTAGCAGTTCCAATTTAGCAGCTTGATTTTGAAGTGACTACTTCTTTTGGCGGGCTAAGTATGTATGTTTTGCACGTGGGATAAAATTTCGTTTCGCGTCACGGAACGTCACGCATCACACATGTTCGCTCTGTAGGGGCGGGACTATCGTGGCCAATGTTTATTCCTTAGCAGAGGGATAAATAGGAAATTGCCTAGCTCAGAGTCTAAGAGTCAGAGAGCCTAGTAGGGTATGTAACTAAAGATCATGATTCCATAATTTTTAGGGTGTAATTGAAAATTATGAATCCTAAAAAAATCCCCGACTATTACTATCTAAAGTTATTGATTCTTGAAGAAACATACACTGTTAGACCGTAGTGTTTACATTATTTTATATAATAATTAATCGTCCAGGTGATAGCGGCAGATGGATCAATCCAAGGTCACAATTGAACAGGTTGCAAATTCAACTTTTTTGTGTCAATTCCCTGAAGTTAATAGTACCAGCAGAAAGTTTTTACTTTCTTACTTATGCACAATTTGTTTTCAAGCAACCAAATTGTTGTGATGTAATAAGACCTCACTTTGTTCCAGACTATACTGCTTAACACTAAAATGAAAAGCCACGCAATTCAACATAAACGACGTGTTAAATACCCGAGTGTGCAGAAGAAAACTGCCTCTCGCCACCCCCCCCCCCCACTATGTTTAACTTTGTGGCTTCTGTTACAAAGAAAAGTTGTAACAAGGTTATAATCGTTAATTTACTATGGCAGATCACGTAAATGCCTCCGTATCAGGTACAATACGCACGCGCAGTTCCAAACTTGCGTCGTTCTCCCGGCATTTGACTCTCCTGATTCGGATGCATCAACGTGAAGCCAGCCAGCCATCCGACCAAGCCAGTTCATCGGAAATAAAAAATGTAACCTAGGGAAAACGAAAGTAAACAAATAATGTTTTAGTTCCTATTGAACATTGTAAAACAATGACGGTTTCTTCTCTATGTGACCTAACACTAGAGAAGAACACCAGTGATCGTAGTTGAATTTAGAATTTTTGCAATTATTGGTTGGGATAACTAGTAAAGCTGTCAAAACAGATTATAATGTTCTATGAATATTTTGAGTGGTGCTTTAGTGTATATGTATGTACAGGGTGTTCACAAAAAGGTGCCATAAACTTCTGTAGGTGATAGTATTCATCATTTAAAACAAAAAAGTCATATAAGTCGATAAATGTCTCGTTTAGCCACTAGCCGCCATTTTGTATTTCTTATAAAAACATTATTATCTCTACAATTAGTTATGCTACAGAAACCAAATTTGGTATATAGAGATGGTTAAATAGGTATGAGGAAATAAAGAAAAAATAGTCACAGTTGAGAGTTATCAGTTGTTTGTTACTCCTGGCTTGTGTAAGCGTATTTTTAAATGGTCGAGCCCGCTTATTCGTTGACGGATTTCGTTGGAAAAAGTACGTTGAAATTCAATTGTATTATGAGTTTAGTTCCAGTTCACCTTCCTTTTATTGCAGCGTCTGGTATCTGATGCTGTCTCAGACTTGACTCCTGGAATCTTGAATCATGTTCGTATAATAAAAGGAAGATGAACTAGAGCTAAACCCAAAATTCAATTGAATCTATCCTTCCTAACATAACATGTGTAGAAAACTCGGTTGCTTAAAGATCGTGTCTATCACAACGTAGTGCACTCAATTGTGTACCTGATGAGACAGTGAGAATACCTCTTCACCTATTTATAGATGTCTCTGATGGTGAACAAATGTAAAGGTTCGTTTTGAGATTCTTCTTTCTTTGGATCTCTTCAGACGTGCATGACTCCAGATTCCAGGAATCAAGTCTGATACAACGTCAGATACCAGATGCTGCAATAAAAGGAAGGTGAACTGGAGCTAAACTCAAAATTATTCAGTTGCAATGTTCAAATAGTTGGTATCTTGTTTTTATAACTGATGTAATACAGCTGATGCATATCAAAGTACAAAATGTTTGCTGATCCCGGCTTGTGCAAGTCTACCTTTGAGGTGGTCATGCTCGCTTACGCGTTGTCGGATTTCGTTGAATTAAGTAACCTTGTAATTATAAGTAAATGTTTTATAACTATACTTGTGATTTTTATATTTTACTTTTAAAATCTTCAACAGACGCCATCTTTTTAATATTGAAGAAAATAACACAATTTTTTTAACTTTCCTCATACCTATTCAAACCTATGTCCCAAATTTTGTTTCCTAAACATAAATATTTTCAGAGATAATAAACGTTTTATAAAAAAATACAAAATGGCGGTTAGAGGCTAAACGAGACATTTCTCGACCTATGTTAAAAAAAACTTTTTTAAAAGATGAGTACTATCAGCCACAGAAGTCTGTGACATCCTTTTGTGAACACCCTGTATATGTCATAAATCCAACATTTTTCATACTCATCTGTAGGTCTACTTTTCAAGATGAAGCTGAATTTGTACAGTTTATTCAAGAGATGAGGTGTTTTTCTGAGTAGCTGTCTAGTCTAACAGGAAACAGTTAGAAGTAGAGTCCACCAATCTAGTTTTTTTTTTACAAATTCAATGAATTTAACGGTTAAAATATGTCTTCGACGAAGGTTACCAACTCTATCCGACGTTTCTATTGCTAAATAGTTCTTATTACCTTTATATCGTCTAAAACAGAGTATAAGCACGAAATATTCAAGAAATATTGCACGAAAATTTTCTCTGGCGACTCTGCATCTCGAAAGAATCTTATCTACCCTCGAGTCTAACTGATAAATATGGGCCAAGTATTCTCAGACATTACGTTTTTGAGATTGCAATCATCAGAGTGAAATAAAATATAACGATTACATTCTCAAGTTCAGTTAAACAATACTCAGGGTTATTGAACTACGTAAGTATAATTCGGGAATATCTGACTGAATTTTGGACCAATGTAAAGAACCAAGTCAGACAAGTCATCAGGACTCACGTTTTTGTTGTAACCTAGACTATTCAAAAGATTAGTGTGCATCCAATGTACATAGAAGATTTTTTTGAACGAATATAGATTTTGTCAGATCGAGATGAGATTCATCCATAGATCGTGGACTGATCAAATCTTGAAGTATTGGTCCAGCATAGAGTTATGAGTGTTTGTATGTATATGCTTTCTGAGTACATGAACAAATTGTTTCAGACATTATTGTTAAAATATTCTGTTTTTGTGCCACAGAGCTGTTTCAGGCACTTTCTTATTCGAACATGCTTCAAGTCTCCGTGAAAACAGCGGTAATGGTTTTTGTTAAATCTCAAACCATAGAAAGGAAAAGAGATACATTTTTTTATTTTAGGACATATTTTGCCTTTACGCTTGTTTTTGGAAAACACACGTCTTCGTAAGGAATACTAGTTTTAAAAGAGAACTTATACAAAGTCTACTGGATAATAAAGATAAACTAATAACTGGTTCGGTAAAACTAATGCAAATATTGTTCATGCGACTAACATACACGGAATACTAATCATTTTATTGCTTAGCATTTTATACTGGTTCAAATGACACGTGAATCTCTGCATATCGACGAAGAGCCAACATTATTTACGCAATAGGAAACTTTTATAGTCCAGTGGGATCGGTGGACAATATTTAATGTAAGGCATGTTATCTTGTGCACAACTTTTAAATGTTAATGAGATGGAGAAATTTATATTGCAAGGTACAAGAGTACGCTAACCACTTGTAACAACAGGCTTCGCTGAGGTTGCATGCAAAATTTCAACTCTAAAGCTTATTTAATTCACGAGATGTCCTGCGGGCAGATAGACAGACAAACATAGAAAACAGAAGTTGACACGATACCATTCCACTCATTCTTGTAGAAATAAAGTTTCATGCAAAACTTAAACTCTACATAGAAGATCTTTTTCGACAAATCATGATGATACAATTGCATTTTTGTTTATTGAATTGGTTTTCATATGTGTTTAAATAATAATAGTCTTCACAAGGATGAGATAATTAGGCTAAATGTGTTAAATTTCTCGAGTTTTAATCACTAATGGGTGTACTGAGATTGTATACAAATTTATTCTACTATTTCCTCTTTTCCATAATGGTTACCCATAAGACGAATGTACCAAATACCAAATACTCTCTAACGCTCAGCCAAACACCATGAAGTGACATGCACCATCATGTAACTCATTATTCCATACATAGGCCTACAAAAAAGGCTCATACACAATTTCAAGTCTAGTCTATAGGTCAGTTCTTTTTCGAGATATCGTGTGGACAGACATCAGAAATGAAATTTTTTCAGCTTCACTAAAGCGCAGCCAATAATTTCAGAATTTTGTTAAAAAAGACGTTTTTTTAATTTTTTCAATTAAACACCGTTCTAAACACGTAACATTATTTTTTACACAAAGTTTATCAAAGTACGCTCGAGACTACCACATGTAACACAATCTTCTTGGTCTTTTTACTATGCATTAATGTTGACTCTTTTTTAGGCAAATATCATGCAAGAGAGTATTCGATGTTCAAAGAATTTAATTTACCCAGTTATCCAAGTTCAATGGTTCAATATTATTGGGCTTTTAACAAAAATTAGGCTTTTAACAAGAATTACGTAACTGATCTATGATTAAATTTGGAATTTCCCACTATCCTATCACGACCTTACCACTTGATAAAGAGAAGTTAACGATGTAAAAATGTAGTTTCTTAGAATATACACTGATAAGGAAGTTTGGATTTTATAATTTGATTGATTAAAGATTAATTAAATTATTTTTATATTTATTTTTACTTTCTTTCTTACACTCAGTGTATTCCTCAATGGATGGGACGCCCCACTCAGAGAGCACATTTCTGAAATTACATTTACTTGTATTTAATTTTGAACTTTTGAAATAATAGAATTTTGCTTTTTAGTTAGCTCTAAATATATCGGGTGTCTTAAAAGTCCCGCCCCCTTTTTATAAATAGAGATGAAGTGATCTGCTTAGGGGTGTTTATATTACTAACAGGAGTTTTATGATGTATGAAAATTTTTGATTCTCCCCCCAAAATATTTTAGAATGACTAGAATGTGTCTCACATACTTGGTAACCAATAAGAGATGGCATGGCAAAACCAGCCATTGTTGTTCCAGTCCTTCTTAATTGGCTTCGGTTAGACAAAACAAAACCTAATAAATGTTATGTTAATCATGGTTGTTGATTCTTGTAATAACTAGTGAGTGAATGAATGTTTTATCTGCCTTACAATAACTTTAAAAGTAAAAACAATTAAAACTTTAATTGGCAAAAACTTTGAGAGTAACATCAGAGACTTTTAATTTGCGCCGATATTCTTCTGTTTATAATTCCTTTAAAATGAGGTGTCACTTGCTAGAGGTTCCTACTAAAAAATTACCCAATTTTTTTTGGGGGGGGGGAGTAAAAAATGTTCATATATAAACTAACTCCTCAATTGGTCATACAAACATCCCCCAAAGTTAGTCACTCCATCTCTACTTATAAGAAATTTAATAGGAGGAGGGGGCACTTTTAACACCTGGTATAAGGATGTTGATTTTAGCTCTAGTTTATCTTCCTCTTAGTGCAGCGTCTGGAATATGATAATGTCTCGACTGGAATCTGGAGTCATGTTCTGAAGAGATAGAAAACATTGGCGACGAAGAAGCTCAAAATGAATTGCAGAAAGTTATTGCCGAATCGTGAGATTACCGATGGCAATATTCTAATAATGAAATTTTTAAAGATATTGTAAACATCACCACTTTTTTTGAGGGTTATGTAACATGAAACTTCAAATATGCTTCAATTACGGTTTTTTAAAAGGTAAGTCGACTTGCGATGCTATGAATTCTTTAGTGTCGTTCATAGTTTCTGCTCTTGATCAGAAAGAGAGCACCATCGGCATATTTTATGACCTTGGGAAAGCCTTTGACACTGTGAATCATTATCTCTTGTTTTGTAAACTTGAAGCTTGCGGCGTCAGAGGCATACTCCTTAATTGTTTTACTTCTTATTTAAATAAAAAAAAGCAGTGCGTGCAAGTAACTTACAAATTTGGAAAAAAAACTGTTTCAGACTTGAGTGCGGTTAGATCAGGTGTCCCACAAGGTTCGATATTGGGACCGTTCCTTTTTATTATATATGTCAATGAACATGGAAATCATGTTGTCCTGTACGTTGACGATGACATGTAAGACATGAACTTCATTCATGGTTTACATGGTTTTACGTGGATAAGACTAAGATTAATAAATTTGACCTGGTGAATATGGTTCACGAGACACTTCATTGCAATGGGGATTATTTCGTACTTTCAGATCATGTCTCGTTCTTGGGTATTAAAATTGATTCTGACCTAAAGTGGAACTCTCAACTTGATCAAGTTACCATTCGGCTTGCTAGGGCGCTGTCTTATATATCTGACTAGTTTCTTAAACAAAGAAACGTTAAGAATTGTATATTTCGGACAAATTTACCCTGTTCTCACGTTGTGCGGGGGGCGGCTTCATAATCCTCTTCGACGAGAGTTCTAGTGATTTAAAAAAAAAGCGCTTAGGATTATCTGCGGCCTCAGACAAAGACTAAGTTGTAGAGGATATTTTCATCAAGAGGGAATCTTAACTTTGACCTCCATTTTTGTGAAATCTATTTCTATTTTTGTTTTCCTCAAAAGCCTATTTCCTCAATAGGCTATCTCCATCAGTATAATACAAGAAACAAAAACAGTTGCATAGTTCTTAAACAAAGATTAAAACTCTTCCAAAAATCATTATTGTATTTCGGGCCAAAAATATTTAATTTCTTGCCCTGCACAATAAAGAACTGCCCTGACATTCGTATTTTTAAATCCATGCTGGGGTCCTTTCTTATGAACAGTGAATTTTACAACTTATCTGAATTTTTAACTCTTATTCATAGTCTCTCAAAATTTTAAGAGTTTTTAAAAGTACTTTAAGAAATAGTATTTAATACATGCTATGACTATTTTTGTAACATTGTAATAATATGTCTATGAACAACAAAAATAGTTATTTTAATATTAGTGTATTTTTTATACACGACGCAAATTTTTAATAAAAACGACAGTTTTAAACGGTCTGCGAATTGTTTAAAATTTTGCTTTTTGCAGTAATAGCCTATATTTCAATGGCATAATAATTTTACATGCATAGTTTTATAACAGAGTCACAATTGAAACGTAGTTTAGAGAGCTATTAGACAAATTGTTTTTATTGATTCATACCGACACGACATTACGAATAATGTACAAAATAGCGCGCCAATATTTGCTCTCGGATGAGAAAAGCATTAAAAGGCAATGTTTAAGAGTAATAACGAACGAAGCGAACGCATTACTTTATTCAGGTTGACAGTCAATTTGGATGATAAAACACAATCCTTTGTTTGACTGCAGGGATCAATATAGAGGCTGGAGTCTGCGCACTCGGGCCCGCGCATGCGCACAATGGCCAACGCGTGGCGCGGCGCACATAGTCTAATTGTGATTATCAAACATCCTTTGCCTTTGCTGTTTCTGTTTTGACAGAACGATTATTGCGTCACGAACTCTAGCTTTGCGTCAATTGCGCAGATCAGATCATTTTGCCTCCGAGAAACTTGGCCTTTGACACTTAATTGGTTTCAGTGTGAAATGCAGTAATTTGAACATAACGCTTCTTAACTCTAGTATCGGAAATACATATATGTAATGAATGCATACTGATTAATATGCTTACCCAAAGTTTGATTATTGGAATAATTAAAAACCCACACATTCCTTCAGAAAGTCACTAATTATTTAGAAAAGATATTTGAAATTTAAACTTGTCTAAATATGATCTGTCGTCTGATGTTTTTAAAATAATTTGTAAAATATTATCATTACACGGTAATGAGAAATAACATTTCCATTATAAATGAAGAGATGACAAAAATCATAATAGTGATATTAATAATAATAATTCTTTATGCAATAAGATTAGCATATGCGTCATCATTGCAATAAAGATATCATGTATATAACAACGACAATAGAAAGTTAAGAAACTATAAACGTTGTGATATACATACTATTCCAAACAGATATATACAAATACCTCTTTGGAATATTTTTACACGGTTAAAACATCTAGGATCTCAGTACGTAGTCTAGGTATGTTCCTTATATAATAAGGATATCTCAATATTTTCTGCGAGAAACTCTTTTTTACTTAAAACATAAAAGCGGATATGAGAAAACTTTTGATCAGTTAAAATGTGATACTACCTGTGTGGGGGGGGGGGGTGTATGCTACTAGAGTTATTTTTTTTTTTTTTTTCAAAATATAAGCCTCTATTTCCAAAATAAAAATGACCAGAAAGAATTTTTAATATGTTTGTTAACTCCTTTCGCGGCAGTATATAGTGAGCTTGTGTCTGATTAAATAAGAATACACATATTTAGGATGATGTATCTAAATATATATATATATATATATATATATATATATATATATATATATATATATATATATATTCTAATTAAAGTGTTAAATCCGTGTGTTATAAAACCGTAAAATTATTAATAAAATTGTTAGTGTTGTTTGTGTTTTGATTGACAAAGTTCAGATTGAGCCTTCGAAATTTTGAACGTGTACTGGGTAACGTTGTTTTTTTTTTAATGAAAGATGCTAATTACAATTAGTATTCACCAAGCTGTGTATGCAGTTTTTGGTTTAGGATCGGTGATTTAGTGGAGGGTTTTCTTTTGCACATTGATTGCACTGATGTAGCATATAATAAATGCGAGGAAAAATGTGTATACAAAATATAAAAATACAACTTAAACATGGTTTATTGGTTTTTAAATATTATTCATATCTTCAAACAAGGTTCTTTAAAACAATTCATAAAAGCATATACTGATAATTTTAATACACATATCGGATTTTCTTTGGAAGAGGGTCAGCGAATGAATGACACAACATACTCTGAATTATCATACTCCTTTATTAAACTATCTATAAGTACAACAGTTTAGAAAATTATAACAATATTAAAATTGTACTCTATGTGTTTAACTTTCCCCATACCCGACTGAGAAATATGTTTAGGTCATTTGATGTTCTTGGCAGTAGTCTTACTTCGTGTGGATATAGACTATGCTTCTTCTAGGAATCTAAATTACACTCATGTGTAAGCTGATACCTTAATTCTCCAATAACTAAAACAAGTCATCCTGTTGAAATTCTAAATGGATATTATCACATCTATTAGTTTTAGCATTTTACTATAGTTTCAGAAAATTACTAATTACTACAAAATTACTTCAGTTATGGAACGCTTCGTTTATATCTTTGAAACGTCCTCTTTAAACGTTTCTTATTACATATGTTTAAACATATTAAATTCAAAATCTTATCCAACGATGCATTTCCATTTCCAATGACACCAAACACTCGTCAATAATAAATTGGCTTGAAACAAAAATAGTCCCGAGAACTGAGTAAGTTTATTTTATTAGTGTTGCGACGACTTTTAACAGAAAGATTCTACAGACTCGGTTTCCTCTTGGTAAAAGAAAAACCCCTTTTGTTTTTGGGGGTCAAAAGGTAAAAGGACAGTCAATTCGTCTGTTTCTGTGTCAACACGTGATAAAAATGTCATAGAGACTTAAAGTTTGGTGCATAGGTTTTCTTTGGTCCAAGGACGTACATTATTGATTTTGAGGTTAAAAGATAAAACGTTCCGCCGAGCCCTGAGATATTGCGTTGTTACTGTCGTGTTTTAAATACAGAGAGAGAGAATTGTTTTCAAAAATTAAAGAATAGAAGCTACCGGACCTTTTTTATATTAAATTAAAGTTGCAAAATAAAATGTCCCTAATTCGTGTAATGGTTAATTAGTGGCTAATAATCACATGCGACTTTTGAACAGCAAGATAAAATAATGTTGTAACCCTCGATGAATATTACAATAAGCCCTCTTTCGGAACTTGAACTTGGCTTTAGTTATCACGAAATAAGTTCACCCGAACCACCAGGTCGTCATGAACACAAAGTTAAATAGTGGAATTATACATGAAATGCATGGAGGTGCAGGTGTAACAGATGTTGCAATAAACTTAGGAAGAGAATGAGTCACTTCGAGGAAGCCAGCTCCAAGGTTAAACAAGAATAGATCTACGTTATATACAAGGTGCACAGATAATAAAGTTTACGTAAGGACGTCAAGGAAGGTTGGAATTATTAAATAAAAGCTAATCTTTGCGATAATTTTAGCTTTTCAACAGTTGCTGTGTGGATTCGTTGTGGAATCCGTAATTCTGGGTTGGTAAACACGGTATCCTAGCGCCGTGGTACAAACAATAGTTACGGTGGCGGTGTAGGAGTGGGAGGGGGGGAGATGGACATAACGGGGCCACGACCTGACCCTGTTCTCTTCTCTTCTGCAAATCGCCAGTAAGCGGGTCGCACTCACAATTTCGCCACTCTCTGCAGGATATACCATATTATACTCTGTGCTCCTACGCACTCGATCCTCTACTCCAAACTGTACCCCAACCCTGTTCTGTTCTCTTCTGCAAATTGCCAATAAGTGGGTCTGTGCTGCACTCGATCCTCTACTCCAAACTCTACTCTGACTTGACTTTCCCATTCATTCATATCCGAAGAAATATAATCGGATTATAGATTTCTCTAAGAGCAGCAATATCAAACATTATACGAACACACAACACTCTGAACAATTAAAATTTCATTTTTATACTATCAAATAAATAAACAAAACATTCCAAAAGTTTTAAACTTTCTTTAAATCAATCTGTTTTTGATAATCGATCAACTATCAAATGAAAAAGTTTCTTGGGAAGTGTACAAGACTCTTCTCGGTATAATTCTCGTAACCAAGGGAGTCCTGCTGATTCGTGTGGAGCATGTGCCTCTGGAATTCTAATCTTTGATATAATGAATAGGTGAAATGCTACTGAATTCTTTTTTAGATTAATTTGATCAAGGATGTAGACTACCATTGTCAGAGATCTTGGTGTTTGTGTACAATACAAGACTCAACCTAACGTTAGGCGAACACCTTTCTCCAACGAGGTTCCTGGTCTCTTACTCCAATAGACTTTGTACATAGCCAGTAAGAACAATACACTACAACAGGATCATGGAATAAAACGTCCAGTGAAGTATGGTAAAGAACGAGTTAAGTTCATGTCTCACCGAATACCATGCTGGGAACCGTGAGCTTGAGTTGCTTATATTCAACGAGCGATACCTTGACGATGATGAACAATATAAAACGCAGTAGGCAATATAAGCGGGATAGGGAGATGTAGGAAAGAGAAATGAAAGAGACCAAAGCACAGACGAAATATTTGATGTTCCAGATAAAGATCAAGAGATTGTGAGAAAATTTGGGATCCTCTTTCAGAACTCTAACACCACGCAAGGATTGGGTCTTGAGTTTGTAGAATTACCCTCTTTCTCTATCACAGAGAGACTACCAATCTAAAAACAAATATAAGTGTTGCCACAAGACATATTCCTATGTCAATAAATATTAAATATTTCTTCTGGCGTTTCTACAACCGTTATCCCAATAATCCAAACACCTGACACAAAGTTGACATTGGCAAATGGAGGAATTGCATCCTGAAATTACGTTCGTGATGTTCTTAGAACAAGATAACCACGTGAATAATGTTAAACTTCTGTGATAAGTAGATTGGTATACTTTTTACATGTTTTAAAATTAACACAAAACATTTAATAAGTAATAAAAAATAATAACTTAATTTTACATTAATTTTTCGTGTTTTGAATTTTTAATACGTTGTAATTTGTTAAGCTCACATATACTATAGTACAGGGTTTCGGACATTTGCTATCGTTATATGTTACTAAAAGTACACCACAACGTCTCGAGGATTGGAATATATTCTCTTCGTCAGTTGGTCAGGTATACATAAAAATATCAAGAACAGAAAAAAGAAGGAGTTCAAACATAACCAAAAAAGTGTGGAGTCCAGTCCACTGGAGTTAGATCCCATTATAGCCTGTGCTGGTGTGATGTGTGATTGTGAGTGTCGTACTCGTGACTTGTGCTCGGGACTTGCATTCTGTGCGGTGACGACACCTGGACTGGACTCCCAAACAGCTTTTGGGTATGTTTGAAACCTTCTCTTTCCCTTCTTTTATTTTTTTCTATTCTTCATTTTTGTGTGTATTAATACCTCCCCACCTGCTGAAGAGGATAGATTCCAACCCTCGAATCGTTGTGTTATACTTTTTGTAACATTTAACGAAGGCAAATGTCTTGTTATCTTTTCAAACCTTCCATCGTCACTAACAAACTTTAAACAAAGAACTATAGTATAGTTTTAATATTTATATCTGTTCCGTATAATAAATTAGTTTAATTTGCAAAATGTTATTTTTAAAATTTGTTTAGGTACTATCATTCTGTCAATCTACGCCAACCTTCAATGATTTTTCAATAAACTCGGCTCACACACATGTTTTATGGGGCTGGAGTCTTCTCATTTAATGGTTGTGTATTGTATTGTTCCTATGGAATATAATAGATAAATAAAGAACTTTTCTTACGTGTTGTTATATCCTTCAGTAAAGCACCTTTGTTAAACGTTGATATTCAATTTTGTGTGACGGATAACAATTACTTTAGTTGTGATCTATGAAATGTGATTCTGTAAATCATATTTCTCAGAAAAGTCATACCTCCCCCACCTGACGAAGAGGATAGATTCCAATCCTCGAAACGTTGCGTTGTCCTGTTGTAACATATAACGATGCAAATGTCCTAAATCCTGTTGTCCTTTCAAACTGCTCCTATTTTTGTTGATGAATTGCGCATCTGCTTGCAACCATACGCTGCATCAGCTGAGCGAGTGAGAGGCTGTTATCAGTGACCTTGGACTTGTTCCATATATGGCCGCGATAACTCGCTGTACTATCAGCTCAGGCCATGTCTTGCGCAACCTCTCGCGTGTGTGCTTCATCAGGGCCGTACCCTGCAAACTGGGAGCCCTGGGCATTTCATACTAGACTTCTGACTAATATTATTAACTAGAACCAGCCATTAAAATTCGATAGTGACGGGTTAATCCTCGTAGTATTAGAACTGTCCGCCGGATATGCTACAAAAAGTTGCTCTGTAAAGACTATTTTTATTTTCTGTGTCCAAAAAAGATCCATGCTGTGGCCGCATTGCATTTATATTTTTATTAACCTCTGTAATTTAAATCCTCACAAGGACCATACCTACCTAAAATTCTTTGAGAGTTTGATAATGTTATTCACTCTACATAATTATTCATTTTAAAATCCTCTATGCAAAGTTTTCTCGAGAACCCCACCCTCCCTTCAGCATGTACAATTTGCTGTCATTCTAAATGTAGAATCCAATTATGTACAATTTTCCATTACTGTTAAAGAAATTTTAAAAGTATTTTCTTTACACGCTGAGTATTCTAAGGACCATTTTCGTGTATGCATGGAACAACAAAATAACTTAAATATACAGAGTGTCCCGTAACCCTCCGGACAAAGGTATATCACACTATTGCTTAGGTCATGACAACAACGTTTCGTCATCTGAACACAGGTCTCCAGTGCTTAGTTTCCCATTTGTCTGTCTGTATGTGTTTTTTATTAAAAAATTAATAATTTAAAAACTAATACAGTAAATTAAACCTCTACCTTATTTGGGCCACAGGCTTATGGTAAGAAGGCCAATTACTTGAAACAAATAATATGATATTATCTTTAATACTTTCAAAATGGCGGCTATTACAACTTTTTAACTATTTTGAAAACTACAAATTTTACTAAATAATTACGAGAATAACATTTTTAGAGGATTTTATCACAAATATAATGAAATAACAATTATTTAAATCGAATTATAAATAACTAATTTAGAGCAGATTTACTGACAAGACGGCCCACATTGAGGTTCTCAGCGAATAGCCAACAATACGAAAAATGGAATACTCGGCAGCTCCAGAATATCTTATGCTTACTGTTGCTTTATATATTTTATGATGTAAATCAATTTAAATACGTGTTTCAGATCTACCTAAGGACACTTTAGAGTTAAATATTTTATGTTCAGTACATTTATAGAACTGTTGTTATGGGATTTATTTTTGTACTAAAATTGAATCACACGACTATCAGTTAGTTGCCTTTTCCATAAAATCAGTAGATGTGTGCTATTGCCAATAATGAAAATAATACTGCAATATTTTGTAATATTATTATTCTTGCAGTATTAGGCTAGTTATCGAACTTGAAAGATGTAAATCCATCAATCAAGACGTTTAGCAAAATTGACTATGAGTTTAAGGCAAAGGGATTTTCTGATGTTCCGTTTTTCTAAACCTCTTGTTCGATGAATTAAAATATTTCATGTTCGATAACATAGAATAAGATAATTTCCAAGTTCCATGGCTTTTTCGCCAAGCTGATGAGTTTCGAAAAAACGAAAATAGGATCGCACAAACTGGGTCAAACTTTGCTTCGACGTAGGTCGTTCGTGAGAAGGTTTTTGTCGCAAAGAGGTCGGTTACCCTTTTGGGATCCGTTGCTAAAATGACTAGATCACAAAAAGATCGGTTACTCTTTTGGGATCTGTTGCTTAAATGACTTTATCACTAAGAGATCGGTTACCCTTTTGGGATCCGTTGCTCGAGTGACTAGATCACACAGAGATCGATTACACTTTTGGGATCCGTTGCTCAAATGACTAGATCACACAGAGATCGATTACGCTTTTGGGATTCGTTGCTCAAGTGACTCTGACCAAATTGTGTTTCGATAACTGTCGTTGCAAACATAACTAAGAACGAAAAGTTCTCGTCGATCTTTGCGATGTTACAGTACCTGTTTCGGATTCAATTCGCCTTTCGGCTAAGAAACTTTGTGTAGATATCAGATTTCGGCTACAACAAACTTCTACCTTATGACAGGCTGGAGATGGTAAAAAATACCTTTGCATTATTCTAGTTGTGTATTATTCGTAATGTTAGGTTAAGATATTCTCAAGTTAAATTTATTTTTGTGTTTTTTGAACAGTTGTGAAGGAAACCTTATTTTAAACAAAGCAGTTTGTTATTGTTAATTGAGAGATTTGAGAGTTAATGAAGACTTTTATCGTTGTTAATACATTTTTAAAATACATCTATTGGTTTCTTTATTTATCTAGATGAAACAAAAATCACTTAGCAACATATTGTAATGTACTTCATCACTGTATCACTAGAACTGAATCTGAGGGAAATATGGCTTTAAAATAACTCCGTAGAAGAAAGAAATTATTTTAATAAAACAACTTTTATCCATTCACAAGGCATTTGCAGGAGGAATTGATGGAAAACGATTGAAAGGTTTTTACAATATGTACACAATTATTAAAAATTCAGGTAATGGTGTGTTTTAAAATTATTTAAGAGAAAAAATACATTTTTAACCGAGTATTATTTAAGAAAATACAACTTTTTAAAATACAAATCATACCATTTCTTTAATTTACTTTTCTAATGTATTTTGCAAAACTTTCATATATTTATCTTCAGTCGTTTATTGTGCAGACCTGATTAAAGATAACCTCAAATAGTATGTTGAATACCTACAATTCTGTAGAGAATACAAATTTTACCGTCTTCATAAGAGTTACATTAAAATAATCTGACTATTTTTTTTAATTCGAAGATACCCCAATCTCATATATATTGTACCAGATTAAGAAAGTCTTTATGAGCTATTGCATGAAACCAGTTGTTGAAGCTTAGGCAATACATGACGCCGTACAGGATCTACGCCAATCATTGGCATTTGATTATTTTCTCGGCTGATGAAACGTGAAACAGTACAAGTCTTTGTCAGGTACAGGCGAAGTGTGGGCGGGATCGATCAGGGGGTGCCGCCCGCGCCCACCCCTCCCACCAAGGTATAACCGCCCCCGGCTGATGTAACAATATAACATCAATCTGTACCGAACATACGGCATCGACTAAGGGCGGGAAATTGTGTCACGATAGGATGTTTTTAAAGCTCCTAATTGAGGTTATGTTAGGCAATAATAGGAAATAAAGATTCCTATAAGAAATAATTGATCTTGGGATAATATAAAGATTGAGATTTCTCAAAACACGTTATATTTTTTAAAATTGTAGGTGTAACAAGAGTTTTGTACAACATGAGAAATCTCGGTCAAACTTAGTTTTATATTGGGGACGTTGATGATTTTTTCATAAACCTTCATAAATCGCGTTAATTTACCATAGCTACGTTATGTGTACAAAACTCGGTTGCTCCACCGCGCTTAGAGATCGTGTCTATCACATCGTAGTGCACACAGTTGTGCGCCTCATGACACAATCAGAATACCTACACTATATAGGTGTCTTTGATGTTGAAACGATGTATCGAGTTCATTTTAAGCTTCTTCATTGGCGACCTTTTTTATCTCTTCAGACGAATATGACTCCAGATTCCAGGAGGATTTGAGTCAAATCAAATGTTAAAATTGAAGCTTCCTACTATTTGGCAGTGAGACAAGCATAGGGTGAGGTCCTCTCACGCTTGGAAAAGTCTAAAGTGGTATTTAGTTGCAAACCTCAACAATCCTGTTTCTTAAATCTTCATCGTTTTCTACTGGAAATGTAAGTGTAAAGACTTCATTAAAATCTTGACGACCTATTATTTTGGATGGGAAAGACATAGCGATCTTTGGCTTTAACCATTCTTTAAGTTTGTTTATGTTCTTCAAAATAAGGGGTTTACTTTTGGAACTTTTTTAGTTGCCCCCAAAATCTTGCATTTTGACGCTCACGAAAAATGTTCAAAATTATTAAACGAAACTTCCTTTCCACATTGCACCACTATCCAAATGATATCTCTTTATACACAATTTAGCCAAAAATAGAGGGGGGGCTGACTTCTTATTCACCCTGTTTACGTTGTTTATTGTGATAATTTTGGGAGGTAGAGAGGCCTACAATTCAGTAAAAATGGTCGTTTATTCAGTGTTTGTAGTGTTGGCTATTCAGTGAGAACCTCCATGTGGGCCATGTCTTGTCACAGTAATTCTGGTCTAAATAAGCTATTTATTATTAGATTTAAATAACTTTGGTGTCATTAGATTTGTAATAAAATCCTCTAAAACTGTTATTCTTGTAATACTTGCAGGCTCTTAAGATATTCAAAGCTTAAAAGTTTTAATGGCCGCTATTTTTTAAATAATAAAGATAATTTCATTATATATTTTCCAGTAACTGCCCTTGGTATTATACACACTTGAGCCAAATTTGGCATAATTTAAGTAATTAGTTTTTAAGACATTAACTTTTTTAATAAAAAAAACACATACAGGCAGACAGATGGGAAAAACTAAGCATCGGAGGAAACCCATGTTCATATGGTGAAATATGTCTGTCTTGACCTGAGCAATAACATAATAAACCTTAGTCCAGAGAGTTACGGGACACCCTGTGTAAAGACATTTTTCACTCAATTTCAGCTGAATTCTTCATAATAGTACCGTTATCATTGAAATCGCGACTGTATAGTAGAGCGTTGGTTTTTATGGGCAGAGCATTTGAAGAAACCTCGTGGTAACCCGCCCCTGACGTTCTACTGTACACGACTTTCTCAGTAACTCGCAATTCGCAAGTTAATTGACTATTACAAAGAGGAATAAAATATTGGATGATGAAGTTTATAGTAATCAAGTTTCCCCGTATATGGTACTGCAGTCCGCTCCTCGGCAGGTGTTGCAGTGCAGACGCCACCTACCTGCACCTGTCAACTATGGATGTATTCTCCACCTGACCACCTGCTCTCCACCGCCGGTTTCCTTCCTATTTTCTTTCCGCGGGTCCTTTGTCTGGTCTAGGTCGTGTCCGTCCCTTGCGCCATTTGTGGCGCATAGTTATGGTGCTGAAACAAGTGTGCAAGTCCATGAAAAGTTTCATACTTATATGTTTTGATGCGCCACTTTTGGAAAAGGGAGATCAGAGAATGGTCCTTTTTGATTTCTTTATTAGACTGTCACACTGCTCATTGAGGCTAAACGGTCTCATTATTGGGTATAATGTGATTACTTTTAAGAAGAGTTACTATAAACAGATCAGGACTGTAATGATTAATTTGTTTTTTGATGGATCAATTGTGACTCCATGAAGAGTACGATGTGAAGGAAATGACGTAATGAACTCCATATTTCATTACTGGAAATGTTTGATTTGCCTTGCGAAATACTTAAAAGGTAAGCTATGCCTGGACTATTCAATTGTGCATCTGATGACAATGAGAATACCTCTTCACCTACACTATACATTGTGGTCTAGGTGTGTCTGATGTCGAAACGATGTAACGAGTTCATTTTGAGCTTCTTCGTTGCCGACCTTTTTTGATCTCTTCAGACGAATATGACTATAGATTTCAGGAGTCAAGTCTCAGCCTTAGATTCTAGGCGCTGGACTTAAGAGGAAAGTGAATTGGAACTCAACCTCGACATTCACATTGATTTATTGTATTAATTAATGTGACTTTTCTTTAACTATTTCTAAATTTAACATTTAATTTATCTCTTTTATTGTATTTAATCATATTTTTAAATCATATCTTAATTTAATTTTTTTCTTTGTCTTGTTTAGGTTCTGTCCAACTTATGCGCCATTTGTTGGTTATGTTGCTTTATAGTTATTTTGCTGAAACATATTCTGACAGTCCATAAAAAGTGTATCATACTTACATATTTTGATGCACCAGCATCACTTCTGGAAAATGGGAGCTAAGAGAATGGTCCTTTTAGATTCTTCTATTAAGACCACCTCACACCGTACGTCCACACATCCACTGGACGGATTTTATACCTTGGACGTCCACGGGGTACTCCTCACACCGCAAACGACCATCCAGCGGATGGACAGACGAATTTGCATTTTACCTTTCAGTTGAGTTGCGACCTCCGCCATGGAAACATTGAAATAATGGCATTTAGTGTACTTCGGTGTAACAGTGATTCTGTGAGAAGTGTACTGCTGCTGACAGTTCCAGGAGTGATGGCGAAAATACGGTCCTATTTTATTCTGTTAGTAAAAGAAAACATGCATCCCAATAATAAAAGAGAAAAGTCTTTGGTAAATTCCACTATTTGATAGCAGATTTAGAGGGGGCGAAGAGGGGTTCAGACGGTATTTTAGACTAAGTAAGAACGATTCAAAAAGGTTTTGACATATACAGGTATAAAGAATTATATAATGAGGGAAGACACGAATTAGAGGAAATCAGTCACAAGCAGAGAACGGCTAGCTGTATCCTTGAGGTACATTTTTTAAACTTAAACACCAGCAAAATCCCAAAGGTACTTTTTAGTTAATATCGGCAAAAAAATTTTATACATTCATAAAAACTATATTATAATGTATTGCACTCAATATCTCGAGAACTGTCCAAGTTACAAAACAATAGTAAATTACAAGGGGTTTAAAGAATATAAGCGTTTCATAACAATTTCTATTTTCCCTGGGTTCAAAATTAACGGAGTTATGAATTATTTTAAAGTCTGAAAGGCCGCCATGTTGGAACAAAATGGCGTACCAAGCTGGTCAACGAACTTAGCCCAGATATGTAAGATCAAATTTTTGTACCAACTTTCAAACTTGTTTGGGGTTTTTTAGGACAGCTGTCGATTCCACAAGCCGCGTTATATGGCAAATATATACATTTTGGTGCGGGGGGTGGTTTTTAACTCTGGATGTCATCTTTGGTGATGTAATTATATAGACAAGAAGTGCTAGCAAGAAGTCAATTGGAATAAGGCGATTTTGTGTACAAACTCTACCTAAAATATGCACACAAAAACGTGAAGGAGACAAACTTATCAAAAAGTATCTACTACTATAATTATATCTGGAATAAAAGCTTTAATGTACAAAAATGTATCCAGTTGTGAAGTTGGGGTGCATATCTAATGTCAATAATTTAAATATGATTTTCACACAAGAAGGGATATCTCGCAGACCTATATTTACACAAAATCGTTATTTCATGTTAACATATACGGTTCTGTACCAATAACCTTTAGAACTGTCCGGGTGAAGGCTCAGAGAGTAGTGTAATGTGTTCTGCGGACAATGTCGTTGCCCTGCGGGTGAAAGTTAAGAAGAAAGTGCGGCACTTTCATCACACCTCTAGACAGTAGGCTCGAGCTCGCGGCAGCGCATCAGCTGCAAAACCCCACTCCTTATCTATGGACTTATAAGGCACCTGACTGACCAGACAACTCCCGTACTGTGGTAGACAACACAGTGGGGAACCCTCTCAACTCTTTACAGTGGGCTCAAGCTTGCTGTAGCACGTCAGCTCGAGGAATCCCAATTACGTACCTCAAGGCACCTGACTGACTAGACAACACAGTGAGGAACCCTCTCAACTCTTTAAAGTACTGTCTTGGTTCACGAGTTGTTTTCCCACAATTCTCCACACCCGATTAGCATTGGTAACAACAATTTTTTCTCATGATTTGGTCCATCCTCTGCTGTTTTTAGTGGAGTCACCGAACATTCCATTCAACACATTCAAACACTTAATAGCTGACTTTTTAAGTTTTGCCAGAAACTTAATTAACAAAACACGCTGCTCAATCTTTGCGCCGATCATTTTCCCGGCAATCAATTATAACTCGATGCACTTTAACCAACAGTTGTGGCCTGACTACTGGACTGAGCGATGTTCTTTTGATATATATCCACGGCCTTATTAGTTCCTGAGGAGATAATGATAATCAGTGCCCTACTTACCCTTCGATCTGACGATTGCCTCGTTTACAAAAGGCCATCTCAAGTGCTGTCTATTAAATGAATAATCCTAATATTTATTTTATTTCCCTTTATTTATTTAGGTTTGTTCGTTATATTTTTGGTCGTTGGGAATGGTAGAGGATTTATTGGTATTGTAGGCTGACCAAATCATTCCTAGGGTAATCCGGGACAAATTTGGAACCACGACCAACTGGCCGATTGTTCTCAGGATGAAACAACTTCTTCGATTCATTCGTAGGTCACAGGACTTTTCAGTGTCCCGAAGACCCTCTTCAGGATACCTTACGTCATTATAAAAAACCGGGATAATCCCGGTTTTCGGGACGTTTGATCACTATGCTAATCCAATGACAGTACTAAGAGAGTTGTAACCTACCTCTTACCCAGCTATATCGAGACTGAAGGCCCAGCCGGACAACGATTTGGCTGGGTAATGTTCTATTACTCAACATTATTACAGTTCCTGCAGTTAATCATACACTCAAACGTTGGTAAAACACGCATAACCTATAACTGAATTTGTAAAAACAGTGAAGGTCAACACGCCAAGATAACTTAACAAAATAAAACAGGAATTCAAGGCTGTACAGGAAAAGAGCAAAAGCATTCAAGTCACAGCAGATCTGTAGAAGTCATAGTCATAGTCTGTGGAACATCGCTATCGTTAACTACCGACTGATCACAACCGGATAAAACTTCTTACTAAAAAGTGGCTGGTAAAAAATGTCGATGTTTTGAAAACAGTAGCCGGGGGCGGTGGCTACTGCAAATGTCTGAGAGTCTCTTAGTAGATAATATTCATTTTTAACGCTTCACGACAGCGTGCCAACCTTGCCAAGGTGCCATACCGATCTCTGAATCGCTCCAATTTTAAGCCTAACTACCGGATCAGTTCTAGGTTATGATTTTTACTGAATCATGTTCTTATTAGAGCAGATTATCATTCTTTTGGCACAATTTCTTGCCGGTCTATCTGTTTCCACGATACTTGGGAAGAAACATTTACTTTAACACTAAAACGTCCATCTTCAATTAAACTCATGTTAAAATGATCATTTGCGTCAATTCAAAATCCTTACACTTAGCCTCGTATAGTGATTAACTGATTAAGATAAGATATGTTTTCATTATAGGTTAGTTTTGATATAAAACATATTATTGTACCGTATTTCATTAAGCGAAGTAAGCTGAATATTACTTCCTACTATATAATTGTATATGAAATGTATAACATTCCTAGGGAGAAATCCATACGTAACGAGCGAGTGCGCGTAGAAATGCATGATATGTCCACAAGTAGTTAAGGTTAGTACAGAGAATGCAGTGGAGAGAATAGGTTTCGAGAGTGCGGTGTGGGGGCAGTGACCGGTAGCGGTACGGCACAACAAAATGGCCGCCATGACGTCAGAAAGTGCAGCGTGACGTCACGAGTTGGAGAGTACAGTCGATGGAGGCTGAGTTTGGTACAGTCACCTCTGACGTCAGCCTTCCCGCCTCGTTATCAATGGGACTTGTTAAAAGCCTATTCATGTATTTTATGCAAATTTTCAGAGATATCACGATACTACCTCAGAACCCAATCAATACAAACCAGACATTTCAGTCAACAAGACTGAACCATTATTAACACGAGGGTGCAATGGGATAAAACATTAACAAAGTTCCAACAAAAACTGAAAAATATGGTAGTATCTATAGAGAAATCGTTATTAAAAAACGAATTTTCACTATAACTGGAAATATACTTTAGTGAACCCACAAAAACATGGTACTCATATCCTTTACATTTGTCAGCATGTTCTTTTGTTCATAAAACAAATTTCAAACTCTCACTCACTTGTAATGAATACAGGAAAGTGGTGGGAACACTGATCTAAGGGGTGATTATATTTTGAATTCAACCTAAGAGGTGCCTGGATTGAAAGATCCGGAAAGATTGTTAGGAGGCAAAACGTGTTTAACTCTGATTAATATTTCCTTATTTGAAGACAATTTTGTTTAGTGACAAAAGCCATAAGGTTTCCAGTTATAACCAATTAGTCTGTTTCAACATTAACTTGGTTTTCAGTGATATTGCACCAAACTACAGGGGGCTATTCCTTAGCCCCAATGGCGGATTAAAGGGGGGGGGGTTACAAGGAGTCATGTATAACACCTCCCCAAGTATATACCGTTGTTTTAGTTTTCTTTTCAGATATAAGTAAATTTTAGACTTGAAAATGCTAACAATGTCTTTTAAGATGTGTGTTTTTAAATATTGTTCAGGGGAGGGTGTTCAACCCTCTATTTCATGTGGTGTATTCCATTCCAGAACCCAGATTCGTTCGACACCTCCTAAAACTTCATGCTAAATTCACCCCTCAAAAAGTAAAACTGTTTTATATATATACGAGGTATGTAAATTAAGTACTGAGACTGGCAACGTCACCTTTGATCTGGCAACAATGAATTGGCTGAAGTTGGAGGGGTGATAGAGGAACATGTGATCCACCTTCAGTACAAGTTTGCCTAACTCATGTCATTTGGTTGTGCATAGCGATTGTTTCAGGTTTTGCTTCATACTTGGGGACACTGCAACGGAAATTTTTACTAAACTTCTGCAGGTCTACAAAGATAGTGTTTATTCAAGAGCCCAGATTTTTAGTGGTTTAAAGCATTTTCAGAAGGAAGAGAGTCGATTGAAGATGAACCACGAAGTGAAAGGCCTTCATCTTCAAGAACCGATGAGAATGTAGATAGAATCTGGGATCTTGTGCATTCAGATCATCGGTTGATAGTCAGAATGGTGGGGGAAGAGTTAAATTTGACTCACACCAACGTTCATAAAGTTGTGACTAATGATTTGGGGATGAGAAAAATCTGTGCAAAAGTGGTTCCAAAACACCTTTCACAAGGCCAGAAGAACATCAGAGAGGAAAGGTGCCTTAACTTTTTTAATTCGATTGAAAATTACCTCCAATTTTTGGACTATGTCATTACTGGTCACGGGTCTTGGGTGTTTGAGTACGCCCTAGAAACCAAGCGCCAGAGCATGGAGTGGCACACTTCAACCTCTCGAAGGGCCAAAAAAGCAAGGATGGCGAAGTTGAAAATCAAATGCATGCTGATTTGTTTTTTTGATATTCACAGAATCGTCCACAAAGAGTTTCTAGCTCAATGCCAAACGGTCAATCAACACTTTTACTGGGAGGTTCTTGAATGACTTCAAAAAGGGTCATACGTGTAAGACCAAACATCAAGAACAAGTGCGTTTTGCATCAGCAATTTCTGTAAACAAGTTTTTGGCCAGCAAAAAACGTTCCTGTGGCTCCTCAACTTCCTTTTTTTACCTGACTTGAGTCCTTGTGAATTTTATCTCTTCCCAAAGTTGAAAAATCACTTCAAAGGAACTCATTTTAGGACAGTCGAAAGGCTGTGATCAACCGGCTGAAGGCTATTCCAGTATTGGAGTTCCAGCACTGCTATGAGGAGTGTAAGAACCGTCTCCAGAGCTGTGTGGCTTCAGAAGGATATTATTTTGAAGATGACTATATGGAATTGTAAATATTTTCAAATAAAAATTAAAAATAATCAAGTCTCATTACTTAATTTACAGACCTTGTACAATGTCTTACTTTTCCACCTATAATTCTGTTTATGTTTTAAACCTTTAAAAAACAAAAATGTCAGCTGGAATTGACGAAATCTCATCCAAGTTGCTTAAATCACATTCTGAATAGTTCATCGTTCTCATCCAGATTTTTAAAACTTGTCTGTTGTAACTCTACAAAAAAGGAAAAGCTTATCAACTGAGAAACTATAGGTCAATATATATCATACCCACATTTGCTAAAATCTTTAAAAAAAAGACTGTTTTCGGTTGACTGCTTTCATATAGTGATAAAATTGGTATTTTACTCTCTAACCAATTAAAAACCAAGGCACTGTTAATGTTATATTCACCACCATCAGAGAAAAATAGAACAAGAGCTTAATAATAAATATGCAACAGTGGATTTTTTTAACCAGAAGGCTTTGGATTTGGTCAGTCATATTTCTTATGAGTAACTTGGAGATGTTAGGTGGTGCCTAGAGATGATTTAACTTAATTTGATAGGACGTGACAGTCAACTGTCAATATTGACACAATATTCTGATGAAAGTTTAGATATGACCAGTGTGCTACAATGTTCCATACTCAGACCTTTACTTTTCATCTTGTATATTTGATATTCCATGTATCCGAAGACATGAATTGCGTGTTTGTTGATACTTCAATTGTGTAAAATATAGTAATCTACCAAAATTGGAGAGATATAATCATTCTTCCACCAATTTTCTCTCTCGTATTTCGAAAGTGTTTAAGATCCACAAACTTATCTAATCTTGATTTGTATCCGTTGCATTGCATGAGCTTTCACTGCAAGCACAACCTTTAACATTTAGTGTATGAAGTTGTTTACATTACTTTTCAGGTTTTTAACTTTTGTAAACATGACGTGTAATCTAACAACCTGAGAAGCAGCTCGGGTGAGACCTATATTTACTGAAGGCCACTCTCACAGAGAAGTTGCAAGAATTGGGGTCAGTCTTACAAACGTCAGAAGGGTGATCAAGTAGTTCTTGAAGACTGGTTGTGGTGATAAGAGGTGATGTTCAGGTCCAAGGAGTGACAAGTCAGAGGTATCATCGTTCTACACTGATAAATACATTCTCAAGGGGGATGTCAGAAATGAGTACTGAGGTGCAAAGTTTGCTAACAAAAGTATGAGATTTGTGGGTTTCAAACTAACACAATTCAAAGGTGTCTTTGGGTGCCTATCTAAGAAGTGCACAACTAGTGACAGGACCACTGTTCACCACAGATCATGTATAGTTCAGCTAATGCACTCATGAAAGTACATCACGTGGACGTAGTTCTTCTTCGAAGGGGTACCTTATTGCCATGTACTTAAGCCTTAAGGGCCTTTTGTGCACCCCAGAAGTATACCAATAGGCCAACCAACTGATCCAACCGCCAACCGCCGATAACAACTGATCAGATCCTCCTGAGTAAATTCACTACCCTTATCCAGACTACTAAAGATGGCGCAGCGCTCCCTTGCTGTTGCAGGACAGTAAAAGAGCAGGTGTTCAGCAGTTTCGTCCTGCTTGTCACACATCCTACGATGACTCTGTGAAGATGCTTCCCAAGGTGACCCTGTCCCAATATTAGACCCACAACCTGAGAAGGCAACCTAAATTAAAGAGAGGTCAGATATCACCCAAGGGGAAGAAGACTTTATGACCATTCTGCTCATTCTCAGACCCGGATGCAGCCTCCACCTTAGGTTCAGTTTGAACCCACTTCAAGACAATCAAAAGGATTCACACCTACAAATACCACAGAACGGCTGATGCCTCATCATGTTGGACGCTGAGCTCAAGTGGGCCAGAACCTCAGCCATAGTTGTTGATCAGCTCCATAATCAGTACAGTCTTATCCACTCAGGTTCTCCAATAACGTTGATGATCCTGTCCAGAGTTTCAGCTCCCAGAACATCAGCTCTTTCGATTTTAAAGATTTCCTCATGACCAGAAACCTAACTAACAATCACAATTTTGATTCTGCCAAGAGAAGAAACACAATAATAATCCAAGTAAAGTTTTGAATGAAACACACAAGAGTCCAACACTAATGATGCCTGGCTATATGTGAAATTGCCAATCATCTTAGTCCTATACCACAGATGAAAATTATCACAAGCACATTCCATAACGGCTGTGCCTGAAAAACTGTGGGATAAGGACCTATAGGGATCACCAGCTCCCTGCATGGCCTTGATCCCACAATCCCAGCACTTGTGACACTGTTTTAGAGCAGTCCGTAAACCATGCAAGCTCCGCTGATGGAAGAGGTTTCTTCTCTCCCTCCGACCAAGCCTCCCTAGAAGATATCACACCCTTGGGTTGAGTGGAAAGAAAATCTTTGAGGCATCTGATCAGACATCAGACATTCTGATTCAGGGACATCACAGCCCCTGAATCAGGATGCTAATTTTACAGTTTTACCAAAGCCCCTCCTGTTGAAGACAGTAGGCACTTCTCCTGACCATAGTCCTGATTACAATGTCCAGGGGGCGAGCTAAGACCGCAGTTTAAAACCATGCCTGGCGCGCTTGGAAAGGCCACAGTGATAGCAAGGCAAACCAACCTTTGGATGCTAGCCAGACTAGCTATCGTCATCCTGGTCTCCAAGGTTGGCCACCAGACGACAGACAGGTTAACCACAGAGACGTAGAGCCAATAAAGAAAACAGAAGTCCTCAAGACCCATCTATCACACATCTGATATCATTGTATCCAGGAGACTTGGCTTCTCAACAACACCAGGGCATCTGGAATAAGCCGTTTGGTTCATGCATCTCTTCTAACTGTTACCCCCCACTCACACTGCCATACTTAAAGAAGTTGAGAAGTTCCATCCTCTTCTCCAAGGAAGCTCTCTGCTCTTTCCTCTTCCTTCCACCTCTTACCACGAGGTGGACTCCGAGGGGTACCAGCTAGCACCCTCAACAGACCACTGAAAGTCTAGGTGAAACGCATCGCACCAATGGACACCAAGGTTCTGTACAATAACATGGTTGAGAATATCAGCCGCAGAGAAATCTAGAATATTGATTATTCTGTCATTCAATATAATAAAGTCCCTAAACTATGTATTTTTGTTTCACAACAGTACATCGATTTATTGTTTACGCTATCACAATGACATAACGTTTTGTGCAGGGTATAACCAGATACGTTGTGATTTTCAACATAAAGGATAAGTGACTCAATAGATAAAGCTGTTCATAAAAATTAGAATATAATCCTATATTTACATTCTTCCATAAATAAATATGGTACAAATTTCAATTAACAATGAAACAAAATACACATTGACACATTTTTACAATAACTGATGAATAAAATGTGGTTGATGTTCTCAGTCCAATCACTGGCTATCTTCTTTGGATGAACTGTTTGGTTCTTTGTTGCTCACGATGCTTGGCTTGGAGAACCCGTCAGGTGGCTTTGGGAGACTCTCTCTGCTGAGCTTGGCCCGCCTGCCCGCTAGGTCCGACACTGGCATCGAGGCAACTGTCAGTGGAAGCAAGCTCCCAAACAGAACATGTTGAATCACTGGGAATTTTGCCAGCACCTGGTATAACAGTCAAAAAAGTTGTTTTTTAACTAGGCTTACATTAAAATATTTTATTATCTTGAAACATAAATTTAATTAGATTCTACTATTACACGGACTTACTCTACACAATTAAATCTTTTATTGTTTAGAAGCTGAAT
This sequence comes from Homalodisca vitripennis, assembly GCF_021130785.1. Taxonomy (NCBI): domain Eukaryota; kingdom Metazoa; phylum Arthropoda; class Insecta; order Hemiptera; family Cicadellidae; genus Homalodisca; species Homalodisca vitripennis. The sequence goes on from NC_060212.1 coordinate 118,433,716, forward strand.
TTGTTGTGAACCCTAGACCTTTAACCATTACGCTCGAAAGGCCCGCAGCACTAACCATACCAAGGTTGCAGACAGCTTGGGTTAGTTTTGCCATAGTTTGTCCTCGCAACACATATGATCAGTACAGATGGCTGCACTCAGTCTTTATAGAAGAATTATAGACTAATTTAAAATTTACTGCTGTTAAATTGTATTTTTTTGTTTTATTTATTTATTTAACCCGTACTTTGCCCTTGCAACTAGCTATTGATATAAATAAATAAACGTTTGATTTACAATAATTGCTATTGAGTTTATTTGTCGCATACAGGGTTTTGTGGATTATACTGCCAGTGGGCACATAAAAAAATTATATCCAACATAGGAAAAATTGAGGTACATGTTAAATTTGAATTTATACAAAAATGGGTTTAAACTTTGAAAAATTTGGAATCATAAATTGGGTAAATCTTACTTGAGTTCAAATCCAGTTTTACTTTGTATGTTCCATTGATACTTATTCATATTCCAATCATCCTTGTCGGCTTAGTGTAGATTTAATACTGGTAGTAGTAATCTTTGCAGATCTGAGAGTTCTGGTTGTCATCAATATTCAAGTGTTCATCATCTAGTAAATGTCTTTTCTGTTCTTGGATTCAAAAATCGAGATTCACCAATTTAATACAAATAATAGAGTATTACTGTATTTAATAACTCAAATGTTTATTAACTTTGATGAGAAATGCTTCTTCTCAGTCTCCTATTAAGCCATCACCCTAAAAGAATAAAATTCCATTATTGTAAAGTCACCAGCTGGTCTAAATTCACTTTATAACTCCAGGTGTTGTAAACTTACTTTGCTTAACAATCTCCTTGATATTAAGATTTAATGTATTCTGTGGTATTTGGTCTTAAGAAATTACTTTATTTTATCTGATGATTCAATTTTACAATAGTTTATGTGTTTCTATCTTATATGTATGATAATTTGTTTTATGTTAATTTTAACTCTAAAATAGGTTGCTAGTTTTTCTTAATTTTAAAATCTATTGATTTATATAATATATGTTTATTGTAAGTTATCAAAATTGCATGGGTGTATGTTCTTCTTCTTGTATGGATTCCTGTGTGTGTATGTGTGTACTTATGTGGTATAAACTCCTAAATTATTTATTAATCTTTTATAAACAAACATAAAATAATATGAACTATTAACTTTTCAAAACAAAACTGTAACACTGCTTTACTTAAAAATTACTTTAAAATAGGTTTCATCACTCACCATTCATTATAAAACATAAGAGAATATTGGAAAATAACTGCTATGTTTAGTGGTCAGTGGTGCTGGCCTTAGGAGCTATAGATGTATTATATCTTGGCCAGTACAGCTGGACATACAAGCTGAGATAACATTATGGCAAAAATTAATTCATGCTTCTGACAAAATGGCGGTGGCCAGTAGAGCTGGCCATACGAGTTCCAAGGACAAATTATAAATACTGCCTTCGAGAGCATAGGATTAACTTCAGTAAATGGAAAAAATTGCAGTTCTGATGACAAACACAATCAGCGGTTAGCAACCCAAGACTGGATAAGTTGTAGCATACCTTCTTCAATTACACCAATGCATGTTCTCAACTATTCCAGTAACTTTCTTTTGCAAATCCTTTAAATATTTTGTATAAAAATGTTCTAGACAATAAAACTTTCATAATAAATGCAGTGCCATATGACAAAACACTGGGTATGGCGTATGTTTGGTCTTAATGCTGTGTTCTGATATGGCTGATTTTTCCCTATCTTGCCATATCAAGTCTCTAATGTATTCACTTACCTAATGTGGAAATGTTTTGTCTTCAATTTTTGAACGTAGGAATACACAGTAGAATCTTATCCTTCACTGGTCTCATATAATTCTAGAACTTTTGGCTGACTTGAATACAAATTTGTGTCTCCTTAACATCCTCCATTATTTTATCGGTCATTCCTTATATTCAGGTGAGTAAACGTATTATTAATGAAATGTCTCAAGAAGATTAAGAAACGTTCTAATAGGGTGTGAACAAACAGATTTTGATGATTATTAAAACATTCTATTGTATTCTAATGTTTCATATGCTACTTTTTTTCAGATACAAAGTGGCGGAGTCTTCATACTCCAACATAAGCAGTCAGTATGTCCAAGAAGCACTATCACAGCCACCTTCCCTCATCATGTAGGGCTTTATTTCTGTGCGCACGCATCTGGGGGACTGTGTGGTTTCTTTCTTATTATCTATCACTCACTCAGTTTCTTTTTGGTCCATTCCATCTATCTAGATAACATTCTTCCAAAAACCTGCCTTCTAATTTTCTTTTCTATACTTGATTTATTTTTCCCTGCTTTCCAAGCCAAGGTGGAGCAGCATATGCTGAGGGCTGCATGGTCAAGGGCATGCGACTCTGGATACCTTTTGGCCTCCAGTTCAAACACAGCCTTCTCCAGGTATAGCAGAGCACTGCATAGCGTGACTTTTAGTTCTCCGCTACTTGTGGAAACACTATGAGTAACGATGAAAACCAAAAACCAAACCAAATAACTTCAGCAACTCTCAAAATGTGGATGAAAGTTCACGAAAAACAGAGGGACTAGTAATGAGCATATCTGGCCCTTGATATCCAGAACAATCTAAGGAGACAGAAGGAACTTACTAGAAGAAGTCCTGGATCCCTTGACTTAGTACAAGTTGGTACATCTGAAGAGGACGCCATACTGGAAGACAAAAGGGAACAGAGAGCACAAGCTGAAAGACTTGCCCTGGAGGGCCCTAAATTGTGTGATGCTTCCAGGAAAAGAATGACATGATTTCAGAGACATGAGAATTCCTAAGAAGAAGCCAGGGAATTGGCTTTAAAGCCAATCACCAAAGAGCAGTACATATGGCTCAACAAACAAAGTGAGTTTGTAGACTCTTGGAGCAATTGGAAAATTCTTTAAATATTATTAAATGTTAATAAAAACACTACTTTTTCCAAATTGTTTATTTTTATTTTTATTTTTTTTTGGACGAGGCCTTTCGAAACCAAAGGTTTCATCTTCAGTCCAAAAACTCCACTTTTGTGTTTTTATTAACATTTAATAATATTTAAACAAAGTGAGGGCAAGCTAAAAAGACCTCACAGATGGCTCCACTCTGGAGGCACATCTGAGAAAAAAAGACGAGGAATGAAGAATGGCAACAGGGTACACACAAGGAGCAATCTAGACCTCCCAAAACCGTCTTCCAATTAAGTAACTGAGGGAATAAAGGTGGGCATATTTCAATCTGGTTTTTTAGAAAACCTCCTAACTCCCAAGCTTCTACCGGATCATCAGATGACAAAGTGTCCTGAGTTTCTTTGGGTTACAGTCCACCGAGGTTAAGAAGAAAACTTTTAATGAGAACCTATGTTGAATTATACATCATTTTAAAGATCTAGTTGAACTGAAAACAATGCTGCAAACCGGACTTCAAAAGGTTGATCCAGTCAGAAGAAATTGCTGTTTAAAGTTAAAAAATTGGTTAATACATTGTACATACGAAATAACTAAAACTGTACCTGTTACAAGTTGAAGAGAATACTTATTTTAGTGAACTAATTTTAAAGTAGGTATTCAAAATGTTCCCATCTGCTCATCTGGCAATGTGCTAACCGGTTATAAAAGGAGGCTACTGCAGTTTGAATGTATTCTCATCGAATAGATTGAGCTTCCTGTGCTATCCTGTCTGAGTTCAATCAGATATGCAGGCTGAGTTTCATAAACTTTGTCTTTGAGGTAGCCCTATAAAAAAGTAGTGAAGCGGAGTAAGGTCACGGAACGAGCTGACCACTCAATTGCTCCATGCCTTTCAACCTGGCTGTGTGGGAATACTGTATCTAAGTATTGCATCACTTGAACACCATAGTGCAACAGTGCTCCGTCTTGCTGGAAAAAAATATGTTTGGAAGTCAGCCTCAATCTCATCTTGATACTTGTTGGCATTTAAATTCCATCAATGAAGAATGGTCCTATAGTTAAATTATGTTTCATACCTGCCCAGATGTTAACATTTTGGGGATTTTGTCTGTGACACTAACACCAATGTGGGTTAACATTATCCCAATACCGGCAGTTATTCCTGTTAACATGGCCATCCAACACAAAAATTGACTCATCTGAGAATACAATATCGTCCAAAAGCATTTAGCTTTGTCAATTCTACATAATACTTTCACAGAATTCCATCCGATGATCAAAATCGTCTCAGCTCAGTTGCTGCAACAGTTTGAAACCAGACTTCTTTAAAACTTTGCGAACTGATTTATGAGATTTCCATGAGATTGTGATGCAGACCTAACTGATTCATTTGGATTTTCAATTAAAGACTGAAGAATGTCTAATTAGCCATCTTTGTCTGTGTCAGTAATTGGTTTTCTAGGTCTGACACAATCCCTAACACTACCAGTTTCTATAAAGCGGCCAACTGTGTATTGTGCTATAGATTTTGAAATAGGATTACTATCAGGCAAAGTATTATTAAATATTTTTTTTTTGAAGTTTGTTTTTGACGATGGAAGGATTGTGAAAAAAAAAACAGGATTTATCCGGACACTTACCATCGTTCAGTGATAAAAAAATCAGATTAACTTATTTATTTTTTTAACTTATAACATGGGTAAATTTAAGAACCAACACAGTAAAGATTAATAATTAAAAAAATATTTCAGTCATGAAAAAGCAGATGAATACAATTTAAATAGCAAATTGGGAAAACTTGGAGACTGTCTTAAGAAAAACTTAAAAGAGAAAATCAACATGAAAGAAATTCACAAGGAAGGCTCAGACAATGATCATGAAATTAAATATCAAGTTACAAAATACATTACAGATTTAGAAAGGCCTCAGGAAAGGATGAGTTATAAGATTAGAGAGACAGAAGATAGGAACCACTGGGAAGTAGTAGTTACTATATAAGAGAGAGGCAGAAGATAGGACTCACTGGAAGGAATGAGTTACTGAGGCTCAATCCTCTTTTTGTATAAATGACCATGGGAGTAAGACATAATGTAAATAAATTATATTGCATTACAAATACAAACCAGACCTCTACTTTGGTACACAAATAAAAAAAAACTAACTTTCTTCTGAATGTACAAATACTCAAAGAATCAACTTACCTCGGCCTTATACATTTTAATGAGGCCATCGTTGACCTTGGCCCAGTAGCCTACCCCACTGATGTTCCACAGCTGGTTCGAGTGTTCTGCAAATGGCCCTGTCTTCACCTACAGATACAGACATTTATTCAACTATCAAATAATTCGTGGCACTCTAACTGAAATTTATTCGTGATTATTTTATCAATTCAATCAGCTCAAATTAAATATAAATTTTCTCCACAAGTGGGAGAATCGTTTATGAACAAATATCCCAGAAAATCTCATTTTTAAGAAGACTAATTAAAAAGATGATGAAATTGTTATGATCAGTTCAAAACACTTATGCACATCTGGTACAGTTGATAATCATTCTCAGTGGTAACACTAGATACAGGAGTTTGCGTAACCCTTTAACTGTTATGCTTGAGGCACATCTTACAATACTATTTCTGAGCACAACCATCAAGCTTGAGTTTCCTGTACATCTATATTCTCGGAACAGAATATCAAAACTCTACTTATGATGCTCTCATATCACTGTATTTCACACACTTTCATTCACATATTATTTTCATTACTTGCGTGAATGGGTTCAATATCAGTGAAAAATTTAAATTCAATATTGGTTATTAAGAACAAAAAGCAATAAACATTTTTCTAAACCTAGATTGGAATGATTCTTATTGAAAAATTAGTTTTCAGAATTAAGAATCATTATGGTTAAGAGTGTATATATTTATAATACACAATTATAATATCTGTAAAAATTAGAGCAAATGATATTGAATTAAATAGTGATACTTATTAATATAACACAAGAAATAAAAATAATATGGCTGTATGTAACAGCATAATTTGCAATTATTTTGTAAAACACCACAATATGTGGAACAGAATTTTAATTTATTACCAAATTATTTAAAGTCAATAGAACACTATACATATCAACCTAAAACTCAAAGATCATTTAATAATTTATCACTGTAATTATTCTGTGATAATCGATCCGGACTTTAAAGAGTTCGGACTAGTGCGATCCAGATTTCTGAGAGTGTACTGTACTAACAAAATCACCGTAACAAAACACAAACTGCATGACTGGTTCACAATAAAAATCAGTAAAATTTTGTTCCACATAACAAGTTTGACATATAACATCTAGTAAAATGCACAATTTTGGTATGTATGGCACTGTGTTTTTGGTTGCTAATTATTTTTATAATCTCATATTACTAAGTTTCCCAGCTAAAAAGAGAGCATTTAACATTTATCACATAGTTTCTTTACTAAAAAATAATTATATATAACAATAGCAAATATCTACAACAATTTTGTATTTATTTAAAATTACCCACTGTCTTTCACTATATTTTGTACAAATTATAAAAAAAAACATTATCTTTGTTAAATTTACAGTTTTTCTTAAATTTACAACTTTATTTTGGCTCTGAAATAATATCTAACAATAACTGGGATAGTGGATTATTTCTGATACACGATCTATCTATTAAGTCGATACTACAAGTAAAACAATCACAACTGTTATATCTAAAATTGTATATCCCCAAAAGCAACATACCTCATTTATGTATTTTATACAGCCTAAAAACATGTAGTCCTTGGCAAAATTTTTGACAATATCTTCCTGTAGAAATGAACGTGGTTCTATTCTTGGATGATCTGCAACAAATAAAAAAAACATTTGTTGTAATGAATTTAAATGGAAAACATGACATCTCTTGACTGTTATAAACACCATTACAATATTGATCTCGAACACATTGGATAACAGCTCCTTTGAAGACTCAGCAGCACTTGAGAATTTTGGGCTTCAATGTTGAGCTTGTACATGTAACGTTAGACTGTTCTGTCTGTGCTTCTGATGCCACAGAATGGCTGAGGTTTGCCACAGAGACAGCTGTTGGCTTTTCCGTGCTCCACTGTAAGTCTATGTACTGGGTGTCCTATCCAACTCTGAACGTTATCAGTTTGTTTGTTGGCAGGTCGCAAAACTGTTCAGTCATTACATTATTTTTGCTCAGAATTAGCTAAAAAGTGAATCACTAACTTATTTTGGATTGTGTGTGTCTGTAGGAGAAATGGTGGGCTGGAGCACCCTATAGTTTGACAAACGATGTTCAATTCTGGTGGAAGTCCCAAAACGTAGTGTAGCGGTAAGGCTGTGGCTTTCTAACCGATAGCTCTACCCAGCAGGGTTCACTTCTGGCTGGTTTATACCTTCCAGTTGAACCTACCACTGGGCAGAGCAAACACCGATGTGTCCCTTAGATCTGGGCAACCTTATGGATGTCCTGGAGCGGCACAAAACTAACCCTAAATGTTGAGATTCTGGGGTGCAAGGGTAGTTCAATAGGTCTAGTCTAATGCGGGAGATGACTATTGGAATTGAAGTGTTAAAGGTTCTTGCTAGCCACAACAAGGGTGTGCCACCCCTGTCTGTTTTGACTGGAGAGGCTGGTTCAGAGCTGCTCTCACCTTCTTCTGTTGGGACATGACTTCAGATTAGTACTCTAAATATTTCCCCATGGATCTCGATAGGAGGCGGACTTTTATTTAGACTAGTTCATCATAAAATATTAATTAGTTTTCAATTTTTGTGTATGCTTGACCTTACGCTTAAGATTTACAACACCTAAAGAAGAGAGACGTTTTGCTGCAACTTAGAATAATTAGCAATAATTTATTCATAATTTATGTTAATTTCCATAATTTATGTTGTTTATTCATTTCGTTTCAATATAATGCTATTACTTTTTATTAATTCCTCTAACCATTAACTTTTTTTATTCACTTAACTCAATGTGTGGCCAATTACGCTACAAGAAAAAACTTTTAATTATTTAATTTTAAATTCATTATTTTAAACATTGGATAATTTACCATGAACAATGGACCAGCTTCCCAAAGAAATTTAATCAGTCAAATTCTTTTTATTTACAATTTTTTAGAGAATGTATTGGCATCAAAAATACAATGTTAAAGTTACAAATTTACAAAATATAAGTTGAACTAAGCTTTCTTGATGTCTAAGATGGTCATGTGTACTATATTGATATTTTCTTAGTGTGTAGAACGGCCTGATCACCAGCCATTTGTTCAGTACCATCTTTAGGTTCTTCCCCTTTTGAGTCTTTATCTCGGCTAGCAGCAGGTTGTAAATTTTCCGTCCCATGTATACAGTGATAGATGGTGTGTTGGCAAGATGTAGTTGTCAGCATGTCGAGTGCTGCACTGGTGTTGGTACATCTGTTCCCCGAGGGAATCCATTGCTATCGGAAAACATAATCACAACTGTCAAGTTGCGAAGGTCCTTGAAGCCTTCACGACAGCTGTCCTTAGGTCTCAGGCCTTTAAGAGTTCTTATTACTTTCTTCTGGATCCGGAGAAGTCTCTGTAGGTTAGTGACTGTAGTGCCTCCCCATATAGCAATGCTGTACCTCAGATGGGACTCAAAAAGGGCATAATAAGTTCTTATAATTCATTGTGGTTAGCTCAGAATCGATTATAATGACTAAAAGTAAAATAGGTTTTATATCCTACTGTCACTTCAATCCAAATTCATGTGGTCTTAATGGTTATGGTAACATGTTTCGAAGGTTAACATTAATCTCCAGATCTCAGTAACATGGTGGTAGATGGCTTTGTCATAAAATTAAAAATTACACAACACAACACATTGTACATACAAATAAATACCACTAACACGTATACAACACAAACATATAGCACAAACAAGATCGCGTGCAAAGTTTCCTACAGGCAGCAGAGAGGTAACGACAGGTGGACGACTGGAATTACATAACAACACTTGCTGGTTCGTTCCCTCATGTGCTGTTATCATTCTGATCAGCTGCACTGATTGTCTATGCAGTCTTAAATCACTGATATGGTGAATTCTTTTGATGACGAAGAGGCTGGTGATTTATTTCTAGCAAAGGTTGTCAACATGCTGAGTCCATGAAAGATTTTGTAAATTGTCATGCCAAAAAATGTTGCCTTGAGTTGCATGTCAACTTCTGGAAAAGCTACAATTTCATTTCAAACCATAATGCCATATGGTGTTCATCCAGCTATTTTTCAACAAGGCAAAACAAAAAAGAACTTATTCTGGATATAACAATTGATCAGAATTCGTTAGCTACAACAAATTAGACAACCTTTGTATGAAAAACAAATTGATGGTAATTTATTTTATACAAATTATGTTGAGAATGTAAGTGCAATGTTGTCAGGAATTTATACATTATGGCAAATATAAAAAAATATATGATTTAGCCACTTCTAAATATAATTTAGATAAAATTCTTTCTAAACAAAAAGAACCATAAGAGGTTTAAAATATTCAATTACCGTAAACACTCATTTGCAAAGCTTAACTTATGGTTTATAGTTTCTATGTTATGAAAATAATAAAGAATGTCAAAGAATATCTTAATGAAGTTCTATTTTGAATAAAACACAGCTACAATATCAGAAGTAAGTAGCTTTGGAGATAGACATAGCTTGAAGTTTTACAAAAATAAAACTTGTTACATGGCTGTAAAATTCTTTACACAGTTTCCAAATGAAATAAAAAGGGAGCCAACCTAGAATAAATTGAAATACACAATGATGCAACATTTAAATGAGAAAAAGCTATACTCGCTTTCAGAATATCCCTAGGTACTCTATGTTAAGAACATAAAATAAGAAATTATGCAAAATATAAATCGTTAGAATCTATAGAAGTTATTGAAAACGTTTCTTATCACAAAAAGTTCGGTATATCTTTATTCCTAATTCATCATAGTTATTTGTCTTGAGTCTATTCAAATATAAAGTATGTTATCACTTATTGACAAAGTATATTTTGACTTTGACTGGATCAACATTTCACAGCCTCGGTTCCCGTTTCCTGCTCTTTTCCAAAATAGAAACTGTGAACTGACTGTAGAAACGGACAAATCACAAAATGTTCAGTTTAAACGTGTACCATAACTGATATTGTGGTTAATAGATATTGTTTACATTGAAAGTTACAAACAATGAGATTCAATTCTATAATCAAATCTAATACCATAATTAGAACCAAGTTCGGAATTACAAATAAAAACAGAATACAAACTTTGTAGAATCATTCCACTTCTATGAACAACAAAGGGGTAAAGATAACTAAAGAATAATTTTGAACAAACATGTACTGATAAAGATGAAGAGGACACACCAGAAGATGCATTTTGTCTCACCAATAAGCTGAGAACTCCCCCAGATGAAAGGGATAAACTGGAAATCATCTAGGGCCCAGACACCCCGACTACCAGCTGGTTCCATCTTGTAGACGGTCTGCAGGCGACGTACCAGAACCATGTATCTGTGGAGAACAACATTTACTTTACTACTAAACAGAAATTCAAGATTTACTAACATTTAATTAAAGACTCTACAATGTTCCAGGTACATCTATTCAAAACGGATACATTACTTTTTATTTTTATTTCACTGTGATACACTCCTTTGAATTATGAAAGCAAAGATAGCAAAAAAATGTCAATTTATCTAAATTTGATCTTTCAGCTACTTTTAAATCCAAACTATATTGTCTTGAACAAAACAAATATAAGTAATGTAAATTTTCCTGTCAGGAACATTATACAATTCTTACAGGATTGTCCATAAAGTTATGTTACATCAGAGGACTTCCACACGTTATTACTGGTAATGCTATAAAATAATGTTTGCCTCTATACTTATGATGTTACATCAGAGGACTTCCACTCGTTATTACTGGAAATGCTATAAAATAATCTTTGCCTCTATACTTATGATGTTAATTTGAAAATCACTGCTGATACTCTAGAGTCTAGATGAACTAAAAACAACCATTCATAAATATTTGGAAGATAAGTAACTTCTTGTGTAAAAGACAACTATATTAATTTTAATAAAAAAATCTCCATAAAAAATCCTAAAAGGCTAAATTTCACTTAAATTACTTTTCAAGAGACTATTATACAAGAAGTCACCATAATAAATTCTTAGGTCTAGTCTATGGATATTTACATTGAAATCTATAAACCGATAACTTTATGGCAAAAATACTAATATCTGGATATTACGCTCTATAAATAAAATGGCACAACTTTGTGACTTTTACTCTATCCAGGGACTGTGGGCTCTGAAGGGTTACAAGCCCTTGTGGATCCAACCACTCTTGCACGCACATTATCAGCCCTAAAAGTCAGTCTGTTCTCAGAATCATAGACTGGGTTCCAAATGTGCATTGGCTAGTAATAGTAAATATTCTTCTGTTAATTCTTATTATACTAACTGAATATTATTATACATATAATTTCCATACCAAAATAAAGAAAATGAGCCCTAATTCTATATGCTTATAAAATAATAAAGCTAAAACTGAAACGTATAGGACTATATTAAAATCGTCACTCTGCTACTTTAACACATCTCATTAATATTATCTTAAGAGTAATTTTCATTATTTTTCATGAAGATAATATACTTTCTAAAAAGTATTTAAATACATTAAAATAAAAATTGCTGTAAATGCCGTTACGAGTTACTGACTCTCACAGCATGGCAATTGAAGGTATGAGTGTATGTAAAGGACTATAATCATTAAGGGGCCATGGCTCTTTTCAGACAGAGTATAAGATTACTGTGAAAGCAATTTATTTTGCTTATATTCACTCAAATATATAGTTTATATTAGTGTAAATGGCGACATCTCCAAGAAAAATATACACAGAATTTTGATTTTGCAAAAACGTAAAAATTACTACATAGGATCTCAAATGTAATGATTCTGTCGGGGAACATTTTAAAGATCTTTGTGTCATGACTGTTAGTAGCACATAATATATCTATACATTAATTTTATTTAAATAAAATAAAAAATGCCTTTATTAAAGGAGGAGGAGTTAGGGCTGTCAAGCTCTCTCTGTTCCACCAACCTCATATCATATAGAGTAAATTAACTATAACTGAATATAATGTAAAATTTTACCATAACATACTTAAAATAATATGTAAACAAAATTATTTAGTTTATATAAAATTATTTGACGATCATGATAATATAATTCTTAGTGAAAGGCAAAATAATAAACTACATATGGCAACATTCCACTCTTTTAATGTTAGTAAAACACAAAATTCTAATACAAGAAATTGTTAAATACCAGTCCACATAATGGAACTTTATGAAAATAATATCACATACCTTGGTTGTAAACTATTTAATAATTTTCAAATTTTCTTCAAATGAAACTAACTTTAGAAAATTAATAAAAGCTATTAATTTAATACTTTACGTCTAGGTCTTTTTACTGTGTAAAAATATTTTGAAAACAAAATTACACCTACAGTTACAAGCATAATCACTATAAATTTTGACACATTGTGTACGTTTTATTAATAATTAATTATTTTAAATAATATTTCAATTACTTCGGTTTTTAATATTGAGTTATTGTATTTAGTTTAACATCTCTTTAGTTTCAATGGTTATAATTTCAGTATTAAAAAAGTCTTTCATGTATATACAGGTCTTACCTGTATAATTACTTAAAATTATTGAATTCAATGAAACCACTCCCAAAAGATACCTGTTAAAGACCTTACAGACGACGGCCAAATTGTCCGCAGCCACAAATGCTCCGATCTTGAAGAGACAGCAGAGAAACATACAGAAGCTCATCTCGTGGCCGGTGCCGTAATCTATCCTGGTGGAGTTACCGAAGCTTTCCACCAGGTACTCCTTGATCTCAGGGATAGCCCGGTAGAACAGTGGAGGCAAGGCTTCTTGTAACAAATCCAGCGCATTCTGGAACCGATGTTGGTTATTTGCAGGATATCTCAAGGAAAGTGGTAAGATTATTTTTAAATATACTTAACACTTTCACTGCCGCCTCCTAATTTTGACAACTTTCTTACACTGCCACCCGTTTTAATGATTTTTTAAAATAAATATAACTTTTTAACCCATTTTGAGAAAACCATGGGTCTTACATTTTTTAAGCTGAGTTCTTCTTTCTACACAAATGCTGATGCATAAATATTTTTAAACAGAAAGTTTTGTTTTTAAACTTAAAAGCAATGTTTTTTGAACAAAATAAAAAATTTGATCAAAAAACATCACTATGTACTATTCTATAACAGAAATATATTTCTCATTATTATTTACTGTATTCAGTATTTTAATTACTGTCACTATAGCTAGAAATATTTACAATTGAAATCCATTTATGTTTAAAATTGTGTGGGAGTCTAACCCAATTGTTCCATGGCCATCATCAAAATCTTTATCAGAAGCTGAAAAAAAACTACAGTTCTAAGTTTTGTAATAAACCAATTATTTATAAAACATAAGAATAAAATTTTTTATTACTATTATGCTGATATTTGTTTTTTGAGCAAAAAACAATGTCAACAAGTCCATCAGTAGTAAAATCAGAATCATTATCTGTGTCATCTGGGAATAAATTTTCACTTTCACTTTCACTTGAAAATATGAGTAACTCTTTTAGCACTTCATTGTATTCAATATTGTCACAATTCATTGTATTTACTCACAAAACATAGGTTGTAAACTATAGTAATAGCAAGCAAAACAATAACAATGCAGACGGGTTGTTGCTATTGTCTGTACTATTGCACAGTGTCAGCTCAGCTGTCTAGTGGGACAGTTCTTATTTCGTGATCATGGCGTGTGGATCGGAGTCAACGTTGACTTACAGTTCGTTTCTGTTTCCCACCTTATTGAGGTATGCTAGTAACGCGCGATTTGTATGTTGTTAGTTGGGGTGTGGTTGCAGTGTAATATTATATTATTAATTTTGTTTCACATTTCATGATGTCTACTAATTGTGGACTTGGAAATAGTGCTTTTGACTATGATGTATCAGATTTATAAGAGTCTGTTCAATAAGTATTGTGATTGGTTTGATGTATCCTAAACGGAGCGATGGATGGTGGTCCGACTGGTTGGCCTCGGTATAGGGGTCCCCCACCACTCAGGTGCACTTTAATTCATTTAACTGCGGGCATGCATTAAGGTAGGAGGTGGATTTTTGTGATGTGTGATGTTTTATGGTGTCATCGCGCCAGCATGGAGCGGACCATCAAGCAACGCTATGGTGTAAAGTTTTGCTTTAAACTAGAGAAATCTTCATCCGAGACCCTTGAACTCATTAAACAGGCTTATGTGAATGATACCTTAAGCTGCACAAGAGTTTTTGAGCGGCACATGTTTAAGGAAGGCTAGGAGCTCATCAGAGGATCAACGCATAGGACGCCTGACAACTGCTCGAACTGATGCTCAGGTGGCCTAAGTGAAAACAGTTTTGGACTAGACAATAGACAAACTTCTTTATTAGCATATTCATCAAGAACAGTAATAGAGTCAGAAATTAGATAAACTTGTTTTGGAAAAATAATTTTTGAGTCAGATGATGCGTCACATTTGAGAGCGATTGTTGAGTTCCAGTTGAGGCCTCCAGTCTTGGTTCAAGAATTCGTCAATGGTGTAGAAAGGCTGTCCAACAAGCAAGTCATGGAGTGCTTTTTTAAAAGCGTTACCCTGAAGCTCTCTTAATGGTTGTGGTAGATGGTTCCATAGCTTTCGCCCAATGTAGGTTGGTTTCTCCTCGAAAAGTGCTGTGCGGTGTATGGGTAGAGTGTAGTTTGTTGCATAACTTGTGTTGTAGTGATGAAGGTCCTTTCCAGTTTTGAGATTCTTCTGGTGTGCATACATGATAACTTCTTGGATGTATAGCGCAGTAACAGTCATTATCTGGAGTGTCTGGAAGGCATGTCTGCAACTCTGCCTTGGTTCTAAGTCAGCCAAAACCAACTCAGTCAGGCACTTAACCATCGCCCTTATTAGTGAGGAAACTGACCTTTCAGTTGGAACTACCCACACCATTGTAACAGACGATTTTGCGATGAGGAAAGTGTGCGTGAAGCTGGTGACAAAAGTTTGAGAGCGGAACAAAATCTGTTGAGGGTGGAAATTTTACAAGAAATTTAGGACTGCATCTCAAAAGATTAAGATTTTGTCCACAATGTTATTACCAGAAATGAATGAATCATGGGTTTTTGTGTATGATCCGAAAAGAAAATGTCAAAGTTCAGAATGGCACACGCAGGGGTCTCCAAGTCCAAAAAAATTTGGATGAAGGAATCAAAAACCAAACCAAAGTTTTTTCTAACCAATGTGGCATTGTTCACAAGGTGTTCGTGCCCACTGGAACAACCGTAAATGCTGCATTTTATGTGCAAGTCTCGCCTGCAAAATTGTTGACCAACCACTGGAAACTTTACCAATGACAATGTGCCGTGCCACGGTGCTGTTGGCGAAATTCAGCGTGACAGACTTTTTCTTGTTTCCGCAAATGAAAAGGGAGCACAAGAGCATCGCTTCGACTACATCGAGGCAGTTCAAGAGGCGATGACAAAGGTTATCAACAGCATTCCGGAAACGTCCGGACGTCCAGCATGCATTTTACAAGTGGCAGACGTGCCGAATTAAGTGTATCGATGCAGGAGGAATGTATTTAGAAAATTATTAAGTAATATTGTAATCATACATGCAATAAATTTTGAGTTTTGGAACCAGTCCCGATACTTATTGAACAGACCCTGTAGAAAGTGATTTGAAAGTTTACCCATACTACACCAGCTGTGCGTGCTGTGACGAATCAGCTGGTTCACACAGCTCTTTTTATTCTACCAAACAGAAGTTGTTTCTTATTTGTGAGTAGTATTTGTATGTTTTGGTGACCAATAACAGTTTATTACAACAATGGATCATAACTTTCATGATTCACAGTAGTGCTGTTTAAAAAGAGAAATAATTTTTTATTACATTATAAATTAAATTGGGATGCTTTGATCCGACAGCCTATTTTAGGCACTCAATATGGTCGAACAAACAGATTTAGGAATATTAAAAATTAAGTTTAGTCCACTCGAAATGAACAATAGTCTACTCAAAATTCTTGCAAGCGTGAAAACTATATTGTAATGAATGTGTGACACGATCTTTCACAATTGCCATCGTGTATCCTATAAGGTACACACAGGTCTCATGTAAAGTGCGTTGTGTGCCCAATGGGTTACACGTTGCTATGCATTTCATTGTTGCATTTTTATTATTAGCTTGTCTTAGTGATTTGTTGCTATGGGATCCCAGGCTTAAATAAATACCTCAGACTATCATGTAGCCCCTCGGGCGTACGATTGCTTAATTTTTATAAAAGAAAAAAATATAATAAATAATTGTTTTTGTGAAAATTGCGAAGACTACATACCTTTCTTGTTATAAAAAAAAACATAAAATAACAGATTACGGCTTTTTGCCATTATTATTAAAAGATTCGATGGCAATTAAAAAAGTCTGGAAAACCGCTGACGTTGTGAACGTGTTAACCAATTTTGCCATAGGCCTCACTACCAATAGTAGAATACACAAAAACAATGAACCAAATTGAGAAAAACTGTTTTTTAAAACAATAAACAAAATTACTTTCTGTAAGGACTACTGTCCTATACCTCTTTGACCTTCGTGTACCATGTCTTGAACGCCTTATTGCCGAAGCGCTGTGGTTGCTGGATAGGCGGTGTTTCGGTGATCCAAGTGTCCAGCTTCTCAAGAAGAACCAAAAGACCTTTGGTTACCTCTGACTGGTGGCAATCTATTGTCAGTGCCTTTCCCTTCACCTCCTGGTTCATTGCCGTCACGAACCCAACATACTCCTGTTTACAATATAAGTAAAGAAAATCTAATATACTGGAAAAATATTTGATTTTAAATGAAATATTCTACATCCACTTTAAACAAAATTCATTATAAATACATCACTTGTCTCCTTATAAAGTACAAACACTCACTAAGTGGAAATCTCTGAAATGATTTTCTATATTAACTTAAAAGTGTTGGGTTTCTAATATATAATATATATAACTTTTTCTTTGTTTAAAGTTTGTTATCGCTTATGGAAAGTTTGAAAGCTGTAATAAACAGGGATGAGCGTGCGCTCGTACTTGACTGAGTTTCGCTCAACTATTTCTCTGAAATATATCCAATAATCTGGCCAAATATTTGGCACACCTCAAGTCCTGACCGTGCTGGATTAACGGAAGTTTACGATACAAGGCATGATCTCTTGTAGTCTGGACTTCATTTGTACAGAGTAAAATTGGTAGGTGACAGACAGAGGGTTGTAAACAGCTGTGGAGGAGAAAGCAGGGGAATCACCAATAGGAGCAGTATATTTTTATTGACATTGGTTTTACTTCTCTCTTTGTCTTTCTAAATAACATCTGGCAGCCAGCCATAACCGAAGAAATGTTTCACAGTTCATAACTCCATGAAGTTGTACAAAATTAAAACAATAGGTAGAAAGTTATCTTTATCACAAGTACAACTATTTTAATTGAAAAAAATGTTACTTTTTCCAAAAGACCGGATTACCAAGCGTGCCGAACTATAGGATACTAAATTGATTTAATTTTACTGTACCTATGCTTTATTTTTGGATGTTCATATTTAGTCATTAAATTATAATTAAAATTTAACATTTCGTTAGCTTTATGTTATGGTTTTTACATATTTTTTTAATATGCCTATGTTTTTCTTGTAGATTGGCTCCAAAAGTTCACCTATCCAGACATACAAACTTTCATATTCATGATAGTTTTCTCTAAGAAACTTCCATAGCATTACAATACTACATATTAAAATTGGTGTGTAGTGTACAAACCCACCAGGTAAGCTTCGGACTTCAGCCACGTCTCCATGGCCTCCATTGTGGTAACGCCGCGTTGAGGGACACGGAACTCGTGGGTTTCAGGAGACAAACACTTTGAACTATCCATTGTGCCTACACAGACATGTTTTATTACACATTATGAAACATTGCTATAATTCACTGCTTAACTATTTTATTTTAATTGTTCAAACAATTTCAATGCTGTTCACTTTACAAATTTCACAACTATTACCTTCTAAACGATTAAGTACTTAAAATATTTTGGAGTAATATCTAAATGAACTTCATTATTTTTTTTTTACTAAAACGTTAATGGTTGACTAAACCTAACTTGTTTGAAGAAAAGAGGACTTCCTTTATTAATTTGTCTGTTTATCTTTAAATATAATTGTTAATGGACTTTTGGTTGAAGTGGTGGTGGTGAAGCATTGCTATTAATAACTTAAGCTCCTGTCCAGCCATTAACTCTTTCACAAGAAAAAATCATTGAAGACTCGCTATGGTACAGACATATATAACAGTTGTAGATGTGTACATAAAAAACGGTAACTACTTAAACTAATTGGCCACAATGAGTATTATGTGTGTCAAATATACACTGTAATTTTGTGCATTTAAAATTATATTTGTTACTTTTAAGTTTGAATGAACCATACGAACTTACAGTATAGACCTGCAATAATATATAATTTTCGAGTACCCTATTTTAAATTACGTACTTTTTGAAACAAAAAATACAATAAAAATTCTATACTTAATAACTATAAATAGTATACTATGACAACAAATTTTTCATTATAGCCCACGTTTTGTTCTAGTGTAAATCACTAGAAAGAGCATACAAATGCTGCAAAATGACACCACATCTCCCAGCTCTCATGGTCAAGTAGAAGAGCTGCTACAGCATTTAAAAAAACATCTATTCATGACTTTTTGGCAAGCTTTTGGAAACTTTACATAGCGGTATATTGAAATAGTTTGAGATCAAAATGTACAATTTGGTATATTTCTTAGTCTTAGTAGCATACTCAATATGAGTAGTGTAGACCTAAACATAATTTTAGAAAAATCTAAAATATTGAGGTAACATTTTTATTTAAAATGTGTTGATTTAACATGGCATACAACACACAAGTTAGTTCTTTAAGGTCAAAATTCCCTATATTCACAAATATTGTTTTTATACGCAAAATATGGCACTATGGATTATGACAACTACTACCAATAAAAGAGTGACTCCTGACCCAAACACAGATCTTGTGATGCAATATGCACGAATAGAACTACGGAATGCTGCTCCAAAACAAAAAGATATGTAATTCCACTTTTAATAATTTATCTATTTCTTATCTGCACCACATAAAACCATACACAGTTGTATTCAGTAAGACAAGTAAAAATTTGATCATAAAGCCAAAATAATGATCATATGGTTATTTCAGCGCTTGAATATATTACTATCAAAACTCCAAACCATCCTTAACCATGGCAAAAACATTAAGATATCCTATGCTAACAGATTGTTTAAACCCACCTACTAGCATAAAATTAAACTTAGATGTGCATTTTTATAAACAATACATTTGTTAGTATCAGTGAAGTTAATGGCCAGAGTAGCCAATTAAATTTCAACATATTCTGCTCGTCCTTCTAAACAAAATGTACATGGTTTTAGGGGGTGCAAATCACAAATAATAGTTTTTTAATAATTTAAATGTAAATGTGTAATTATATTTGTATACCGTGGTTCCTGTTATCTACGATTTTCAGTGTTGTATGCCCCCAATAGTTTATATGAGTGTTCAGTGGTCAGAGCATCAACGGTTGGAGGGAAAGAAACTTCTTCCACTAGCGGAACTTGAATGGTTTACAGATAGCTCTAAAACAAAAAGTGGCACAGGCGCTGGGATTGTGGGGGTGAGGCCATGCAGGGATTATCCCACAGTTTTTCAGGCACATCCATTATGGAATATGCTTGTGAGAAATTTTTTCTGGTAAAAGTTTTGATTGACTGTTTGGCATTGAGGTAGAAACTCTTTGTGGACGATTCTGTGAATATCAAAAATAGATCAGCATGCTTGATTTTTGACTTTGCCATTCTTGCCTTGGAGAGGTTGAAGTGTGCCACTCCATGCTCTGGTACTTGGTTTCTGGGTTGTACTCAAACACTCAAGACTCATCATCAGTAATGACACTGCCCACGGTGGGTGTGAGGTACCATGTAGGGAGCTATGGGTCCTTATCTCACAGTCTTTCAGGAAGAAGAACCATTATGGAGTGTGCTTATGAGAATCTTCGTCTGCGATATGGGAGTAAGACGATTAGCATTTTCACATTGCCAGGCACGATTAGTCAGGCAGCATTGAAGGCGTTGGACTCTTATGTATTCAACTCCAAACTTGTCTGGGATTGCTATCACGTCCTTTCTTCCCTTACCAGAATGTTAATGTTTGTTGGGTTCCTGGTCATGAGGGGATCTCTGGGAACAAATTTCTTGGCTAACTTGGGCTCAGCGTCCAATATGATGGGGCCTGAACTGTTCTGTAGCATTTCTAGGTGTGAATCCTTTGGGGCTGTCCCAGAATGGGTTCACACTGAACATGAGAGAAGGTGGAGGCTGCATACGGGTCTGAGGATGAGCAGAATGGACTCAACAGTTGTCTTCCTCCAGAGTGGCATCTGACCTCTCACTAAGTAGATCGGTATCTTCTCAGGTTATGGATCTGATTACGAGACATGGTCACCTGAGAAAGCATCTTTACAGAGTCGGTATCCTTAGGGAGGATCCGCTCTGTAGAATGTGTGACAAGCAGGAGGAAACTGCAGAACACCTACTCTTTGGCTGCCCTACAATAGCAAGGAACCAGTACGCCATCTTCGGTGGCGAATTTCCTCAGGAGGACCTGATCGGTTATTTTCAGCGGTTTGTAGAACTGCAGAAGCCGTAGACTGGTTGGCCTCATGGTGTGCTTCCGGGTTGCACAAAAGGCCCTTGAGGCCCAAGTGCATGGCAATAGGCCACCCCCTAGAAGAAGAAGAGCATCAACAAGTGTCTCGTACAGTAGCCTTCACTGCCTCTTAGATAACAATGGCGTCCAATATTCGCATTACTTTAATACCATAAATTAGTTTTGAAAGTTATTTACCTATTTAATTGTGGATTAGATGAGCAATTAAAATATTAGATAATTAATCTATTCCTTTTTAATTGGTCACCGTTTTTTTTTTTTTTTTTTTTTTTTTAAGTTTGTTGTGTAATTGTGTGTTATTTTTAAATTGAGGAAAGCTATTTTTATGTGATCTGAAGCTAGCATGTGATGTAAGTAGATAGTATATACATAAGAAGTTATGGTAGATTATTTTTGCTTATTTATTAAAGTTATGTTTGTTTTTTATACAATTATTCATTTGTTGAAAGTGTAGTTAAACTTTTATGCATTATTTTAAAACTTAATTTTATCCACACCAGAAACAAAATTTCATCATTATTAACCTATAGCTATCATCCTACTGAACAAAAAGGATAGTAGAAAGTTATAGTTCAGTTAGGTAAATTTACAATATTTATTTATTGAAGTTGCATTTCCTGTAAAGCAGAAATGGCCGGAGCTATCTGTGATTAGATCATTTAGAATTTGTTATTTTAGTGATAGGTACTACCTCGAGGGATGATTTTCATATGTTGCCATCAGAAGTTACTGCTGTAGTCCGTGCTGATGGCCGGAGGCATTTGTGTCAGGCTGTTATGAAGGTCTAAAGTAACAAAAACGTCTTTTGTTTGGGACTTAAAATTCCCTGATTTCAACATTGTTATTTTACGTATTCAAAGATAGCGTAACATGTGACGTCAGTAGCAACCAATACGAGGTTGACTTATGATCATAAAAAGACCACATGCACTCATAGAACAATGAAATATTACTTCACATGAGAAAAGTAGCTCCACTTGTAATGTTATAGGCCTATAACTTCAATATTTGTCATTTGAACCCTAGAAACATTAGCCTATATTTTATTCAGGAGGACAATAGCAATAAGTTTATAACACAAAATTTGTATTTCACCACTACGGGCCGTAAGTTCAGAATTATTTATTTGTAATACGATAACAATCACAAAGCATTCAATACAAAAACACTGCACAGTATACAGGTAAATTTACTGCCAGTGGTAAGAGGTGTAGGAAGATATTATAATAACAAGTAATAATAATATGAAAGTTTGCTTAGCAAATATTAGTCTTGTTGGTACTTTGGGATTATACCGACCACACCAGTATGAAGAACACAAAAATAGAAATTTATAGAAACAAACATGATAGAACGAAAAAACAACTCTTCAATTACAAACTTACAAGCATTTCCAGGTATTGTGATCGGTATTGTTGTCGCTGTTATCTTATCTTTCTCGAGAATCCTGATTACGGCAGGCCGCGCGGCATCACGTGATTTGCACGGTACATCATTGCCTTTCCATTACAATTCAATTTATATTTCTGATTAGCCCCTCTAGAATTTGATATTTTACTGATAGGTACTATCTCGAGGGATGTTTTTCTTTCGTCGACATCAGCACGGGGCAGCACCGAAGGTGCTGCCGAAGCCCGCGCTGATGGCCGGAGGCACTCGCATTTTGGGTGGCGGAATGTGATCAAGAATAAAAAACAAGTTTTGAGTGTTTTTTTAATAAAAAGTTTAGTTTGGTAAATGTTTGTTTTTGTTGAATTTTTGTGTTTGGAGAAATGTAGAGGTAAAACACGGAAGTACAACAAAGCGATGCACCAGCTGAACGGGCGGCGAGACTCTGCAATCACGTTATCTACTAGACGCTCGACTTTGACCTCTGTCTGAGGATGGGGAGGTGTTTGCGATAAGACAATTCCTGTTTTATATTGACGAAATATTGTTCTACGCTAATCTAGTAATCAGTAGAAACGAAATGTGAAATAACGATTCATGTCTGGGTGTGGTCGGTATAATCCCAAAGTACCGTCTTGTTTACTAAAGCAGTTGTGAACTGGCTTAAGTTAATTCAGGTTACAGAGGTGAATTTATTGAAAATTCAACTCCCCAAGTCTGTACATACACTAATTAAAACTTAATTTGGTATCAATTTACAAAATCGTGACCATGGAAAGGTATGTTAAATTTTTTTTTCCTGAAAACTACAATTTTTCCTGAAAACAATAGTGAAGAAAAAATTTGTCGGCAACGAAAGTCAAAGGAGTTACGATTTTTGAAATCCTCTGAAAACTCTGTTTTTGACAGTACCTCTGGCAATTTTACTGAAATGATGACGTTAATCCTGTCAACGATGCCTGCCCCGCTGCGCACTGCTTGCTCTTTTAGAAAAAAAATTAACTCGAGCTTGCAAAAGTCGAATCCCAAATCACGTGATGCCCCTGATCCTTAACCCGCCAAGTGTTGTTCGACAAAATTTTGTCGGTTATTTTCCATCCTTAATGCAATAATGGCCGAAAGGCATCAATATAATACAATGATATACTTTCCCCCCAGTTTATATGCACCTGTGATAATAATACTTGGCTATAAATGCCCAACCCATGAAAAAAAGTCCATTTTTCATGGTCACGGTATTGTAAGTAAATACCCTTAATTTACTGTTTCCACCAACCTGCTTACTTATTTTTTTGAGTTTTAGATCATGATGTGAAATTAACACTATGGGGATTAAATAAAATTAGGAGTTATTAGATATCAGAAGTTGTGCAACCTCCCACTTTCATAGCCTTAAGGAAGTCTTCTTCAAAATTAAATTTGACATTCTAATCTAAGGTTAGTTTGCCTTAATATCTAGGGCTGAATTTAACACTAGCAACCTATCCAGGAATAATATAGTAAACAGTTTCCTATACATCAACAAGCACTGATACAGTCTAAGCTGTGTCATGGATTTACCTAAATAAAAATAACTAACCTAGTGTTACCATATTTGAAACCATTGAAGTCAGCGAAAAACTTAAACAATTCTTCAAGATAATGTATTTAACTATTTCTTACAGAACAGATTTATTGTTTAGATAATGAGATCATGACTATTCATTGATAAACATAGCCTCTTCCTTCAAAATCTTCATTTCAAAGTTCAAAGACTATTCCGAAGATAGATAATGCTAGTATTCCCATTCCAGAATCCAGATACTTTGGTGCTTTGAGGGGTTGGGAATGGGATAGAGAAAAATAAAGTACAACATGGAGTTATAGTGTAGTGCTGAGCTAAACGACTAGTCGACTACCTGTTTATTCGACTAGTGCCCAAAATAATCGACTAGTAAGTTGGTTGATTTGACTTATCTTAGTTTTAGTAATATGAATCACATTGCGTTTTCAATGTACTGTAGCGTTTTGCTAGAGCTTATGCTTAAAACATTGACGACTAGTAAATTTAGTCGACTGACGACTAGTTATTTATACTTTAAAGTAAAGATGTAAACTTTTTTATTTGCTAGTAATGGTGCCATTCAGATATCACAACAGGATATCGTACATAAATCAACTTGTTTAATTTAGTATAAATTTAGCCGTTAGTTTTTCTACCTACCAAAGTTTATAACCGTCATAATTAAAAGTATAAATTAGGAATTTTAAAGGAAATGGCCAAGTTTTATTAACACGATACTTGTGTTTGTCAATAATAAATAACAAAGTTCCCTTGTATTCAATTTAGAGTAGGCTACATCATTGATTTAAATTATATTATTTTTTATTTCGTAATAAAATGTAAAAGCAAGATTTTATTAAAATATTTTGGGACATGTCTACTCGTTCTATCGGCTTGTTGCAATTGTCTACAACTTGTCCGGCAATTGAAAAAGTCGTTTAAAAGGAGCTGACGTTGCTAGCAAAAATATGTACTTTTTTGCAAGTAATAAATAAGTATCTTAAATTAAATGTTTTTAATTTCTCACAGTAAGGGAGAGGGGTTTTTTATCTACCAGCTAAAGGTAGTTCCAAATAGTGTTGAACTATAAGGGCAATTACAGCTGACGACTAGAATTACCATTGGCAACAATAGACTTCTTTTTAAGTCAAGACAAGAAAAACTAGTCCTGTTTTCACGAATAGTCTAGTCGATGTTTGCATGTAGTCAACTAGTCACTAGTCAGTTGCAAAAAGTAGCCAATTGCCCCATCACTAAGTTATAGAACTGACCACGTTCATCCGCACCCCGCCGACCCCAAATCCTCATTCACGTTTTCAATTAATTTGATCCACGACATAGAGTAGGGAATAAAATCTAATTTATCCTAACAAGAATAAACGATATTACTGAAATAATGGATCTTTTATTTTGTTGGATAATCTTAGTATCTAAACAAATATATTTATCCATGTTTTAATAGCCAAAAGAATATACTTATTGACTATTACATACATCAGGAAACATACGTAATCACGTCAAATATACATTCACGTCATTCCCTCCATATGGGCAAAACCTAGCCGTATATAATTCAATGGTCCATTGCCATTTTAACGTGTTATCCATAGGCTTTAAACGAAATGAAACAGTTAAATTAATTTTCAAACATAAAGATACAAATTGTAAAAAACGAACACAATTTTATTCACAGACGAGAATAATCACAAATCGTTCGTTTATGTTGACTGTCCAATAATATGGTACACTAACAGGTATAGCTAAACTATACAACATTCCCTTATCAAAAGATTGCATGACACAAGTATAAAATTAGCCTCTAAAATATCAAAAAGAACGCGTAATATTTAAGGTGTGGTTTCAGTCATGTATGTCTGATGATGTTTTCCTTGAAAGCATAAGGCCTTGTAAAAATAAAATTTAATTATTGGAATGTTTGATTTTAAATGAATTAATAAGAAAGAACGGATAACGTAAAGGAGGATACAGCTGAAGAACTAGTGTTTACAAGTTAAACTGTGAGGAATTTAACGGGATATAAATTGGGAAACCTGGTTGGACATTTTAATACTAGGTTTAAAGAACATCGCCCAAAACCACGAGTGAATAAACAAAAATCACACATAGCCCTATAAGTTAACCACAACATGAACGACACTGATGATAGTCTAAGAGGTCTTACACTTATGCAATATGGGTTGAAGACTTGACAGCCTGGCATAATATGAAATATACAAGCATTTTCAAAATGAAGGCTCAAATTTTGTAATAATAAACGAACAATTTCAATTCATTGCCCACTATATTTATAATACAATCCTCGGTCACAAGAATACTTTATTAACAACTGATAATACTAGTAAATAAGAAAGAACCAGAACGTAGGGGAAGATGAGTTACAGAACCTTCGGCCTTTAGTGTCTACAATGCCGACCGGCCTGTTCGAATCCATGTTTGTGCGTGTGTGGTAGGTCTACCATATATTTGTACTTTAAATTATATATCGTGTTTATTCCTTATTTATTGAATCTCTGTGTTTTATTAAATGTTACTTTACGTATTTTTAACTTCCTTATAAACATGAGGGTGGGACTTTCGTCCAGAAACATGTAGGTAGTGACAATTCTAAAAGAAACAAATTTTGAAACAGTTAACAGGGTAAGGGACCATATATTTGTCTAAAAAACTAAATTAATCAGCCGTCCACAGTCCATTCAATTAAATTTGTACCATTAGTTTGATATTGAAATAATTCATATTACTGTATTTAGAACCCTAATTATACGGTTATTTATCGGGTTTTCAATATAGATATGACACTTAAAGCCCAGAGGTAAAACAAAGAAATATTTTTGAGATCACCATTTATTCAATTTAAAATAACAATTTTGATATGGCTAGGGTTAATATAGCGTTTAATTACCACTCCAATTAAAACAATATTGTAATGGACCAATTGTATGAATAATGCATTTTCGTTTTTAGCAGACAATTTTTTTTACTGTTTTTGTCGTTTAACTGAAGAATGAATGTCAAAATACAGAAAGAATGGCTCTTTCACTATTTTTACTTGTTAAATTACAATTCTCAATTCCGTAATCATCGGCTTATTAGCCGAATTGAGTAATTCTTATCTTATTTGGTCGTTCTGTACCGGTGGTCATTTTGATTTTAGCCCCATAACAGCATTGCAACTCAAACGCTTTTACACCCTGATTTTTGGTAGAAAAATAAATTATTATGGAAAAATATCTCTATTTAGAGATATATATACATTATATATATATATATATATATATATATATATATATATATATAAACACACACACACACACACACACATACATACATACATATATATGAACATCCATTTTAAAATCTCTCGATATGTTTATTGGTTATTAAAAAAAAAAAACAGTAGCAGTCGTGGGACTGCCGATAGAAGTGAAAACGGAACTATTAAGTTGAGAGTAATTAACAATACGTTATAGTAGCAGTACATCTGTAATAGTAAATGTGACGCGTTTTTAATTTTCCAATTTTAAAATCCACGAAAAAAATATTATCAAATAACTAGAAATCTATTTTACCACGCTAATAAGATAAATCTTATACCGTAATAATACTCATTTCATGATGAAGAGGTTAAATATTAAAAAACATAATTAAAATGAATAATGCTAAATTTTAAATACAAATATTCGTACAAATATTAAAAATGTTTAAAAATATATTCGTTGTTTTCATTATTCATTTATCTGTATAAAAATATGTTGTAATTGCTCAATATTAATAGTTAGTTAAACATAGAATACAAGTGAGTAAACACCGAGTGAACAACAGTGAGTTGAACACCGTTGTAAATAATACAGTTATTGCTACGGATAAAGTATATAATTGCAATAACAATTAAACCCACAATATCTTTTAAAACTAATAAATTAGTTAAATTAACTTGGTTCTTTCGTAAAGGTATTTTTATTGCACAATAAACTAATTTATTGAGTTAATACGGTATCAGTGAGCCAATGCGCCAACTACAGTTCCGGCAGAAACGTTCACTCATCACTTCATACGCTACTACAGGCTAAACTAAACTTCCAATAAAAAAATGATAAATTACAAAATAAATATTCATCTATTTTCACACAACTTTCTCGCTGACAAATTTTGTCTGACCAAAAAATAAAAAAAATCCTCGCTTACTACTTTTTTCTTGTCATTGTAAAACGCTATGTAAAATGTAAACAATAATCAAAATTATTTCGAAATTTTTTTAATATTTAAAAATGTAACCAATAGATTGCCAATATTAAGAGCTTTAATTTGACGCATCTTACAGAATTGTACGACATTGGCTTCACTTTTAAATCGCGAGAGGAAGCCGTAAAGGTCACTGATTTTCGCAGTCTGTTTTCATACTCCGCCGGGACAGTTTTAACACAGCGAGACTGACTTTTTCATGCAGGTTAGTAGTCCGCAGCCAAGTCTACGGTTAAAAAACACAGCGAGACTGACTTTTTCATGCAGGTTAGTATCATTAGCATGTCGGTGACGCGAACCAAGGATTTTTACCCTCTACCAAAACGCTCAACGCGCCTAAAGAAGTTTTCACTTCAAAAAATCTCAAACTTTTTTGTTTGGGGACCATTAAAATGACACACTCAAAAAGTATACGAGAGTAGGCTACATCATAAGAAAAACGGAAAAGCGTTTGGATGCCCATTAATAGAATATTTAAAATGAGATATCAACTGTAATTATACTAAAAAATAAGAGTCTACAGGTGTTTGAGATTTAACATTGATCTTATAGAGCACTTCAAAAATACTTGATTTCGTTTCATTACCGCCAAGTGTTAAATTGGAGTGGTCTCCTGATTTCAATACAGTATTTAAAGCTCAAAATGATTGATACTGTTATAATAGAAGCTGGTTGTAGAGTTAGCCTGTGACAACTTTATTGAAAACAACATTTTTACCTTGCTCTGTCCACATATTAATGTTCATAAATACACCCTAACATTCTAGTTATGATCTTACATATACTACGCACCTCGAACACATTTTAAAATATCCTACTCATAACTTAGTATTGTAAGAAAGAAGTCCAGCAAGCATATTCATCAATATATAAAAAATATGAATCACACAAAATTGCTCGTTGGCAGTCAAAAGGTTCTTGTTAGACAGGGCTTACTATAGTGTGCATGAAATGTTGAGTGACAACTTAAAATTTTTAAGAATTAAAAAATACAAAATAAAAAGATTTTTATTATAATAACTCTACAATTTTATGTGTATTAATGATTTTTATTTACGTCGTCTTAGGCATTACTCATTTATATCGTTCGATTATTTAGATATTTTCGTGCTCCCAAATAGCATGAAAGAAATGTTTTAGAACGCTTGTAAACAATGTTTTAGCACAAGTTGTCTTATGTATATATCTGTTTGATGTTTCTAACTTGTAACTACTTAAAATGTCATCTAGGTACCAATAAAGAAGTTGAGTTTTAAATTATATTTCTCAAAACTAAATATTTTGTCTATTTTATATGTAACTAACAATTATTTAGAAAATCAGGATGTAGCAACATCGAAGGTGCCATAGATATATGGATCAAATCCTGTAGAGTGTTATTTAAAAACTCCGTTTTATGTCTTATAATACTGTAGATACTTTTTATGGGCGTTTCGTTCATAATTTAAATTGTGTTCACATTTAAAGATCTATCCTTCTTGTTTTTGACAATAATACCTCTAATATTTAACATAGAAAAAATAAGTGAAAATATTTTTCTGTTTTAAAAAAATATGTATCTTTTAAAATTATCCAAATATTCCACTACAGAATAATTTTTTGAGTCGAAATGGTAGTAGATAAACACAATATTTACCTAGCAAGGTTATAACATCGCACATTTTATACGTACATACCCTGGGAAAAGATACTTCTACATAGTCAACATTTTGAGATAAGAATGCCCGACGACCCCAAAAATGAAGCAATCCATTACCTACCTATATACCCCACTTTCCTAGTTTATTATAGAACTACTAGTATTAGTGATTCGCATCTTTGAAGTAATTAACTGAATACTGCGTAACGCTCTTAAAGTGGTGCCTTAAGGTTGTAAGGCGTTACTTAAGGAGGCCCATAAAATTCATGTACCAATTTACATATTGATTAATTGCCATTAATTTTGTATTATTTGTGCCCATTGGGGAAAATACCTAGGGAACAATAGTCAATTAACGGATAGAAGTACTTTGAGGCGGCATGTGATAATTTTATACTTGCCTTATCATTATCTGAAAAAGCTGAATATTGCACAATATTAGACAACAATAACAAAGCAGACGAATACCGCAAGTGCAAGCAGGTGGAAAGTACAGTATTGTTTTATATTGTAGTATACTAGGTGTGTTAGGCAGTTGTTAATTTTATATACAGGAATAAATCAAGAAATCAAAGTTCTTAAAGAGGTAATCCTATCGGACTTTCTTTGGCAAAGTGTTTATTTTCGTGTTACCAGTTTGTTCAGTTGCACTTTAATCATATAAATATAATGTAAAGTGTTGACAATAATATTGGTTAGGTTAGTTTTGAGTTTTTAATTCAGATTACTGTAAATTCAATTTAAATTAAATAATAATTTAGAGGACATTTTAATCTAATTCGTATAGCTGGTTTTTAACTTGTAATTGTGCCTTCAGCTAGCAGGCCCCTAAGGTAGGCTGGTTTTTGTATAGCTGGTCCCCCAGGGGACGACTACACACTATCTGGATAATTTATTTCTGTTTGAAAATCTGACAAACTTTTTTGGAATAGACAATGTTGATGACTTAGAGAGGGCATTTGTTTTGAGGGCGGTAAACTTTGTGTGGAACACTGGTGCCTATACATATTCAATGGAATTAGACCTTAAATGAACATATTAACATAATCCAATCGTACTTTTGTGTATGAATGTTTACAGTGATTTAATCAGAACTATGTATTTTAGGCTGGACAATGATATGTTACAACTTCCTAACTGGTGATCAATGGATATTCCATTACTTACAGAGTTGGTACTGGCAATCAATGAATCGTCTGTCAATTTGCATTATTCGCTATTATCACTTGTTATAGTATATATTCAGGTGAACAATGATATGATTTTATATACCACTGGAAATATAAAGAACTGCTTTATAATGCCACTGCTGAATAAACTCTGTAGTACATA
This sequence comes from Homalodisca vitripennis, assembly GCF_021130785.1. Classification (NCBI taxonomy): domain Eukaryota; kingdom Metazoa; phylum Arthropoda; class Insecta; order Hemiptera; family Cicadellidae; genus Homalodisca; species Homalodisca vitripennis. The sequence continues at coordinate 118,464,781 of NC_060212.1, forward strand.
ATGCATTTAGTGAGTTTCAGAAAAAAATGTGTCTCTGTGGTTACAAATTTGTGTTCATTTACTATTTCCAGTTTATGTATTATAAGTATTTCTTTATAAAATAATCTATACATTTCATAAAACTAGAAGAAATTTAGGACATTTTGGATATCTTGGATGTTTGAATTGATTTACATAACTTACTTTTTCTAGGTATATCCTCACCCTCTTTTCATTTTTAAGACCAAATTTTTAACAAACCAATGCAAGGGGCTGAATTTTTAACTACGAATTGTATAAATATATACCTTTGGACATCTGCAGTCTGCACAGCTATGGTGCAGACTGCACACTGGTAAAAAATAGAAACATCCAAACAAGCAGTTCCAAACGTTCTATTGCTTTGATGTAGGATGCCACCTCAAGAAAAAAGTTCTATTTCAATTTGTTGGCGCTTAAATTTTAATCCACATTATTTAACCTGTCAAGATGTTTACCTTTTATTATTGTATAAGTTATATGCAGTTATACAATTAAGTAGAAATATATGAATGACATGACTTTGTTTTTCTTACCATTACGTTATATAAAACCACGATTTTTCTAAGCATGGTTTTTTTGTTTCAGATTTACAATAGATGCAACAATGCCTCCTCCGTCATCAGTTCACTGGTTCAGGAAAGGCCTCAGAATACATGACAATCCAGCATTAATATCAGCTTTAGAAAAGGTTATTTGTTGTAAATCAAGCTGAATCAATATTTAGTCTATTATAGCTAATAAATGCTGGTCAAATTTGGTTTTAAGAGAGATAATTTTGAATTTTTAGGTGATACAGTACAATGAGATTGAGTATAAAGAAGTTGAAGCAATGAAGTGAATAAACATTTGCTATCTTTAAATAGTTACTACTTCAGTCTGTCGGAACAGATATAGGGCTCCATAAAGTATAATAATTATTCAACTCTCAGGTATATCTATTCAACTCTAACTTTCAGGTACTCAAACATTAAGCTATTTTAGTCAATGAAGGACGTTCCTTAAGCCCAATTACCAATTAAAAGATCATTCATTGAGGAAGTTTTTAAAGTAGTTAGCTACCTTTCAGACTGTGGACAGTTAAAAATCCTTTTAGAGTTAAAAGTAAACTTGTAAAACTTACAAATTTTATACTTTCAGTCACTTTAAACCGCAATAAAAATAACGTATGGTAACGAAAAACAATTCGTTCTGATGAAAGCTCACTACACTTAATTTACAACAGTTTACATTTTTTTGCAATTGAAAGTGAAAAAATAAATTTGTAAAAAAATCCTTAAATTTTATAACCAAATACCATTTCCAATAACCCAATAATACCAAGTGTAAGTCACCCTGATGTTTTATATATACACACACACACATATATATATAAAAATATCTATATATATATATATATATATATATATATATATATATATACATGACATATATACTTAAGTGTAAGTCTCTATAACTATATAGAGCTAATAGTTTACAATGTTAACAGGATGGGGATGCTCACACTTTCTCCTTTGTTATCATAAGTATTTTAAACGGTTTTAATTAATCAAAAGCAGATTTATTGTATACTTTTATTTATTTATATTTTTCAGGAAGGACCAGTTTTTTACCAACTGAGGCCTCTTTTTATCCTTGATCCGGATATAAAGAAATTTCTTAGAGTTGGTCCAAATCGTTGGAGGTTTCTACAACAATCACTTGAAGATTTAGATAACAATCTTCGTAAAATTGGTTCAAGGTAATATTTCAAATGACACAAACTGCCTCCGACATAGACATTACTTGTAACACAAGAACTTATAAATAGGAAAGAAAGAATGCCTATAATTTTTATCTTAACTAACTTCTAGCAATCTGAATATGTATTTTACCAATGTAATTAATTTTATCCTCTTTATATTTTGAAAGTGGCATTGTCAAAAAATACAGGCTAGGATATTTTTACTTTACAGATGATAATGAAAGATCAAAAATTTATTTAACTCTTCAATGCTGTAGAAAAATTATTTTCAACTTTCTTTATAAAAATTGTTTAAGTAATACAATATGACGGTTATTTTGCAGACTTTATGTCCTTCGAGGAAGTCCAGAAAATGTTTTGAGAGAAATATTTACTGAATGGAATGTGAAGAGGCTGACATTTGAGGTTGACATTGAACCGTACGCTTTGAAACGTGACACTGTCATTACAAAGTTAGCTGAGGATGCTGGAGTTGAAGTTGTCAAGAAGGTTTCACATACAATTTATAACACTGAGCTGTAAGTATAAGTACATATATAAGCAAGTACTTTTTTGTGAACCAATCTGTATTAAAGTTAGTTAAATTAGGCTATTGCCATTTGTATAAATTGTATTGATATTAAATTGTTTATCACTTATTTCGTCTTTGGACCACGAGTTTCTTTGTTTATTTAAACACGTCATGCGTATGAAGGAAACAGCCAGATACAAAATTAAGCATGACAATTGAGTGGTGGCATACTCACGCAGAAAGTTACAGATCTGGAGTTGAGCTCATTCAGAGCAATGCCTTTATGTCAGTTAGTACTTTTTGCATCAATCTTTTTCAGTATAAATCATTCTCAAAACCATTCTAAGAATTTATAAATATGTTATAATCAATTATTATTCAGTGTAACAAAACCTAAAAACATTAAGGTTCATAACATTTATTAACCCTTTGGGATCAGTATTAAATTCATATGATTGGCCTTTCATATCACCTGGTCACAATGGTGGCCAAGGCTGTTCTCTGCCTCGCATAGATTAGGTTGTTGATTTATGACCTCTTCCTGTTTCTAAGCTCGGCGGGCCACACATAGTGGCCCTCGCTGTTTTGCCGTTCAGGTCGTCAGGCCACGAAGTGTGGTCATTGTATTGCGCAGTTATATATGTGGCTGGAAAGTGCTGCAATCTGTTGACCAAATATGTAACTAAATTAATATTTCTCTACTTTTAGCACATACTATTGTTGACATCATTCAGAATTATCTTTTATCCGACTGTCAGTGTCAATGTAGCCGCTATAGTGTATTCTATTTACTTATTAAAATATTACTGCATTTGGTGGGGATGAAGCTCAAAATATGGAAATGAGTGTTTATTCTGTTGATTCTAGAGACATACTGAAGGCTGATCTAATAACTACAAATAAAAATACTTTTTAAAGCAGGTCAAACTATAACTTAAATTACATATTATTTGGTTAGTTTAAAAGCAAATAATAAGTAACCAATCAATAAAGTTTCAACCTTGAAGCTCATAAACTTTGTAAACTATTTGAGGATTTAATTTGGATCTCAGTTATTTAAAGAGCCGAAGGTCAAATACTGACATTTAAATCCAAATAAAAGTGATGTACATGGTTATGAAAAAAAACAATAAAAAGTTTTGGCCACGTTTGAGGCCTCCGATGGCAAATGGTTCATGTACATTTTCTTTTGAGAGGTTTGATGAATTAAAATGTTTAAAGATTGTTTTTCTGATTATGTGGCCAAATTGATTGGGTCCAGTAGCACCTGAAAATATAAGTAATTTTAAGACTTGGAAAGGAAAAATGCTGTGTCTAAAATTTCACGTAACTTTTCACTTGTCAAGGCTTGCTGGATATGTCTTTTTAGCTTAGATTAATAGAACCAACTGTTTTGTAGGATAATAGCAAAGAATATGGGCAAAGCACCCCTGACAATCCAGAAGTGGATATCGGTGGCAGAGAGCCTGCCACCCCCACCAAAGGCATTGGCAGCTCCTACCAGAGTTCCTCAAGAGGCCAGGGCTCCGTTAGAGGAGGGGAAGTATTTGGTACCCACCCTAGAAGAGTTGGGGGTTGATCCTGACGAACTGGGACCCGTCCTCTATCCTGGCGGGGAGACTGAGGCTCTGCGCCGAATGGAGGAGCACATTGCTAGGAAGGTAAACTAAACAAATATTAGTCATTGTGCTTACACGTTTCCTTCCTGCCGCAGCTGACACTAGCTTATTGACTGAGGCTCTGCGCCGAATAGAGGAGCACATTGCTAGGAAGGTAAACTAAAAAAAATATTAGTCATTGTGCTTACACGTTTCCTTCCTGCTGCTGCCGACACTAGCTTATTGTTCCTGACGCCTGGACATTTGAGATTGTACCGCTCGGTAGTCAAATTGTTAATTATTTATTTATTAAATCTTCAGTTGTATTTGTTTGGTAAATATCGGTTTAGTTTGGACATGTTGTTTATCACCTGTACAGTTGGTTAATTTGCCACAATTTAAAAGGTACTTCTTCAATACAAGGGGTGTCCTTTTTAACTCAACATTCACATTGAACAATCCTTCTCAACATAGCTACGTTATGTGTAGAAAACTCTATTGCTCCACCATGCTTAGAGATTGTGTCTAAAACATCGTAGTCCATTCAATTGTGCACCTGGTAAGATATTGAGAATATCTCTTCACCTAGATTATATATAAACCTTGTGTACTCCCGGTAAAAATGATAACCATACAAAAATCACATGTAGTGCTTTATATATTGGTCATTCTGACTTCTTTGTCTATTGACTTCACGGCAAATTGTCCTTTGCTATTGGGTCACAGTAGGGATGAGGAGGGGAAGAGATTGTTCCACCACTTCTGTGCGTCGTCTGCTTCAACCCTCCATGTCGTGAGTCACTCGTTCTATAACTGCGTTGTAAACAAGCTTATCATCGACGTTTTTCTTATCTGCTGTTTTAATAGTGTAGGTATTTCTGTGAATTATCATTATCAAAATAATATTATAAAAATATATATTATATTATTGACCAGTTAGTATTAGTAAACATGTCCTCCTATACCCTCTCCTAAAACACCTGCAAATATAGAATTTTACAATTTTACATGTAATGTCTCTATCATAAATTAAAAAAATATATATGATTTTTAAAATTAGCTAGTGTATTATAGACATTTGGGACCAAATAAAACCAGCCAGGGCAGAGTATATGTCTGAAATAAGCCAGCACTTAAGGGGTTAAATTTTCAGTACTTTCTAATACTTTCCTCATTACAGCATTTGGTAATAATGACAGATTAGTCAAGAATACTTTAAAAGTGATTTTCAATTGTTTTTGTAGATGTTGCTAAACTCTATATTTACTGTTTCTTTAAAATAGGAGAAAAATAAGAAAGTTAGATCAACATAAGAGTATTTTAAATTTAAAACTGTGTAATAATTCCATTTTATGTATACAAATATTACATGTGCAGGAATACATATGTAAGTTTGAGAAGCCAAACACATCGCCCAACAGTCTGGAGCCTAGCACTACAGTATTAAGTCCCTATCTCAAGTTTGGCTGTCTATCGGCAAGACTCTTCTACTACAAGCTCAAGGAGGTGAGCTTTCAAATGGATAACTTCTTTGGTTTTTACAGAGTGTAAATTGAATTACATATAAAATCTGTTTTGGTATGTTTTAGAAAATATAATACTTTAATGAATCAGCTGTATCTGATTTTTTTTAACCACTCTTAGAACAGAGCGATATTACGCAGCTCAAATTCTATTGAGTTTGCGGCAAATTGGCGGGTGGATACAGTCAAATCAATTCTAGTAACATTGTCTTGTTGTTGACTGTGACACCAAAGCCCATGTGAAGGTTAAATTACATTAATAGACAAAAGATAGATTAACTTTGTATTGGAGTAAATTGAAATCATTACATTGTAACAGTTACGAAAAGAAATTTATATTTTATGAACAGCATTAACAAGCTGTTAAAATTTAAACATAGTAGTTCCATTATCCTCGGCTCTGCCTCAGCATCGCTCTCCTCTCTTTGGCTTTACAGGTAGAAGCATCTACCATGGTTGTTTGATTATATATGAATAGTTTAATTCCTTTCAAAACTGATTCTTTATCTGAATCTGAATCTTAAAGTGAATTAAATTACGTTTATTGTAGTGTATAATGAATTATTTTCTTGTGAACACTCGTAACTCATAATAATTATAAAAGTAAACTCTATAACCATGTATTGTAACATATTTATTTGAATGTGGTTTGAGTCTTTATACTCTGAAAATATATACTTAAGTGGTGAGTGTGTTAGATGAATAATTCAAATCTTATCAACAATTGAGACTTTTATACATTATCTATCATGAGGGATACAAATTAACAACGTAAACTTTGTATCATAGTGACATATTATAAACTATTCAGAACAAAGTGAAGTTATCTAAATTTAATGAAATATTACAAATAACGAATATAAAACTAATCACACACAGATCGCACAGACAACGTAATGCAATATCAAACCCCACAGAATCAATAAACTGCAAGTGGCTACACTTTTATGAGGCCATGACATATAACCGATCACATTAAAACTACTACAATCACGTTGGGCTAGGCGGTGACATACCGATCCCATTCAGTAACCAACGTGTGGCAACCAACATACAGACTCAACACTGATCCTTAACTAGCCAATCAGCGAGGGACAAAACTGACCTTACACAAATGGATGCCTCAATGTGAGGCCTAAATACCGATCTTATACAAACAGCACCACCAACGTGAGGCCTAATCACGGATGCCATACAAATCACAATCAGCGAGGGGCAAAACTGACCTTACACAAATGGATGCCTCAATGTGAGGCCTAAATACCGATCTTATACAAACAGCACCACCAACGTGAGGCCTAATCACGGATGCCATACAAATCACAATCAGCGAGGGGCAAAACCGGCCTTACACAAATGGATGCCTCAATGTGAGGCCTAAATACCAATCTTATACAAACAGCACCACCAACGTTAGGCCTAATCACTGATGCCATACAAATCACAATCAGCGAGGGGCAAAACCGACCTTACACAAGTGGATGCCACAATGTGAGGCCTAATCATTGACTCTGTACAAATCACAATTAACGTGAGGCAACACCGATCTTATACAATCTCCTGATTATTTCATCGCTCATAACATTTTTTCCCATAAATGTCACTAATCTGACAATGAATGACAGCTGCTTTCATGCCAATAGCCAAATAAAAAAATCATAGCGCTTACCTCATAATCAGCAGGGTTATCAATTGATGGAGACATTTTAAACACTAACGAACAAATGTATACACAGACTAGTGTTTCAGTAATGGTAGTGGAGCTTTCGTAACGGACACAAGTACTTTCTTAATATTATAACTTGTAAAACATCATTTAGCATCATTTCATAATCCATTATGATATTATGTTCTAAACCAACAGTTGATTGATTGTAGTACATGTATAGGTTGTAAGTGGCCGGCCACACAGCAAACCACCTGTGTCTCTGATTGGTCAGATGTACTGGCGGGAGTTTTACTACACTGTGGCCTCAACGACACCCAACTTCGATAAGATGGTTGGTAACCCTGTCTGTATACAAGTGCCTTGGAACAAGAACCCTCAGTATTTAGAGGCGTGGACACATGTAAGTATTATGTTTATATAATATTTGTCTCATTCTGTTAAAATTGTAAATTGACCTAGTTTTTTTTTTCTTAAACTTAACGTAACATTATATTAACCCATTAAAAAAGTATTAGTAAGTAATAAATAGTAAATAATTTTGATGCCACTGTATTTACAGTAAAATCTTTATTAAATAAACTAAATACCATATTTCTAATACAATTATTGGTTTTCAAAAATTGTTAATTTTGTCCATATATGTATATAGTTTTGAAAGCAAACATTTTTATTATTATTTAATTACATTATAAGTTAACATACTGTACCTAATGTTTCTTAAATAAATAAAAATGTTCGTGACTCAAATAATAAGTTAAAAAATAAAATAATGGAAAATAATATGGGTAATGATTTTTCTGGTAATTTACTCAAACTTCTTCTTTTGTCGGAAATTCTACTGTTTATACACTGTACACAAATTACATACTTTAAAATAACAACAACTACAAAAACACAATATTTACATTATTTACACTTTTTGTCTGCGCTTAGTAGTCAACCTTTCAGTGAAATACTTGTGCATTAGCACAGGAAATAATTACGTCTTCCACTCTTCCATCACTATTACTGCTATCAGAATCGCACTCGTAATCACTGTCTGATAACAAAGTAGCAACAGAATCACACAGTTTTTTACACTTCGTTTACAACTACACAGCTCGCATGTAGCAGCTAAAAATAAAAAACAATGACAACACGTTCCAACAAACAGGTGGTCAATTCAGTGCTGCCAGTAACAAAAAAATGAAATGCATTTTTCTCTGAGTAAAGGAACCAGTTAAAGTCATGGCAATAATATATGTAGGATATTTTCAGAACTAGAATGGCCTATAAGTAAAGAGCAGCTAAATGTAAACTACGTAACCAGCACATGACTGTGCCAGTCCTAGACCACTTGACATGTAACCAGCACATGTCTTACCCAATAGGTTAAGGATAATTTTGAGAGATTTCAGAATTGGTGAGCTGTCAGTAGATGTAGCCATAAATATTGGTGTACAGTGCAGTCCTGATAGCCCAAATCAAATCTGAAAATCCAATTATCCAAAGATCTTCAATTTGGCCAAAATGCTAAGAAGCACTAAAATTAAAATGTTGAGCTTTAATTTTAAAAAAGGTACAAATTTTAGTTTTACTATTTTTAAGTCGATGGTAGATGAAATGATACAGGTAAACAATTTTGTGTATAGTAATTTTATGTTTAATAATCACATAAATTATTCTAAAAACATTGAAAATTGTGACTGTTTTTAAATAATACTCTCAAATGCTCCATAGGAATAAAGGTAATTTAAATCATGTTAATTTTAAAATTTGTAGGCAGCTTATGTAGGTTTAGTGCAGAAAGGTCTATGCTCTGGTTGATCGTAGTATTTAAGTACTTTTTTTAAAGAGAAAATGCCCTGCTTCTCTACTCTAACCAGGTATTAATTAATAAATTACATTTAGAAACACCAGAATTTTTATTAAATCTAACAAACTCTGTAGGGCAATTTAATTTAAATTGAAGAAAGACAGTTTGTATAGCACAGTAATGGACCAAGTTTTTTTTATGACATGCTGATTGTATAGTTACAATATAGTGTTAAGATTTACCTCTTTCTATACCAAATAGTGTGATTATTTTAGTGAACAAGGAAGTCAAACTTTTGTTATTTTATGGTCAACTTTTTATGTGACTTGCCATTTCCTGGCTGCTACTAAGGTTTTTGTGTAATTTGTTTAAACATTTTATTGAGCTGCAATTTTAGACTAGTTAAATTATTTCTTTTATTATCAGCTTTAAGTTTGGTCTCATTAACACAAATAAAGTAACACTGCTACAACTCAAACATGTGTAATATATGGGCTTTTAATTACGAAACACATCACACAGATAGACTGAAAACCAAATACTTTTTAACGTATCTATAGAGACATTTTAATTTATACTGGTGTAAGAGAACACCACCTGAAGTTTGGTGCAATGTCACGTGAACAAACTGTATACGGGGTGAGAAAACTTTCTTAAACATTCATTTCTACTATTTGTAGAATATTTTAAGAAAACTTTCAATTTAAAACGTTTATGATCATCAAATCTTAAATTAAACAGTAATATTCAGAAATATTTGTGATTTTTGTGTGTAGGGAAAAACAGGATATCCCTTCATCGATGCCATCATGAGACAGCTGCGCCAGGAGGGCTGGATACATCATCTGGCCAGACATGCCGTGGCATGCTTCCTGACTCGTGGTGACATGTGGCAGTCTTGGGAAGATGGTCAGAAGGTTGTTATTCATATTTTGCATTTCAACCTATAAGATATTTAGTTTTTTCAGTTTTGAAACTGATAAGAATAATTATAGCAGAACCATACAAGTTTTCATTTTCTAATAATTTTAATCCTTAACATTTATCGCCAACACTGTGGTCTGATCAATCATTTTAGAGCCAAGCTAATTATGAAAAAGTGTTGGAAAATTGTCTACTGGTTGGTTTGCATTGTTTTTAGCACTCTGCAAGACTTTTTATTGAATTGCTAATATTATAAGTCCTGTCAAAACTGTGTTTACTATACATAATTCTTCTGTAAACAAACTTGAATTACAGCAACATTATAGAAACAATATTTTGGGATAAAAGTGTTGATCACTAGGTCTAGACTTTTTTTGTTCTCTTAGGACAACAGCTTAGGAAATTGCACCTCGTCCTTTAAGGACCTTTGCGTTACTTCCGAAGTGCCAGGATATTCTGAAAGGGTAAGGTTGGGTGTAGGGCTCACCTCCTGTTGAGATCCATGAGGAAGAATTTAGGGCACTTATCTCAAGTCATGTCCATTCAGAAGAAGGGAAGTCAGCTCTGGACCAGTTCTCCAGTCAAAGCAGGCAGGATTTGACACACCTTTATATCTAGGCTATCAAGAACCTTTTGGCTTTTAGGGAATGAATCCCACCAACTCCAGTTATCTCCCACAGTAGACTAGACCTATCGAATTACCCTTGAATCCCAGAATCTCGACATTAGCAGTTAGTGATGTGCCTCCTCCTTGACATCCATAAGGTTGTCCAGATTTAAGTGACACTTCTGTTTTTGCTCTACCCAGTGTGGGTTCAACTGAAAGGTATAAAACAGCCAGAAGTGAACCCTCCTGGGGGATGGCACCAATATTGGCTGGCCTTAAAAGGGTTAAATGGTTTTTAGTAAAATTAAATTGAAAAAATTGTTACATTATGTATATACAAGTATAATCCATTTAAAGAATGAATACAACAGTACCAAGATGGTGTAGGTGTTTGAAGAACTGCTGCTGGATGCCGATTGGGCTCTCAATGCGGGCAACTGGATGTGGCTCTCGGCATCAGCGTTCTTCAGCCAGTTCTACCGAGTGTACAGCCCCGTCGCGTTTGGAAAGAAAACAGACAAGTTGGGCGACTACATCAGGTATCCTTTAGTTTATACTGAAGCTCAACTCTACGAGGGGGTACCCAAAAGTAACCGGAATTGTATTGCTGGCAGCCGGCAGCGTGAGTACACATTCCTGCCGCTAGGCGTGTGTCGCGCAACCCATTGCGAGCTCAGTGACCCCAGTTTCATTGACCTAGTGCATTCTGTTCGTTCGTAGTGACTGTTTTCGCTAACCCTGTTTTGTTCTTGTTTCGTTTTTTGTCATGGCAAGTTTAAGTGAACAACGTGCAGCTGTGAAATTTTGTTTTTTACTTGGTAAAAATGCTGCAGAAACTATTTTAATGTTGAATACAGCTTACAAAGATGATGCTATGGGGAAAACTCAGGTCTACGAGTGGTTCGCTCGATTTAAAAATGGCGACATGTTGATTGAAGACAAACCTCGTTCTGGACGTCCATCAACCTCTCGAGCGGACGAAAATGTTGAGAAAATTCATGAACTTGTGCTCACCGACCGTCGACAGACAATTGAGGAACTATCAGAGAGTAGTGGGTTAACTTGGAGCTCGGTTCAGCGAATTTTAACAGAAGATTTAGGACTGAAAAGGGTTGCAGCCAAATTTGTTCCTCGACTTCTGACTGACCATCAAAAGGCACATCGAGTTGAAACTTGCCGCCTTCTGAAAGAACATCTCGAAAATGATCCCGATTTTCTGGAAAAGGTAATTACTGGTGATGAGTCATGGTGCTATGGTTATGACCCAGAAACGAAGCAACAGTCAAGCCAATGGAAGTCGCCATCTTCACCTCGTCCAAAAAAAATGTCGGCAAGTCAAATCAAACATCAAAACCATGTTGATTTGCTTTTTTGATGCTAAAGGCATTGTTCGTTCTGAGTTTGTTCCTCCAGGTCAGACTGTCAACCAAACATTTTATTTGGAGATTTTAAGAAGATTGTGCAACAGTGTTCGCCAGAAAAGACCCGATTTGTGGCAGACTGGAGACTGGTTCTTCCACCACGACAACGCACCGGCACACACAGCCATCTCAGTTAGGCAGTTTTTAGCCAAAAACGGCATGGTTCCGCTGCCCCACGCACCTTACTCGCCTGACCTCGCTCCATGCGACTTTTTTTTATTTCTACACATGAAAAGAGGCTTGAAAGGTCAACAATTTGACAGCGTTGAAGAGGTTAAGAAAAAAACGAAGCTCGAGCTTGCAGCCATTTCTAAAGATGACTACAAAAAATGTTTTGATCAATGGAAATACCGTTGGGACAAGTGTATTAGTTGTAATGGAGATTATTTTGAAGGAGATAAGGTCGTATTGTAAAAAATTTGATATATAATTTTTATAAAATAATTCCGGTTTTTTTTTTGGGTACCCCCTCGTACGTAACACTGAGCATTACATTTTACAATTTTTCTTAACATACGATGTTAGTAAAATTTCTCTGTTTAGTAAATTATATGAAATGTAAATTTTAGGCGTATTTATAGTACAAACATAGGTCATTACAATTTAAAGAGAGCCAGTAAGACTGTAAGATTACATACAGTAATGTCATGATAAACAGAGATATGTGTTATAACATTTTGTCGGGAATCATCAAACACCAATGTAGTATTGTAATAATGTTTAATTACAGATACGTCCTGATACATATTTGGGTGACACGTATATATATATATTATATATATATATATATATATACAGGGTGTATATTATGTCTGGAAACACCCAAATATATCCTTTAATAATTTAAATATAAATTTGAAACCTCTTACAATCGTGATAGAGATTGGGCATCTACTTTTTGGAACAATGTTTTGTTATGTCACACCAACGGGGGACGTCCTGCTGCCGAGGGTATCGTGAATATTCTTAATGGAAGCCTATACCTTGTGATACATAATTTTAAAGGTAATAGCTTACTGAATTGAATGCCACAAACCGCATCTCAAAGGAATTATTCTATCAGAAAATAGAGCATTTTTAGTATTGAAAATTTACTGATGTTCAACAATGTAATTTTAACATGGTTCTTGCCACAAAATGTGTTACACTAATTTTTTAGCATTTTTTAAATGTTCAATTAAAATAAAATAAACAATTTATTTTAAGCTGGTTTCTATTAGCACAAATTTGCCAGTTTTTATTACAGTACAACTTATGGAAATACTTTATGTTATTGATTTCTTATTACAAATAAAAAATAAGTATGCTGTTAGAAAAGTCTTACAACAAACGTTTTACCTGCATTTGGTGTCAAAGCAATTGTTCGAAACTGTGTTCCTTCTATGAGAATGAGAATGAGAATGGAAAATGAGAATGAGAATATCTTTATTTACAATCTTTGAGATTATAAACAGTGTATTAAATACATTAACATCAGGAAAAGGTTTTTTTGAAGATACTCTTCCAGCGTGTAGAATGGCCGGTCTAGAAGCCTTGATGTAGTGCTATCTTGAGGTCCTTTCTCTTTTGGACAGCAGGTGAGGTGGTAGGAGATTGTGGAGCTTCATTCCCATATATGATGGTTTTCGCTCATAAAGCCTCAGACGATGTACAGGAAGGCTGTAGAGGTGTACATTTTCGGTGTTGTAGTGGTGTACATCATTGGTCCCTTGGAAGACATCTCTCCATCAGCGTACATTATTACCTCTTGAGCATTTTTAGTATTGAAAATTTACTGATGTTCAACAATGTAATTTTACATGGTTCTTGCCACAAAATGTGTTACACTAATTTTTTAGCATTTTTTTAAATGTTCAATTAAAATAAAATAAACAATTTATTTTTAAGCTGGTTTCATTAGTACAAATTTACCAGTTTTTATTCAATGAAAATAAAACTTATGAGTCACTTTCTCTGATTACTTATGAATCTGTACTTGGTGTTTTTCCAGTCAGCAGGAAGGTTTAAAGAGACAAAGGTCACTAGCCTATGAGAAAACATTATTGTGTTATTAATCATCTGGTCTACAGGTTTCAGTTTGTTGAGCATGAGCTTTCACTAGACCAGGTCTAAGTTGGGAATTACAAATTGGACAAAGGTCATATCATTCCTGTCGAGTTAATCAGTGTCTCTGAAGCATTGCTGTCCACAAGTTATCTAATTACAGTAGTTCAGTTTTTATTTGGCATTTTAATGGAATTGTCTGAAAAAGAGAACGAATTACTCTCTGTTGATGATGCGAGGATATGGCGATCGTCAAAGATTCTTATCGGGAAGTTTGTAATTTGTTTAATGACACTTTCCCAGAAAGGAATCCCTAAGTGTTTCAACAATATCAAAAACTATTGAGCGTTTTGAAATGACAGGGAGTGTACGTAATCGGCCAAAGTCGGGTAGGATACAATCTGCAACAGATGAAGAACATGCACTAGATGTTTTGCAAACATTTATATTGAAGGACCCACATTACATCGCTCCAGAAAAGCTGCACGGAGCAACATGATATGCACCCTATGTCTGTGAGTAAGATTTTGAAAATTAATAAATACAAAAACCATTTAAAGTTCATTTAGTCAACAGTTAAGTGGAGGATGATTACGACAGAAGAGTTGTGAGTTTTGTGAACTTGTGATGCGCAAATATGATGACAATCAGAGATTTTCTGACCAACATACTATTTTCTGATGAGGCAAACTTTTTTCCTAAATGGCAATGTTAACAGGCCAAATTGCCGTTACTTGGGCTAGTGAAAAACCCACATTGGATTACTGAGTCCCATTCACAGCAACCACAAAAACTGAACGTATGGTGTGGAATTTTAGGTAAACAAAATTGTTGGACCCTTTTTCATCAATGGAAATTTAAATGCCGAACTTTACTACAATATGCTCCATAAAATGAAATAATCCCAGCTATTCAAATTGGCAATCAGGAGATACTGATAATGTATGGTTTCAGCAGGATGGTGCTTCCACTCCCATTATGGGAGACAGGTAAGAGAGTATTACTGGATTTAAGGTTTCCTCATAAATGGATTGGCCGAAGAGGAGAAATCGATATGGCCTCCAAGATCTCCGGATTTGTCACCAATCGGATTATTTCCTATGGTTCATTTAAAATCCAATGTTTATAGAAGAAAGCCTCATAATTTGGGAAGAAACTAAGAAACAGGATTATAGAGGAGATTGCTTTGATAACTGAAGAAATGTTAGGCAACTCTGTCGAATCATTTTTACACAAGTGCTTGGCTCATTGTCAAACCGTAGACCTAACAATCATGGCCGACTGCCTATAGTTCTATAGTAAAGTGGCTCCAGGAAAAAAGTGCATTAAAGGTGGTAAATAACCAACAAATTTTACTATACTTGTGTACAAACCTTCCTGGGATTAACAGGTAAGTCCATTCACTTACAAAATACAATATCTAATCAAACCATTTTTTAATTATTTTTGACAAAAACTTAAAATGACTAAGCAAGCTCTATTTTAACATCAAAGACTTTTTAAAGACAATAATTAACTACGAGCTTTAAGAAAAATCTCATTAAGAAGAAAATTTGTATGCATGAAACTATAACTTAAGTTAGACTCATTCAAGCTTACTCTCTCTCAAGAAAATAAAATACTTACTGTGACGTCATAAGAACTGCCATCACAACTGGCTTAATACACGTCACCTGTTTCAAACAGACATTCAACCTCCACTCACTCAGTGCTGGCCACATCGGCACTTGGCCACCTGATACTGGAGCACTGACCGGACACCTAGTCAGCACTGTCAGCGCTGACCTACAGCATTAACAGCTGCTGGCAATATCTCAGTTGACACGGCACTTGGCTACCAAAATGTAACCAAGCACATTTATTTCAACATTGGTTGACTATTAAACTTGACCTCTAGAAACTTAAGAAACAATAACAGGAGCAATCAGCCAAAGCTTACCTAAAAAAAACTGTTTAATTTTTTTTACCATATTTAACAGGAGCAATCAGCCAAAGCTCACCTAAAAAAACTGTTTTATTTTTTTACCATAATTTAACAGGAGCAATCAGCCAAAGCTCACCTAAAAAACTGTTATTTTTACCATTTTTTAAACGAGCAACCAGCCAAAAGCCTACATTTTCCCACTTTAACTCAAAAACTGCATCACACTTTTTTATATTGACAACTATTGTTACTCTAAAGTATATATATTACAAACCAACTAAGGTAAAAAATGCCTACTAAGTATCCCTGTGGCTCATGTGAAATAGGAGTGAAATACTCAGGTCTAAAGTGCACTGGTCCCTTGCAAATGTGGTATCATGCAGGCTGCCAAAATGTAAAAGAAAAAAAACTTTGAAAAAAACTTAGTTCTCAAGATATAAAAACATGGACATGTTTCACATGTAAGGCAGGAGGCTCAGATTATGACAAAGATCTAGTTATAAATACCATAGGACAACCCTTCCTCCTCTGACTTAACATCAAATACTCATAACCAAAAAGACATTCTAAACAACTCCAATAAAACTCTAGAGAGCAGTATTTTAGAAAATGAAGATGATAAGCTTGCTATGGCTGCTACAATAGGATCAGCACTGCTGGAGGAAAACAAGTTTTTAAAAGAACAACTGACTATTGTAGAAAATAAGTTATCATGTTTACAATGTAAATTAGCCGTAATGAGGCAAAGTTGAAGAAATGGCCAAGAAGAGGAAAAATATTCTTGGGAAATTTGAAACCTTATCCCAAAAGTTAGCTGAAGCTGAAGCTCAGATTGGAAAAGAAAAGAAAAATGTAATGGAAATTCAAAACTTATCTGAAGACCATGACAGGAAACAGAACATCATTGAAAAATATGTTACAAAAAAACAGGGATCTCGAGAAAACAACTTTAGTTTTGAACCAAAGGAGTAGCCAAACAACAGCTGAAAACCTCAAGCAAAACTGACACTGTAACTCAAACTGAAAAATGTGAACTTTTTACGCAAGACAAGCACAAAACTTAACGGATATCTTGCTAGAAAATATCCCAAATTAAATCCAGGCCAGAACAGCATGGAGACTACCCTTAAAGACTTGAGTGTTAAGCCTCATGCCACTGTTCAATCAAGTCAGCAAAAGCTAGTTGTATATGAGCAAAGCACCCAGACTGAAAATATCCCCTACAAAACACCACAAGATGTTACCTGTCTTCCACAAACACACATGTCAACATACGAAAGACCTAAAGATGTGAAGTCCAATTGGGGTAAACATAGAGACCAAATCAGTGTCTCTCTTCTAGTCTGCAAAGTGTAAGGCTTTCCAGAATAAAAAACTACCCTCTTTCCAAAGGAACAAACCCCAAGCAGAGAATAAAAAGGATAATAGTTTATGCAATCAAAAGTCTAATGCGGTGGATTTGACAAAAACTTACACCAATGAGGAACTTAGACTTAGTTTAGAAATTAACAACCTACCACACTCAACTGAAATAAATACAGCATCCACTCTTGAAGTCCCTGCCCTTGTACCCCCTTCATCGATGAGAAGGCCACCCATAACTGCTACAAGACTTGAACCCTCAGAAACCCTTCCCTTGAGTTTTATGAAAAGGAATATAGAACATGTCAAAGTCCAATTATCATAGAAATCAACTTGCTCCTATAAAAATGAACATCTCACCTTTTTTAGAACCAGGCAACAACGTCAGACCCTCCAATATAAAAAGTAATGCATCTTCCTTAGAGCAAAACAAATCTTCAAGAAACAAAATATTTAACTTAAACAGTTCTTCATCAGAATATACAGGACTTGTCTAACAGATCAAATAGACTGATACACTTTATAGAAAACCTGAAACCAAACACCTAATATAATAATACTAAGTGAACACAGTCCTCAAATCTCAGGAAATTGAAAATGTTGCTCCAATACCTGGATATATCCTCAGAGCACATTTCTGTAGGGAAAAGCATATAATGGGTGGGGTTGCAATATATGTAGAAGATACCTTAGAAAGGAGTACCTTTAATGTACCAATCAGTCAGTACTGCGAAGAACTTGTATGTGGAAAATGGCTTTTGGTAAAGGTTATGCTCAATACCACCCTGCTTATACATAATGGGTACCTACAGATCACCATCATCCAACTTAGACGAATCCACTAATATTCTCTCAAAAACTATTGAAATCAGTAAACTGGAAAGTTCAAAACCTTCTAATCATGGGAGATATAAATGTAGACATTTTAAAACCTGACAGAAGATCAGGTAAATTACAGGAGATGTTGGCTTCTCACAGCATTCAGAGGCTGGAGCTACCGACCTTACCAGAGTAACCTCCAACACCATTTCATCAATTGACTGGATATGTACTAACTTAAGAAGTGAAGAACTAACTGCAACCGTGTACGATTCTGGTCTATCAGACCACACTGCTCAAGTCTGTACTATTAAAAACAGAGTACGAATTGAGAATTTCAGTAGTACATATCGAACCTTCAAGACAGAAAACCTCCTTGAACTAAAATGTCTACTTCAACATGAAAACTGGCATGACATTGAACAATTTGACACCGTTGAAGAAGCCTACAAACAGCTTCATAAGGACAGTGACAATGGCCCTGGATGCTGCCTGCCCCAGAAAAATTAAAGAAACCTAGAAAGAAATTAAAACCTAAATTCTTTGCAGATGAAGAAGCCAGCAGGCTTAAAGAAAACTTTCTAAGACTACAACATCAGTTTGAAACAACAGGGGAACTCGACATCAAACAAGACGCAGCAAATGCAAAGAAATCCTATGACCAACGCTTAAAACTACTGAGACAAGAGGCCTCCGCCAACTTCATAGAAAGAGCTGACGACAAGCCCAAAGCCATGTGGAAAATTAGTTTAATAATGCCCGTAACCAAAACAGGAGCTCTACAGATGACATAAAACTGAAAATAAATGGACAACTTTCACATAACCCTCAAGAAGGTCGCCAATCATCTGAATTTATTTTTTGTTAATATGGCAGAAACAACACTACTACAAAAAATCCCCAGCGGAATGAGAAGAAGGAATTGAAATCTGTGGAACCACATGAAAACAGCATTAATGGAAACAATGACCAAAACGAGCATCGAAGAGGTTAAAGATACAAATTAAAAACCTCAAATTCAAAAATTCAGCCGGTATTGATGAAATTTCTTCCAAAGTATTAAAATTTTGTGCTGACGAACTAGCCCCCCCATTGGTTGCCATATTCAACAAATCTTTTAAAGAGGGTCAATTCCCCTCAAAATTAAAAATTTCGAAAGTATTCCCTAAATTTAAAAGTGGGTGCAAACATGATGCAAACAACTACAGACCAATTTCACTGATTTCAACATTTTCAAAATTATGTGAGAGAATTGTTCTTCAAAGACTCCTGGACCATTGCGCTCAGCACAATCTTTTAAATGAAAACCAAACATGGATTTACAAAAAGGGAAGTCAACTACAACGGCATTGATCAAACTAAATTGAATCAGTGACAGACAGCATTGAAGAGGGAAAAATTGACCACAGCTTTGTTTCTTGATTTAAGTAAGGCGTTTTGATTGCCTCAGCCACAACATCATTCTGAAGAAATTGGAATTGCTTGGAATCAAAGGGACAGCAAATAATTGGTTTGAGAGCTACATTAAAGGGTCGTACCCAACTAGTAGAGCTGTACCACTTCATCAAATGGTATCACAAAGGCAGTCAGATCAAAAGTCCTTCCAGTGCTGAGAGGTGTGCCACAAGGTTCCGTATTAGGACCAGTGATTTTCATTCTCTTTACCAACGATCTACCCCAACACCTAGGAAAAACTACTGCACACCTCTAATGTATGCGGACGACACTACCTTATTTCTGACCCAACGTTCAGCAGATGGCCTTGCGGTCTCGTCTTATACAGCTCTCAACATGACCATCCAATATTGCTATGGAAATGACCTTGTAGTAAATCCATCAAAGACCTAACCAGATCGCTTTTGGAAGGAGAGCATCAGAAGTCCCAACCATTCCAGATGTCAGTATTGAAGATCATTTAAAATTCCTTGGAGTAACAGTGGATACCGAACTAAATTGGATTAATCACACGTCGACAATCTTAGTAAAAAACTCAACACTGGTCACTTTGTCATCAAGCAAATTCTTTCTCTCAGTAGCCTTGAAACTGCAAAAATAACTTACTTTTTCCCTTTTTGAGTCTCACCTGCGCTATGGTCTTGCTGCCTGGGGTGGAACTACTGCTTCAAATCTCCAACGATACTTATCATACAAAAGAAATGTATTAGAACACTGGCGGGACTACAACCTCTGAGAGCTGTAGAGAGGCATTCAAGTCTCTGAGGATTCTCACTGTCATTTCGCTTTACATTCAAGAGGTAATAATGTACGCTGATGGGGAGAGTCTTTCCAAGGACCAATGATGTACACCACTACAACACCAGAAATGTACACCTCTACAGCCTTCCTGTACATCGTCTGAGGCTTTATGAGCGAAAACCATCATATATGGGAATGAAGCTCCACAAATCTCCTACCACCTCACCTGCTGTCCAAAAGAGGAAAGGACCTCAAGATAGCACTACATCAATGGCTTCTAGACCGGCCATTCTAACACGCTGGAAGAGTATCTTCAAAAAACCTTTTCCTGATGTTAATGTATTTAATGACACTGTTTATAATCTCAAAGATTGTAAATAAAGATATTCTCATTTCTCATTCTCATTCTCATTCTCATTCTCATAGAAGGAACACAGTTTCGAACAATTGCTTTGACACCAAATGCAGGTAAAACGTTTGTTGTAAGACTTTTCCTAACAGCATACATTATTTTTTTATTTGTAATAAGAAATCAATAACATAAGTATTTTCCATAATTGTACTGTAATAAAAACTGGCAAATTTGTGCTAATAGAACCAGCTTAAAAATAAATTGTTTATTTTATTTTAATTGAACATTTAAAAAATGCTAAAAAATTAGTGTAACCACATTTTGTGGCAAGAACCATGTTAAAATTACATTGTTGAACATCAGTAAATTTTCAATACTAAAAATGCTCTATTTTCTGATAGAATAATTCCTTTGAGATGCGGTTTGTGGCATTCAATTCAGTAAGCTATTACCTTTAAAATTATGTATCACAAGGTATAGGCTTCCATTAAGAATATTCACGATACCACTCGGCAGGACGTCCCCCGTTGGTGTGACATAACAAAACACTTTGTTCCAAAAAGTAGATGCCCAATCTCTATCACGATTGTAAGAGGTTTCAAATTTATATTTAAATTATTAAAGGATATATTTGGGTGTTTCCAGACATAATATACACCCTGTATATATAAAATAAAGCAAAATAATATTTTTTTACAGGTGCCAATAGTCAATTATATTATTTTTACACCAGAATTACGATAATAATTTACACTCGTATAATCTTTGTCCACTAATGTATACTTGATGTACATTCTAAGTAAACAACAACTCTCAACTGTCAAATTTAATAATATTTTCTTTCTAGTTTTGGAACTACTGCTTCTTAAAACCTCTGTATACTCTCAGATTAATGGTATGCAAACAATTCTGTAGTTGAGTAGTACTGGGAATTGCATTCTCACCCAAGATAGATGGAAAACTTCATTCTTCTTCTGACCATAGCCCAGTGATACCAGACACAATGAGTGTGTTCTACTTTTTGGTTTAACATGTTAGCTTCCAAAAATTCTGTTTTTAATGGTAGAGTGCTAAATGTCTATAAAATAAATTCTCAAAACTAACGGGTTTTTATTGTTTACACTGCTAACTACAATTGATGGTTTATTAATTGTATTAACTATTTGTATAAAGCGTTGTCTGGACATTTGTGTGATTGAATTCAATCTGTTGAGTTAATATACCTGGAACCTCATTTCCAGGTAATTTTGTTCACTTGTAATTTATCTTTTTAAATTTATAACAAATGTAGTGCTATGGTTTGTCATATGTGTAGGAACATGTTTTTATGTACTACACACCCGTACTGTTCACTCACATCCATCTGAAGCTTTTATTCCTCCCATAAATAGGAAGATGGATGAATTTGGTGGATGAGTGTAGGAGTCTGAAATAATATATTCTCTGCTATTGTTATACATTGCATGTTTAAAAGATGATAATTTAATATGGATCTGGTTTTGTAATAGATCTTACCCAGTGTTGAGAAATAAAGTGTCTGATTGGTCAACAGGAAGTACGTGCCGGAAGTAAGGAAATTGCCACCAGAGTACATCTATGAGCCTTGGGAGGCCCCGCTGTCGGTTCAGAAGCAAGCAAAGTGTGTGGTGGGGACGGATTATCCTCGACGGGTGGTCATACACGAGGAGGTATACAAGAACAACATTGGCCGTATGTCCGCTGCTTACAAACAGACCAAGGAAAGCAAGGTGGCTGCTGGTTAGTATATATAGTATTTGTTCTCGTTAGAGATGTGCACAAATAGCTGGAACAGTTCCTTCCGAACATTCTGGAACTGGAATGGTTCACTTCCTCAGAACTGTTTCGTTGGAACGGTTTACTAAACATGTCAATAAGTTCTGGCACTGTCAAGGGAAACAAATAGGCTGGTATATGTCTCAGTTCTGATCTAGTTTATAGGTTACTAATTTGTAACTACCTGTCGTTCTATTGGATTAGTTAGAGGAAGTGCTAATTTGGGATTGACAACGGTTATGTGCATACTGGTTAGTTACAAGTAAATGCTTGTATTAAAGTAGTATAAAGCCTTAAATGTAACTGTTTATGTTGTTACATTTCTCAATATTTAAATATGTTTTTAGTTTCTGATATTGTATTCTACATATGGCGATTTAAAGAGTTGTGGATTTTCAATATCTCAGAAATATTTCTTGTCGTACATGTGGTGAATTATATAAAATATTTAAAGAACTGGCAATAGGAATGCTGAAGCAAGTTCAAACTTGTTTAAACTTAAATTGGCCAGCTTTGTATGCTATTTAATTTCATTATGGCAGCCTTTAAAACTTAAAGAAATATTGGTAACTAAAAATAATCAAGTGTTTTGGAATTCTGGTAACATTTTAAAACGTTTTTGATATCAACAACTTTTTGAATATTGAACAGTTTTAAAGGTATTGCGTACCTGTATATCCAACGAGAATAAATTAATAATATTTCAGTTGTCACAAAACCTACATACTTCCACCCATCTGAGCTGGAAGGACTATTTCATACGGATTTAAATCACTTACCTGTTATAACCTTAGCTTTTATCACAATTTTTACAATGACCTGATCTTTTGTAAATACATTCAAATTCTAATTTCTATAACACTAAGTATTTTTTATGTAAATGAAGATTAACCCTTTGACTAGTAATCCCGCAACAAAGTCAAGAGCGTGCTTCATGCCATTTGCAGTAATTCCAATACCACGTGGGAGGTGCAATGGCACTAAACGGTTATCACAATAATGTTTCGTGATGAATAATCTTTCGCTTAAATACATAAGCGATCTAGCGGAATGAATAAGAAACACTTTCAAGTAGTTTTCATCATTACCACTAGATTTCAGCCACTCTTTATTTATTTTTTTCAGAACCAATTTACCACCTTACAGCAGTGTTCAATGACAGGTGTCCCAAGTAATCAGCTGATTCTATTTCTATTTGTATGCTATTTGGTTGTTATATTATCTAAAATAATTATGTTGTAACTTCATTGTTACATTGCCGGTTGACCTGATAGTTTGTAAACATTTTGATGTGTTTACTGTAAGTAAAATACATGTGGCTGTCTGTGGAATGCATTTTATAAAATGCGTGAATGTAGTTTGTGAAGTTTTTTTAGTTATTGAGTGTGTGAGCATGACTCTGATCGTAATGAAAATATTGAGTGAAAACTCACTTTTTAGGGCTTACAGAGAAAATACCCACTTAGTCAAATGGTTAAACATGTGCAACTACATAAATCGTATTAACATCTGTGTATATAAAAAAAGCATTTTTTTTATTTCAGAGTGTCTACTTTAAATGTTGACTGTGGATTTAGAGAACATAGGTTTGTAACAAACATAAGTTAGTGCAGAGAATAGTTTGTTTAATCTAATTAGTATTTTTAGGAATACCGAGTAGAGATGTGTGCTCAAAATGCAATGCATAAAACTGATATAAGTAACTGGTCCAGCACTATAATTATTCTAGTTTTACACTTGGAAACACTCAATATTATTTTCCGCTATCAACTTGTTATAGTTCTTGTAGAAATTTTTTTATCTGATAACAATAGTATTCCTAAACATTTTAAATTTGTATATTTATACTCTGTAACTGAATTCCTTTGGAGAAATATGAACTGAACTTGTATTAAACCAATAATAAGCAGCAATAATCTGTTCTGTTTCAGAGAAAAGCTCAAAACGCCCCTCATCACAAAATGATTCTTCTCCAAACAAGAAGGCCAAAACTAAGACTCTGAAGGATTTCTTCAAGAAATAAACACAAACTCATGTCATCAACATCACAAGTTTGCTCAAGAATCTAGGTTATGTTTCATCACATCGTGCAATCATATAAATTACGTAGTTGAGAACGTAATAAACATATGAGTATATTTTTCACATCGAATGACCAAAGCGCATCAACACCAATATTACTATAATTAAACAATTACGAGATATATGTTTATGGTTGTATACAATGACAGTAAATGTTGACATTAAAATCAGCTGAGCTTAAAACATGCTTGTTACATGGCAATGGTAAAAATTAAATACATTTTAATTTTTAGTTTAAGACATGTTCAATGCAAATTCAAACACATTTTGCAATGTAGAACAAGTGTGTTTTCTGGAATAAGAGAACATTAAATGTTCAATTTTGAATGAAACCTGTTCCTTAACTTACACAATATTTATTATACGAGGGGTATTAGAAAAATAAGGTTCCCATGATTTTTTTAAATAGACAGCTCTATATTTCTACTTGGTGTTATACATCAATTTAACACGTAAAAGTTAAGCTATTTTTCCACATAATCACCGTTTCTGTCCAAACACTTTTGTAGACGATGCTCCAACTTTTCTATCCCCGTGTGTAGAATTCTGCCGCCAATCCTTTGAGTATGTTACCTCTTCCTTGACTTCATCATCGGTACTGAAGCGTTGGCCACCCAAGTGTTCCTTTGATTTTTGGAATAAGTGATAATCACTTGGGGCTAGGTCTGGGCTGTAGGGGGGATGGGGCACAATACTCCAGCCAAAATTTGTCAGCAGTTCTTGAGTTTGACGTGAGACATGAGGTCGAGCGTTGTCATGGAGAAGCCTCACGCCATTGGACAATCTTCCTCTCCGGCGGTTCTGGATCGCGCGTCTCAGTTTTTTTTTAATGTGTCGCATTATCTGTCAGAGTTTACTGTTGTTCCTGTGAATGGTGATTCTCCGATTTTCAAGCAGTATTGTCTAAACTTTTTCAATAACTCCATCTGAAACTGAAGGCCGTCCACTTCGGTTTTCATTGTGAATTTCCATGCGGCCTTCACTGAATTCTCTACACCATTTCCGAACGTGTTAAACAGATATGCAGTTTTCCCCATAAACTTTGATTAACTGACGATGAATTTCAATAGATGAAATCTGTTTTGCATTTAAAAAACGTATCACAGCACGAATTTCGCATCTGGCGGTAACAATGACAGGGAGCTCCATCTTCGAAGGCAGCTAGGCCGGCACTGATGGGCGTAGCGAGGCGCGAGTGGCATGGATAGAGAGAGGGAGAGTTGATGAGTAAGAAAGTGTTGCCAGATTTCTCTCAACATATCGCATTCTGTCTCGGCGGCATAGGGAACCTTATTTTTCTAATACCCCTCGTATTTAAACATTTTTTATTTTCACATTAATATTTTACTAATTTATTAGTTATTTTTCTAAGTAGATAGTAATATCTTTATGTAATGTGCAAGTTTAATCTCTATTTCTGCATTTAATGTATACCTTAAAAAGACTTTGCTTACTCTATAAGAGGATATCTTCACAGATATGCAACTAGTCACTAATATCAAATATTACAATTTAAAGTTTTTGTTATAAGTTTTTGTAAAAAAAACATTAGTTGTTTTCTTATTTTTTATTACATGTTGTTGTTAGGGCCAGTTGTGTTTTCTTCAATACCTTCATTGAAAGTATTATTTTTGTGTTTTATCATTTTGCTTTAAGATCTCTTATGATATAGGCCTACCCAATTATTCGCTTTATATAGATATGTTAAGAGTAGTTTTATGTTATAATACTCTAATTGTACCTAATTTTGTATGTTCTTTATTTATGTGGTGTGTGGTTTAAATATTTTGTTGTTTAAGTGTTATGTTATATATGTAGAAGGATAAAGGATATGTAGACTAATACTTTTTATTTAAACTGTTTAACTCCTCAATTGTTAGGTTACTAAAGTAATATTGATATAGCATTGCAGCATTCTCACAGGACTGCATCCCTATTGACAGTTGGCCCAACCATCCAACTATAAAATATCTGTGTTAATGATAATAATAAATTATAATGCCTCAACTTATCAATAATCACTTCCATGCCAATAAATCAAAAGGCAAAGCTAGGTACAGGACTCTGCCGTTTGACTAAAATGTTTGCAGTATTAAAATGCACCTGTCATGTGCATATGAGTGCAAATTTAATTTATTTGGGAGCAAAATCAATCAACAAGAACATAGTTTAATGTTCTAGTTATACATCAACTATTTACTCAAATAAATATATATATATATATAATATATATATATATATACAGGGTTGGGAAAAATTGTGGAAACACCTGTATATCCCTGGAACGGCATTCTCTACAAATACCAAATGTCAGCACACTATAACAACTAAACAAAATGTGCTTTTTAATGACCTTTGGGATTTTGTCCCTTTACCAAAATGGGAGATATGAGGGGTAACCCCAAAATTTCATATGGCACACGCTATCATGCGATACCTCATTAGAAAGGTTTTGTTATAAGAAGACAAATGGTGAAAACTAGAGGTGTCTATCTTGTCCCATAACAAAAAGGCACTTATTTGAATCGTTTGAATAGTACATACTTAACTATTCCATCAAGAAGACCTGAACTCAAAAGAATGGCTCTTTCAAAACAGGTGAGGTACAGATGAGACAAGGGATCTGCGTGCGCAGGTCAGCCGGATGCCTGAAGGGCTGGTGGGGGAGAAGGGCGTCTTCCAAGAACATCGTGCTTTCCCTACATGGCATGTTTTCCCTCAGTATTTCTCATGACCCAAGCGGCAAGAACTGGAATATTTATTCAGTTATCTCATGGTTATATTCAAATAAAACGTGTTTTGATAGTTCAGTTCTATTAAATCAATCACAGAATGACAGAGCGTAGGTGAGGTCAATGTTTCGTGAATCACTAATACTGTTTCGGCTGCTCAGATCCCTTGGCCCATTTGTAGTTGTTATTATGTATCAATTGGAAACAGCACATAACCTACTTCTTTGTACCATGAACTTTTTCAACTCTGAGAGGAGCAGCAATTCGTAATTATGAAATATCACTGTTTGTTGTGAAAAAACATCAGCTCGACTCGAGCCACTTTTATTATCTAGCAGTCCTCACACATTTCTTTGCTTGTGCATTTTCATGTTGCTTTATTTCAGTTAATTTAACTTATCTAATTAAATTAGTTGTCAGTTGTATCTAAGCCCTCTGATACATTTTTTGTATAAATATGGATGAAATCTCACATTGGTATTCACACATAGTTCAGCTTTAGTTCGCTCTCTTATACTATTGTGATCTGTATAACCTTATACTTGACAGTTCTATTGTAGTTTATTTCTTTTTAATCATTTTACGATTTATTTTAGTATTGTTTAGGAATTATGTATATTACAGATCTTGTTATTGTTATTAAAATTGATATTTCTTATAATCATATTTTTTCTCGTTTGTACCCATAATCAAAGTGTTATATTGTGTTTATAATATAACTTTGTCAATTGTGTTGACAACTGCATAACTGCCTTTAACTTTTTTTATAACAAAGGTAATTGCTTGAACTTTTTATAAGTTTATAGTTATATTACAATTGTAGGAGTTTATAAGGGATTAATCCAATTTTTCAAGTTGTAAGCGGTGAAAGTTATTTTTTTAAATCAATTTGTATGTGTGTAATATTTTTGTATGAATAGAAAAGAGAAAAAAAAATATATGTGCCTTTTTACTTTTATTAGTAGAATTTTGTGAGAAATAGAAAAAACAAGTATTGGGACTCTGTTTGATCAAATAAACATCTCACAATTTATTTACAAAAACTCTGTAAGTAATGTACATAAACGTAATTAATTAATGAAGTGGGTATAGAGATTTTCACTAAACTTTTTAAATAGATAAATAAATAGAAACTGGAGTTCTTGGTATTGATAAATAATTTTACACCCTGATAGCAGATGGTTAACCCTCCAAATATAGAAGTCCATAGTTAATGATTAAGATTAAAAATGAATTATTAAATTATAGTAAACAATAGCCTACTGCTTACACAGAGGTTGTGATTAGGGTTTTTACATCACAAAGATTTGTTTAGTATTTATAGTTTAAACAACGATTCCAAGTGTACTGTTGTACCTGTAAATTTTCTGATATTTTGCATATTTGGATGGATTGTTCGATTTTTACGATGTCAGTATACACTTAGTACAATAGTCTGTATTACACAGCAGAATGTCAATTCACCTATGGTGAAAATAATTTATTATCTTTTTTATTATTATCATTTTAATATGTCATAAAGTAGTAAGAATTGTACACTTTAAAATGATTGTATTATACTATAACAACAATTAATACAAAGAGGCAAAAAGACAAAGGAAGAAAAGTACAATAACAGTTCATTTGGATAATATTAAGGTATATTTTCAACAATATTTGAAAACTGCTATACTGTATAAATTTCTAATTTGTATATTGATAATTTCAGATCGTTTTTTTTTTAATGAGTAAATTTTGTAGCAAATGGCTATTTTGGATAAATATTTAAACCTGTATTTTCAATAAAATCACAATCAATTTTCAAATTTTTTGACAACATTTATTTGTATTCAAAAAGTACTATCTTGTAGTTTGATTAGGGAGAGCCTGTGGCTGTATGGTCTAAGTCGTTGGACTTAAGGTCTGAGTTAGAGATAACACAGGTTTGAATCCTGTCTGTGACCTTGCATTTTGTATCAGTACCATCGACCTTGTACTGTATGGACTCTCTCCCTTTCTGTTTGATAAGATCTTCACACAGGCCAGTGGCCCATGAGGACGGGCAGAACAAGAAGGTATTGGTCTCATCTTAAAAGAAAATGATCATGTTTTACTATATTTTAGCACATTTTTATGTGAACATTGAATAAAGTACCTAATTATAATGTAAATTAAGGATTTTTTGAACACATTGTAAGGTTTAAATAATCAATAAATGTTTCAATCTTTATTTTAATGTATATGCTGACACTTTGCCATATGCATTAATGTACTGAGAGTGTTCTATTGAGTTAAGTATGAATGTGCATATAAGAAAGCACTGTTTTGATGTATAAAAAGAACAGGTAAACTTTTTGTTGCAATTTTATTTTTATGCAATTGTTGTGTTCCTATGATCTTGCCATAAGCACTACCAATATTGTTTAGATATTTAATTTTTCCGCCCAAAATCAAATATTAGTTCTTTAATATCAACTTTGTTGTATTTTCTTTACCAAAGAATTTAGATCTTATTGTTGTTGTTCAAAATAATCTGTTTAGTAAAAATTATTATTTTGTTTTCATTTGGACCCTAATAAAAGTGTTATATTTATTCTGTGTTTATTTACACTCCTTTCTGTTAAACGTTTTACGAATTCAACCTATATATTTTTTGGCTTTATTTGTTAATTTTTACGAAGATCGTGCTGTAACATTAATGATTTAATGCCATGTAGCAACGAGCGTTCAGCCAATTAGAAAACTTATTAGACATTTGATTTTTATTGCTTTAATTAAATTCAACAATGATAACCTAAATGTTATTTTCCCTTTAAAGAGTTTTTTATTAAACAATGGAAGAACACGTTTAGGTTTTTGCTTTCTTTTATTAGTAAACTTACTAACAGTAAAATGCCCACACGTAGATTGGACGAGTGAGTATTGAAATGTTAAGCTATAATCAATGTTCGTCAAGTCTCACAGATTGAAAATCTCTGCTTTTTGTGACCATATCAGAGAAGATTGTCTGCTCACTGTAGATGAATTTACTTCTGAGGTTGGTGTCAGTTAGTTCTAGCAATAATTTTTTGACCAGGTCAAGGTTTTACTGCTAGTTCTTCTACACGACCGACTTGCAGTAAATTCTATCTACTATTGCCAGCTGTTGGAGCCAGCAAAAGCTTACAACAGAAACATGTTGTACTTTTAAAGATGACATCTTTTATAATGTAATGACTCATTTCATACACCCATCTCACATTCATTTCAATATTTAATTTAATTTAGAAATTTATTAGTAATAATAATTAAATAATTAAGGAATAATTATTTATAAATTGTCTCAAATTTTAATACAAACAATAATAAATACAAAATTAAATGTATCAAAATTAATCAAAATTCACCTTATTACATATAAAACTCAAAAGTTATAAAGTAAACTAAAGTCAGTGATACAGTGTGCAGGGATGATTGTTGAGTGAAGAGAGCAGAAGTTTAAAAGTTTAAAGGAGAGAGGGATATAGAAGAAGTGAAACAAGATTGTTATTTTAAATAAAGAAACTGGTTACATTGTATTCAGCAGTATTTGGTTCAAAAGAAAGGTTAATTTATTAAATTCATATTATCACTGAAGTACAGAGAAGCAGAAGACAGACATTGGGTGAGAAAGTTCCTTTTAAATTTAACAGTGATCCATTGGAAGAACATAAAACCCAGAAACATTCGATTTGGCTAACAATTCAAAATTAATATAATTAAAATTGAACAAAATTATTTTTCAAAATTACAATATCTTTTATTAAAAACAATACCTAATATTTCTATTTCATTAAGCCAGCACGACCACCCTGCCCTAAAATTTAAGAACTGTATTTAAAAATTTACCATTATTGTATCCTCCATCTTGTTTCCAAAATTAAAACCCGTATGTCAATTAATTTATCATCATTAAAGTTCACATTTGTATCATACTGAGTTATTTATTATTTCTAGCTATAATCATCAGAATACAAATTAAGTTTAACATTATTTAAAGTGTATAGTAGTAGTATATTACAATAAATGTCATTGTTCTCCAAAACCAGTAGCATTACTGTGAGGGCATGAAAAAATATAAAATGGAGCTCCAGCCTCTACAAAGTAAAACTAAATAAAGGCTCTATGAAGTTAATTAAATAGTTAGCACTAGACATTTAAATGAGTGGTCTCCATAAATCGATATGATGCATTTTATGGACATTGATATATACATTTTCTACCGCTTTCATTTTCGAGTATGCCTCTTTGCTGTTATTATTGTCAGTACATATGGATTAATATTGTAAAAATGCAACGATGTAGGGGTTGTGTTGGTTGACATTTTGAAGCGGCAACCTAACCTATATATTATAGAGACCATTTTGATTGGTTTCGAAGCATTTTGAGTAAAGCATTAGTTACAACTGCAATTAAGTGGTGGTGAGATTGTTGTACTTGTTATTTAGTTCAGCTCAGTTCATTATGAAGACACAAGCACTTTTCAACACATATTTAACACTTTTTTTGCGAAAAGACTAATCTTAAGACAACCTAGTAAAGTTAACTGTGCTGTTAACAATGATGCATCGATGCCACTGTTTATGTTGCACAAACAAACAATATAATATTGGTCATAATTGTCAAAACGACTTCTCAAAGTTAAACAAATGAAGAAAAATTTCACTATTACAAAATGTTTGCAAACCTTCGATGGGATATAAATTTCCTACCATTTCTAGTTCAAACCATGCTTTTCAAATAAAATGGGGAAAGTCTGGCTCATTTTGTATATACTGCGTAAAAATTTCTCACTCTGAAACTTTAGGAAAAGGAGACCACCAAATGTCAGGGGCATTGGAAAGACAGGCTTTCACTAATTTGAAAACGCAAAAGAAGTATTTTTTAAACACAAAGATTGTACATATCTTAAACGATGATAACACAAAATCTGTTGAAACCAAAAAAGTCCGTTGGTAATAAACTAAATCCTCAAAGAATAATAACTGTTATGAAAATAGGGAAAAGCTCATTCCTATAATAGATAGGCCCTACTATGAAATTTTGCGGGAGGCAACAAAATTATAGAACTAAGTTGCAGACGAATAGGCTTAGAAGTGGTAGAGAAAAATATGGAAATTTCCGATCTTTGCTGAGATACAGAACTAACAGTGGAGACAACGTCCTAATACTTTTAATTATTGAACCTACAAAAGTTATTTTATTCAAAATGAGCTGATTAGCACGTTTGGTTTAAAGACAGATTGTCACAAATGTCAGAGAAGTTTTAGCAGACGAAACAACAGACATTAGTCGAGTGGAACAGTTTTCTATTTAGTTAGGTACGCTATGTTGGCAATACATCATGCAAAATCAGAGATTTCGTTACTTGTTTTAATATGGGCAGCATTAGCCAATACAGTTTTGGATACCTTTCAAGCTTAGGGCTTGACCTGAACAAATTGAGAGGCCAATGGTACGATGGAGACGGCACTTCAGAGGGGTAGCGTTGTATAAACACTGTTCTTCACATACTATACACGTATGTTTATCGGATGCTAGTAACACACCTTCTATAAAAAATTGTATCGCGTTACTAAAGAAGTATGCACTAACTTCTAGTCAATTTTCTGGAGGAAAGGGCAACAATATTTTGTTGCTATATTTTTCAGACTTTCTTTATAGTCTTTGGTGCGTGTATTTAAATGGATTTTTATTTGTTTAAAAAGTTGGGTATCGGTAGTTTTGTTTTTACATCATCATTTCCTCATCTCAAAGATTATTTAAAAGTAAGAAATGATGACACTATTGCCTTCCGGAATGAAATGACCTTTTAATAGTTTATTTATACTAGGAAGTTTAGAATAAAAATAAACAAAATTTATGTCCAAATAAATTACTTAAACTAAGTTTTTACCACTCTTTTACTGTTCACGGTGAGGGAATATTTTTGCAAGGAAATGTCACATTTTATAAATAATATTTAACTAGTGCAAATTCTTAATGTTTATGTTAAATTCTATTATTTAAATTAAAAATAAATACTAAATTATCTCATATCCAATTGAATTTGTGAAATAAAAATAAAATAATTAATTAAAACTATAATGATATCATCGCCATGAGCCTCATTACATTTTGACAAATAAACATTAAGATTTCACCCACTTGTTAAACCAACCAGTGGGTGAGCCTCCCTGAAATAATGTTCTATACACGCCACTGATCTGCATTAATAATAAATATAGGCTATTTATTATAGTTGGGGTGTGATTTTAAACAGTTTTTATACAGCTGAATGTCTTGTTTAATTTTTTCTCATTCATGAGAAACAGTCCTCTAAATCTAACTCCTTTAGTAGGCCAATAATAATAACACTGACAATTTTTATGAATTTAATGGAACTGTATCTAATTAAATGAACAAATATTAATGTACGTAGTTTGATAATCAATTTTGATTTATAAGCGATAACTTATTGCAAGTATGCAGGTAAATCTGATCTCTTTGTTGTACATATTAACAAAACAGGACCTGACTAATTAACGGTGTAATGGTTAGTTGTGGTCCATGGTCAGCCATAATGTAAACTAAATTATCATCCAACGTATGCACTGTTGTGTGTCTCCATGCGTGTGTGTTTGTTTACTTATTCATTTGTGTTAGGTGTAATTTTCATGGTGAGGTTCGGTTTTTAATGATTTGATAACAAAATATTATGATAATGGAATGGCGCTCCTGAAACTATAGTTATCATTATAATAAAAAGAGTTGTGTTAACGACAGAAAGGTATGTACCTTATTTAATTCAATGGTCAAATATCAATCCAGGTGGCAAAACATGCAGGAATATTGCCATCTCATAGGCTGAGGCAAGGTTTTGAGTTCTTGACTGTCCATTACCGAGCCCTGTGGAATCCCTCTTGCGTTAGGAAGACACTTTGATAACTGAGTTACACAGCCTTTTGTTGTGTGCTTTATCTCAACTAATCGTAAGCTAACCTTCAAGATAACCCCTAAACCAGCAGGGTTCGATTATTTTGGAAAAAGTTGAAAGGTTGGAAACAAGTCCTTAGTTTTCTATCCCTTTTTAAATTATGAGAACACTTTATCAATTTTGATTACAGAAGGGAAAACACTGCTTTAAAAGGATTTGTGTATTATTGCTGCTAATAAAGGAGTAAAGACATTTCCACAGTGTTTAGCCAGGTTTATGATATATCTTTGAGTCCGTATAAATCCTTGTTCATTAAATTGAAGATAATTTCTTTAACTTCTTGAGGACATGTCGGTGTAAGAATCAGAGTTCGATGTGCTTGTTTAGATTCTTGATTTGGTTCTGGTACGGCTTCAGGTGCCATGTTGCCGGCTCCACTAAGTGTTTTTTCAGCAATACTGTAGAAGTAGGTGTTAAACTTTTCAGCAATTTCTGTAGGTTATTTAGCTTCCTTTCTGCTGTAACCAGATTAGGCTGATGTCTCATGATATATGTCCTGCATCATCATATATTTTTCTTCGTGTTAGTAATTTCAAATGTGTTTAAGACTCTGAAACAATTTTCCTTTAGCTCTCTTGCCCGTTCATCAGAAAGATGTTTTTCCGCTTTTTAGTGACCTTATATTATCTAATCACGTCTCTAATGCTATTCAGCATCCTCTTTGGGGTCTAAAAGGCTTGTACAGATTCAGAAGTCTGTTGCCGGAATTCGCCTTAAGCTCATGCAGTTGGTTGTCTTTTCGGTTAATTACTATTGCTACCCTGCTTACAGTAATAGCATTTCACAGGGTGTTATGGATCGTCTTCAGAAACTTCAAAACTTTAAAAACTTAATTTTTAATTTGAAGCAATTCGATCACTTATCACACTATCGAGAGGATATTTGCTGCCAATTGAATCTATTTGAAGGCTGCTTATGTCCTACATGGTCCACAAGGTCCTATCACACAAGGAACCGTAGTACCTGTACGAGCGATTGATGAGGTCTCACAACGTAGCACCATCGATAGCTATATTTTATAATTTCTGTAAAATGAGTTCTATTTTTTAATATATATTTTAAACAAACTTATTTATAGATAATTTATCCCAAGGTTAGGTAATTTATCTAGCAATACATATGCATTAATTCAGAATCGTACTCAGCTTTGGCGGGCCTCACCCGAGCCCCGTCATGTCCCTCTACCGCATACCCCATAGACTTGTGGCATAGCCCGGTCCGGTCCCGATAAAATTGCCCGGAAAACCGGTCTCATTACGGGCCAGCATTAACGTAATCAAACTCGTTTGAAAGTCAGCAGAGCAGCTTAATCTCCCCCGTGACCACTAAATTGATGAAGTCGTTTAGAGAAATCTTCGGAAAGCAATATTGCCTTCGTAAGTGCATCTTATAGAGTAGATTATTCTCCTTGTGCAATGAGTTGTTTTATACAACTTTGACTAGCAATTAAAAGAAGCGAGATTAGATGATAGTTGCACACCTCCAATTCATCCCTCTTAAAGATGGTCAACTCTGGTTGTTTCAAAACCGTCTGGGGATTTTCCTGTTCTCTATGAGACGTTTATAATGTAAACTTCTGGTTTTAGAATTTCCTTTGGCAATACTTTTATGCTGATATAATCCATCTCTATAGAAGTTTTCATTAAAATTGTTTGAAAGTTTGTTCATTAACTTCATTATTAAGTTAGACGTTTTTCTTGTGTTGGCTGTGTGTTTTGATTTGGCCGATTTAGTTCTTTTTAGATGGAGTTGGCCGATTTTGGTGCTCTATATGGAGGTACCGGTAATAAGTCTTTTCAGATTACGTTCTTAACAATCGTATAAAACGTTTTAAATTATTAATAAAAGAAGTTTAAATAGCAATAAAACAAATCAAAATTTAGAAATTTTATTGTTATTTCTAGTTATATATTTTAATATTTGAATAAGAGTAAGTCAACACATATACCTTTACAATAGTTCAGATTTTACTCTTAGTGTTGGCTATCATGGATTGCTTCTCTCGCCTCTGTTTCGTTGTGTTTAGATTTCAACATAAAACATATGTTTATTTAATCAAAACATAACAAATGAAGTGATTGAAAACAGTGTTGTCTGTTCTGTTTATTAGTACTTTGGTGTTTGTTTAGGTTGTGTCCATCTATCTCGAGCAAAGTCATTCAGTAATTTATTCTTGAAAATGTTTGAACAGTTTCATGTTGTTAATGAAAAGTACATTGATAAATTGACATGTAGTGTTATTAGATTTAGATATTATTTCTTGTAATGTTAAACCGGTGGTTAGTCATTTCATAAAGTGATTCATGTAAGAAAGTGATATGACACAAATATTGCAATCTGTGTATTTAGTTTTGTTTTCAGTATTATCAATAGATTAGTCAGTTTCCTTGTAAGCCTAGAGTTTAGAAACGTAGAGTCTTGACAAAAATGTTTTTAAGGACTGGCAGTTTTGGCTTTGCCAATTTTAGAATACTTCTCGTAGTATTAATATCAGCCATAGTAGTATTATTTTTCCAAATGAAGATTCTTACTTTAGAAGAAAGTCACAGGAAATTAGGTGAGAGGATAAGCATTTACTCTACAATTTTGATATTGTAGTCTACATGATTAGAAAAAGAGTTGTAATCTAGCCCATAGTACTATTTTCATAAAATAGGTCTGGGGTAGGGTACGATAAGCGGGTCTTTTATATCGAAATTGGCAAACGATATTACTTAATCATAACCATCAATATAATCAATCGATACTGATTAATTATTTTGAAATATTAACTTAAATAATTTATATCAACAGCTGTATGCACTCTTAAAATAATACACGTAGGATAATATTTCAATTTTACATAAGTAATTCTGATTATTAAAAATGGCAGTCAATTTAGAAATCTACACAACGTTGCTTTTTCGTGGCTTCAACATGTTGTACTCATACCGAAAACCCCATTATGTGAAATTTGTGGGAAAGAAACAACTGTAACTGTGAGAGAAGTAAATATGGTCGTCTTCAGTTTTCCTAATTTGGGTTATAATAATTTGTTTGATCCCTGTAAATATTAAATTCATATTTTAATTTAAAACATATTATGATTGTTATTGAGGACTATAGGTACTTTTATATCGATTGATAGTCTAGGATTTGAGATGCGAATATTAGGTACTGATGACTATATTCTTCGATATAAAAAACCGGGTCCGCTTATCGTACCCTACCCTAGGTTATTATATTATTCAAGATTTGTGTAATGTCTCGAACTAAGGTAGAATATTTTATCCTATGTGTACAGGGTGTGGTAGATAAGTAATGAGACTGGCCGCCGCGCGGTGCCCAGTCGCTCGCAGTGTGGTCTCCACCTGCAGGTAACGTGGTGGGGGATCTGAGCTAACAGTAGAACCGGTCCATAGTCGCGTCGTAGCTCTGCCGCAGTGAGGGTCGAGCTTCGCGTATTACGTTGTGTGCCTGTGACACTTGTGAAAACGCTGAAGATGGATCGCTCGATAGAACAGCGGTATGCAATCAAATTTTGCTTTCGCTTGGGCAAAACTGCTTCAGAAACTTTTGCTATGATTACGGAGGCCTACAAAGAGCACGCCCTATCAAGAGCTCAAGTGTTCCGGTGGTTTAATGAATTTAAAAACGAGAGGGAATCCGTTGAAGACATGGAACGATCTGGACCGAGGCCGAAGAAGGCAAAAATGTCAAAGTCCCGCGTCAAGACAATGCTGATTGTGTTTTTCGACAAGCAGGGGTTAATTCAAAAAAAGTTTGTCCCTCAGGGGAAAACTATTAATGCTGAATTCTACAAAGAAGTCCTTCAGCGATTGCACAAAGCCGTCAAACGGAAGTGACAGGACCTTGCTCACCGCTGGCGTCTCCACCATGACAACGCTCCGGCGCACACAGTGTTTCTCGTGACCTCCTATTTGACCCGAATTGGAGTTGAAGTTCTGCCACAGCCACCATACAGCCCTGACATAAGTCCTCCTGATTTATTCCTATTTCCGAAGGTAAAAAGATGAATGAAGGGTCATCGTTTTGACGATATTCCGAACATCCAACGTGCTGTCACGAAGGCACTAACTGGTATAACTCCAACGGACTACAGTGGAGCCTATGAAGCTTGGAAAACGCGCTGGTAACGTTGTGTCGACGCCCAAGGCGAGTACTTTGAAGAATATTAACGTTTTGTACAAATCGGATAAATTTGTTATACTAGACTCATTACTTATCTACCACACCCTGTAGGTCTTTAAAAGGGTAGAGTACAATAAGCGGCCCCATTTTTTTACATCAAAATTATTAAACAATGTTGAATTATTATACCCATTGATATAATCAACCAGTAATAATTAATTCGAACAGTATACTAACTATATCATCTACACCCACTGTGTACATATTTTCATATTTTAAACACAATTTGTTCTTTACCTAACTTTAAAAAATAACACTAAAAGATTACTGTATTTAACGTGTTGTTCTCGGTTTCAAGATATTTGTTTTGTCGTTACGTTTTCTTTATTGTTTCAATTACATTTTTCCTTTCACCTGTCTTAATTTTATCATTTGATTAATGGTTATGGTTCCTTTATTATTTATGACATTACGTAATATATTGTTTAAGCTATTTTTTAAAAATTTGTGATATGTGACTTTAATTTCCTATTTTAGGTATGTTAACGATCGATAGTTCTGCTATTCGATATATAAAGTATTGATGATTTTAATAAGCGATATAAAAACTGAGTCCGCTTATTGTACTCTGCCCTTTAAAATTATTATATTTTGAGTTAAAGTTTAAATACTAAACATGTACGTTTGTATGAACTCTATAAGGGCTACGAGTTACAATTGTTACTCATTTTAATGTCACTTTAGAGCTGCTAAAGTGATAAGTGAGTGAGTACTACTGGAGCAAAATCGTAAGCGAGCTACCTGCACACCCAAGACATCAAGTAAGGATGGCTGTGTAGTCTAGTGGGCTACTCTCGAATATGGGAGTTGCCCTTGGGAGTTGTGGGTTCGATTCCTGTGCCTGATGTTAGAGACTTTTACAGTCCGGTGTACACTTATGAGTCACTGGTCTGTGGTAACCCTCGTAGGAGGATCCATCCTTAATTAACACTTTAGTGGAAGTTGACGGAATCAGAATATTCTTGTATAAGTGTACCAGACCCAACAACCCATTTTGAATATTTTCTCTTTAGTTACCAGTACTATTAAATAAAAAAATAAAAACCACTTTGTGTTATTTATGTTTTACAAGGCACTATTATTAAATTACAATGGTGTCAAATGATTATACTCAAGGTAGCCTACTAAAAGATGAATTTATTCATATAATTTTTATATATATTACAATTCTTTGACTGGGTAACGAGGTCAGTAGCGCTATATACTTCTCTGATGGACTCAGTGTTGTATGGAATGTCACCCTGACATCTAGATTACAGCGTACTTTGGTATTATCCAGAGGCCACTATTTTTGGATGAGCTTTCCTTATCGGGTACCAAAATAAATTACAGTATTAAAAAGAACAGACTTTATTCAACCTATTTTGAAATTTACAAGTAATTATGAGGAACGGTTATCGTAATATGCTTCCCAAAAGGAAACAATGTCGGTGAGAATTGAGTTGAATGCATCGCCGCCAGTTGCTGCTACTCCCAATGTATTACTCCTCGTGTATTACTCCATATATATTCTGCTAATAAAAAACTTTCCCCTTCAGTTTGAGGTAAATCCCAGAGGCAAAGATAATTCATGATGAAATTATAAATTAATTAGCACACAACAATCAATAGAAAATAGAAAGTAAAAAAATAATTAATTATTCAAACGTGACAGGTGCTTTGTGGTGCTAGGCCTACTGAAGGCTTGCTCGTCTAGGCCTATTTAGAGATGTTTTGGTGACAGTAGTATGACTCATCAGGTATTTTTCGATTCATTATGAAACAAGGAAAGTACTAGTAAAAGAACATCCGAAGATGGATGGTTTCCTCATCGGAAGATTATTTTGGTTCCCGTTGAGGAAAGCTTGTCCAAAAACAGTGGCCTCTGGATAATACTAAAGTACTGATTACAGACCTTTCAGCGTGATTCAATTTAAGAAATACTCCTAGTTCTTGAGTCTTCGACTGATTGAACATTTTGACTTCATTAGATAAACTATTTTGCTGCAGTAGCATCGTTATAATTTTGATGTCATTCTTGTAAATGTTATCTTGATAAAATATTGATTATTGTTGGTTATTTCTTTTAGATGTATAATTAAATTGTTGTCACATTTTAATTTTTACTAATCAACATTTTTTTTTAAGTTTTTCTTGTTAACATTATCAAAATGGTATTACCATGGAAATAGAAATAAATAATAACAATAACAATTCACATTATAGTTGTATATTAATACTTAGTTAACAATCCTTTGTTTTTCTTCAGTAATTTTAGTCTGCTCACAACAAGATTTTTATAATGTAAATTGATTTCATCATCATGGTCAACACTTGAATTAGGGTCAATATAAGTTCTCTCTTTGTTGTTTTTTTTTGCTCTATTCTTTGTTTTACTATCGCCCATACCCTCTCTATAGGGTTCATGTTTGGACTGTTTCCTAGAGAGGAAAGAAAATATTTCTTCTTTGGCCAGATATTCTTTAATGGTTTTAGTTTGGTAACAAGTAGCTCCATAATGCATGAAAATGAACTCACCATTGTGTTTGAAATATCAACTGTTTTCAGAATATTTAACCCTAGAACTGGCATACAATCCAGTTGAATCGAACAGCAGGTGGCCAAAGTTAGCTATCGGCACATGAAAGACATTAAGTTAGGATAGCTATGTGGTCTAAGGTGCTAATCTCAGTTGTGGAAGTTAGACGTGGCGTCGTTTTTAATGGAAAAAAAACAAATGATAAAATACATAAGTCCTTACTCAAAACAAAAAAAAATGAGTCGTAAATTACGACTTTGCCAGTTCTAGGGTTATACTGTTCTTTTCTCATTGTATTTTCAACATATACAACCTGCTTGTTCCTCCTATTGACTTAGGATCCACACTACAACAGAAGTTGGGTGCTTCACAGGGCGTTTGACACAGTCTAGGTGATACTCTTCTCCAGGCCGTCATCTTACAAAATCCTAACTCTTCTCACTTACTTGAACTACCAATTCATCTGAGAAGCATACCTGCAACAATAAAATGGTTAAAAGTATGGTTATAAATTGTTATTTTCCAAAAGCGTATGGTGCAGCCTAAAGCCAAGGTATTTTTCTACGTTTTTTTAACGTATCATAACAACATTAGGCCTATCATGTAAATTTATTTATTTTCATTTAGTACAGTAAAATTTAACTTACCTTTGACCAATAATTTTAAGTTAATAGAATATCTTTGGCCCACTTAAGTGTCTTTTTGACCATGGATGGAGTGATTTTTTGTTTCCTTCTCGGCTTGTATGCTTTTAGTCCTTTATTATTCAAAAACTTCAAGGTGGAATGCACACCAAAATCCTCTACTTGGTTGCAAAGATCTTTGCTAGTGCTCTTTTTGTTTAATGGATAGATTTGTTAATTTTCTGGTCATCCTTTCACTAAGAATCTCTCCCTACCGCAGTTTCCTATGCAATTTCCTTCCAAATTGTCATTATATAAAAAAAGTTTTGTTTAATTCTACCCACAGATGTTTGTGATACAATGATCTTGATGCAATCTGACGTTGAGAGTACCATTGTTAATCTAAAAGAACCTTTACAGTAGCCATTCCATTTTCCTGGGTGAGTGGTCACATTTCTTACCCATAACTTCAAAATGAAAATACTTCACAGATTCAGTTCCCTTTTCTCTATATTTGAATATTTGTTAATAATATAATAATCTTTGAAACTTTGTTAATATATTGAGTAATACCCAAAATGTAGTTATGGTGGGTATTCACCTAGATTACACTATATTTTTATATTTTGTAGTGTAGGGGTCTCTAATGACGAACCGATGTATAGAGTTTGTTTTGAGTTTCTTTGTCGTTGACTTTTTTTGGATATCTCCAGACAAGCACGACTCCAAGTTCCAGGAGTTGAGTCTGTGGCAGCGTGAGAATTACTAAATACTAAAAAAATGCGGATAAAATAGCTTATAAACACTATACAACAGTTTGTAACACTAGAATGGGTAAAACAACACAGTCCAGCTGATGTCAAATATTTATATTGTAGGGAACCGAAGGCAGTTAGTTCATTCAGTAGCCAACCTACACAGAAACAAACAATGAAACATCTTTACGTGTTACTGGCAATATAAATTAAAAAACCACAAATACAATGTTAAATTGTAATTTACTAAAGAAAACAAGAAAAAAATAAGTTTGAGTCTAATAATTTGGCCATTTCTGTACAACCTTAATAATATCTTTAGATTGTAAAAAAAAAAACCATTAAACCATACTTAGCATTTTAAGAAAAATGGCCAGCAGTTACAGAGTTTTAAGTCAAATTCCATTATAGGTAAGTATGCCACAAAACCTTAAACTTTTTCTATAGACAAGTAACAATTTAAAACTACAGAAATAGTTCATTCAAAAACCTAGGACGACATTTTTAGGATCTCTTCGTACGAACTTGACTCGAGATTCCAGGGGTCAAACAAAGTCTGTACAGATTTCAGACTTGTTTTGAAATTTTTTCTAGTTCGCTAGATTTCAGACGCCACACTAAGAGGAAGGTGAACTGGAACTAAACTCATCATTCTCAGTATTTCAAAATTTGTATTGAAACATTAAATGGTTTTTTGTTTTTCCCTTTCAGAACAAACAGTAGAAAGGCTAATTCAGGTGAACAGTAATATCAAGAGTTCAGCCCTTAGCAGCTCTCTGGCGGAACAACGTAGAAATGCTCATCCAGAGAGAGACATGATCATCATCTACAACAGAGTGCCAAAAACCGGTTCAACCAGCTTCGTCAATGTGGCTTACGACATCTGTAAACGGAACATGTTTAATGTTCTTCACCTCAATGTTACAG
Organism: Homalodisca vitripennis; assembly: GCF_021130785.1. Classification (NCBI taxonomy): domain Eukaryota; kingdom Metazoa; phylum Arthropoda; class Insecta; order Hemiptera; family Cicadellidae; genus Homalodisca; species Homalodisca vitripennis. The sequence goes on from NC_060212.1 coordinate 118,507,882, forward strand.
CCAACCAACATGTTATGTCACTGGCTGATCAGGTTAGTGCAGGATACACACATTTTTATTGTTTTCATTAATTTTGCATTTGAATTTAGTCAGGAGAAATAAAAGAATAATCGTTTGTTCACTTGCAAATTAAATTAAAGTTGTTTTAAAACTTTAAATGGTTTAAAAAAATCTGTGATTCAATTTCAAAAGTCATTAATATTGTTCATAATAAAGTAGTAGTTTGGTGAGCCTTGACCATGTAAATCCTGGGCCCATCTCCGCCGGGTCCCCCAAGCTCGTAATGAGTATCAAAGGCAGTTCCTTCTTTGTCAAGCGTCTACCGTGTATTAACTGTTTTTGAGTGTTACATCGTTCACCCCACGCTTACGCAAGTCATTCCACCAACAAATCAGATGCCAGCTCTGTCAACATTTAGGCAGACCCCATTAGACCCCATTCTGCACAGTTTATTTTTAAAAATACTCTTTACTTTTGTATTTAAAAAAATCGAGTTTATTTAATTCCCACCAATTAAAAAACTGATTATTATGCCTGACGTAATAAAAAAACCAATATTAATTTATGATCTGTTACGAGACACAAAATGAAGGACAAAATGACACAAGTATAATAGAATTACTAAAGATGTTGTTAGATGTACATTAAAAAAAAACAAAATTCATTAGTGGTCAAACTTTTTTGTACTTCCTCCTGAGCATTAAATGAGTATATCTTACCTACAGGTACTCTCTGAGCATCTCACAAATCTGTAAATTAATTTGTTATTACCTCTTGAGCTTTCAGTTGATCTTTTTACCAGCAGGGACTTCCCTGACACTCCTCAAATCTTTAAATTCAATTATTACTTCTTCTCAAGCATTCAATAAATCTTTCTTATCTCCTTGGACTTTCCTGACATATCTTAAATCTATAAATTAAATGACGGTTATTTTCTTATTCAATATAACTCACTTGTTTTAATTTTACTGAATTTACAACATAATTTAAAAAAGTTTAGTTCAGGATGTCAGGGTTTTTTGTAATCGCACAGAATGCTATGAGAATACTGGGTTTGGTTTTTTCGGTAGTGGTGAGTTTGTTCAATATGTTACTTGAAAGGTATGGAAAACCAAAGACCCTCAGTTTGGATTTTTTATTATTATATTTACATTTGTAATACTTTAACTATATAAATTCATTAAAAATCGATAATTTGATTATTACCTTTTGAATGTGGCAGTGGCATTCTCGTGGATTCAAGGTGATCACCTCACCTCCCTGAAATTTAACTGTTTGAAAATGTCCAAATGGTCCTTGATTGCTTAAACATCTGGTTGGGTTTTTGAGTTCCACTGGGATCAAAATACTCACTTTACAGGTGCACTGTGAAATTAATGCAATGCTACAAAAAAAAAAAAAAAGAAAAAATTACACAAAATATTGCTGCAGCAAAAAAGAGCAATAAGAACTATAACAAAATCTAAAAGATAAACATATTCTAACCATCTTTATCTAAAATGTATTTTTTCTAGAAATTGAAATTTTTACTATTGTAGTTTTGTATTTACTTGATCAACATGCACCTTCATGGTTCTTCAATATCTAACAATAGCACAAAGTACAATACCCTATTTAAATTTAAAATTGATAAATACAATTTAGAATTTCACACCAAGAATTTTTTGTACTGGACAAAAATGATAATCACCCAATTCAGTAAAATCAGAAAAATGTTTATTATTTCAAGCTTAAAAATACATACACGTTTAAAAATACATTTAATGTAGTATCACTATTTTTCAATGGAGGAGTTCCTTAATCAGAATTCTAACACAAGAGAGATGGTAAAATGGTAATTAATTGAATAAGATTAGGTTAAATGTAAGTTAGGTGTAAGGATTTATGCTTTTGTTTTACTCTATTGCTTTGCAATGTTTTGTTTATAAAGATGGAACAAAGATATTTTAAATTGAGTGTAATTGAATCAACATTCAGTCCTGATCAGTCTTTGATTTACATGAGTGATTTTGATTAAGCTCAGGAGTCACTTTCAGTATACAGAGTGTGGCATAAGCCCATTTCAGCTCAGATTCAAATGAAGAGAAGAAAACACTGATATCCACAAAACTAAATTAATAGTAGGTCCAGATTAAGAATAAAATTAGAGAAATATTTAAAATGAATAAACCTAATTAAATTAAATTTTGTTTATTCAGGCAAGATTTGTGCGAAATCTTACACAGTGGACTGCCAAGAAACCAGGCCTTTATCATGGACATGTCAGCTTCATAGACTTCGGAAAGTAAGTTCTCGCTGTGAAATATGTTTTAAATAGTCTAAATTACACTAGTTCTAAGTAGTAAACACATAACACAAGCTGGTCCTTGTTTAAAAAGACTATTTTTGATTATAATGATATAAAGTTGTGTAATCAACTTCTAAAATGTATTAAAATATCCAGGAATTAAAGAAAGATATTAATTATTATGTATGGCATGGAAGAATTTTATTTTAACTGGAAGCACATAATGAAGATAAATAAAGTAACATATGAAAAGCAAAGGCAATTAGAAACAAACTTTTGACAGTACACATTTTTCCAGTTCCTAGACATTCCTCTACAATAATAACTGTGTAATTCAAAATTAAAGTTAATTTTATTGTTATTGTCGAGATTTTAATTATCCTAAGTACATTGCACTTATCTGCTTTTTACACAAGTATTTTTGTATACTCTTTTTTAACAATATTACACGTTTTTGTTAATTTTGCTTTAAATAATTTATCATCAAAAGCAAATAAAAAAATATTTACTGTATCTTTTCAACTTTTGAGAAAACATATTCTATGTTTTTTGTATATTTTCTCATGTTAAAAGCATTGCTCTTTTCTAATTTGATTTTTATCAATCAATGACTGAAGAGCCTTTCAACCTTTAAAATAAATAAACAAAATATTTGTATAATACAATAAGCTAAATTAATAATTATATGCATGATAATTCACTACTCAAGTTCTATATTTTTATATACTCAGAAATGTATTTAAATAAATATCTAAGATTTACTCAAATTTTCTACTTTTATAAGTATAGCGGCAATTAGTTTTATGGGAAATTTGAACGGCTTATTATTTAAGTATCATTTTACAAAATACTTCTATAAAAGGATACAAAATTGAGAAAGGAGAAGATGTAATAGTATAAAATAATAAGTTTTAGATAGAAAGCTAAATGTGCTATTGCAAATTAACCACTTTTAGGCAATACTTCAGAAAAAAACCCAAAGTTTATATAGTCTGTTTAATGGCAACAATATCTGTACCAAAATATGGGTTTTTAAAACCAGAGTACTAGTGTAACTTGCATGAAATAGTTCAATGACAATTCAGACAGAGATGCTATATCACTGCTGACTACCATCTATTCCCGCTATGACGTAGCTATTTTTACGTACTGCCTGAAAAATAGATGAATGAAATCAAAGTTATGCATATTTGTTTACGGTAACAACAGATGATGTTCGGTTATTGCAACAGATGTTGATACTGATAAGTAATTTCTGGCAACAGTGTATTCAGACACACCAATCACCCTCAAATCTTATTGGTTCCTGCAGGCTCAGATTAGAGGGTTAAAAATAAGGGAGGGAGGCACAAATGTCCTTTCAGGACTAAGTGCAGAAATTTAGGCTCTTTACCTCATAAAAAAGGAAATCACCTATTTTTGTATAAGCTGCACTAGTAGTTGTAACACGTTTACTGCCATTGATGGAGTAATGCGTCACGCTCTGGTGACACCTGTCTGTCAGTCCCAACCAGTGTACATCTGGTGACAATATAATGTGCCCTGTCATAGACTAACTGTGACTGAGTATGTGTCAGCTGGTCTTTCAGAGATCAATGTTAGGTGTACCAACAGAATCAGGGAAATAATGAAAGAAACATCATAGAAATATTTAATTCTCAGTTGTATTTTGAGATTTTTACAACTAAAAGTAGTTAGCTGAGAGATTCAAAGTTGTATTATTCCTTTTATTTGCAGGTTTGGTGTAACGCAGAAACCCATCTATATAAATATTCTGCGCAAACCTCTGGACAGGTTGGTCTCGTATTACTACTTTCTACGGTACGGTGATAATTACCGACCTCACCTCCTCCGTAGTAGACATGGTGACAAGATGGTAAGTACAGTTTTTTATTACAAATCATCGATATATTTGTATTAAATTGTAATAGGATTATTCCTAGCATTTGCCATCGTTCAGTGATACAACAAAATTAGTAACACTACGTTTCCAGATCTGCAGTTTGATCTTTTCTTCAAGTAAATAACTAACCTAACACATAATTAAAATAATACCAGTAGTTGTAAGGACATCCCTGTCTTTTAATACGTACACATCCAAAAAAAGGAAGCTTGTTTTGGACTTCTACTTCCATTGTGAGGCGGATGGAAGGAGAAATACTATTAATGTGTTTCAAAAACTCATTCAATTCAGTGTCTCCAAGAGGAAAAACCAAAAAAGGTATCACCCACATACCTCTACCAAATTTGTAGCATGTCAAAAAGGTCTGGTATTTGTTTATTTTAACCTAGATTTTAATTATGTCTTTGGTTAGTTATTTACCTGAAGAAGAGATCAGATTGCAGATCTTGAAACATAGTGTTACCGATTTTTTGTGTGTCACTGAACAACGGCAAATGTCCGAAAAATCCTGTTTCCTGTACAGTCCTTCCATTGTCAAAAACAAACTTTAAACAAAGAAATTGTAATAGGACAGTAAAAAATGCTCTCTTACAAATAAATGTTGTACATTTAACTCATTATCGTTTCAAATAAAACCAAAGTACTATCATATTTACAAAACTTTTTTAAAGGGTATTTTTGTTGTTGTTATTACTACTATACATAAAATCTATTTATACATGTGGAAGAAGGGTAAATAATTATACATTAGAGGAATAAAGGAATGCCCAGACTCATTGAGGTTGTCCTCATCTGACAAACAGCACGGTACAAGGAAAGAATCTCCTCTTCCTGAACGGATTGTCACAGGGTCGATACACTGTCTGGACACAAGGAGTAGGGTCATTCCATTTCAAATCAACCAATGAAAAAATAATGTTGGGCCTTGACCTCTCAGGTTTAGCGATTTTTATTTATTTATTTATTTTTGTATGGGACTTGTACCTACCAAGACTAGTTAAAATGCAAAATTTTACAATTTTCCACCTTTTGGTTTTTGAGTAAACCCCACAAAAAAGCAGTTTTAGGTCATGTCTCTCAGTATATTGTTAACAACGTAGTGTTAATCACATACGTAGAATCGCTCATTTTGGCCCTCAACTCACAGAGGTTTTGTCCACGTATTAAAACATGATCGTATGGTGTACATGAACAGTTTTATCTGCTGTCTCATGAAAGAAACCCTCACACTGACAGTTTTTATCAAGGCAGGTGGGAGGTACATCTGAATGTTAAATCATGTTTAGGGGTTAAAGAATAAATATAGTCGTCACATTCCCTGTTAGTGATGCTCAACAAATTTCACAAACAATCAAGCTGAATGATAATAAGTTATAAGCACACTAGTTGTTATGCATTGGATTTAGAATTACAGTTGAATTTGTCATGTTGCAGACATTTGATGAGTGTGTCAAAAAGCATCATGATGACTGTAACCCAGACAACATGTGGCTACAGATACCTTTCCTCTGTGGCCATGCAGCTGAGTGTTGGTACGTTATTGTTTTGATTGTACTGTTCATTTTTGTAATTTTTTGTAATTTTTGTAGTTAGTTTTAAGTATGTTAAATGTATATAGAACATTTCATTTATAGAATATCTTTTAGTCTGTAATTATTTGATATTATTGATTAAAGGCAGGACAAGATTTATGATCTAAATGATGGGTCTGTGCTGATTCTAGCCTAAGTTTGGCCATGAGATTTGTGTATGAGATTATTTGGCAGTCACGATGACAGCCTGAGTGTTGCATGATATCAGATACTCAGTTGCTCCCACTTCCCGTTGCTTTGTCACAGACTGAAAATGTTTGTTTCGCTAGTGCATTATGGATTTTGCAGATATTTGGTAAGTAATTTGCCTTTTGACATTTTCTTAAGACATTATTGTGCATGAGGGAACTTCATTGTCCCGAATGGATCTACATCCTTTACAAAAATAGGTCACGGTTAAAGGTAGATTTATACAGGTTATCAGTCAACACAGGGATGGATAGAGCTTGGCACAGGTAAGGAAGAAGACTGAGTTAAGAAATATGAACCCTTATTAGGTGAAGAAAAAGAAATAAAGGCAGTTGTTAATACTCAGAAGCTGCTATGCAACATGTTTAGGTTATGTTTGGAGAACGGATAATGCCTCCAAGGATAATGTAGAAGGTTTTGTCTGGTTACTTGGTTTTCTGAGCTATTTAATTTCTATGCGAATGCACTTAAGTGTACATTTCCCAATCCAAGTAATCTCAGGGAGATGGAGTCTGTCAGAGCGAGACATCTGCTCCACATTTTCTGGCAGGCTGTGTACAGCGGCACCATAATGAGTGTTACACATTGTGCCATGACATCTCTGGGCATTATTCTGAAAGCATTCAGTTTAGCTAGTTCATTACTAGTCAATAAGAGCAATAAGAGCAATAAGGTGGAAGATTCTGATGATTTCTGGTAAGTTTCACAACAAATTTCCACCAGAAGTAGCATTTAAATTTTATGTCTTGATTTTACAGCAGGATGAGCTATAAAATTTGATTTTGGTTGAACTAACAATACCTTAGGACACTATTAATATCCAAACTCAACATGAATACAAACTTAATTATACTCTAATCAGCTAGGTACAATGGTTCTAAATGTTGCTTGTAGTAGAAGTTGGAGCACTTGGTCTTCCTGCAGAATCTTTACACAAATTCCTGAAGGATCTGGGATTGAGAAGAAATTCTATGAATGTTTTCTTGAAGCATGTCTTTAAAGCAACAATGGAGAGTTCTTGCAGGAGTAGGTCAGAAGCTTTGTCACCTGGTTTGGGCCTGTGAAAGTTCTTTAACCTCCCTAACTAGATGATATGGTTAGGATGATCCAACCAAACTAGCAGAGAACATCATGTGGGGCCCAAAATGTGATGTACCTCAGTCAAGAACAATTCCATTTTATGCTAGTTCTACTATTTATTTATGGAAGATGTAAGTCTACTATTGATTTATGGATAAACTAAGTCCATCTAGCTAGAGACCAATCTCTCTTATACAAATTTTTAGTAAAATTATAGAATCATGTATTTAAATTAAACTTGACACCTTTTTTTTACAAAAATGGCCTTTTCTGTGGGGAGCAATTTGGTTTTATACCAGGCAGAAATACTGTACAAGTAACTGAAGATATTGTGAACACAATTTTGATGAACTTTGAAAACAAATTGACATCATCTGATGTACTGATTGATTTGACTTAGGCATTTGAATATATATGCCATGCTTGACCTGTTCACATCCTATTTGAAGGATAGGAAACAAATGTCATTCCAGCACACAGATAAGTTTGATTTAGAAAATACTGTAAATGGTGTACCACAGAGATCTGTTCTTGGATCTTTTCTATTTGTAATTACAGTGATTTGTAATTGTGATTAGTGATTTTGCATTTAATGTGCCTTGTCCATCAGTATTGTATGCAAATGATACCACAATTATAAATTATAATAAAAGTCTAGATAAACGTATCCAAGATGAAAATCATGCGTTAAAAAGAGCTTTAGAATGGTTTAAACTATTATATGATAAAAAAGTGAAAGAATAATATTTTTTTTATATCATACATTATATAAAGATTTTAAGTTATTGGGGATATACTTTGATAGTAGATTAAGTTGCGACTCCTATTCAACAATTATACAAAAAATTATCTAGGGTTATTTTTTTTTTATGCAAACTTAGAAAACATGTTAATAAATATGCTTGTGACAGCTTATTGTACTTTCTTTCACTCTCATCTAAATTATGGAATAACTTTGTGGGACAACTGTAGCAGCACTAAATCAGTCTTTACATGACAAAAAAGGGATTTTGAACTATTAAGAATGTTCATAAAAGGGATATGTATGTGCAACTATTTAGAGAACTTAATACTGTATAATGACTGTTCCTAACATGTATATAAATATTTGTTTTGTAAATGTTAAAGAGTCACTATCTAATTTTACAACCATACAAGATATTCATAGTCATAACAGCAGGAAAAATAATGTGCTTGATATAGTCTCAGTCAAATTAGAAAAGTGTAAAAGCAGCCACATATTCATGAAAATTAAGCTTTTTATTAAGTTCCTGAAAAAGCTTGGTAATGCAATTTAATTACATAGGTTTAAAGTAGTAATAGAAAACTGGTTGAAGCAAAAAGTATTTTATTCTGTATAAGAATGTTTGGCCTGTCATTACTAGTGATATAAGTTTTTAATTATATTGCTTTTTCTCACTTTTTTCATAATACATTTATATTATTTTATTTATGATTTTAATTATGTGTATCTTTGTATGTTATGTTAGTTATATGTTTTATTGTTATTTTAATTATTGTTACTGTTACAGACTTGTTGGTATTGTTCACTATTATATTTATTATTAGATTCTTGATTGTTATTGTTATTGCTATTGTTATTATGCAATATAATATTGACTTTGTCCATTGCACAAAATGTGTTTAAAGATAATACAATTCTTGATATCTTATTTTGGAGATTATATTAATAAAGATCCAAATGCTGTTTAGTTTGTCTTTTAAAGTTTATAATTTTTTAATATCCCCACAATAAAGTTCAAAAACTACTGGGATATTTTACTGAATAACTAATAAAATATCAAGAAAACTAAAAAGCATAATGGATTCATATTAATAAAATCTTGTAAATTAGCCATCTCCCATTATTCTATAATTAAAAATGAGGGGTAAAATGTTTGAGGTATAACAGTGGTCTTATGGGGTTAAAAGTAAGATGGCTACCAGTAAAGTTGGGCCTTAAATGTAAAATATATGTAAAGATGAAAAGTGAACGGCAGTTTTTGATGTGAAGGGTGCACGGCAGCAACTGGGCACTGGAGCAAGCCAAGCGGAATCTGCTTGCTCACTACCTCATAGTGGGGGTAACAGAGGAGCTCACGGACTTTATCGCCATCCTGGAATCTGCTCTGCCGTCCTTTTTCCATGGAGCCTTGCAACACTTCCAGTCCAGTATGTTACCGTTCTAGGATAAGTTCTGACTACAAACCCAGTTAGGCTTTTTGCAATGGGATTCTCAGTACAGTGTTTTGTTTTTTCAAAATATCTTAGTACTTACAACTTCATATGGTTGAACTCGGTATGAAAATTTGTAATCTGTTTTACAGACAATTTCTATAGTTGTTGATCATTGCTTTCCTTTCATTTGTGACTGAAACAGGTGACGCTATTGTTTGTTATGTTCACTTATTATTAATTTCAGAATGTATTTTATTGAAAAATCTTTACCTCCAAATTTTGGAATAATAAAGCAGTTATTCTGATTTTAGTTGTGATAGTTACTTACATCAGCATATTCAACTTGTACCTCCGATTCTAATGAAAATATTTTACAAAATGAGTTGAACAAAATTAACTTTACACTTAATCCTTTAATACCCCATGGGGATTCACTTCTGGTTGGTCTTATACTTTCCAGTTGAACCTAATCTGGGTACACCAAAAACCGATGTGTCATTTTCATATGGGCAACCCCTTGGAAGCCCAGGAGCGGCACTAACCGCAAATTTTGAGATATTGTGGTAAAAGTGTGGATCACTAGGTCTAGACTACTGTGGAGGATGACTGATGGAATGGGTGGAGCTGTCTTAATGTTTCTTTTTGTTCTCTTTGGACAAGAGGTTTAGAAATTGCACCTAGTCCTATAAGGACCTTTGCGCTGCTTCTGGGTGACAAGATATTCCGGATGGGTAAGGTTGGAGGTAGGCCTTCTATCAAGATCTATGAGGAAGAATTTAAGGCACTAATCTCAAGTCATGTCCCCTTGGAAGAAGGGGAAGCCAGCTCTGAACCAGCCTCTCCAGCTAAAGCAGGCAAGGAGTGGCACACTCATCTAGGCTAGCAAGAACCTTTGATTCTTAGGGAACCCCACCAACTCCAAGAGTCATCACCTGCAGTAGACTAGACCTTTCAAACTACCCTTGCGCCCCAGAACCTCAACAATTGCGGTTAGTGATGTGCCGCTCCTGGGCATAAGTAAGGTTGCCCAGATTTAAGTGACACATTGGTTTTTGCTGTGTCCAGTGTGGGTTCAACTGGGTTAAAATCCTATCAATCCAGAAGTAAGTACGAAAAAAAAATTTTTATGTTAAAAAACTCATGAAAGTAACTTTTTAGTTTTTTAATTTTTTTTGACAAAAAATAAATTCTATTAATAGTATTTTAACCTAAACAAATTTGTTTTGTAACTAATTCAAGTTAAAGTAAAGTTAAAATTGAGCCTTTTTGATGTACTGTATTTGTTTTACAAATTATAGACTCTGGCTAATAAGTAGTTTCTTATATTTTATTTTTGTGAAAATGATTCAACAAATACGCCATCACTGGGATCCATCACAAACTTGACCATTGAGTCACTACCATCACTCTCCGATTCGAATTGATCATCACAAACCCTAACCTTTTGTCACCAACGTCTGATTGACCAATCAATGAGGTGCAGTTGAAGAATGCAAATGTCTGACTGCTCGGACAGCTGAGGTTCAGGCGGAAACCACCGGTATATGATTGATCAGCCATTCAGTGAAAACATATTAAAAAATGTATTTATTTACTTTTAAAGTTTGTTTCTATTTTAGACTTTTTTTGAAGTAAATAATCCTGCCTGTGAACAACTATCAAGTTGGTAGTGTTGATTAAATTGTCTCAGCTGTTTGTTTTAAATGAATAAAGTTGTTCTGTATATAATAGAGTGAGTACAGCTGAAGGCAGTAAAAGGCAAAAGGAACAAGGTACGTTTTTGAACTGCATGAAAAGTGTCCTCCCATAATGCCTTTCTAAATATAAGTAAAAACATTTCATAAATGTCACATTCCACAGAAACCAGTAGTTTAACAAAATTTATAAGTGATAACAGTTTTTGAACTTTTTAATACAAATCTAACAGTACCTTGTTTATTGAAATTGGTTCATCAATAAAAAAGATGGTTAACTTAAAAAGAAAACACATTATTAGCATTTAAAAACACTATGTTTAATGTCATTGTAAAAATAAAAATAGCCAAAATCTTGGATGAAGAATCTTGGAGCATTGGAGATTTTTAATTTGATATCACTGATAAATAAATACACATTTTCCAATATTAAATTTATTCTTGCAAGGCCATTCAGAATCAATGATTCCATCATCAGGCAATTTAAAAAAACCCAAAATCTTGTTTATCAAAGAACATGAATATTTGGTACCATATTTTGTTTTTAGTCGTCTTTTATTAGAAACAAAAATTTAATCCTAATAAACATTTTTATGAGCCTTATTTGCTTAGCTTAACCTGCCTTCACTATGTTTACTATTTCCTATATTACAGGTAACAAGTCACATTTGCGGAGGACCAACCAGAAAGTGGAACCGTCTAACGAGACGGTGGCTCAAATCAAGAAATCGAGGATATGGAGGATGGAAAACGAATTGTACGAGTTTGCTCTGGAACAGTTCTACTTCCTCAAGAAACGGATGGGGGTCGGAGCGGACGGAGTGGTCAGTGACAAAGGTCAACAGTTCATGTTTGAAAAGATAAGTCCTAAATGAGGCAGAGCTTAAGTCTGATACACAGTTGTCTTGCAAAACCATGTCTTTCAGATGGTAAAGTTTTAAAATAAGTTATTGGTACCGCCACAGTGTTTATTATATTTTGATTAAAAAGAGACGTTTGATGATAATATAATAAAGTACATTGTAAAACAGTACAGTATGTGCAATAATGATGCATTTAAACATAGTCTGAAAAATTCTAAATATTAATTATACACGAGCAAGTTTTAAATTGTAAAACTAATGCTCTGTAATAATGATAGTAAATGTATTGTTGGGTCAAAGTTAACGAAGAGCTTCTTTCTTGAACACAATTATCAGTGATTTCATTCTACTGTTATTTCATCAAGTAAGTCAAGTAAAACGATAATACATGAAATAGTTTGATCTGCTATAAACTATCATATTAATGACTATGACCTGGAAGGTCAGATATTTCTCATTATTGCAAAAATAACGATGCCCTTTGATACAGTTAATGAAATTTCATCTTACCTCACAAATTATTATCTGAATGTATTTTGTTGTTTGCTTTATTGTTATCATAATGGAGTTGAATGTTTATTATAATGTATACTTTATAATATATTGCAGTATAATCGACAATGCAAGCATGCTTTTGAAGTCAATAATATTAACTCTTTTAATGAGAACAGGGAAAAGTACCCTTTAAACTCTTTAATAGAAAAGATTTCGTTGTACCTTTGGTTTTAACATACATTTTCCAGCTCTCACTAATGAAAATAGTAAACTGAACTGTATAAAAAATGTTTTTTTTTATCAGTAAATGCAATCAATAACCAAAATCTAAGCTTTTAACCCTCAGAGCAAGAGACCAAAAATTTTTTGTCTTTGAATGCTGACTTATCTAGGGATTACGGAGGAATACCAAACTTTTTAGTCTGACCACATTATTTCACATTTTTGTCTGTAACTCCCTTATTTTTAGTAAAAATTGTTTTTAATTATGCATATATAAATTCTGTAACAGAAAACAATACATTTTTAGAAACAAAATTTAAAAACTTTAATAAAAATGTACTTACAAAAAAAAAATTTTTTTTGTCTTTGAGTAGGAAAACATTCTTTATAAAAATTTCACCTAGGGTCTCTTCTTTTTCTCTACGGTCCCTAGGTTTACCCACTAAAACCTCCTGCACTTCATCTACTGGAACTGGGATCACCAAAAGGCATTACTTCAGACCAGCAGGGTCTCAGCAGTATGACATATACTACTCTACTCTTCTAGTCTATTGATGTCCTTCCTCCATCTTCTTTTGCCTCATGATCCTCTCAACCATTTCTGCCTCCATGTCCCACTGATCTTGGCTTTCAATCATCTTAGTTATGATGTTGCCACTCGTCAGGATGCCAAGCTCCACCAAGTACGGTCTTCTCAGCTGGTCCCACCTCTCACAATCCAGTATGGTATGCTCTGCCGTGTCTACATCCTGACAGTATCTGCAGTTCTTGGATTCTGTTTTCTGCATACGAAATAGGTATTTTTGGAAATCCCCATGCCCAGAGAGAAACTGTGTAAGAAAGAAATTCGGTTCGCCATGTCTTCTTTTGACCCACTGAGCAACATCAGGGATGAGAGTCCTTGTCCATGCTCCTTTCTGACTGCTTGATCATCTTTCTTGCCACTAATCTAGTAGTTTATTCTGTGCTTCAGTAGTTTCCATGCCATTATGTCGATGTACTCTTTCCTCAGCTTTTATGCTTAGTGGCGGGACACTTGCTATGACAAATGCTGCATCGGCTGCAATGGTGCGGTAACCACTGCAGACTCTTAGAGCCATTTTTCTTTGTACTTGATCTAATATACTTCTTGTTCTTGCCGAGTTTAAAGCCCTTGTCCAGACTGGGGTTGCATAAAGAGCGATCGATTCAACAACTGTTGCTAGCAATCTTCGTCTACTTGGACTAGGCTCCTGTATATTCTCCATAAGTCTGCTAAGACAGCCAGCAACTTTAGTGCATTTCCTGGAGACTTCTTCGATGTGGACTTTGAATGATCTTCTATGGTCTAACCAAATTCCCAGGTATTTGAGCCTTCTAGTAGGTTTGACCTCAATTCCATTGACCTCAAATCTAATGTCCAAGAGTGCTCTTCTGCCTACCATAACTATAGATTCTGTCTTCTCAGGTGCGATTGCTAACCCATGATGTTGTAACCAGGTACTGATCTGACTGATGGCTCTGTTCGCCTTATTCATGAGGAGTCGCTCTGATGAGGCAATCACAACTAACGCTAAGTCATCAGTATATACCACCAGGGATACACCTTCTGAGAAAGGAAGTCTGAGCACCCCGTCATAAAGCAAGTTCCATAAAGTGGGTCCCAGTATTGAGCCTTGAGGTACTCTACTGGATGTTTCCACCTCTAAGAAATCTTACTCAGTCTTCACAAGTATACTCCTGCCCTTGAAGTACTGTTGAATCACTCTTCTTAGGTACGCTTCAATTCCCCTAGACTTCATTATGTCTAATATCTTCTGCCATGATGCACTGTTGAAGGCATTCCGGATATCCAGGGTAATTACTGCCGGGATTTGTCTGGTCCATGTGGTGCCACTTGCCGCACAATCCACTAAGTTTAAAACTTTCTGGACAGCGCTCACCGTAGAATTGCCCTCCCTGAACCCAAACTGGTTCTCAGAAAGACCACCAGTTCTTTCCAAATCTGCTTTCAGTCTGCCCAGAAGTAAATGCTCCAGCAGCTTCCCAAACGTATCCAAAAGGCATAGCGGTGTGTACGACGTGAGTATATAGTCCGGCTTTCCCTCTTTTTTCAAGAGAACCAGTCTTGCTTTCTTCCACTCTGATGGGAAATCTTCATTGAGAAGGACATGATTCATAGCCTGAAGGACTTTCTGAGGCTGGCTCTTAGCTGCAATTATAACAGCCTCTGAGGGGATGCCGTCCGGCCCTGGGCTCTTCTTGGTCTTCATTCTCTTGAGGACATCTTCAAGTTCTGCCTCCGTGAAAGTTGGAATGTGTGTTGCAGCAATCTCCTCATACATTACTTGAGGATGCTTGGGGAACAAACTATCCGCCACTTGTATAATCATTTCAGAGGATAACATAGGGAGCGACTGTCCAAACCTTTTCATAACTATCCTGTACCCGTTCTCCCACGGATCTTCATTTACACTTTCGCACACTTCTTTCCAGCGCAGCTTCATTGAATTTAAAATTCCTTTTCAAAGTTCTCTTTTTGCCTCTGCTACTGCTATTTTAAAGTGTTCAGGAGCCCTTCCTCTGGTTCGCTTATTTTCTCTTGTCAGAATTCTGCGTGCCCTGAGGCATGTTCTTATCAGGTCTGCAATTTCCATCGTCCACCAGTAAGCTGGTTTTCTTCTGCTACGAACGTCCTTTGGCTTGAGATTTTCCCTACATGCGCTTTTAACTATCCTAGTCAGCGAGGTCGGATCACACACTGACAATCTGCTGAGCTTCTGATGAATTGCTTCCTTAAGTCGCACACAACCTGCATTATCAACTCGTCAGCCTTCTGCTTTGTGTGATACTCCTTCTTGCCTGCTCGCAAATTTTACCTCTATGCATTGATGATCACTTAATGTTTCTGTTTCTAGGACTTTCCAGGACTCCAATTTTTTTGGACTCTCTCTGTACAAAAAGTAATATCCAACCTTGAAGTGGCTTCTCCTCTCATAAACATTGGTTCGTTACCTTCATTTAGACAGATTAGATTCAGCATTGCTGCCCATTCAACAAGGTTACGACTCTAGCATCCTCTCTTGATTCCCCCCATTCCGGGGACTTGGCATTAAAGTCTCCTGCTATGATTGCCTCCTTTCTACTACTCCTGATTACATCTGCCAATTCATCCAGGGCGCCCATAATGTCTACTAAGCGTTTGCTTGGTGGATAATAGCAGCTGAAAACTCTCACATCTGAAAATTCCAACCACACAAAGCCTTGTCCCCCTCCACTCTGAAGTATAGCTTTTCTTTTGTTGAGTACAAAGATTGCGCAGTCCCCCTCTGTATCAGTTTTCCAGCTTTCTCCTTTTGTCATTGCTCTGTTTGGTTCACTGACTAGCAATATATCAACATGAGCTTCTGTTGCATTAGCGCACAGGAGACTCTGTGCCGCCTTACTCCTGTTCACATTAAGTTGTAAAATTTTCATCAATACTGTCCTCTACTGGCCTTGCTTCTTTTAACTCCAAGTCTTTACAGGCAGCTTTCCGGTGACCTGCTTTCCCACACTTAAAACAGAGACCTGTTTTGTCTGGTTCTTTACATTTTTGAGCTATATGACCTGGTTCCCAGCATCTGAAGCATTGTGGCTGCTCATCTCGAATTTTCACTCTGCTTGCAATGCATCCGATAAGAACCCTCCTTTTCTTGACCAGTTTATGAGCTATTCTTTGAGGGAGTTTCACCGTTGCTTTCTGTGTACCAACAAAAGCTGGTCGAAGAGATGTCACCTCTATGTCATGCACATCTAAGTCATTCAATCCAAGCTCCGATTTAATCCCATGTATTATATCCTGCCTATTTGTTTCTTCGTCCAGGTCACTCACATGAAATACTGCCTTCTTTTGACTTATAACTTTTGCGTTTATTCCTGGATTTCTTTCTGACACTGCCTTGCAGATAGTATCTGCTGGTTTACCGTCACCCTTTACATGGATAAGTAGATCTTCATTTCTTGATCGCTGGATAGAAGTGACCTCCGTACCTGCCGGTATCTGTGCTGGGCCAACTCCTTCTTTCACAGCCTTCAATATTTCAGAGTATGTGTATTTCTCGTTAGACCACAATTACATTTTCTTGCCTTTTCGAATGTCTCATTTTCTTCTTGTTCCTGACGACATTCCATAGGTAGGTATCAACTTCAACTGCTTGCCTTTCTCTCTTGGATTTGTTGTCTTTCCATGTAGATTTACTTGTCTCCTTATGTCCTTCAGCACCAGAGGGCTTATTCCTTTTTCCCAGGTGCAACTTTATATCCACCTGGCTACCAGTAAAGCAGCATTCTTACATCTTGCGTATTTTGACAGCATCAGCGTCTTCTGGAAATGCCACGCTAATACTATGGATTGACCTTTCTTGAACTAGTAGGATTTTTCTCGAATTATCTATAAATTCGTCCTCATCATATATCTCTGTGCCTTGGCAGCTTGTTAGGCTAACAACTACTGTAAGTCTTGACTCTTCTGCAGCTTTTGCTTCTCCCTCAAACTGCACTGAATCCTGACTTTCCACTACTAGTAGTCCACCTAAATAGCCCCTCTTCTCTTTGAGCCCTGGGACCTGCACAATCAGATTCTTCTCAAGCTGGCTTCCGCTAAACTTCTCTCCATTGATATATAGTACTCTGGTGTTATCCATACTTTTGCCTAGTATGCCTCCTCTGCATATCTTAGTATTGTCAAAAACACTCTCTGGCCATTCAGCCTCAATGAGCTGCTTGATTTGGGTGTTATCCATACCCTCTTTGATACCACTGCGTATTGTCTCTGCCTTGGTTATAGACTGCCTGGTTTGAGTTGCTACTGTCCACTTTTCAACAATCTCATGAGTCAGTGCCTCTGGTGGTAGCTTTCCTGCTTCCTTCTCTTTTATTTCTTCCTCCAGCTGAACTAATACAGAGGTAAGACTTTGGAGATCTTAACTGCATTTCTTAATATCTGTTTTGGTTTTTGGGTTGTCCTGTGTCAGCTTTTGCAGATCGCTAACCCTCTTGACCATTCTGTGCCAAAGTAAGTTTCTCTCCTGGTTACCGCTCTACTGTCCCTAGGAGATTCTTCAACTTTTCTCTTCTTGCGACTTGATGGTGTAGAAAAATCCTGCCTATCCAGAGAATGAGTCCTGTCTTTTCCAGGTGGGGATCTCCCAATGCTCGTTCGTCTTGAGTGTTGCAACAAGAGATTTTTCTCAAACTCTTTTCTATCTTCGTCCTCCCTGACGGCAGTTGGTTCATTTAACTCTTCTGGAGTTCCCCAATCCTGGTTGGAATACTCAGTCAATTCTCCTCTGTCTCTCGCTTCACTTGTCACAAAAGATCTGGAAGGGGCCAAGTGGTCCACCCCCGCCACACTAGTCTGGTTCACCATAACGCACAGTTGGCTCTCCCCAAAATCCTTGAGCCAGCACCGACCACCGTACACGAAAAAACATTGAAAAAACATATTGAAATAATTTTGTTTTGTGGAAAATTGTGAAGCCTACATACATTTCTCGTTATACTTCGACTTTTAACATAAAAAAGATTATGATTTTTAGCCATTATTATTGAAAAATTCAATGGCAAATAAATAAAAAATTTGAAAACAAGCCGTTGTTGTGAACATGTTAAATAACATTTATTTACTCACATAAACACATATACTTAAATTTACGAATTGATACTAAATATAAAATTAACCATTAGCAACTTAATTACAATACCCAGCAGGGATCACTTCTGGCTGGTTTATACCTACCAGTTGAACCCACCACTGGGCACAGCAAAAACCGATGTGCCACTTCAATCTGGGCAACCTTATGGATGTCCAGTAGCAGCACATCACTAACCGCAAATGTTGAGATTCTGGGGTTCATGGTCAATTTGATAGGTTTAGTCTACTGTGCAATATGACTGTTGGAGTTGGTGGGATTTGTTCCCTTACCTCAGAGGTTCTTGTTAACCTCAACAAGGGTGTGCCACCCCCTGCCTACTTTGACTGGAGAGGCTGGTTCAGAGCTGACCTCCCCTTCTTCCGGGATGACTTTGAGATGTAGTGCCCTAATTCTTCCTCAAGGATCTTGATAGGAGGCGGCCCCTACTCCCTAGCCTTACCCATCCTGAATATCCTATCACTCCGGAAGCAGCGCAAAGGTTCTTACAGGACTAAGTGCAATTTATAAGCTTCTTGTCCTAAGAGAACAACAAAAAACTTAATTACAAAATTATTCATTGAGTTTTATTTGTTATAAAAGATGATATTCAGTAATTAATAATATTGGTGACATGTTTTGGCAGCAATTGTGTATCAGACAGTTCAGCTGTTGATACTATCTGTTTGTAATCATTAGTCATTGTGAAATCGTCCATCATATTTTTATTACTATTTTAAACTTGTATGTATAAAGCATTGTACATACACACTGAAATGTTTATTATAGTCAAATAGAATTTAGTTTTTTAATCATATTTGTACATAAATTCTGTTAGAAATGGATAAATCAGCATGTTTAGCTTATTAAATGCCTTGATAGTTTTTTCAGTTTGCAGGGACTTGATACTTAAGTAGGACAATAATTGACGTACTTGTGGCAGCTTATTACGTTGTGTGTTTGTTAGAAAAGTGGTAACAATAAGTACTGATTAAAACATATAATAACAAAATAATTATGTTGTTAAAAGCTTTAAAAAATACTAATTATTTGTATAGTTATTTTTAAGTTATAGTACTTGTAAACTTATTCGAAGCTTTAAAAGTTAGACTTAAGTTACTTTTGAATTTGGATATTGTATAATAAGATCACAACTGAAATAATTTGAAATGTATTGGATGAGTAATGATATCTTGTTGTCTTTAACTTGGTTCAGTATTACGTTGCAGTATTTAATTACTGAAACATTTTTTTACCGATTAAAGTACAAAAGTATTGGTATGATTACAAAATATATTATAATATATATAATAACAATTATTAGACTTCTCGGTATAAAATTTCCTTTAATATTTTGGCATTTGCTGTTTTCAAAAAAGTAAAATAAAATTTTTTTATTATACCTTTTTGAAAACGGCAAATGCCAAAAAATATTAAAGAATATTTTATATTGAGAAGTCTAATAATTGTTATAATTGAGCATTTCTGCATTTATACGCCCAAAGTGAATATATAAATATATATATATATATATATTTTATTTTTAGCAGTACAGTACTACTTTATTTATCTGGATTAATTGGGATTGAAAGTGATAAATAAAAAATATATAAACCGGGAATGTAGTACAAAAACACAACATATTATAGGCAATAAGATATATGTATTTCTTATGAATAAAAAAAGTAAAAGAAAGCCAATTTATTATTTAGATTTACAGAAATTAATTGTAAAGAAAGTAAATAAAATAACCTATAAAACATATATACTTTACTGTTTCGTTAGAACTCAGTCAGCTTCTTTTGTTTAACTTTGGTACATAAAAATGAAACAACACAGACGTTCCAAGGCCACCAATCCATTGATTGAGTTGGACTTTCTTACAAATAAATTTTCAGCCATCTCGATATGTTGTAGTAGCAAAATGAGTTATGACGTCTTCCGATACCTCATTTTCCGATTTGTTTTCACTGTCCTCTTTTACCGTTGAAAAATAAGCTGCTGAAACCAATTTCTACATTGGTCATGATGCTATTGTTGGTCTGTAGCCAATCAAATACATATTGCAAATTTACAATTTGTGAACTTCTTGTAGGTCTACTACAATATTGTTAGTTTCTTATTGTATTGTTTGCATTATTCTGAACACTTTACATGTTAATAGAAAAGCAAATTGAGCTGGAAATTCAACAAAAATAGTTTATTCTTTAAAAATTTGGACTCCTTCCATTTAATAAAATTTATTTGTATAACTTGGAGATTGGGATGATTGAGGTCTGGATAAAGGAGGTGGTACTGTATTTTTTTAATTATATAAAATGCATTAAAAGTATAGTTTACTTTTAATTTTTCCATATCTTGCCAGAAAATCCAGTAAAAGGATTTAATAATTCACAATTGCAAATAAAATATTGTGACAGTGCAATTTGTTCACTCTTATTAAAAAAAAAAAATATAACAAGGTGCAAACAAGGAAAGAACCACCGTTTTATGAATATAAAGCTCTGTAAACTTATACGAATTTGAGAAGTCTAAGACATTAAAAATATTATGTTGAATGATTATTCCCATTAAGTACTATAATTTTTACTATAAGAAATACATATATAAAGTTAAGTTTTGAACTTTAACTGATTCTAACGAAGTAAACATTGTAGAAGAAGTAAACTGTCAACTGGTCTTGAAAGGGTTATTGCATTGCAAAAATAGTTCTGTTTATTTACTGAAATAATTACTTTTGAAAAACCACAGTATATTGTTTTATCATTGAACCTAATTAACAGAACAGGTCAGTGGTGTATATAGAAAATTATTTCGTAGAGAGCTGACAAACTCTGTGGTTTTGGAGGTATAAAATTTCCTCTAAAAAAAGAGCCAGGAATCTTTCACCAGGAAATTGTTGAAAATTTGAGCCGACCTTATAAATGTGTTCTAGCTTAAAACAAACTGCTGGGTGAACAGCATTACCAGTCAAAGGGTTCAAATAGATTCCAAGATTCGTATCCATCATGTGATTAATTAGTAAGATAAAATAAATGTTCTTAGCTTTTTCACGTTTAATTGTAGTTATTAAAATTAATATCAGTTTTGTTCATTTTGTTTTTCTTATTAGAATATCTAACAACTTTTACAGTATTAAAACATTCTAATCCTTAAGTAATTAGTGCAAATTATATTTAGTTGTTCTTATATGTATAGTGTTAATTTTTCAATATTCTGTTAAAGGTAATTGATTTATTATATTAATATTTAGATTTATGTGCTGAAAGATATTTTGTTTTAGGTATATTATTATTATATAAAACAAAATTTTATTTCATGTTATTTTTGTTTTTATTATACTTTATCACAAGAATGCTCTCCTATTGATTTAGAAACATTACACTTTTAATTTTCAATCACTTATTTTCAGCTAGATAATTTTTCTAAACAAGGAGCTGATTTTTTTATTAGGCTTGCTTGAAGACATACAGTAATATTTATAATGGAAATTTGAAAAGGTTTGACTTATAGATGTGCCTTTTAAAGGTTTTATACTTTTCATTTCCTTATGCACTAAGCAGAAGTCTTTGAAATATCAAAGTTAATTATAATGGAAACCTATAGAACAGTTGGTGTCTATTTACTCATTTCAGGCTTAAAAATATGTTCCAAACAAATGAACGATAATATTTTTTCATTTTTATATTAGTTGAAAAATGCATTGAATGAAACTATGTAAATGATGAGATTTAGTAACATGTTCCGAATGTCTAGCACAATTTTTTAATACACCTGTTATAAAGAGTTTACAAGCTAATAAGAGGTAATTTACAAGAAAAGGTAAAAGCAACAACATTAAAAGTACTTTTTAAGTCAAAACTACATAGCAACTAGCTGTAGAACAAATAGTAACGTTTAATACTTTTTTCAATGGTTGTTTTGATGATAGAAGTTTTTTTAGATAACTGGATTTCTTTTGTCATTTGCTAAGTTAAATGAAGCAAATGTTACATTTTCTGTTTCACTTAACAAAGACAATTGTCCAAAACATACTGTATTACTGTATCCTTTAATATACCTACTTCAATAATAATCAAAATCAAGTAACAATGAATGAAAACGGTAATAGCAGTTAATATTAAATTTTGATTTTAAATGTTTTAGTTCTCAAATTAACAACAAAAACTTGGACACTAGGTATGGGTTTAGTGGCTCCATCAATGTTGATCTAAAACCATCTGTAATATATTTCTGACATTGTAAATTTTAATTAGCACCATGAATTTTAGTTTAGAAAATAAAAGTACCAGTATTAAAATTCGAGAGGAACTGGCATGAGTGTTATATCAGTGTGAGCTGCAGCAGCATCTTCCTTGTGTGTACTGCTTGTGACAGGAAAAAATTCCTCGAGAAAATACCTATCAGGAATTAAAAAATTTCAGAGGTCCTGATCATGAATGATTAAAAAATAGCCGATGATTACTGTATTGAGAATTGCAATTTAAAAGGAAAACAGAATAGTCATTCTTCCCATGTTTATATTATGAATTGGTACTTTCAATTAGTTTCCATGCTAAAATCTGAGGTTGTAATTAGGGTTTTAAAATCTGTAATGCTAATTAGGCTTTGCATTGTTGGGAGTAAAAAGATGACCTCAGATGGTTATCAGCTGGATTTATCCTGAACCCAATAATACTATGTTTTAGTCCCATTTAAAATTTTTGTGCAATATGACTAAATTATTTTTGTTCAAAACAAGTCTTGAAATGAGTTTTTCTTGTGGAGGACTTAATTTAGTTTGAAACCTTTGAATTCTCATCTTAATAAGATCTTTCTTTGTAAATAATTGTACATTTTCAATGTTGAGGTTTAATAGAACAAATCATGAAAGGTTGAAATTTCATCTTGATGACTTTTTCTATGTTTATCAGATTCAATATTCTGTCCAATTACAATAGTTACAACTGATAAAATAACTATTATATGTAATATTTCCATGATTCAATGGGTTTTGCCATTTTCACAAAAAATCCAAAGTGTTGTATATTGTTACTTAATTAATAATCGTGATTGTTAATAAAATGATGAAATAAATACATTTTACATTTTTAATATGTCTAATCATAGCCTAAGCATTGTTAATTTCACTTAGCCAATCGAATGCAATACTGTCTGTGAGTATTTGTACCAATTTGTGATAACAATAAATGTGTTTTTAAGCTTTTTTATTGTTGCAGTTGTTATTTATTTTAAACCTTTCCTATTGAAATGCACATGAAGTAAATCTGAGGATGTTTTGTAGTTTTACCTGAAAGGTGAGAGTCTACAAGAAAATAATCATTGTTACACAAATATTTTCAAAAATTACATATGATAATTTATCATCAACAATATTTTCAGTTACTCTGAAGAGGAAGATAATAAATTATTACTGATCAAATGGTCAAACAGTTAAATAAATAACGTCTTTATTCTGCAAGTGTTCTTCAAAGTTACAGACTCTGATTTACAAGACAACTCTTGTCATAGCATACAGATAAATAATCATTATTCTAAAACAAAAACTAAATAAAATTATATAAAAATCTTTTTGACATGAATTTTAAACAAACATTAACTAAGGCTCTTCAAAGCATTGTATATTTCCGGTCCAAAATATCTAAAAACTTTCTTGCCAATTTATAGATGGACCCTTGGCAAATGAAGTAGGCCGTCCTGTCGAGTACTGAGTGTTTATTTCATGTCTGAAGAACTGTGAATAAGTTGAACAGTTTGCAAGTCACAGCATCTTTAACCTATAGCACTTAGAACTTAACCTAAATTCACTGATGTGATCAACTTTTTTGAGATTGTAGACAAATCTCAGATCTCTGTTTTGCAATCTAGTGAGAACCTTTACATTTTCCCGAGTAAGACAATGAGTGAAGATGGAAAAGCATAGTAAGAATTAAGAATAAGAATTTTTTATTCTGCCAGAAAATATTCCACACAAGTACATTGGCACGTCAATACAATGTTACAACTTTTGTAATACAATGAACATTTTAAAAGTCTTGTTTCGTCCACACTGTTGAGATGTACTCTTCCACTGAATAGAATGATCTTTTACATAGAAAATAATTTAGTTTATCTTTAAATTCCATATCACTTAGCATCCTTATATCTAATGGTAACTTATTGTATAGTCGAATAGCCATCATCATTGGGCTTTTGTCGGTTTTAGCTAGTCTAGTTTGAGGTAAGTTGATATTGTTACGACTTCTTGTTTCATAATTGTGAACATTTTTCCTTAGGTTTACTTTATCTAAATTAGCTCGGAGGTAAAGTAGGCATTGTTGTATATATAAAGAAAATAATGTCGAAATTTTAAAACGTTTAAAAAGTTCTCTACAACTATGATATTTATTGACTCCTGCCAATATTCTGACAACTTTTTTTTGGATGATGAATACTTCATTTGCGTAAGGAGAAGAGCCCCAAACAATCAAACCATAATTTAAGTGACAGTGAAAAAGTCCGAAATAAGATTGTATATCTTAGCTTTCTCCTCAAGTTCACCACATAAACGTTTAATTGTAAACACACTTTTACTTAGTTTACTTTTAACCCCTACAATTTGCTGATACCAATTTAAATTAGGATCAAAAGTCAAACCTAAAAATGTTGGAAATATATCTTCTTGTGTCCCATTAGGATCTTCTCTGAGGCTAAATATTACAGTAGTTGTCTTATCACTATTTAGAATCAAGTTGTTGGCAGTGAGCCAGTTCTCTACAAGATTAATATTCAATTTGTAGTCTTCTAAGAGTTTGTTATAATCTTTATTTGTAGCTACTATAGTGGTATCATCAGCATATAAAACAATACTCGCAGGTAAATTTACACTCAAATCATTCACTGCAATTAAAAACAGCAAAGGCCCCAGAACAGAGCCCTGTGGGACTCCACAGGTTATTGGTTTACACAGAAATATATCTTTTCTACTACTACATATTGAGATCTATGTTTTAAGTAAGAGCTAAGTACATCTAAAGCTATCCCCTTAATATTATAATGTTCTAATTTTTTAATCAAAATGTTATGAGACACTCGATCAAAAGCTTTGCTAAGGTCACAGAAAGTTGTAGCAGCAAAGTCTTTCTTTTCATAACAGTCTAGAACCATATCAACTAAAGAAATAACAGCTTGAGCTGTTGATAACCCTTTTCGGAATCCAAATTGTTCTCTACAAAGCAGATGTTCCATTTCCAAAAATTGTAATAACTGTTTACATATGACTACTTCCATGACCTTACACAAAACCGGCACAATAGCAACGGGCCTGTAATTTCCTATTTCATTCCTTTTACCTTTTTTAAAAATAGGATGAACTTTGGTGATTTTTATACAGTAGGAACAATTGTTGAGCAGACAATTCCCAACTTAGCAGACAGACTTAATTTTATTGTTAATGGCTAATACAAAAACATGGAGCTCAGGTTTTATAATTTATGAAAAATCTGTAGCCACTCTGTAGCGCATTGATTCAAAGAATTAGTGCCCTACGATTTGGGTTAGTTCTTCCGATAACCTTTAGCAAATTGTGGCTGTGTTCTGTACATGTTCCTCAGTAGAGGAAAATGAGGTGGTCCTGAATCATGGACCTTGGGGTCAGCAAAGCTGAGACATTGTTATCTATGACAAAGGTTAAAATAGTTTACTTTCTTGTTTAAAATACCAGGGCGCTCATAGTTGTTAGCAATTGGCTGAACAGTATTTTTGTCTCTGATTGTTTCATATAAGGAAAATAACATAAAAATGTCTTTTATTGTGGGCTCACTGTCAACAAATAATTTAAAGCTATATAAAATGTAAATTGTGCAAAAACATACAGCTAATTTAAATTATTTGTCACAAAAAGATTTTTCAAATGATACTTAAAACTTCTATTAGATAACTGGTGAAGTTCTTGGCGAGGTCATTAAATATTTTTAGACTGAATTAAGAGAAGCTTCTCCTCCCCACCTCAGACCTCACTCTGTGAAAGTGAAGCTGATTGTTATGAAACAAATCAAATCAAATCAAATCTTTATTCACATATACATTGAGTACAGCGATTGTGTCATTTGAATTACAATTGTTAAGTTCGAATTAGGTAAAAAGTATGTACAGTAAGAGTTACAGAATTCGTCATTATTCATCTTCATTGCTGAGTTCTCCAATCCAAAAACTCCTGGACTGTGTATATTGTTCGTTCCAACAACCAGTCCATGAGTCTTCTCTTCAGATTCTTCTCAGGGATTCTCTTCATTTCTTCTGGCAGACAGTTGTAGAAGGCAGCTCCTCGATAAGATGGTTTCTTCTCGAATAGACAGAGATGATGAGTGTCAAGTGCGAAGTTGTGCCTATGCCTTGTGTTGTATGTGTGGTGGTCTCCTAATCTGGCTCGGCCTATTTTTACTGCATGCATTACTGTTTCAAGAATATAGAGTGCAGTAACTGTCAAGATCCTGAGCTCCTTGAAGGCTTCTCTACATGTCTCTTGCGGTCTTAGTCCTTTCAGTGTTCTTATGGCTCTTTTCTGAATTACCAATACTCTTTGGAGGTTTGAAGCGCTTGTCCCACCCCAGGCCACTAAACCATATCTTAGGTGGGTTTCAAATAAAGAGTAGTAGGCTATGATGGCTGTTCTGTTATCACTGACCTGCTTTAGCCTTCGTATAGCATAGAGACCCATGTTCAGTTTCTTACAAAGTTGGGTCACATGAGGTGTCCATGAGAGATTGTTGTCAAGGACTATGCCTAGATATTTATTTGAGTTTAGTGTTGTTAATTCTGGAAGGCCTTGGTAGTCATTGGGAAGTGATGTGTATATCAGTTGATAGGTTTTACTTTCATTCAGGACCAGATCATTTTGAAGGCAGTACTGTTTTGCCATGCTGTATGCCACATAGGAGTTTATTTCAAGCTCTTGTCGATTTTTGGAGGCAACAAGTAGTGCTGTACTGTACAAACATGCTGCACTGGGAGACCTGGTCTCTATGCAACAATCTATCACATGTGGTTGCGGCTCTCCTTGTGTCTAAACTCTATGAGTTGTACTGTTAGTCCACACCCTGCAAGCAGGCCCCATGGGTAATATTCACAGCTCATCCCGAGAGGAGGAAAAAACAAAGCGGACCAATGTGTTCTGAACTCTGAAAAATCATCTGTCTACCATTGGACTATTTTGACTTAATACTGGGGTGTTCCTGATGCTTTTGTCATCATATGCCTCATGATTACAGATCCTCCATCCTTTAGGAACTTGGCTACCTTGGTAGATGATGCTGGGATAATGGGATCAGAATTTTTTTATTTTTTGTAATGTTAACTCACACAGTGAGAGCATGAATGCCAACAATTCATTACCAAACAATATTTCATGGAATTTTAATAAATACCTTTAATTACAGAAGATAAGATTAACAAGATTCATGACTGGCAGGTTTATGATGAGCACCATCCTAATATTAGCTTTAGTATTGCGGAGCTGTAGATACAAAGTATTACATACAAAAATCCTGGAAATAAAAATTATGTGTTATACAAGGAGAATCTGAGGGCAAGAATAAGTCCCTTAATTACAAAGGCAGGATTAGCAATACAGTTTTAATTAGAATTGCCCACCTGTAAATTAGCATGAGCCATTGTGAACTCCAAATTTGTTTCATACAGTTTGTGAATACCAAATTTTAATATTCGCTTAAACTAACATTCATATTTTTTCAAGCAGGAATTAAATTCATAATTACTTAACATGCAATAGATACAAATTAGATATACCCAAACGTAGATTGGCTAAAATTGGATCATCTCACCAGATAAATGCGATTAGATGTTTTAACAAATTACACAGTTCAGCCAGGAACACTTCTTTAACAAAGTTTAAAAACAGGATCCTTGATTGGCTGAAGAAATCCTTTCTATACAATTCAGGAATTTTTGAACTGTGATGTAGAGTTGATATTTTAATATTTTAACTAATAAGATTTTTTTCTATATTTCTTTTATAAATAATCTATTTTACATTTAGTTAAAAATAATTTTCACTGGTGTAATCTTACTGTTTAAATCTATTTCAGTGTTAAATTAATTATATCTATTGACAATTCAATGGAATAAAGAATTTTGACTTTGACTTAACTCTTTTGAGGGGAGCTGTTTTGTTCTTAACAGGTGAAGATGAGAGTTATGTGGAATTCTTAACTCACCTCACTTACGAGGAGAGTTATTGTTATAATGAGTGATAACACTTTGGCCAGATTGTTTGCTGCTGAATCTGTCAAAGATAATTGTTGTATATTTACATTTTTATTACCTTGTCTTATTGTGATTATGATTTATTATCTATTTTATGACCATGTCGACCAACCTATACTAAGAAAACCTGTTATTCAAAATGCTCAAGCAAAATCCTTCAGTAAGCATAGTTAGTTTGTATTAGGTAGAATAGAATTCCAGATTGACTGATTTATGCTCAGAAAATGTATGTTTTTTTAGGGCTAATAGATTTCTCAAGGCAGTTATTTTACTAACAAAGTGTTTTCTTGGGAACTACACCATTTAATATCTGAGGCTCACAAATCTATTTTAAAGTCTTAAGCAAAATTATGTATGTAGGTATCGTGTAAAATTACACGATACCTACAGACCAAGCTCTGTTCCTTTTTTTTCTTTTATAAGAAGATGTCATCACAGGTTAAACTTAAGGCTTTAATCTAATTATTAAATAAACTAACGTGTTGGTAATTTGTTGGTACTTTTAGTGTTTTTGTTAAAAATAACAAAACTTTTCTTACCATAAGTTCCCTATGAGATGAGTATAGATCTACTTATCTATATTTTAACCTACTCAACCCATATTTTTTGGTTTGAATTCATAGGACTGAACAAATGAATAAATATAGAATAATGTGAATAAGTGAATTGACATCCCTACTTCCCACAGTGTCTGTAACCCAACAGACAACTAGAATGTTCTCTACTGGTTGAGAACAATAAAAAATGTCTAACTATGCGAAAAATGTGTACTTTTTTGTTCTTACAATTAGTGGAGCCTAAAAAATAGTTTTCAAGGTAAGTCTGCTGATTTTTCTATCAACTAATATCAATCCATATCTTAACTAGTCATATCCATGTTTTAAACCTATCCTGTTCAGAGAATATTTGTTCTTGAGTAGAAACAGACATTGACCTAAGCTAAGTACCTGGATGTCACGGACGAACTTCTCCTATTTACCCTACCTGAAAGCCAAACTCCCACCCTGTGGGATGACCATCCTACCAGCCAACTGCCGAGAATAAGCTGACTGCAGCCTTAACAGGAAAACTGATCGGCCTTTACCCGTTGAAATAAAATAAACTGACACAACAGTACAGTAACAAAAAATATGTATTTTTGTTC
Source organism: Homalodisca vitripennis (assembly GCF_021130785.1). Lineage (NCBI taxonomy): Eukaryota > Metazoa > Arthropoda > Insecta > Hemiptera > Cicadellidae > Homalodisca > Homalodisca vitripennis. The sequence continues at coordinate 118,537,443 of NC_060212.1, forward strand.
ATTACTTGCTTTTTTAATTATGGTAAGTTTTTGTTGTTTTAAACTGAAAACATAAAACGTAAGAGTGGTCGGTATAATGTATAAGTAATTTTCTCTCTTTTTAATTTGGTATTTATACCACATAGCCAAATGTATTTTATCATCTAACTTTAAATGTCATCATTATGATTTATGATCTTATTCCGTAATTGCTAAGTAAAATTTTGTTTTCATGCCATTAATTGTAAATTACTAAAATATTTATCACATACGATTAAGCAATAATGTTTCGGTCACTCACATTTTTCTCATTGCCAAGATTTTTACCCAAAAAGGCAATTTTGTTTATTATTACTAAAAACATAAAGAGGTTTCTGGCGTCATTTTTTGATCATGTTAATTGATGTCTGAGACCCATAATCATTTTTTCTAAAAGTTTTTAAAAGTTCTTCTGCATTCCCGGATAAATACTGCAGAATTTATTCATGTTTGAGTATAGAATTTATATACTTTGATGATTCCTGAAGATGCAGGTATGAATTTGCATGAAATATAGAATCTTATCAATTTTATTGTTGTTTAATAAATAAAAGTAGTATATTACTAACTAAAAAACCTACAGTACTATTAAATTAAGAAAAAAATCTGCCTAGTTAAATTAAATTTGTACAGGTATAAAATGCTGCAAGTTTTATAGCACAGCAGACTATGAGATCTCACTGTGATAAAGATTGTAAACTTGAGAAACCGGAAACTGGATTTGGCCTTGAAGGTCTACAGGCTGTAACTTTCCTGGCATTATATCAAGTGAAGGTCAACATAAATTACTTGGCTTACCACGCAGTAAAACAATGAAGTTGAGAAAACTAGCCATAGTAATATGGTCAAAATTTGTATTTGTATGTGTTAAAAAAATATATAATACAACATATAATTTAAAATGGGACTTTTTATGTAAATGAAGGTTAATAGTACCATTAATGTAGATAAATTATATAAAACTGTGACAGAAACTTTCTTTTTTTCGACAATTTAGGTATTATATTTTGTTGTTTCCATAAAACAAAAAAGTTTTGAACAATTTTTGGGCATTCATATATGGAATTAAATATTAAGCACTTTTTAAGTATTTTTGTTGGAAAATTTGATTTAAACAAATAATTTTTAACTATGAATAGTCAACATATAATTAAAATCACAAGTTTAAAACATTGCTTACTGTATGGATAAAATCTTTATTATTACGTACGAATAATTTTTATTGGGATTTGAGTGTTAAAAATTAAAAATGGTTAGCAGTAAAACGAGTTTCAGGAGAAATTAATAAAATTAAAAGTTGAATTTCATCAGACCATTCATGTGTCTCTGTCACAATTTCAATTGCATTTTAATTAAGTCAAAATTTAAGTTTTATCAATTTTAAGCAAGAATATGGGGAAAATTGAAAAAATTTCATAACAACAGGTTTTTGAGGTAAAAAGATTAAATATGTAGAATAATTTAAATCCAAGTATTCTCCAACTGCAACTTTTCCACAAAATCAGTAAATTCTTTGATTACAGTTAAAAATGACATACGAGCGGATAAAGACACATATGGACAGACATTTTCTTAATGGCATTATTTCATTTTACTCTCATGGAGTTTAAAAATGAACTGCCTATTTTTCATATTTAGAAGGAATTTTCATGTATGTGTTAAATATTTTACAATAAGTGCAGCAGGATTAATTAAATTTTAACTGTGAAACAAGTTATGTCAGGAGCAGACCACAGGAAAACCTTTATTTATTAATCTGAAAATTATTTCAATATTTTAACCTGTGCTTTACAATATTCTCTAAGACTAATGATTTGTAAAGAGGTTAGAATAAAATACTAATTTATATATGTGTGTATTTATATTGCTAATATATATTGTTGCTTTAGCTTAAACATGCAATGTATGACTTTATCAATATAAGAAAATTTTATACAACACTAAATTATTATTATTGTTAAACAAGGACCCACTAAAATACACAAATCTATTTTTTTACCATTAGAACAGTTTATCCTATAATATGCAAGGAGCAGAGAGTAAAAATTGGTTAGTTCTCTAGGTATATTTAGCACAATTTCCTAAACTTACAAACATTGAAATGTTTGCAGAATCATTGAGTAAATGATGTCAAAATGATCCTGAAACAGGGTTTTAACTGCAATTTGGATGGATAAGACTTTTATGAGCCTTCAAACCCGTTTAACCACCAAAACCATATTAGCTTGGTTGCCAATGCAGTTAAAACTTGTGACAGTAAGCAAATTACAAGGTCATCCTGCGCTTTATGGTCAATATTAAGATAGTGTCTATGTAGAGATATGTTAATTTTCAGTATCTATCTTTATTACCTGTTGTAAAATTGATTGTTACGGTTAAACCAACCAAGTATACCATGAAGTTGACTCTAGATTGTTGCCATTTCGTTCTAGAGAACACCTTCAACTAAACTGCAATAAGGCAGAACCCACTCTTAATTTGATCTTCCATTCTACTCATGGCAATCTTTCTACTGATGTTCTTCTTATTCTTTGTTTAAAGTTTATTATTTACAGAGGATAATTTAATTAGATACTAGTGTTTCAGAAATTTCCGTTGTTATTGTTACAAATATATAACACTGTTTCAAGGATTGGAATCCAACCTCTTCATCTGGTGTTGAAAATCCTTAAGGCATAAGGCAATGTTGTGGATGCTTAACCTCATGTCTAAAGAGTTTTTAACACCTGATAACAAGGATGGATTTAAATTCTCAAAAACATAGTGTTTTATTTTTGTTACATTAAGGATGGCGAATATCCGAAAATCTGTTGATCTGCTTATATTTTACAAGGCATTTGTACATCCTCTCCTGGAATGTAATTCTATTGTTTGGACTTCTTTCCAGCGATTATTCATCAGTCAACTTGGAAGGCCGCGCAATCAGATTAGAGTTTTCGAAGATACTCATCACTACGTGCATGTATTATTAACAACTTGAGCTTGTCACGCTCGAGGTTTTAAAAAGACTACACTGCTGGTAGTGTTGATTATCTCCGACTGCTTACTGAAATCCAATTTATCGATCCTGGATAAACAAAATCTTGTGGCACTAATCTTAGTATGAGTAGTATGTATTTTAACAATAATAATATGTATATTATTTATTTCTCTATTACAAATACCAGTAACACATTAAAACGTCAAGTAAATTCAATGTCACAGACCAACAAATATGGTGTACCATAGGGATCTACACTGGGGCCAGTGTTGTTTATTTTATACACAAATGTTAGCTTCCGTAGGTAAATGCAAAACTTCAGCCAAACTATGATGTACATCGATGATATAATACTTGTGTTAGGGGAAAAAGACCCAGAACACCTTTAAGTAGCTGCTTATACCACATTAAATATGGCAATACAATACTGCCAAGGAAATGACCTTGTCAATGGAAATAAAAGAAAGCAACTAGTTCTACGGAGAAACAAAGAAAGCTCAGTAAGATTACCTGATTTGGAAGAAACTACTACTTCAAAGTACCTAGCGATTACCCTCTTGCATGAACTGACCACATAGATTCCATATGCAGCAAACTATGTACAACACTTTATGTAATCCTCAGAATAAAATATACATGTGACCAAGCAACATCCAAGATGGCCTACTACGCCCTGTAAGGATCTCACCTTCGGTATGTGATTGCAGCTTGTGGAGGAGCCTTTAAAAAACTGGAAATACTCACTGTGGTTAATCTTTACATCCTAGAAACTGTCACCTTCCTTCATCTTAATTCATCTAAAGCAGCAAGAATCGGCGCACAAATTAAAACACCTGACATGCATCCAACCACTAACTACTTGTGCATGGATTAGCTTCCACAGAGAAGAAACCAACCTATGCTGGAGTGAAGCTGTGGAATACCCTCCCAGAGCAGCTGAAGAATACCGATAAGCTACAGTTGAGACAACATCTTAAGAACTGGCTGCTGGAACATTCTTTCTATCATCTGAGTGAATTTTATGAATGAACTGACAACTTGTAATAATAAATTATTATAACCCTCCTTCTTATCTCTATGATAATGTACAAAAAAATGACAATAAAATAAAAAAGTTGGCTAATTTTATATTAAAAGTATCTGTTTAATAATATAGAATGTTTGTTCAACTATGAGTCTTTATACTAAAATGTAATGTTTATTAGGTTTTATAGTGTAAACAAAATTAGTCTTGAATATAGTATCGACAAGCAGGTTTCTAGCTTTCAAACTAACTAGTAAATAAGCACCCATAATAAATAGTACAGTTTTAATTAGTTTATTAGCATTTACATTCATGTTGTTATCAAATAGTCAATTATTTGTGTATAGATATAGTGTGTGACAAAGTATCGTTTAGTTTAAAACTCTTATAATTGTCTGTGAAGTGCTTATATTGCTGAATTTAAAGAGAATTTAAATAATTTTAACTTACTTAAATATACTCGTATAATAATTTTAAATTCCAGAGACAAAATTGTATGATAAATCAAAATCAAAATGTTAGTTAGCATATTGTTGGTTAATATTACAGAAATTAAGTTTGCCTGGAATTTGTATTATTAGAGTTTAAATCACACAGTTACTTTATGTTTTTATAATGTTAAAACTCTTATATAGTATCTTATATTTATTAAAAACTGTTACTTTTTTACAAAAACTATCAACGATTGGAAAGAATGCTGGTAAAATATATAAAATATCTGGTAAAAATAATTCAATAAGTGATGAAATAATTAAATACAACCTTCATTACAATAGAATCACATTAATATTTAACAAAAATGTTTCATACCTTCACTCAGTGTAATTAATTGAAACCAAATAATTAACTAAGTATTTTGGTACTTCATTAAAGATTTACTAAAATAGGAGTCATGCAGACCACACCATAACTGGTGTCACAAATAATCAAGCCAATGACAATTTAATTATATTGTATTAAAATGTTATATAACAGTAATACAAATTAAAAAAACAAATAACTTGTCACTGTTGGAAATGCAGTCAATTAAACAGGTATTACATTAAAAACAAAATTATTAAAATCATTATTAAAGAAATCTAGCAACGAAAAATTAAACTTTGTTTATTATTTTAGTTAAATGCTGTTAGTAACTACGTAAACTCCATTAAGTTTTTAGAAGTAAAATATTTCAAACATATTTTATTGTTACTAACTTATATTGTGACTTTAATTTCTATTACATATTTCAACACGTAATTTGTACATGTGATTTTAAACAAAATATTGGTAATTAATTTAAACAAGTTATCTTTGTAGAAATTAGATGGCAAAAAGAAAATTATTTACTATTTAAGTTACTAATTTAGATTATGAGTGCATTAAACTTAATAAAAAGTTTAATGTATCTTCTATAGACTTTTGTTTATTCTCAAATATTTTTGTTTATTACACAAATTAATGTATGAATGCAAAAATTATAGGGCTCGTCCGGGATTTGAACCCGGGACCTCTCGCACCCTAAGCGAGAATCATACCCCTAGACCAACGAGCCATGATAACTCGCATTGAAATCAATGAACAACAACCGTACAATGCTGGATTGTTTTGATTGGATGTATTCGTGACGTCACTATGGCACAGACTGAAACAGATTTTCATGGCCTACGGTAGGAAGGCACTAGGCAGTTCAAGACACAAGATATGAATGAAGATTAATCGTTAATGAATGTGAAAATGTATGTTCTGCTCGTTTGCATAATCAACTTTTATTTAATATGTAATACTCATTTATAAAAATTCAAGACAAGGTAGGAATTATTTTGTTTTCGCGAATTGAGGTTCTAGTCGTAAACAGTGTCAGTGTCATACAGTTAATGTGTTATTGTGATAGTAGAATTATCTTTGGAAGGTATTAAAATGTGTGTGTTTTTAATTTTTAAATCGTTAACAGCAGTACATTTGTTGGTCAGAGGTACAGAGGCAAGGTAGAAGTATTAAGATAATATCAAAAACATTCTAACCTTACTTTTAAATTTCGCTTTAATGTAGGTCTTTTATGAACTAATTAGCCTATAGCATTATTATACGTTTAGCTTACTTTCGTTCGTGCTAACTTATTTGATGTCTTTAAAAAGTGTGAAGTATTAAATTGAAAACCAGTTTGGTAGGAAAATAAACAAATGTAGGTTTTCTGGGTTGGGCTGAGGTCAGTAATTTGTGAATTTGTTAGATTTAATGAAATTGAAACTGGTGTGCAAATCATGGAAAATACAGGTTTGAATTATATTAAATAGTTTAGCAAAATTATTTCATAGACTATTGGATAGATTTCTGTACCAGGCAACTCTAATTAATTGATTGCAGTCATCCATGTCTGCATTATCAAATGCTTGGGTACTAAAAAATAAGTAAACCATTGATTGTCATTAGTCAAATCTACCTTTTTAATAACGTTTAGCTGCAGTTTGATAAGCAACCATCAAGATAATTGAACCATCAATATTTCTGATATCTAATACCGAACAATTTGAACAAACTAAAATGATGAACCGAATTACATTTACTTATAGGTATTCCATATTATGGTATTATAGTTCAGCTATGTTTTATATCTAAAAAGTAATAATTTAATGATGAGTTAAAAACTATCTAACTTTGTTTATTTATTAAATGTAACAATCAAAGCGGTTTAAAATTTCTTACTATTTTGAAGGATATTGTGTCTCACAGCTTGTGACAAAATAAAGTAATTTCATCACCATTGTAGTTGAGTAATACCATTGTTGTCTGGTATTAGGCCTACTCAAATACCATTTATTTTTTCTTACCGCAGACCTAAAAAACTACATTATTAGAAAGAACAAACTTTATTGGACTTCCTGTGAAAATTACATGTCATTATGACGATCGGTTCTTGTTTTCTGCCTACCAAAAAGAAACAGTGTCAGTGACAACAAGACTACTATGTCCCTATCTACTATTTGGTATTGGGCTATATAAGTAGGTAAATATATGCGCACATATTATAAGTATAAATATACAGGGTGATTCAAAACTAAACGGCAATCTCTCGAGAGCTTATTCTATAGCTAAAAACAAGTAAAAAAGTTCATATAACCATATGCCCGGAAACGCTTCGTTAGCGAGTTACGCCTAGCGAAAGATTTCGCCCGGATTTCAGAACCCTTGGTGAAGTCAGGCCGTATAAAAATGGTAAAGGTAGTTACAAAGATACAAATACGATTGTTTTTTATGTTTTTATATCTGACAAATTTATTAAAATTCGTCCCAGAGCTGTAAATGCAATACTTTCAGAGATATCTTACGTAAAACACAAGAATTGGTGCAAAGAAATAACACATTTTTGTGTTTAACGTAAGATTACTTCCATAAATGTTAAATAAAGGTCATTTTTTTCTTAAACAGATTTGTAGAACATTTAATTCTGAAAAGATTCATGTGAATTACTTAGGAAAAAAATTAATAATAGGTATTGAAATTTAGCTTTATTTAAAAATAAAACAGACGCACAAAAATGCATATTCTTATGATCTGCATAAAATATTAACTAATGTTTAGGTTGTGAGTAACAGCTGATCATTTATTCAACACTTTTTATTGTCATATTTTCTTTGCAAAGGTTGGCAATATCAGCTGATCAACAATTAAGTTCATGAAGTAATATTTGAATAACCTTTATGGAGGTTTTTGTATTGTGGCTTGTGAAGATTGTATTTTGTGAGATCCTGTGATTATTTGGAAATATTTTATACAAGTGTATAAAATATTTTATTAAATATTTATTTTTAAAATATTTTATTAAATATTTTTGTAAAAGTGTATGTAATTATCTTAGTAAATAATGGCATATAATGTAAATGGTATGTATTCGTTTGAAGAGTATACGGACATGATACTGATTTACGGCAAAGTTAACAAGAATGGTTTAGCTGCAGTTCAGGAATATCGTGATACTTTTCCACATCGAAGAACACCTGATCGCAAAACATTTGAAGCTGTGGAGAGACGACTTAGAGAAACTGGTAGCTTTGAACCGAAGCGAATAGATACTGGTCGTCAACGTAGCGCAAGGAACTATAATAATGAACAAGCAATAATAAATGCTGTAGAATTATCACCAACCACAAGCACCAGACGATTATCACGTCAGTTAAATATTTGCCAGTCAAGCGTATGGCGGACACTTCATGAAGCACAGTTGTACCCATTCCATATAACACGTGTTCAAGACTTATTACCGCAAGATCTTAATAAACGGAAGATGTTCTGCCGCTGGTTAAGAAGAAATTGTTTACGACATCAGTATTTTCTTCGGCGTATTCTCGTTACTGATGAATCCTGTTTTACTAGAAATGGAATTGTAAATTTTCGTAATACCCATACTTGGGCGTACGACAACCCACATGAAACTGCGACGAGGCATTTTCAACATACATTTTCAGTCAATGTATGGCTTGGTGTTCTGGGTGATAATTTGATTGGTCCATTTTTCCTCCCTAATCGACTTAATGGAGTAGCGTACTTAAATTTTTTAAGAACAAACCTGCCTACCCTCTTGGAAGATATTCCTGTTCAAAACAGAATAAATGCATGGTTTATGCACGACGTAGCACCTCCACATTTTTCTAATGATGTGAAAAACTATTTAAATGATACATACGGTAGACAATGGATTGGTCGAAATGGACCAGTAAAATGGCCACCACGTTCTCCTGACCTCACGCCAGCAGACTTTTTCTTATGGGGTTGGATGAAGTCAATTGTTTATTCAAAACGGATTAACACCATAGAGGGGTTACGTAATCGCATTACAGAGGCGGCAGAAACTATCAAGAATGTTCCAAACGTTATGAAACGCGCTAGAAAAGAGTGGATTCGTCGTGCGAAAACGTGCATTGCTAACAACGGAGGACACTTTGAGCAACTATTATAGGTGATTATTACAGTTTTATAAAGGTAAATACATTTTATGTTAATGTTCAATCTAGAATAAAAGATCAGCTGTTACTCACAACCTAAACATTAGTTAATATTTTATGCAGATAAGAATATGCATTTTTGTGCGTCTGTTTTATTTTTAAATAAAGCTAAATTTCAATACCTATTATTAATTTTTTTCCTAAGTAATTCACATGAATCTTTTCAGAATTAAATGTTCTACAAATCTGTTTAAGAAAAAAATGACCTTTATTTAACATTTATGGAAGTAATCTTACGTCAAACACAAAAATGTGTTATTTCTTTGCACCAATTCTTGTGTTTTACGTAAGATATCTCTGAAAGTATTGCATTTACAGCTCTGGGACGAATTTTAATAAATTTGTCAGATATAAAAACATAAAAAACAATCGTATTTGTATCTTTGTAACTACCTTTATCATTTTTATACGGCCTGACTTCACCAAGGGTTCTGAAATCCGGGCGAAATCTTTCGCTAGGCGTAACTCGCTAACGAAGCGTTTCCGGGCATATGGTTATATGAACTTTTTTACTTGTTTTTAGCTATAGAATACGCTCCCGAGAGATTGCCGTTTAGTTTTGAATCACCCTGTATATCTAGATAAGGTAAGTATAAATTCACAGTTTTATCCATCTATAATGTGTATTAGGCACGCCATCACACACAAGACTGATGATGCCAATATTGACCTTTCCTTAGTTAAAAAGTAACATTTGACATAGCGTAAAAAGTTAGTTGCATTAGTTACCTGGACATAAGTCGATTTCCAAAATGAATTTCTATAAATTCGTAATAGAAAGTTCAACACATGTTCAGCATAATTAAAAAATAATCGAAACTGAAAGTGCTGTACCTGAACTGGAGTTTAAAATAAGGTCTCTTTGATGAGGATATGTAACGTACATACTTATAGGTAGAGAACTTATAGGCTACATTTAATTAGATAAGTAAATTCCAACTTGGGAGAACCAAGAAGGCATCTGAAAATTCCAACTAGCTGTATTTTGAAATATTGTGTTTACTACCAATAAATGATTGCTTGTGACACATTATTGGTATATCAAGATGTAAAGAAAAAAGGAGGTGTAAACAAATAGAACTTTGAATATTTCTTTTTATATATGTAATGGTACTAAGAATGACGTTTTCTAGTTTTGGTTAGTGTTATGAATTAAGCTAACAGGTGTGTTTACGGAAATTTACCATGATTATAAGATCATTTCAAACTTAACAAGGTGTTGTGCAAGACACTTGTTTAGTTTACTCTGTTTAGTTCAATCATTTGTTGAACTAATGAGCAGTTTGTAACTAGTTTATTGTTACATCATGTTATGTCCAATAATTGTAACTAGTGTAAATATTTTTGGATTATTTAATACTTCAGTACAAGCCAATGCTTCAAAATGGATCTTGAAATACATTGGAATGATTTTGTGTATGGCTTTAGAATAAGAGATTTTGTCGTCAGAGATTCATAGACATTTGCACTATTTATATCTTATCTTATATTTTAATGAAAATATAAAGAAATTTGTAAAATTAAATTGATCATTAGGGTCATTTTCATATAATTAGATAATATCTGAGATAATTTTAGGAAATTTAATGATTTTTCTATGAGTTTGGAAGGGATTCTAAGATTAACCTTGAAATCTTTACTTAAAATATCACAGACCGAAGTAAAGATGAAAAATGAGTATAACTGAAGCCAGACATTGCTGGTATAAAATTAAACAGCTAATCAAAACTTATACCATTATCAATACTGATGTATTTAAATTGTAATAAAAGTTACAGATTTGTATGTAGCGTCACCAATTTGTGTGTGACGTTAAAAATTTGTAGAGTCAACTCTGATTTATGTATTTAGAAATGGGTAAATGAATAACAGAGTTATTACATACACAAAAACATGTGTTTTTGCTGCATATTACTACAAACTTACATTACATATAACTTCAAGGTGCTTTCTTATATTTATAGAGTATGCAATGTCGTTTTAACACAGTGAATGGCGCTGTTAGCAGCCCTTTTATTTGACCTAGCGGGAGTGTCACAACACAGGTAGTGTAGAGAGAATGATCTTTTTCACAGATTCTCATGAGCATTTTGACGATTTCACTGTTGTTTCTCTATAAACTGTTGAGATTTGTTCCTCTTAATTTTGCTGATGATATACTCTACAACATGAACACCATAACCCATTTTGAAAGCAAAGTGTTCAGTGTTTTTGTTGTATTTTTAAAAATTAAAAAGATCTTTTACATTTGTAGACACAGGCTCAACAAAAGCAGGATGGTCATCTTCTTTGTATTTTTCGTTCTTTGATGCAATGAATATAGAATCGACTGCTAGTTTTGTTTTGCAAACAGTCTTATTACATGTGACACCTATCAGCTGTATGGTAGAGTTATCTGTCAAAAGAGAACTCCAGAAAATGTGTAATTGAGGAGGTAACATGAGTTGTATTTAGTAAGACACAATTCACAAGTGGGTACTGTTGGTTAACAAGACAAACCCACTTGGCCATAATCAAAAAAGTGCGTCACTCTCTTAAGTCTACGAGCTTAGAACCAATTTGTACTGTAGAAGCGCACAACCTGGTTTTTTTCAAAATCGACAAAAGAGAAATTGAATCGTCAATCAAGCTAATTTTGGTTGGAGATCGAAATGAAAGGTATCAAAAGGGTTAAAGTACAAAACAATAATTGTTTGTTAGATTATGTTTTTTGTAGCTTGATACGTTTAAAACCAACACATATAAATAATCGTCATGCCATAGTCAGACAGCTGGATATGGATAGGTGACACTGATTTAACATGTACTTACATGTCTGATGGTTGATTTTAAGTGTTGTAAACCTTAAGAAAATATGATCTTAGAAAATAATTATTGTCATTTCATATTTTTAACCCTTTTTTACCCTTACAGTTTGATATCCAAAAAAAAAAACTAGCACAGCTGACAATTGATTACTTTCTTAGGGAAATTTCTCAATCAATTTCAAGAAAAACCAGGTTATATGTGTGTACAATACAAATTGGCTCTTGGCTCCTAGATTATCTACTCAAAGCATGTTTTATAAGCATATATTTTTTATATTCTCATAAATCTCCTCTGCAGGTTGAATAAAAAGTAAGGACCCCTACATCTAATTTTTTTTATTTAAAGTTTATATAGGCTGAGGAAATATCCTTTTTGTGTCCCCCGAAAATGCGGAAGTTTGGAGTAACTCAAAAGCTTCAAATTTTAACCCCCCTCAAGTGACCCCTCATTTTGAAGAACATAAACAAATTTAAATAATGTGAAAACCAGAGATCGCTGTCTATTTCCTATCCAAAAATAGGTTGTCAAAGTTTTAATGAAATCTACACTAACATTTACAAAACACCAGTAGAAAATGTAAGATTCAAGAAACAGGATTGTTGAGGCCTGTAACCAAATTACCACTTCAGACTTTTCGAAATGTGAGAGAGGAGCTCACCCTACGCTTCTCTCACTGCCAAATAGTAGGAGGGCTTCAGTTTGAACATTCGATTTGACTTGGCAACCTGGTGAGTTATTAAAAATATTGTTCTGGTAACACTGGCTATTACTTTGTATGGGAAAGAGATTGCTATCTCTGGTTTTCACCATTCTTTAAGTTTGTTTATTTTTTTCAAAATGAGGGTCACGAGAGGGGTTTACATTTGAAATCTTTTAATTTGCCCCCAAAATACTGCATTTTTGGGGGACACAAACAATTTATAAAATCATCAAATGAAACTTCCTTTCCCCACTGCACGACTACCCAAAGGATATCTCCTTGTATAAACCATACAAAAAAATAAATAGGGGGGTCCTGACTTTTATTCACTCCAGGAACTGTGCTTCAAATCTCAGTTCGGACACTGTATTTTCACACACTAGCAAATAATAATCTGAGCCTAGCCTTAAGTAATGTAATAAACTGTTCTTAGTTTCGCTTCAGAACAACAAAAAATGCATTACCTAGAGTAATATCTCACAATATCATTACTGAAAGACTTATCAGGTCGTAAATCAGCATTGGTCACGATTGCAGGATGCAGTGAGGTCAAACATGCTGAGTAATTATCAGCTGTTGGTGCTGGTGGTGGTGCTGCTAGAGCCGGAAAGTAGAGCCGTTCTGCACACTGTGACGGGGCCGTGTGACAGGACCAGGAAGGTGCACATAGAGCCGTGGGGTGTGATCACTGATGGCCCACCAGGATCTAACTACACTCAGGATTCCCACTGCGAGTGGCTCATCAAAGGTACAACAACTGGAATTAAGTTCATTATTGTTTAGCATAAGTTTTCTTTGTTTAAAACTACATGGGTATTGTCCTATATTGTCATAATTGTACTATAATAACTGCCTCAAGGATTACATGTAGTAAATAATAAATTGCCGTAATGTAGAAGTCTACATATTTAGTAACAAATTTGGTTTAAATTTAATTCAGATATAACTTAGCAAGGCTAGTGCTGCCCATGGTTACACAGGCAGCTTCATGATACGTGTTGATTTTGTAATGATTCGTTCAGATAATAAGACCGTGGAATTTTTACAGTTTTGGAATAACCAATTTATTGCCTTATTCCATCTTTTCATATACAATTGAATTGAAAATACTAAATCAAATAAATCAATCTTGGGAAAATACATAGACAATAAACAATAAACAAATATTTATTGTACAATACGTTTTCTTTTATCGCAATGTAATAAAAAACTGTTACATAGTCGATGATTAAAACCAAATAACTAAAGCTTATTCTAAAACATTACTTTGGATACATATTTTACTGATACAAAAAAATAAAAACTATTTATTAAATCCAAGGGCTATTACCCTTTTTAAAATTTAGGTAAAAGATATATTTTTATTATTCGTTTTCATCATAAACTGTCTTGAAAGAAATCATTTACATCATAGTATGTTTTTTGGCAAAGTACTTCTTTTAATTTTTTTAGTAAATTTAGATAAGGGAAGTTTTTTTATATGACTGTGGAATATTATACAATTTCAAACCTAGATAAAGAGGACTAGTTTCAAATTTTGTTAGTTTATGTCTGGATATTGAAACAAATTACAATTTGTTGTATGATATCTATTATTAAATTTGTATTTTTCAAATTAATCAGAATTCTAATGTACTAATTTAAGCATTTCAAAAAATATATACACATGGAAAAGTAAGGATTTAAACATGTTTACATGTTGTTCTTGAATTGCAATGATCTATTGTTTTAATAATTGATTTTTGACTAATAAAGAGTTTTTGCACATCTGAACAATTACCCCACAAAGTAATTCCATAACTCAACATCGCGTATACATGGGCATAATACACAGCTATACCAACTTCCATAGATGTTATTCTAACTAGTATACTCAAAGCATACTAAGTTTCTGTTGGCTGAATTAAGTTTATTATTTAATATATTAATATTGTTAGAAAAATATAATTTATTGACGAGATGTATGCCTAAAAATTCTACTACTTAGAATTATTACTAAACCTTTAAAAAAATGATCATTTCTTAATTTAAAGCGTAATGTATTATTTTTACCTCGCTTTAACAACAAACCGTGAGTAAGGACAATTTTTCAAGTTTGTTAATGAACATTTGGGGGCTTGATTATTGGAATTCTTTATCATTTAGTTGTTTATATTCTAAATTAATTACATTTATGTGGATTAATTACAAAAATATACTGGCTCCCAAGTGGTATGGTGTCAAATTTTGTGTTGGATGCTTAGTTAATTTGTTTGCAAATGTGTTAATCTGCTTTATGGGCTGTGTCAAAATGATAGAAATTTGGGCTTTATTCAAGATTTAAGGTCTTTGGTCACATACACTTCGTCAGAATTATAAAAGACTAAACCTAAGCCAGGTTCATAGTCCGGAATTAAGGTAATTCCAAGACCTAAGTTTGTTTTAACTTTGTGTGTGTCTTCTGTTTCAGCTAACAGCAGTGAGCAATTCATCTCGCTCAACTTCACGTCCATGGGGACAGAATGTTCTTACGATTATGTTTATGTGTACGACGGGGACTCTTTCAACTCTCCCATGCTGGGGAGCTTCAGTGGCAAGACTCAACCTCAGACTGTTGTTGCCACATCTGGTTTTGTGAGTAGACTGTCTTGGTTAATGAACATATCATCCAATATATTTAACCCTTCACACGCCGCTAATAAATACATTGATTTTCCTATAACGCCAAGATATCTATAAAATATATTTTTCTTTAAGTTCAAAGCTAATTTTTTTTTATTATAAGTATGTTACATGAGGTAAACACAAAAAATATTAAACAGGGAATTTGAGTTAAAATTAACATATTTATTGATAAAAATCTAAAAATAATTCACTATACTGTGAACTTGATCTAAATTCAAATTCTTGGTACAAACAAATAAAACTGATAAATTATATAAACTACTAGTTATTAGAGAATTTTTTTATCTTAAGTTTCACTGATAAGGTATATCATCTTATCTTATCATCTGGGCAGGCAAAGGATTTAGGGATATATTTGGTTATAGCTCTGTAGGACAAATAGAACAGAGCAGGTGGACAGCGCTAGACAAAGGGCACCAAGAGCACTGCCCTCCCCCAGCCGCGTCTATAAATACTTCCTTACCAACCGCGATAGGAATGGACCATGCACCTGCCATTTTGAAAGTCTTTTGTGAACTAAAAAACTCTCCAAGAGACAAAATGTGTAACATCGGATACTTGTGTTTGTCGTTTTGCTCAAAGTATACAATTCTGATATATCCGTATATGGCGTGGGAAGTGTTAAACATAGATATGGTCAGAAAAATTATTTGTTCTTTACGTTGTCAAACAGTTCCATAATCTTTGGCTTTAAACTACAGTACGAATGCATAGTTGCCAAACTTTGTCACGGGGTATCCACAGTTTGGCAATGTGGCAGGGCTGTTATCTCATCTAACCTGCCACATATATCCAGTCGATAGTGATTCATAACTAGGCTAGGCTCTTAGTAACAATCACACCTTTTCTTTAAAACTGAACTAAAATTGTATTAAAAAAAGAATATCATACAGGATTTTCTCATGATTATGAATATAAAAAAAGCAATTTTGGTCAGGCAAGTGTTGAACAAAATAGTCAAATTCTTACTATTTAATAGGTGATGTTTTAGGGTTATACGTAAACTTAAATGACAACATTTACAATTTTCCCATTTGATCTATTTTTACATATTTATAACAATTGAGGAAAGAATTATTATGACATGTTAAAAAAGATAAAATTTTATCGTAATAGATATAAATTAAAAGATGTCATTTTGAAAGAATTTCATTCTGAACCCGTGATAAGACAAACGGGTGTTTGCCATTGAGTTGCAGTGGTGCAGATACCATTCCTGCAACCCAGGCTGATACCAATACTAATGATGGTTAAATTGCCAAAAGTCTGTTGTCCTTCCAATCCCGCTCTTAAAAGCAGATGTCCTAAATGAAAAGTAAGCAGACACTGTAATCTCTACATCTTTGGAGGCAAGAATTTCATTATCAGGTGTATCAAACCATGATTCTTTTTAAGTTAATACAACACAAAATATACAGTATTCATGGATCATGGATAGGAGCATTGGGATGTAACCCTTAGCGAGCTGAAGGCAAGTTGATAAATATAACTTGGTAGTAACAATAGTTGGGAAAGGTGAATGTGTTTTATTCTATGTTACAGATGCTAGTGCTGCTCTACAGTGATACAAACTATGTCCTGGACGGGTTCCGTGCAGAGTATTACATCACAGACTGCCCAGCCAACTGTTCCGGCCACGGAACTTGTCTAGCTCACTCTTGTATCTGTGAGAGTGGGTGGGGTGGGGTGGACTGCTCCCGCCCATTGTGTCCCAGCCAGTGTGGCATGGCGGCGGGGCGGGGTCGCTGTGTCCTGGGGCAGTGCCAATGCTTCCCCGGCTACTCTGGCCAAGCCTGCAGTCTGTACAAGGCGGATCCTGTTGGCAACACGTGAGTATCTTATTTTGGATATCTTGACACTAACATTACTTGTGTGTTTCTTTCAACGTTACAAACCATTTCATTTTGGCATACTTTGTTGTTTAATAGCAAAATATTCCTAGATAAGCAAATATGAGTTATTAGATTATTAATTTAATTAAGTTTCCATTGTTACAGTAGAGATTATGTCACCTGGTAGCTAATGTGTTTGAGTTTCTCGGTTATTTATGTACAAAGTTGACATATTGTGTATACCTCATATCCATATAAGCTTATTTATTTTTTATAGTGAGATAGTTTGCAATGTTAATGCAACAGATTTTTGTTTTTAATTTTTAAAGCGGTTGTGTGGTCCAAATGTATTACGAATTCTTTATTTTTCATTAATTCAGTCAAGATTACAGCACAGGTTAATTTGTGGGGAGGGTGCATATAAAGTGTTAAGAGTATTTAAAAATCACATAATGCATACAATATTATATAAAAATACAAGGGAAAGTTCTTTTCAATCATACTAAAAATTAAACATTTTGCCTATACAACACCTTTATGTCTTCTTAAGGTTCTTAAATTATTCTATTTGAGAAGTGGAAATGATGGGGAATATTCCTTAACTTAATGTAAGTCATCAATTATTTAGAGTTCCTAAGTCAATAAAGAATATTTTAGACAGTGCTTCCTCTATTCTGGTTCATAGTTTTTTTAACGGCTAATCAATCAAAATTAACATTCAACAATTCAAAATTATTCCTGACCAGACTGAAAAAATGTCTTTTTGAAAACAAAAATGCTGATTAAAAAAATAATGCTCTCAAGTAAGTTTTCTATCCAATACAATTGCTAAGTAAAAAACTTTAATTTCTCTCATGTCGGTCTTGTGATATTTGCTTGATTATAGTGAGCTGTTTTGTTGTAGTATTGTTTTTGTTGGTGGATTTCATTATGTTACTATTGCTCTATTCTGTAATGTTAATAGTTGTTACAAGCTCTAATTACATTTTAATTTGGCAGACTCCCAGAGAGTGACACGTAGCTGTTTGTATTAAGTCGCACAACATAAACTAGACTCATATAATCTGTAATTTTATAATTGCAGGAATTTTTGGTTTAATGTAACTCTACATTTATTTTTAATGTACATCCAACCAACCGCATTACTGGTAGTGTGGTTAGTTAATCTTAAGAATATCGTGTGATCTGAAAATTGTAAAAAATTGGAAGAGCAAATCATTGTTTCATTATTTCATTAGATGGCACTGGCTGTACCAAGAGGGAGTGACTGCTAGGGCTGCGCACTCCGCTATTTATATAAATGAAACTGATGCTCTCTACGTGTTCGGAGGATACGATCTCAATTCAGTGCTGGGTGACCTGGTCGTGTTCAGGTTCAACCACAGTCAATGGGAGGATGAAGAAGGGAAGATTATCAGTAAGTTACCATTAAATAACTGTCAATTCAGTGATGGGTGACCTGGAAGTGTTCAGGTTCAACCACAGTCAATGGGAGGATGAAGAAGGGGAGATTATCAGTAAGTTACCATTAAATAACTGTCAATTCAGTGCTGGGTGACCTGGACGTGTTCAGGTTCAACCACAGTCAATAGGAGGATGAAGAAGGGAAGATTATCAGTAAGTTACCATTAAATAACTGTCAATTCAGTGCTGAGTAAAAATATATGTTGGGTTGTACTTTCCTTCACACCTATGACACACAAGTGAATGTTGTTATCATATCATGCAAAATCAAAATTCAAGGATTGAAGCTATAAAAAAATTGGTATCAAAAAAATTATTTTTTTGGCATATCATAGTTTTTTTATGGACATGATTATTAACCCTTTCATCTGGAGTGTGTATTGTATTATATATCATGGGTGGTACTTGTATGCCTGGTATTTATTTTTTTAATCCGGGTTTTAAGCTAAAATTGCCAACGTCTAACAGACTTCATTTTCTATACTTTTAATTGCTTTCATACTGTTCAAAACTAGGTAATAATCTCTATAATTCTATTTTTAATACAATTTTTTTGTTTCGTAACATTCTCTCCCTCTTTTTACATCCTCTTCTATATTAATTTTTTATACTTTTTAGGCTGTGATGTCGATCCCTAAACTATTACTATAATAATTTTGTTGTCCATGTAAGTTATAGAATGCAATGTTCTAACAAATTTGTGTTTTAATTCATTTTAATAATAAACCAATAAATATTAATTGTAAAGTTACTTATATAAATTTAATGATCTCTTACCTCCATTAAAGAAATTAATTATACCATATGATTACAGTATAATGAATACATGACATGTGTAAATTCTAAACTAGATATTTGGTCAGTATTTTAGTGAAATAATTTGAGCTATCTACATTTTAATTTTTTTCTTTTAATGACACCGTTTGTCTAACATCTCATTTCACTATTTATGGAGTCTGCTTATGCACAAATATTAAAATCAAGAAATTATAAATCTCTTCTCATCGCTTTTATAAAATATAGTGATGTGCATAATATCAAGTATACAACCAATAATTTGGCTTGAAAGTGTTGACTTCAAATTTCATTGTCTGAATAATTAATTCAGAATTATTTCCTGCTACTGTCTTATTACGGAAGAAACCACTCTATGGGCAACAGCAGATGAAGACAGGAAGTTAATTTTTTTATTAGATACCATTCCAACAATAATATCCCGTCAGATAGCGTTTTTAACCCCTTAATGGTTTTCTTTTCATGCCTTAAACTATTTTGTTTTGCTGTTTTTTGTACAGAGATAGGTTTTTAGGGTTTAGTTTATTGAAAAAAGTTATTTTTAGTGTATTAAAATTTTGTGTAATTATTGTCCAATAAGTCATTTTCACTATCCATGTCTGTGTCATCATAACGCAAATGAAGCTAATTGCCTATTTTGCGTCTGATATTTCCTTGATAAAATAAACCCTAGAACCCAAGAAATAAAACTATAAAATACTTTAGGACGGGTGACATGCAACAACATGTGGTAGGTAGTTGTCTGCACTGTGCGACTACAGTGAACTCTCCTAGGTGCAAACACTCATGACAGAGGATCTAGGAAATGCTGGTATCTAGTACACAAAACCAGTGTGCAGTTACCATAGAAATGCTTCTTGCGCAATATTACATCACACAGTAGAATAAAACAGGAACAATATAATGATACATAATATTACGTCAATAACACACTTTTATGCAATCACTATGAACGTAATATTACATAAAAAACCGTAAAGGGGTTAAGTAACTAAACTCAAAGCTTTTAATATTTAAAAAAATCATAGATTGTATTGCCCTTTTTGAAGCATCAAGACTTAAACTGTGGTTAGGTTTTCATAAAATGTTTATAATTCCTCATTGATGAACTTTAATTCAAATATCTAACTGGTAAACTCCCAGAATGTTTGCTTCTATTTGTAATCATAATTTAAGTATGAAATTATTTTTATTACTTTGTATCAAGTACCCCAAAGAAACTTTCTATAATTAGAATTTTCTAACAATCATATTTACTCATATCCAATATTTGTTGATCTCCAAATGAACTACCACTTCATGGAAATCTCATTGCTCCTGTACAATGCATAAAGTAATATTTATAACTCACCCCTTATTGTGAATTTAATTTTTTTCATCTCTTTAATACATTGTAAATGATTTAATAGTACATTTTATTACTGGTCTCAAAAATGACCTATTGTGGGGTGAGATCATATACGAGTAAGGTGAAAAGAAGTGTGGAAAATGCTATTGAACCCCACAATGAAACTTTGAAGATGAGTATTGAACTATACTTTTCATAACAATGCAAAAAACACTTAAAATCTTTTAAAAATTTATCAAACATTTCATAGGCTAGTAATTATTTTCCACTAGGAAACTATTAATTAATTTTTGTGTTAAAATGAGCTGTTTTAACATAGGACTGTCAAAACAAATAATAGAATCACACTGAGGTGTTTACACATTTACAACAAAAATCATTAGTGAATCTGTTGACCGAACTGGGTATTTCAGTTGCTTGTTTATACAGGGAAAGAGATGTTTACATAGGAAAATGATGTTTGGGAGAGGGAAAATCAATTGAGCTATGAGGGAAACAATGACTTTTGCAGATCTCAAATGTATTAGAAAGTAGCCCATTACCATACAAAGTATTGAAAAATATTTAAATCAATTCATTTTTTGAAAAACGCATTAGGCTTTATCTTAAAGTAATTCTCAGAAAAACATCTCTAATGGCAACTTTAATTGACATTAGAACGCTATTTATAATAGTCAGAGTGACAATGTAAGTAACATTGTAATTGTAATACAACAATGTAACATTACATGATGTTGAGTTTCATGCCCACCTGATTTGTGTGGGAACATTTATCATCACATTAGAGTATTTTGTATTGTTTCTCTTGTTTATATATGTGTTGTTTTGGTTTCGCTGTCATTTATTTATCTGTGCTTGAGATTTTTTCATTTTTTTTGAGTTGAATGAAATTGCTGTTATGAAGTACTGAAATGCTGTTCACTGAGTGGCAGTGAAGTGGACAAGCATCAATAAGTGTAGAATAATGTTTTGAAGTGAGAACTTAATTGTCATAGTCATATTGACCTTATGATGTCACATTATTACATAATATTTTGTAGTCTACAACGTAATAATGGAGCTGCTACAATGTGTCCTAAATTAAAAGAATATCTTTGGAAACATTAAGAAAAACTTATGTTAATGATTTAAACTCTATATTTTGCGTTAAAATGGCACACCACTCTTTGCACAGGAATTGTTAAAATAGCATTGCCCCAAAAATGTTAATACAATATTATTTTGATGTATTTTATGTGATTTCCAGATAGTATGACAGGATTCAATGACAAGTTGGATGCTCGAAGGTTGGCTGCAGTGGGCAAATGGGCGACAGTTGGCAGCTCTGATGATCAGTGGGGTGGACTGCATCATCGACCCAACTTTTTCTCTACTTTACTATTCACCTCTGCCATTGCCGACAACAACTCAAGGATACAGAAACATTCGGTTAGCATGTTAAAAGAAGAGTTTACAACAAAATTTTAATCAAGCAAACTGTAGAATTGCATATTTCTAATATTGTTCGATGGTTTTCTTTAATTAACTTTAAACTACATGTCATGAGAAGTATAAACTAGACAATGAATATAAACTCTGTATCTCATATAAATGTTTGGAAAATTTTAGTTTTTTTGAACTGTCAATTTGTTATTTATTACATAATTTATTTATTTATTTTAAAATAATATCTACCACATTAAGTCCTTATGCCGTTCTGGCTTATTTGATCAAGAAGTTTGATAATATAGAAAATTGGTTAATTGTCAATAAACAATATTTGTACGAGTTACAAACCGTACATTCCATCATGCTGCTAAGACCTCTGTGGGATTTTAAAGTGGTTCAACTCCCTTTTTATTGGGATATATTTTTATTTCATAGTCACAGCCCCTTAAAAGCAGGCTGTGTCCATAGTCACCTTGATTTTAGCTTCATAAGAACAATGTGGAGAGAACCTCAAACACTTCTATATTCCTGTTTGTTGTCATAGAGTTATATGAGATGTCTCATTTAAAGAGACATTTAATACTCATCCGAACACTTTTAAATTCTTTTATATATTTTGAAAAAAAAATTAAAACATTTTTGTACTTTTATGATTATACTAAAAAAGTATACACTTTTAAAGAAAAACCAAAAAGCATTTGGATGTGTCTATAATATTGTATGTATTCTGTCCAGTAATATGAATGTAAAGTACATAAAGTTTAATGCTGCTCTTATGTTGTAAAGCTTGTTACACTGCAGCCCCAAAAAGACTGGAAAAATAGAAAAAATTGTTATCATTTCATGAGGAATTGTAAACATTTTAAATAAGGATTTTGGAAATTTTTTACCAAACCCTAGGATAAGTGGCTGAAATAAGAATGTACATATTTTACGTACAGTATACATACGCATTATGACTTCAAGAAGTGATGGTTTTCGAATTATTTGTGATTCAAGGAAATAACATTTTGTTACAAAATTAGTTTAAGAAATAGTTGACTGAGACCAGTGACATTGTTGGAGAATTTAAGCAGTTTTTACACAGTGGGCATTATACAAACATAAAATAAAAAAATGAAAACTGCAAGTGAAATATTGTGTACAAGACACAATAATTTGTGAATTAGGTTATCTATCTGTGGATTTTCATAAACTAAGTACAGCAAAAACGAGTCTTAACAATCCGTAATTTGCATTTTGTCGTTCAGTCACCATCTGGGAATAGAAGCAGCAGACTCGCGGTGATGCACGAACATATGGTGTGTGCAGCTGACAGCTGCCATCTGCTATTATGCGTGACAAAATCGTACTGATGTATTTATATAAATTCAGAACTGTAAGCAAAGTAGTATTTACAAAATTACTATAATTTGTTCATTATATTACGGTTTTCATACACAAAGTGCAAGAAAATCATGTTTTCGCGATCGGTTTTTTGCGTAATGCCTATGAATTGTCATTTACAAATAAATGCAGTAGACTCGTGGGGCTGGATGAAAGTAAATATAGCAAATAAAAACTGCAATCAAAGTATGAAGCATGTTTTTAAAAATAAATACCGTTTTGATATATAAAAAAATCAAGTAAAATTTAACTATTTATTTTGATATGAAAGCTTACACTTTTTTCTACTTCTCTACATAATTGTCACAATTGCTCTACATCACGCCACTGTAGTAGTGTGTGGCGGTCGCCTGTAACCGTGCCGCACTGTGTTAAGGCACGTATCTATATATATAAAAATGAAACTGTTCGTGTGTAACAGCATCACTCACAAACGGCTGGACGGATTCGCCTAATTTTTTTTTTTAATTTGTTCGTCTTGATCTGTAGAAGGTTATAGGATACTTTTTATCCCTTTCCCGATTCAGGATTCCGCCCCACTGGTTACAGAAATACCCGTAAGAAATGCATTGCAGCAAACATATGTTATTAAGTGAAAGAGTCTTTTCAAATTTTTAATCAGCTGTTCTTTGTAAACATATATAATGCGACAAAAAATATATTTATATATAAATTTCTTTACACTTATAGTTTTAAAGCATAGAGTAAGCTTAAGAGAAACGACAAATTTTGTTTAAACTGTTTCTGCAATCATCTATCTATATATATAAAAATGAATGTTTGTATGTTTGTCCTTTATGGAATCGTGAACTATTGGACCGATCATGATGAAAATTTGTACGTATATGTATTTTTCCACGGAGAAGGTTTATAAGCTATGCCCATCCCTTTCCCGATTCAGGATTCCGCCCCACTGGTTACAGAAATACCCATAAGAAATGCATTGCAGCAAACATATGTTAACGTCTTTTCAAATTTTTAATCAGCTGTTCTTTGTAAACATATATTACACTTATAGTTTTAAAGCATAGAGTAAGCTTAAGAGAAACGACAAATTTTGTTTAAACTGTTTTTGCAATCACTGTTAAACATAGACTTTACTATCCAGATAATACAATTCAAATTTGACGTAAAAATTCACCTTTAACTGCAATATTTATTTAATATAAACCATGCTCATGCTTGATCAGAAGAGTAATGCAGATATCATAATTACTATCTTACGTTGGCTACAAATATAAAGAATGTTATATAAAATCAACCTTAGTTGTTTTTTTTTGACAGAAGTATGGTTCTCAAAACTCCGTGTGTACATATTCTCTCGATCGAGACAACAAAGCAAGCTCAATCGTGGCATCGGAGATATAACTAATTTAATCTAAAATTTATTATAGTAAAAAAAAAAATTTACTAAGTAATATGAGGACTTCGGTTCTTAAGATTTGCGTGCGAAGCCGTGGGTAACAGCTAGATAGAGGCAGGAATATGGTACATACCTTCATAATACGCCCAAGAGGCTCACGATGGAACGACTATCAATTATCTCAGCAATGTTTAGAATGTGATAAAAAAAGAATAAGTGAATATAGTGTACTGTTTTTCAACGGGAAATTGCGTGCGAAGCCGCGGGCAACTTTTGCAAAAAATTATTGAAATGCGCAGCAAAGCGCGCCGGGCCCGCTAGTAATATATAAAAATGAATGTTTGTGTGTTTGTCCTTTATAGACTCAGAAACTATTGGACCGATCACTATGAAAATTTGTATTTTTCTATGTAGAAGGTTTATACGCAATGCCCATTGATGTAACTAACCACCAGGCTGTACTGCAAGATATAAAAGTTATCAAAGCGCCTGCACATTATAAACTGCAATTACAACACAGTAGTTACGTATATTAAAATATCCAAACACTATTTGAAGGCAAAGAAATATACGGGCAAAGCTTAAGAGACGCGTGCGAAGCCGCGGGAAACAGCTAGTCATGTTTAAAAGCAACCTTTTGTATGCTTTTGTCATAGAAGATTGTCACCTGATTTAACAGTAACTGAACACAATTATTTTGACGTCGATGCAGTGCTGATCTTCAAAATGCTTCATCTGATTGAGCTAGTTTTCTCGCGTTTGGTCGGACATTGTCATAGAGGAAAACGTGTTTCTCGATAAAAATGTCATAGAGAACACTTCTTTAAACTTGAGGACACTATAGTTCTAATAATGAAAAAAATATGAAATGTCTGTTCATTTTCACTTTTTCATTAACTTTCTGCACCAATTCGTAGGTGATCATTAAGGGTTATTCACTGCATTTCTCATCATGGATATATTTTTGGCCATGTTTTAAAGTTATTACCCATTTGAATGCGGTTCCATCACTTATAATGTTTGTCCATACACTTCACAATTCTGTCTGTGAACTTCAATTGCTTTTAGCACCAAGAAAACAAATAACTGCATGTACTTCACATTCGAAGGGATTCTCAGTTGACGGGGGCATTTGAAATATGCACTAACAGATATAAAAACAATTGATTTTTTCGTTATTGCATCTATGGTGTACCAACAGATGATGGTAGACAATGTGCAAACGTGGAACACCAACCGGTGCGCTGAAGCGGCGGAATTTCAGAATGGTACTTACTTAAAAAACATGCCTCGTATTTGCAAAAGCATGATCATTTGTCAATTAAGATATCTATATATGGTTTTTAAAACACAAATTAAGGTAAAAACACATTTTATCGATGGGTATTTTTTATACTGCCGATCAGCTGGTAACTGATGATGTAGCGTGTCCGCAGATTCGATTGTAGAATATGAACCATTGTTAGAAATTCAGTGGTTTTGAGATTTGGGATTCGGTTGTGACACATCACTACCATAGATAATTGTTGGTTAATTGAAAGCATTGTGCCTTGTGCTATTTATTTTCATTTAATTAGCTGAAGAAGATGTTTAATCAGCACATTAAATGTATTGACAAACAGTTTGTTAATCGTAGTTGGTACTGTTGTTATAGGAAGCAAGCAGACACAGCGGGCGAGTTCACAGACAGGCAGGTGTGGAAGAAGAGTTTACACCCAGAAGACCATCTCCTAGATATGCCCATGCTGCATGCAAGTTAGTGTCTATTCTTTCAGGAAATATGCATTCTGTAAATAATGTGTGTAAATACAAAATTACTGTAATGAAATGAAGATTATTAGATCAGTTCGCAGTAATCTTTTATAGGATTGCCATATTGTAGTGAGAAAAAAGAGGAGATTCACCACTGATAAAAAGGTGACGTCTAATTACTTAATATTTTGAAGATTAAATATTACAAAAAAGCTTTTCAATAGACAGATAACATAAATTACAAAATCAAATAAGATTCTACTACATGCCCAAAATTTCCAGTTATTTTGCAAAAAAGTTTTTATTGCTTTTTTTGTATTTGAACTAAATTACACTAAAACTATAAAATATAATAAGAACACCAATTTATAAATGAACACAAATTTAATAAACTGCTGAGGTAATTGGGTAAAATAAATAACTTTGTTTAAAAAATCTTTGTTTAAGTAATAACATTAATCAAATATATTATCAACATCAATTAGTAATGATATTTATTAAAAGTTATTCTTTCAGATAAATTTCTAAAATGTACTTGTGTAAACATTGTTTTGACCTGATGTCAACCAGAAAACTTAAATGTTAGCGGGAAATTGTAGGTGTTCCTAAAACGATAAGTACTGTTTTATGTTGTAACACCAAAGTTTTGTAATTAACCAAGGTAAATAAATATTGTTGTGATTTGTAGTATTGTATTTTCATGGAACGCGCTACTGAATGAATAATCTTTTGGTTCATATTAATTTTTTAAGCAGTGCAAAAAATAGACATTGAAAAATAGTAATTTCTAAAGTGGGTTATCATTGTGTATTCTATGTTTCAGCTATCCAGGTGGGTTTGTGCTGTACGGGGGTGTAATGGAGGACAACAGGCTATCGTCCGAGTTGTGGCTGTACCAGGTGGTGGGGGGCCGGTGGTCTCTACGAGCCCAATTCTCCACCGTTCACCCCCCACCTCTTGCCCGCCACACACTCACGTTAGCCGATGATGGTTGGCTCTACATTGTGGGCGGATCTACCGAGCAGGGACATTTCTCGTCCAAAATTTTCAGGATAAAACTGACCACAGGTAGGTTGATATTTATTTTGTTATCACATTTTTTCAGAGTTACACTCACAGATCTAATAAATTGGCTTTTCAACAAGATTGATAGTAATATATCCAGTTTACTTCAAACATGTTAAGTAACTCATGAATGGGAATGATTTATCTTTGTACGGGCAAATATTTTAATCATTTGGTAAGTTTGATATTACAAGACAAAATGAATAAATACATATGTGAGGGAATCCTTGGCGAAAGGGTTCGAATTCCCTAGAAGAATAAAGTTGCCGCGAATAACATAACAGCCTATTATTGGCCGGGATCACTCTGAGGTTCATTCAGCAGTAGTGTTGTAAACGAGATCCCGGTTTTGGTTTATTAAAGGAAGGCTCAGACTTTACTATAGCTGAACTGACTGTGGGCTTAGTGGTTCATGATAGCCTGAAGAAAAGGGATATAATTGAGGGATATGGGTAACCTAAATCCCGACCCCAATTTCCCAAAGTCTACACTAAAACTATAACAGGATGGGAAAAAGTCTCAATGTCTGTCATAAAATCTGCCATACTATCTATTAGTGCCACAGCTTAATGTGTTAAATTTATCCATGATAACTGGTATATTACCGGATAAATTAAAAATGTCTAAAATAAGACGTATTTTCAAAAAAGGTGACCCTACAAACTTGGTGTCTCCACCTATTTCATGATTATCTTCATTCTCAAAAATCTATGTACGAATTATGTGTATACAATACAGAACACCTTGACCAGAATTTAGAGGGCAGTTTATTAGTGTGGCAATAGATTCTGTTGATAAAGAGGAGTTATTTAGTGTAGTTATCATGGACATGACTAAAGCAATTCTTTAATTACGAAAAAGATGAGAAAAATATTCAAAACATTAGAAAACTTTACATTATTGTTAAGAGCCTTTTAGTAACTAAAGCTCACTATTGGTTTGAAGAATTTTTCAAAATATCAAATGTAATAACCAGCAATTTGTGATTGGGCTATAACTGTTTCTTATATTTACTGTAATTAAAATATTGACACCATTCAGTGTAAATAATCTTTGGTAAATGAATAAAGTTGTTTCGGTAGATTGATTGTAAAGGGGCCGTGCCAGGACTAAACAGGAAGTTAATCTCTTAAAGTTTGGTTTATCACTAAAACAAGGGGGGGCTCTACCAGGGCTAAACAATAAATAAATAATGTTAACTAAAGGACTAACACTTCAAACACTTCCTTCTAAACAAATAACTGTAACTCGTTTAAACACAATGAAATCAAAATAACGAAAAACTAACACAACTACAACTACTATAAACAAAATATACTAAAGTGCTATGATATCTAAGTCAGGAATTACAACAGATATACTGTGTCAAGTTCATAATCACTATTTGTAGGACATACTCTTAGTAAATCAAACACCAATTTATTATTATCAACTGAACTAAATAATACAGGTTACAATATGTCTGCATGCAATAACTAACCAGCCACTGGCAACCGACTAGTGGCCAATGGTAAATGGCAATCATCATGAGAGAATAAAGAAGATGGTAAATTTGGGAAAGGAGTGGTGGTATTTTTATCGATTCATTCAAGATGATTAATATATGAATTAATCATATATTAATTTATTAGATATCTGTATTCTATTTGATTTTAAGATTTCCTTTTTAGTTTGTTTTAAAGATAACACAAAAAAAAACAATTTTGAACTGGATGTGAAGTATATTATTTCTTGTTTTAGTAACACGTTCAAGCCCAGGCTAGTAAAAAATTGAAATGTTGTTTATATCTGGTCCCAAAATTTGTTTTTTTTGGTTGATTGTATTTATTAGTCTTATAATTACTGAATGTATATTAATGCTTCTACAGTTGGTGGCTACGAGGCGTGGGAGGAAGTAGTGCCGCGGGGAGGCAAGGAGCTAGACGTGCGGCTGGTAGCACATTCCACTGTTTACAACCCCCACGCCAATGCTCTGCTGGTATACGCTGGTATTGTGGCCAATGTCGCTAGGTTCAGCAAGCTCAGCGACCGCATGTTCTCCTTCCAGTTAGACAGCAGACACTGGGCCGAGGTGCACTACCCCCGGGCTGAGCTGCCAGACACGTACGTGCCGCGTGAGCGAGCTTTCCACTCGGCTACTGTCATCGGTTAGTGCGACTCTATCTGTGTTTTTGGTAGCTGTAAAGATTTATCAATAATTCTTTTTATTTCCAAAAATTGAGGCTGACATTGAAAGGCAAATCAAGTACTCTGAGACAGTACATATAAAATGTTTACATGAAACAACTTATAACAATGAACTACTGTTCATTAATATAGGCCTCGGAAAGTACTTATTTACGAATGATTGATAATAAGTATTTAGTACTATCTCATTCAGGATGGTTCATGTAACATTTTTTAATTAGTCTCTTTTTTTAAATTACACAATTCAACCCATCTTGATATCGAAGATTTTTCACCTAGTCATGGGGGAGGGAGGGTTTCTTTTATGTTAACTACGACGGACTATTCAAAGAAGGAGAGTTTTAGAGAAACTTCAACTATAGAGAGAGCTTCAGTTAAAGGTGAGATTGTAGCAGGCTATAAAGAGTATGTTAATAATGACCATTAGGAACGTAATTATCTGGAATACGGTTAACAGATTTCTGGGTTATCGAGAGTACATTATAAGATTTTGACTTGGTGCTGTATATACTATTACTGTATTAGCTTCCTATCTATTAGAGAAAGATTACATTCTAAGGCTATAAATTGCTGGCCAACCCTCACTGTATGTACATAATGCGGCTTCTCAGTTTTTTGTATCAGTACCAAAACCATAAGTTAGTTTTTACTGTAATCCACCTTACTCTAAATTTCTATTATCTAAAAAAGGCTTGGTCCCATCAACTTTGGATTATTGTGTCCCTAGTGAGTTTTCGTCATTAGTAATATTAATTTGATTGAATTCCAGTGTACAGTATTCATTAACTTCTTTGAAAGATTTGAACTCTAAATGTTCCACATCAATACAATTTTCAGGTAACTACCTGGTAGTATTTGGCGGCTACACTCACAGACACAACAGAGAGGAGATCTGCTATGACAAACAGCTATACCTGTATCACCTGGGCTGTCACACATGGGTCAGTCACGACATCCTCGATAACCTGGGCAATGGTGAGTCAGCTCTTCAAATCCACAATTGCTCAGTTTTTTTGGAGGGATACGGTTTTAAGTTATTTCATGTTATTCTAAACTAGGTGGTTAGTATGTGAGTGATAATATGGAGTGACCAGAATCGTATTTTCAAACTGTATGGGGTGATGTTTTGGTATAGACCCTAACACTAAAGCCTAACATCCACTAATGATCTTGCAGACATCTCTTTAACAGCCGTGCCAAAGTTGTACGATGATGAAGATTGAGGAGTACAGTTGCGCTGCGACGAGTACGCCTATCTCTTGACCTTGCTTAATAGTCTTTAAAGAATTATTATAGCACTTTACTTCTTTACCAAACTAATTGGTAAGCTCTTGAAATCTTACTCTGAAATAATCATCGTTATTCATACATTACTTGGAAACTCATTACAAGATCTGCTCAATATTTATTGTATCCGTTATGGAAGAAAACATGATATCCAAAAATAAACAAAATTTTATTTTCACACAGTAAAATAGCTGCTTTCTCTTCTTGCTTTTGAACTAATGTTTCATTTTAAATTTTTGTTCATGATTGTGACGGTTTTAATTGATTACAATCTTTTCTTTGTTCAAAAAGGATATAATGTAAATAAAGTGAATATAATTTTAATTTAAATGTTTTAGTACAATAGTGAATGAAAAGAAAATTGCTAGTGACTACTAAGAAGGACTGCTTCAAAAAGTAATTCTGAAACTGCCTCAAATTTACAAATTACATTGTTGTATATAATTGCTGTTTTGCATCAGTAACTATTCTAAAAAATTTAGCTCTCAATGTATGCTAAACTAACAATTGAAATAAACCAATTATTTGTTTGTACACTTTTAATACAATGTGATTATTTGTTTGTACTCAGAGTGATTATGGGTACTTGATAATAATGTCGCCAATGGTATATAAAGTGCTAAAGAATTGACGGTTGTTCACCCACCATAACATTCCCTATATTATTCAATACTATTTATTCATTTTTTAATTTCCTTTACACTTTTCTCAATTTAAATTAAAGAATGTGATAGCTATACCATTGATAGTTGATAGAGCAGAAGGCATTATACTGTTAGATTTAATGTTGAAGTAGATTAAATACTTCTGTCATTTGACAGACATTAGATCAATAGTGTGATTAGAAAACTTAACCCTAAAGTTATAGCGACTTTTTCTGATAGTAACAGCATAGGAAGTGGAGTTTTAGAGTGAGATTATATGACATAGGTGTTATATTGGTGGCACACTGAATTGGTAGTGGATAAAACTGCCACCATCTTGTTGTATTGATTGAGTTCTCTAGATTTCTGATCCGTTATGGGATGATCTGTTATAGCATCACACTACCCCAAGGTACAAGGGATCTTCTCCCATGCAGCTGCTCTCCGCAATGGAAATACGCTGCTGTTGTTCGGTGGCTATCACGGCAATGTCAACGCTGACCTGCTGGCCTTCGTCATGCCTCCCACCATTGCCAGCAGAGACGGGGAACCCTACGAACCAGAGCAGATCTGCAGCAGGTCAGAACCATTACATTGAATACGCTAACTTTTTTGACGCTTGACAAATTCATTTACCGTTTGTGTGTTTCAATTAGAATTTTTGTGGATTCTAAGTGTGAAAACTTAGTATTTACGGAATTTGTCGATGTATTAATCTTTAGTCCTATAAAATTGTGAAGATGAATGGTAAAAGTGTCCAGTTGTACGAGGACTATTCAGAAAGTAAGTTCAGGTGATGTGTGATGCGTGGATGATTGAAATTTTGGATTTCTGTGTAGCAGTGTTACCTTACTCGCTAAGAGTCTAGTAGTGCTACAGAAAAGTTATTAAACCTTTGTCACCGAGGCGTAAATAAAAATCTCCTCTGTCATAAAAAACCTCACTGTCTGTATTGTGTATGAGTACTGTAGTCCATGCTGTTAGTGAAAAACAAATGCTTTAATCATTGTTCACTATTCGCATTATTTTTCTGTATTATAATTATTGTGATTTAATTCTGCTCTCCAAATATTATCTGCAATTTTATTTTATTAACACTTGGCTCAAGAATAGAAGTACTTGTTAAGTTCAAAGTTTTAAAATGCGTCAACGTTCTCCAGTATAGGTACTAGAATTAACTT
This sequence comes from Homalodisca vitripennis, assembly GCF_021130785.1. NCBI lineage: Eukaryota > Metazoa > Arthropoda > Insecta > Hemiptera > Cicadellidae > Homalodisca > Homalodisca vitripennis. Next base: position 118,570,351 of record NC_060212.1, read on the forward strand.
ACTGTATTATGATAAATTGTTGGAATATTTGGTTTATTACTGTGTCATGAAAATATAACTGCAAATATACAGTACTAGGATTTGATCAGTCATAAATGTAGGTAAATTTTCAGGAATCTGTTATCTTTCTGTGTTAGCATGAAATAAAAGTTCCATAATCTTCTCACAACAAAACCCTAAGATATTGCTTAAATGGAGTTAAGAAAGGTTTATGTAAATGGGAAATTAATTTCCGAGATGTTTCAGTTATGTTAGAAAAAATGGAATTAGCTGTTTTTTCGCAATCTAGATTGTATTTTCCAATACCAAAAACGTAAGAAAGTGGAAAATTAAAACCAGATATAAGTACATCTGGAAGAAATTGTTAAAATAAGTATGAACTGTTGAAAGGACGTAAACTTTGTATTTTATTTGCGTAGACACCACAGTCTGTCGGCATGCAGCGGAGACCCGGAGTGTGGTTGGTGTTCGGCTGACGATGTCTGCTATGGACGCACGCTGGGTATCAACTGTACGACTAACCTGCAGACGACGCGATGTCCTGGTGTGTGCCCTGCACTGGGCGACTGTCACAGCTGCCTGCTGCACGGTACCACGCGGCGTGATGGCCTGCACTCCGTAGTTCACAAGCTGCACGCAGGCCAGTGCACTTGGTGCGTGCAGAATGCCAGGTGTCACCACAAAGATGGTCAGTGAACATTACTCTTCTTTGTGAAATAAACAATTTTTGGAAATTATTTTACAACTTCTGATTTAACGGCTTTGACTTTATTGTTCATGAATTGAAACTGCTACCAAATCTTGTTTAATGTAAGATTAAAAATTGGGTTTATAACTGGACACATTTGTATTGTCACTAATTTATAACAGTTTTCTTGTTATGAATTTTATTTTCAAGCTCTAAATAAAAATATATAAAGATATTTAACCCTTTGAGTGCTATTGTTATTTTGCTATATTATCCCCTTTCATTGGTGGCCTGATTTTTGTATATTTCCAAACTTTTCGGAAAAAAATTATTCAATAACTACTTGACAAGCATTAATTTTTTTGGAGTAAATTGAAGAATATAATACATATTTCTCCTGGTAAAACAAAATCCAATATATTTTTAACACATTCACAATGTCGGCTTATTTCCAGACTTTTTTATTGCCATCCAATTTTTTCCAATGAATGGCAAAAAACTGTAATTTTTTTACGTTAAACGTCTAAGTGTATCGAGAAATGTATGTAGGCTCTGCAATTTGCACAAACAAATTTATTTTAATATGTTTTTACATGTACTCCAAGTGGTACCTAAAAAATTAATTTACATTTAAAGTTTACAATTGTGCGCTTGGACGGGGTAATTTCTTTATTCGCGGGATCACATTTAACATACTACCAAGACAGGCAAACAATAAAAATGCAATATTTTAATGCATAGCAATGTGTTCCCCATCAGCACTTCATGAAAGTGCGGTGTGTACCCGATTGTTTGCGAACTATTATTTTTTATTATTATAAGTTTGGTTGATTTGTTTGCAGACAATTTTGGTGTGTGTGGACTGAAAGAGGACACACCATCGCAGGTGGCGGGCTGGTGGGGTGACAAGGGTGCAGAGGTGATGAGTGCTGATGTATGCAGAGAGGTGGACCGAAGGCCTGGACTCACCTTCCTCAAGTACAAGTACCCCGCCAATCTCACGCATCCAGATTCCGTGAGTGACCCACCACATCTATTTTTTATATCCAGGAAAGAGTTCTAGTAATTTTGAAAATCTTTTATTCCTATAATAAAAACTTCATATTTCACATTACAAACATACAGTTTAATGGTGTTTCAAATAAATATACTATTTTATATAAAATGGTAAATATGTATACAGTAGAAGGTGATAACATGCCAATTAAAAACAATATTACAACACAAAACAGCAATCCATTGAATTGTTCTGAGAATTCCTCAAAACTTCTTTAAGTAGTAGATTACCCACACAGGACACTGATACTGTAGGGGCAAAACATTTTATGTAAATTAGATACTGAGGGAATTTAGAATAAACTAAGTGCTGCTGGTATTAATAGATAATTCATAATGACTAGGGTACAATAACTGATCAGTCCAGAAGTCAATTTACTACCAAGTATAGTGTTGGGTCAGAGGCAATATGTATTTATGAATATGTCCTATGGGGGTATAAGGAATTGCAATCTGAAAACCTCACTTTCTTTCACTCTTAGTGGCTAGAGCATAGCACTAATTAAGCAGCCGATTTGATAACTACTACTGTATCCTAAAAGACAAAGAACCGCTTTAATTAAAAACTAAAAGGAAAAACAACTTGTTATAGGGGACTGATTTGTTAAAGATAAAGTAAATATTCTGAATATTTCTAATATAGTACATATTCTTAGCATTCATTCTAAACTTGGAATGAACACGTAGAGCAACTAATAAAAAAAACTAAATACAGCTTGTTTTGCTTGTTTTACAAATCAAACCTCAATATAACGAACCTCAAGGGACCGAACGGAAAATTCGTTATATCGAGTATTTTGTTATAATGAGGTTCGTTATATTTAGGTTAGGTTAGGTAAAATTTCGCTACATCGAGGTTCACAGACCATCGGCTAGGTTGTGTTAAAACCTTGTGAAATCGTATGCTGTACTGTATTTAAATAGGGAGTGCCGATGGCCAAGCGGTCTAAGTCGTTGGACTTTTGGGTCTGAGTTAGAGATAGCGCAGGTTCAAATCCTGTCTGTGATCGTTGCACTTTTTATCAGTACAATCAACCTCGTACTTTATCGACTATCCCCTTTATTCTGTTTGATAAAATCCTCGCACAGGCCAGTGGCCTATGAGGACGGACAGGATAAGGCTTAAAAGAGGGTCGGCCTCTCCTTTTTTTTTTTAAAAAAAAAAAAGTGTGTAAAACGAAATAAAAATGCATTTAATTTGGAACAATGCAACTTTATTTTTATTTTTTTGTTTCTATTAAGAGTACAGTATGTAAAAGTGAAAAACTGTAATACAGTAGCTATGTACTTTGAAAAACACATAAAAAAAAAGTTGAAAAGCAAACATGACCTGAACAAAACTTAAAAATCTTACGCTACAGATAGTAAAAAATACAGTAAGTAAAAAATACAGTAATCATACTGTACAGTATTACTAAGCTTAAAATTACGAATTGTTAAAGGTGTTAATTGTTAATGGCCTAATCTACATTTTGTGCTTCAATGCATCATTATTGATGCTGTTTTCGCCCTGTTTGTTAGAGAAAATTTCAGTAATAGTAGTCTGCTTACGAGATGTGACGTTGATAATATCCTTCTCTAGCTCTAATGCTTCTTTCACTGTTTCCCAACCCTCCACAGTGTCGATTTCTTGTGTAGGAGGCTGGTCTGAATTATCCTCCTGAGTTATGACAGTGAATCTACTCTTCTTGAAACAATTACAAATTGTAGTTTCTGTAACTTTACTCCACGCTTTTGTGATCATCCACATGGTGTCCAAGGGCTTTCCATGTCTCTAAGGAACTGTTGTGTGACCTTTTTTCTATAATTTACTTTAAAACTTCGGCGGATAATGCCCTGTTCAAGCTCTTGCAGTTTGGAGGAAGATACTCGACCCTAATGTTACTCAGCCTAGGAATGTCTCCATGAGCTGTGCAGTTATTTATGAAGATGAGAATTTTCTTCTTTTTCTTATTCATACCTTTGTTAACACTTTGAAGCCATGCACTGAAAGCGTCACAATTCATCCAAGCCTTTTTATTCGCCATGTAGTCTGTAAGAAGTTCATTCACGTTTTTTTCGCTTTTCGAATTACTAAAGGCTTTAACTTATAAGTCCCTGTGCAGTTTGCTACCAGAATAACTGTTAAACGATGTTTACTATTTTTTCCACCATGGTATTTATCACCCTTAAATGACAATGTTTTGTCAGGTAAACGTTTGAAAAACAATCCAGTTTCATCTGCGTTATACATGTTCTGGTTCATATCATTTGGTTAAAATTCATTATATTGAGATTGTAACTATGCTTTATTCGTTATGTAGAGGTGAAATTTGCATTGATTCTTATGGAGACTTCTAGGGGATTAAAAAAAAATTGTTATATCAAGGAATTTGTTATATTGAGGTTCTTTATATTGAGGTTTGATTGTTAGTAGCTCTGTATCAAATCGTGATACTATTAAGTCTGTCTACTACACATATGTTTTCTTGCACCTGAGATATGGGGTGGCATTTTTGGGAAATTCATTAAAGTCTAAAAATCTGTTGAAATTGAAAAAACGAATTATAAGAATTATGTTTAAGCTCCGAACCCGACATTCATGTAAACCATTTTTCATAAATAAGAACATTTTGACTCTCCCATCTCTATACATTTTTGAAGTTTTAAGTTTTTACAAATCTAATAGTGAATAGTTTCAGAAAAATCAAGTATTTCACCCTTACAATGCAAGGAATCAGATACTACACTATCCTATTTATCGGTTTAAAACTCTATGAGCAGGGCGTGTATTATTCTGCATTAAAACTTTACAATAAATTGCCAGAATCTGTAAAAAATGAATATTCAATTAAAAAATTCCTTAAAATGCTACTCCATAAACCGGGCATATTACTCTGTTGAAGAGTACTTAAATACTTAATTTACCTGTTTATATTTCATATTTATCTTTAATAAGATTTTGAGCAAAAGTGTAATTTGTACTTTTGAGTTCTCATTCTTTTTATTTGTTGTTTTGACTGTGACAATTCACATGTTTATTTTAGCTCTGCTAAAGAATTTAAACACGATGTGAAACTTTTATTGAATAAATGAATAAACTTAACTCAATCAACAGTTACGCTTGAATGTGGCATACAGGTGAGTATAATCAACGCGACAACAGCTGACTTCAATGCACTAAGTGTGACGATGAGCCGAACAGAGCAGAACCTGGGTGGAGAGATAACGGCCAGACTGCTGGGGTTCCTGAGGCCGCCCCACACTTGGGAGAACGCCAAGGAACAGCTGAGGATATGTGTGAGCCACTCCACTGCCACTCTGCGCCTTGAGTCTATCACAAGCCATCTGGTTAGTGGTACTGAATGATTATTTTACTATCCCACCACATATGTAACATACATGTTATAGGTGACCCGCTTTGAAAGCGACCTGCGCAACGATTTCTTGTGCATGGGGGGAGGGAGGAGCAGAAGCTCGACCACACCTACCACCACCCCCTCTCACACTCCTCGATCTATTTCCTTTACAAGACACAAGTAGGAATCGACTGCTTTGCTTCCCTGTGTTGATGTTTTGGTACATCACGCTATGTTTTATTATTCTCGTTGTTATGGAATAACAAATATTAGTATTAAATATTATTATTTATGTTAAGAATAGTCCATTGCTTCTACTTAATATGTTAGTATAATTAACAATTATTTAAACAAAATGTTGATTGTTAACAGCTGTTGTTATTATTACTAGATTTATAAAACAGCTGTTATGTAACACATACCCTACGAGTAGTAAAGTGGCGACTGAGGAGTGGTTGGTAAGGAATGTGGAGAAGGAAGTGAGTTCGTGCTTCCTCTCCCTCTCCATATCTCTCTCTCTCTCTCCCCCCCCTCCGCACTGTTAACTTAACAGGTCGCTTTTAAAGCGCTTCATCTATAGTTGCAGAGTGTTGTTACATTACACAGTCCACAGTCAACCCCATAATATTAACTCTTGGCTGATTCGTGCTTTTCTTTTGTTTATTTCAGTTTGCTTATATTATTATTAGTTTTGTGATTATTGTAAATAGATTTGACCATGAGTAAAAGAGGGGGATTCATACTTTGTGCTTCGGCAAACACAAGTGTTAAAAAATTTTAAATTATGTACCCTATATTGTAAATAATTAATTTTAATTTTATGTAACCTACTTTCTTTATTATTTCAACAAACAATTTTATACATTGGGCTGAACAACACGTGTAAATAAAGTGATTTTGAATGAAGCTGACCAAAATATGTCTTATTGAATTTTACTGTAAAATGTGGACTTTACAAGGTTTTCGATAAAATGCTGTAACTTCTCTATTTTTCAAGGTAAGTTCTTCAAATTTGGTGTGTGTGTTAACAATTAAATATAGTTCAATTGCCAGTAACTACTTTTTAGTTAAGGCTAATAATAAAGGTACTTTTATATGTTCAAATTCATTTTTTTTAAGTTTTTGTTTTTTTTATTTTTTGTTTTTTACAAATAGAAATTATATAAATTTGTAAAAATTTTAATACTCATTTTCTTAAACACTCCACATTATTACATAAAAAACAACACCTCAATGGATAATTTCCTTCAATAAATAAAAAAGTTATACATTAAAAAAAAATAGTTGTCAAATTATGGAAAAAGGGCCTGGCATTCTTCGCATGTACTTTTTGAAAACAGGCTGGCATTTTTCGCGTGGTCACTGAAAAAATGTCTGGCATTAAAAGGGTTAATTATCCTTTTAAAAATGTATGACATTTACCAATAGCAGGTTTGCTCTTACACTTACTTTTAAGTTTTTCTACGGGCTGAGTGTAAATGTTATTTATTTGATTTAAAAACATTGAAGAACGTTCAGGTTAGTTTCATGCCTAATTAACTGCATTAAAATTGCACATAGTAAAAACTTAAAAAATACAGGACTACTGATTTTTGCAGTAAAGGTGACCTGAGGTTATAGTCTAGTTCATCTACCCCTGCTGTGTGTGCCTTTCACATTATGGCCATTCCCTCATCGGGGATAATTGATGGAGCTGAACAGGCAACAATGTCCAATGCTAATGGCTGATATTTCTTACTGCCTGTTGTAAAAATTACAGATCTAGGTGATGTTGATTTGGTTATTAGACTCTTTAACACGTTCACTGTGGCATGATTTACCAATGACTCATTGTTCACTTTTAGTTGAGAATCCGACTGGATTTCACCAAACCTACTCTATTTTGTGCAACTTCATCAAGTACGTAAGTTTTGGCTAGTACAATTGGCAAGTCAACTGTGTCTGAACAGATCTATCAGTAGATTTTGGGGTGGGAATGGTGCAATGTCAAGCTGTTCAGATTGTTGGGGATTGGTAAGGGTTGATAACAATTGTGTATAACTGCTTGTATTCGATAACCAGTGTTTATACCATATTGCCATTGTTTTGTAACAACTTTGAGATTTTTCAGTTTTATATGTTATACGTGTCAACTGTGTAGGAGGTGGTTGCTAACATGAGTGCTGACCAGTCCAGCTGCGTGGCAGCACTGTGGCCCACAGGAGCTCCTACAGTGCTGCTCCCTGGCAGGTACCTGGTGGACTTTGAGGCTCGCAAGAACATCACCATCAGCCACTACCCCCCTGTACACTCCCACTCCAAGATGGAGCTGCTGCACAACAAGACACATGAGACGCCCAAGGTCAGCTATTCAGAACATTTAAATTTTATTCTGGTACAATTGATCTCCTGATAGTGATTTAGGGGCTTTAAAATTATTGTTACACATTCAAAAATTGTTAGCACAAATTTTTAACCTTTTGCACGCTGCTAATAAATCCACTGATTTCCCTATAAAGCCAAGACTATTTTTATCAGTTCAAAGCTAATTTTTTGTATTATAAACATGCTTTAAGAAGTAAACACAAAAGATATTAAACAAGGAATTTTAGTTAAAATTAGCATATTTATTGATAAAATCTAAAAATAACAGTTTACTATACTGTTAATTTGATCTAAATTCAAATTGTTGGTACAAACTAATAAAACTGATAAATTATATAAACTCCTAGTTATCAGAGCATTTCCTTATCTAAGGTTTCAGAGATAAGGTCTATTATCTTATCTTTTCATCTGGGCAGATAGTATATATTTGGTTTTGGCTCTGTAGGACACACATAACAGAGAGAGCAGGTGGCGCTAGACAAAGGGCACCCCTCTCCTTCTGCAGCGGAGTGAAAGTCATCTATAATACTTCCTTACCAACCAAAATAGCCAGGAGCAGGCACCTGCCATTTCGAAGGTCTTTTGTGAACTAAAAACTCTCCAAGATACACAATTTTTAAATCTGATATACTCGTGTTTGGTGTTTTGGTCAAAATCTACCATTCTGATATATCCGTCTATGGTGTGGGAAGGGTTAAGTAGTCTGCTCAACAACGGTTTCAGTTGTTTACAGGAAGTGTTCACTGCATAGTGGAGAAGGGATGAAATTTTCTGCTTCATATTAAAGAAAATTGTCACATTAAAACTAACCATCTTATTTGAAAATGAAACACATTAGTTAGTTTGGTTTAATTTTATTAAGTAAATGAAAAAATATTTAAATGTGCTGGCAATTGTGTTGAACCAGTGAAAGATCTTATGGGGACGGGACTATATGGGAGGATTTACATTACCATTTTTTAGTGGTATAAGTACGTACACACGGGCAGATCCTGTGAAAAACATATTACCAAAGTAGGCCATGATAAATGAATAATAAATTTTTATTTATTATATACAGCATTCTCAGTTGAAGATTATGAACTTTACTCTCTCTTCGAGTACCATCTCAGCAAGTGTAGGGGACTAAACTCAGCTACTAAACTTTCATGGTTAAGAAGATCTGATAGAGTACAACTTGTCTATCTTCTCACAAATTTTTATTTGTTGAACAAATGTTTGTGGTCATATTTTAAAACAGTTTTCTAAGTCCATAAAATAATTGTAAAATGAAGATGGTTCGAAATATATTAAAGACTTGATTTGAAAGAGATATAAATAGACACTCTAACTGATTGAGTTAGAAACTTTTATTTGCATTCTTTTTTTGAAGCAAAATTATAAAGTAGATTTCAAATGCACCAAACTGTTGTTAAAATTAAAATTTTGATAAGTTATAATCGCTAGTGTTATTACCTTTTTTATGCATCCATTACAACTCTTCTTCTGAGACAATTTCTGAAACATGCATAATTATTTCTGTTCCTGACTTTTAATGAGTAGTTATTGGCAGTCATATTTACAAGTCTCTGATGTTGCAGGTGTTTACGTTTGAGTATCTGGAACCGTATGAGGGCAATGGCACGTGCAGCCAGTACACCAACTGTCTGCAATGTCTGAGCGACTCACTGTGCGGTTGGTGCGAGGTGATGCGTGAGTGCCAACCCCGTAGCAACGATGAGCGGACCACCTGTCTCAGTGGTCCAGAAGATTGGCACTACCTGACAATCGTGCCCTGGCAATGTGCCAACTGCTCCAACTTCATTGACTGTGAGGACTGTGTCGGCTCGGGGAAGTGTGAGTGGTGGACGGATGACGCCAGGTGTGCTCGACGCGGCAGGTGCGATATACACACACACAAGAATCTTAATTAGTCATTATAACACCATTAAAATGCATTGACATCGTCACCAAAGCTTCAATAGAATATTAGATCAAAATATATTACATTAAATGTTAATTCCAGTGAAAAAAACAAACCTGACTGGCCGAGATGAAATAACAGTATCCTATGTATAACTAAGCATGGACAATCAACAATAAATACATATTAATAGATTCTAGAGAAAATAAATTAATAAAATTTTAATAAAATGGTAAAGCATTCAATAATAAATAAATAAATAGTACAATAAAAGACAATTAAAACAGTTAAACATTTATGTGGTTTAAATATACAGTACATATACAGATAGGTTTAAAAATTAAAAAGAAACATCTATCACAGACAGTGTCAGGTATTCATCTATACTATAAAAAGGTCTAGTTAACAGCCATCTATACATCACTGATTTGAATTTACTAAGACTAATGTTATGACTGGTAAGAGGTAGTTTATTAAACAACCGGATACCGATAAAAGAATACATACATTGTGTTTTACTTAATCTGCAGTAGGGCTGATCTAAATATAAGCTGCCTCTAGTAGGATAGTGGTGAATATCATTTCTAAGAGAAAAGTCACCAAGAGTCTGTTTTACTTTAATCAGACATGAATAAATATAAAGGTTGATAACTGTTAGAATACCTTCCTCCGCAAAAATAGGTTTACATATAGTTAAGGAGGATCTAAAGATTTACAGAATATGGCAGCACAGTAAAAACCACTTATAAGAGCTAGGTCCTTAGAGTCAAAGGTACACCAATGCTCACTTAAGCATGTAACAGAAAAGTTATTGTTGGCGATTATAATATCAAGTTCAAGGAGCTTATCTAAGAGAGACTGAACATTGGTAGTCAAGATTTTATAGGTAGGCCTACTTGACGTTTGGTCACCACTTTTGATTGGAGGTTTTGGGAGTTTAAAATCCCTTAAGATTTCATTAAATTTCTGACTATGAGGAGGCTAAATAGGTGTGGCTTCTCAGTACGATATTATATTTGGGAGGATTTAACAGGGTTTAGTATTTCACTTGTTAATATATTTCATCCTTTTTCTGAGTTCAGAACTCAAAATAAATGAACTTAAATGATGTTTATTTATTCTACTGTAAGGATTAGTTTTTATTAATTTAATTGATAAATTAATAGTATTCAAGATTAATTGTTGGTAATTAAGTGAAGAGGAAAACTAAGGTAATAAAGTAACTAATTTTTGCAGTTGACTGTAGATTCTGACTATATAGTCAAATGTCATAAGAAGAGAATAATCGTAACTTATTCGTAATCTGTGCAAGTGTAATGTTAGCTGGTCGGTTTGCATAGGTCTACTAACGGAGTGGTAGAACTGTCAGCCTGCCCCGCTCCGTGTCACAGTCGGGAGAACTGTACTGATTGCCTTGATGGCAATGGTCGCTGTGTCTGGTGTCAGGCTACTCAGGTAACATGACCTATATCTTTGTTAGTTAATTTTTGATAGTAATTGTATACCTGCTATTATGATGAAACCTTGTGGGCTGATTACACTGTCTATAGTGTATCAAAGACTTACAGACAAATACAATGTGATGTTGGGTTTAGCTCCAATTCACCTTCCGCTTAGTGCAGCATCTAAAATATGATGCTGTCACACACCTTACTCCTTGAAATCTGGAGTTATGTTCATCTGAAGAGATCCAACAAAAAGTTAGCGACAAAGAAGCTCAAATCGAACTGTTTACAATGTTTCGACGTCGGAAACACTCTGATCACAAGTGAAATCTAGGTGAAGATGTGTTCTCATTGTCTCATCAGGTGCACAATTAAGTGCACTACACTGTTATAGGCACGATCTCAAAGCACAAAGGAGCAACCAAGTTTTGTAGATTGTACTTGATTTTGTAGTATAGGTGTAATATGTTGAACTGGTGCAAAATTTTGGTTTTGAACTTCTTTGTCGCCGATATTTTGTTAGATCTCTTTAGACAGGGTGTGACTCCAGATTCCAGGAGTCCCACCATAGCTATGCTATGTGTAGACAAATACAAATTTGAATTTATTGTGTTGCTTATACACAGACAGTAGTAAATATGTGTTTAAACCCTTAATCCTATGAAGTGTCTTTGTACGAGGTGTGTCCAAAAAGTATCCGACCTTGGCGTCTGGCATGAACTGACGTTACTCGGCGGCAACTGCAATCTGGTCCCCTTCAAAGTACTCCCCTCCACAAGCCACTACCTTATTCCAATGCTCCTCCCACTTCTGGAAACACTTCTTAAATTCATTTTGCGGAATGGCTAACAGGTCCTTCGTCGCACTTTGTCTTATTTGTTCAACATCGTAAAATATTTTTCCTTTCAAGGAATTTTTAATTTAGGAAATAGCTAGAAGTCACAAGGAGCTATGTTAGGACTGTAGGGATGCTATCGTAGTGGGTTGATGTCGTGTTTGACCAAAAAACGCTGAATAAGATTTGAGGAATGAGCTGGCGCATTGTCGTGGTGCAGGATCCAGTCACGGCTTGTCCACAGTTCAGGTCGTTTCCTTCGCACTGCATCTCGTAGCCACCTTAGGACCTCAAGATAATACTCCTTATTCACTGTCTGGCCTCTTGGAGCATATTCGTGATGAACAACGCCGTCCTGGTCAAAAAAAACTGTCAGCATTGTCTTGACATTGCTTCGACTTTATCTTGTTTTTCAGCCGTTACTCTTCGCGAGTTTTCCACTGTGAAGATTGAGCCTTTGTTTCAGGGTCGTAGCCATAAACCCATGACTCATCACCAGTAATAACTTTTTTAAATAGCCCTGGGTCACTTTTTATCAAATCCAGATTGTCCTGTACGATTTCAAGTCGACAGTTCTTTTGGTCTTCTGTCAGCAGCCGAGGAACAAATTTTGTCAAAACACGGTTCATTTTAAAATCTTTGTGTAACATGTTACAAACTGACGATTTTGGTATTCCTTAATCTTCTTCCAGCTCTTGGACAGTCAATCGACAGTTTTCATTAATTGCTGCACGAACACGTTCAACATTTTCAGCATTTCTGGCCGTTGAAGGCCTACCAGATCAGTCTCCACTGATATGCGGCCATTTTCAAACCGCCTTAACCACTCTTTTATTAAACGTTCCGTATCATAGTAATCGTCTCTGTTGCTGAATGGCCAAGTTTTTGGCAAAATTTAATGCAAATGCGCTGCTCAACACGTTCAGTCATATTGAAATGCGACGCGCACACACAGCAGTACTGTACGAAACAGAGCGCTGTGACTCACTGAGTGACCGGATCGTTTTCAATGCCTAATATGGGAAGGAGTAGGCTCGCCCCTCCCCTCCAATAACCGGTTCGAGCTGGTCAATGCTGCGGCCGCCTACTGGTCGGCAGTCAGATACTTTTTGGACAGACCTCGTATGTGTTATGTCTAACATTAACAAGAGTAGGTTGTGGTAGGATAGTTGATTTTTAGTTGTGTTAATTTTCAAAACATTTTGAAGTCACAACTCTTTAATCTAATGTACCTGAAGGCAGAAAAAATAGACAAAATTTGACTACTCTTTGACAAATAGTTAGATTTAAAATAGAAATGTTAGGCAATCTGAACCTGGTCCATGGAGAAATGTTTTTGTTTATTTTATTTTTACAGTATGACTTCAGGAAATAATATGTTGTTTAATGATTTATGAAATTAGGAAATCGTACTTTTTCATTTATAAAAAACAAAATGTCATATATTCAGTCATCTTTCATGCTATAAAACATTTATACCTTTATCAACATCGAGTTGATAAAGGTTGAATGCTCCTAAATGCTCCATCAACTCCATCGAGTTGAATGCTCCAAAATGCTATGAAAATGACTACAATTACTCATAGAATGATTAAAACATTTAGTTCTATTTCTCTGTTGTCTGAAAAGGTACCTTAAGGGACTGTTACTATTTAAAAAAAAACTGAAAACCAATTACACCACCATATAAGAGTTTGATTAACTTATATTATTTAACACCTTCGCTGTGACTTGATATATGTACTGACTTCAGGAGAGCTGAAATAGTAGTAATGTGCGTTTGCTGTGTTAATTTAATCATATTTAAAATCAAATAATTCTTTTTTAAAAGGCAGTAAGAATAAGCTCAGGATTCTTTTTTTCTTTGGCCTTGTTAGCAAATAATTTTAAGACCTTTGCTAATATTGATAAAAAATTAAATTATTGAAACACCAGCTATTTTTTATTTAATTTTTAATTTAACATAATATTTTTGAATATATTCAGATTTTCATCTCTGATATTGTTTTTTAAACTTAGTACATAGTAATGAAAGCTGTGTTCAAAATCTTACTGGAATAAATGAACGGTGTGACTGATTTGTAGGAGTGTTTCTCGTTTGCGGTTTATACATCGCAGTATCAGTTTGGCATGTGTCGTGAGTGGCTGGACCAGGCCTACCACTCGCCCCACTCACTCGCTCCACGTAACCAGGCCAGTGCTGCATGCAACGTGTGTGGCCGCCATGCCAACTGCTCATCATGCCTGCGCACGCTCGGTTGTGGCTGGTGCTACGATCTTGACAACCCCATCCAAGGTGCCTGTGTCCCAGGAGACTTCAGTCAGCCATATGTGGGTCAGTGTCCTTCTCTGATTTGTGTATATTATGTAAAAATGGGCATTACACATACAGTTTATGGTAATGTGGCAATAAACGATTTATTTTATTTGGTTCATAGTTTGGTACCACTTCCTAACGATGTTCATAATAGTTACTCATACAAATTATGATTAACAAAAAATATTCATGATTCTTTTTGAATAAGTTACATCTCTTTCAATTTCATTATTTCCATTGATCATATAATTGTGTTTAATCTTAATGGTCTTGGCTTTTGGTGAATGTCGAACTTCAACAGCTTATGTTTCAAAACAATCTTTTGTGTAAATATTCAAATTTGATTTGAGTGCTTCTATCTTAAGCTGTAAAGTAAAGTCTAATAAATGTAATATCAGCTAAAGGTGCAGATACGGGAGTTACTATTTATATTTGTAGCCTAACTATGAAAAAGCAAGTATGATTGAATCTAGTTTTATTGTTTGTAAAAATATTCTCCATTAAGATAAATATACTTTTCCATGCATTTGAGCCAATTTTTCACTCCAACTGAATGTTTTGAATCGTGTATGGTGTATTTTATTTTACTTAAATTATAAATATTACTTAGTAATTGTAATGTTTTCTATTAATTCATTCATACAAGCCACATTGACTTTGAAGATCGATACAAGGATCTTACTCTTAGTTGTGCCAGTTCCAGATTCTTAACCTTATATGGTTTTCTGCAACTAAAATTTGTATCTGGATCTGGTTGTACAAAGATCCGATCTAACAGTCCTTACCAATCAACATGAAAGAAGAGTCTAGATACCATCTACTGACTTAAAAATGTAAAATCAGCTTCATGTTTAGTTACTGTGCTTCAAAATTAAAAATAATGTTTAATTTACGTTTAAAACTAAAAGCTTTGTTTATGCAGAATTTAAAAGAATGTATTTCTAAAACAATAGAAATTTCTGACTTCACTGAGTAAACATATACTTTTGGTGAAATTCGTAACAAACCTAAAAAATTACATTTGCATTTTCATATGTTTTAATGTAATAGCTTAAAAACCAGTAGTTAATGATAAAATTGAGAGGGCGTGTTGATGATAACATAAACCTAAAAATTATATCATAAGTGAACTATCAGAGGGGTAGTAAAAATGTTCGATCTTGACAATAATAAAACATTAATTATTGTTTTGAAGTTGTATTCGTAATGCACTAGTCGATGCTCATACATGTGATGGATGTACAGAGTCATGCAGCTCAGTTGTGAACATGAGACACAACATGTCCCTGTACTCAGACGAGGTGAGTTGGTCATATGCACAGTGTCCAGACGTGGATGAGTGCGGCCTGGGGCTGCATGATTGCCACCCCGAGGCTAAGTGTACCAACACGCACGGTTCGTACAGCTGCCAGTGTCGTCGTGGCTTCATCGGCGACGGCAAGCACTCCTGCACTAAAACGTATGTACCCCAACAATATTTCATTGTTTCCAATAACGTGTTTGTCAAGTAGTAAATATTTATTTTGACATCCATCATGATGGAACCAAATTGTTTTTTAAATGTAATGTAATGGAATTGTGATCTTAGTTTTGGACTACTGTGCTGGACGCGTCACAAACATGAAAAACAACACTGAGCATTGGTCCTGAATTATGTGGTCATACAGAGATTGCTGGTTGTTTCGAGTGATTTTGAACAATCATAACTCAGAAACTAGTTAATGTATATATATAAAAAAATACTTATATTGCTGAAATCTCTGTATTTTCTTCTTTATTGTGACGTAGAAATTAATATTAATTAAAACAAAATTATTTAAGTGTACAAATAATTTAATATTACTTTTTGGAAAAAAATTTAAATCTATCAACCAAGTTTTTTTAAAGCAAATAAAGCGAACAGTTTTTTTACAGTATGTTTTTAATGTTTATTTACATACAAAATTGTATTAGCATATAAATATAATTTTATCGAAGTTGAAAATTTGTTGGTGAATCCATGACATCAACCAGAACAGACGTGTTGACAGATGAAAATAAAAAGAACAATGCAAGTCGACAGTTGTTCCTTTATAAACAAGTCTATTAAACTGCACACATTCTAGTGATTAATTGTATTACATGTATAGACATCAAATTACTTAATATGCGATTTCAATGTAAAATTGGTGGTTGCGTAATACACTAAAATTAAGAGCATAAATTTTGAACAATTATATAATTTGCATTCTTCTGGAGTTTTGACATTCTGTAAAATTACAGAATCTGCACTCAAAGTGTCATATGAAAAATTGTTTGTAATTTGGAGGATGACTGTTTGACAGCTGCTACGACAAGTGTATCAACGGCTACTGTGTGGGTTCACCGCAGTACTCATGCAAGTGTGATCTGGGCTGGACAGGCTCTGACTGTGGCACCAACTGTGGCTGTAACAACCACTCCACCTGTGCACAGGGAGTCGGCATCTGTGACAGCTGCCACGACTGGACTACTGGGGAGTTCTGCCAGTATTGCAAGTAAGTCTACTAAGATCACACATGCAAGTAATCTGCCCCTCTCACCATTACTGAATTTCTAATGATACAGATTTTGGTAATCAGTAATGTTTTTGGCAATTTAGTGAGGCTCTTAGTTACACCTATCCACGAAACATTCCTAATATCCAACTTGTAGAACTCTCTAAATATTGACTGTCTAACAAAGAACAAGCATTCAACACTACAGTATAACAAGGCCTTACACTAAACAAGCTCATTACAGACTAAGTCGTAGCTCACTTAACATTTTCACATTTCATTAAAATTTCTCAACGTTGTTATGAAAAAGATATAAATTGTTAAAAGTGTTTGCAATGCCAGGACATAAAATTATTGGGTTTCATATTCCTAAATAGGAGGGAATGAAAAAATACGATAAATACAGGTTATGTTTAAAAAGTAATGAGAAATTACATTTTTTGAAAGAATATTTATTTATTCGTCTACATTAGTCAGAAGTCAGAAGTCAGAATATTCTTTATTACAATTTCTTTAAGAAATGCAGTGGTGTCAAAACAATACTGTATACAATATATGAGTAAATACATAAAATTGTAATACAATACATAACATCAAGTCCAGGTCGTTTGATAAAATTCATCCATGGAATAGATTGGATTGTCCAACAAGAGGTTCTTCAGTCTGTTCTTTAGTGTTGCACCAGTTTCCTGTCTGAAGTCTTGTGGTAGGTGGTTGAGGATTTTCATACCGGCATATATTGGTTTTCTTGCATATAGAGAAGTGCGATGAGCTGGGAGGTTGAAACGGGTTGCATGTCTTGTATTATAGTTGTGAAGGGCTGATCCTTGAGCTGGTTGTTTGATTGATGCATAGTGTGCCACCTCACAAATGTACATTGCATACACAGTCAAGATTTTAACCCTTAAAGCGCCGTAAGCGCATATGCGCGCGAGGATCGACTTTGCTCTGAACGCCGTAAGCGCGTAGACGCGCAATATACTTGTTTTTACTATTTTGCACTGTTAGTTCAGAGTTTGTCTGCTAGACTGTGAGGGGTGTATGTTACAGTAGTGTAGCGGGGCTGTGCCACATCACGTGACTATCTTTGTGTTTATCGATCAATACTGGACCGGTTTTTGTTGAACAGCTGGCAGTTTGGTAGTATTGCACAACGCCGCAAGCGCATTTATGCGTACGTCACTGCCTCGCCGGGCAGCTCTTGTGTTCTTCTTCATATCCTGTTGAAGCAGTGCGAATAGTTGATCGGTAAACTACTGTGTAGTTTTATGTGTTATATGATCATCTTTTTATGAAAGTTATATATTTATAAACTTTTGAAATAAACAGTTTCTTGAATGGCGATAAAAGTCTTTTTTCCTCGTAGAAATATTTTTACTCCTTATATTTATAATTATGTATTTTGGCTCTTGTTCCGAAATTCTACATTTATTTTTATTATTTATATTTAGGCTTGTTTTTACTCCAATAAGTGTTACAATCTTTTATTTACTTCTATAAACATCTGAAAACCATTTTGTAATTAGAAAAATAACACCCGTTAGAGGACTAAGAATTTGTAAAATATTTGGTTTTCAAATTTTTGGCATGTAAATTTAATTTTTTATAATAACTTTGTATTAAATATGTAATATACTTATTTTCTAGTTATATTCTATTACGTATAAGCACGCAATGTCATTATTTATATACATAATTAAAAAAAAGGAAACAGTAAGCATTGGGTACAATTTAAAAAGGAGCTGGAACGCTAAATAGTAAATCATGTGTATTTTGGGCAATAAATATGATAAAATATATTTTTTTGCAGTTTCTGTTTTATTTTGTTACCTAAAAAAAGAAATTAAAATTAGCGTTAAGAAAAATCTAATTTTAATTTTTTTATAATAAATGAGCGCTAATCCAGAGTTTAGCTGAAACTGTTTGGCGCTTTAAGGGTTAAGACTTTTAAAATGTTCTCGGCAGCTCTCCATAGGTTGTAGGCCTAGTATAGTTCTTAATGCTCTCTTTTGTAATATTAGTATCCTGTTCATATTGGTCTTGGTAGTACCACCCCATGCGGCTATGCCATACATTATGTGAGTTTCACAGAAAGCATGGTAAATGATTTTTGCTATTTCTGGAGTGCCAATTTGCGTCATTCTTCGAATTAAAAATATGCCAGTGTTCAACTTCCTGCATACACTGTCAATGTGGGCTGTCCAGGTAAAGGAACTGTCGATGGTAATGCCCAGGAAGCATGCGATCTCTTCCACTTCCACCTCAGGTAATGCTGGTTCCTCCCTTCCTCTTCTAACAAACATGATTTGCTTTGTTTTTTGAGTGTTTATAACTAGGTCATTTTCGTGGCAGTATTGAGTGGCTAGGTTTGTAGCAATAAATGCGCTTATCTGAAGTGATCCAATACTTTCTTTGCCCAGCACAAGGGTGGTATCATCAGCGTACATTATTGGGGTACAGCTGTCTCTTAGATATGCTGGTAGGTCATTTGTGGTAAGGATGAAGAGAGCAGGGCCCAGAACAGAACCTTGGGGTACCCCTCTTGTTATTGATAGAGGTGTTGAAAGAACATTTTTGGTAGTACTCTTTTCTTGACACAGAAGCTCCACAAGCTGATGTCTATCAGCCAGATAGTTCTGAACCCATTCTGCTGCTTTTGCCACAATACCAAGGGATTGTAACTTGGTGAGGATAAGGTCATGGCTGAGGCAATCAAAGGCCTTGCTATAATCTAGCATAATACCTGCTGCTATTCTGCCAGCTTCTATGTGGTCAACAGTCTCCTCAAGCAGACTTATTAAGGCCGTTGTTGTGGACTTATGTTTCCTAAAGCCATGTTGGTCAGGTGTCATCAACTCATTTTCGTTGCAGTGATCCAATAATCTTTTGAGGGCTATCTTCTTGAACAGTTTGGAAATTGGTGAAATTACTGATATTGGTCTGTAATTATTGACTTCCAGTTTATGTCCACCCTTAATTTTTGGATAAACTTTGGATTTTTTCAGCTGTTGGGGAAAAATTCCTTGTTGAAAAGATCTGTTAATTAAGTATGACAGAGGTTCAGATAGCTCATCACAACAAAATTTCAATATCTTTGAGGATATTTCATCCAGACCAGCTCACCACACATTACACCTCTTCTTTACATTTTGCACCTCTTCTACTGACGTGGGATGAAATACTTCAAGTTTACTGTTTGTAACAGGTACTAATGTAGATAATACTGGTCTTGTATGGTTTTTGGTTTGTTTTCTTAAAGTGTTATCTGCTATATTAGTGAAGTATTCATTCAGGAAGTCTGCAATTTTCTGAGGGTCTTCAAGTTTTTTGTTATCAACAAGTAGTTCTAATTTTGAGTTATTGTCATTCTTCCCTGTCTTTTCGTCATTTATAACCTTCCATGTTGCTTTGGACTTGTCATGAGCTTGGTTGATGTAAGTCACTATGTGTTGCCTCTTCATGTCTCTCAGTTTAAAATTGTATGCTTTTTTCTTGATTGTCATGTTGGTTTTGTCTGTTACAGAGCCTGTTAGTTCAAATTTGTGCTGAGCCTCCAAAAAGTCCCTTTTAAGGCTTAGTGCTTCGTCATTTAAATAGTATTTTGGCTTGGCTTTTTTTCGAGATCTAATTTTCTTTTTAGGACATGCCATATCCAAGATAACATTCAGGGTCTTAGAAAAAGTATCATAAGCATCTTGTAGGTGGTGTGCATTCCTGACATTGTCCCAGTTTTGCCCTTGTAAGAGAGATTTTAGCACTGCCATATTATGATCATTGAACCTGCGTCTTGTAACAGAAACTGTTGGTTTTTCTTTTGTAGGGATGTTTAGGGTACACAGCTGAGCTCTGTGGTCAGAGAGTCCAGTTTGTAGTACTTCCACTTGTACAACAAGTTCCAAGCTATTTGTGCACACCCAATCAATAGAAGACTGTGTGGAGCTGGTAATCCTAGTAGCTTGCAGGGGTAGTCTTGTGGTATTGAAACTTAATAGCATGTCATTAATTAGTTTGTTATCAGAGGTTTCCTTAAGCATATCAACATTTACGTCACCCATTATGATGAGAAATTTACTGTATGCTTTGGTGTCCGCTAAAAGTCTTGACATAATATTTTGAAAATCTTCAAGCTGTCCACTTGGAGACCTGTATGTGCCTAATATGTATAACTGCAGGTTGTTTACAGTTAAACGACACAGTTCTATCTCGCAAATTAACTCTTCACAAAAAGATGTTGTGTCTATGTGTTCTGTCATGACTTCTAGGGCACTTTTGATGTAAATTTGATGTAAATGTAAATGCTACACCTCCTTTAGCATGGGTTTTCCTACAGAAGGCCGATAATAAAGTATAGTTTTGTAGCTTTATGTTTCTGAGCTCTTCTTCTTTTAGACCATGTTCGGTAAGTATGACAACACTAGGTGTAAGGACCTCAAGGTGGTGAGTTAGTCTTTCGATTTTGTTACGAAGACCATCGATGTTTTGGTGAAGTACTGACATACTGTAGTTGTTGTTTTTATGAGAAGTGCTTCTGGTTTGACTTTTATTCAATTTTTGAATTTGCTTTCTTTTACTTGTCTTTGTTCTAAAAAATGGACTGTGTTTTGGTCTTGCAAAGCACCTGTAGGGGATGGGGGCATCTGTGACTGATTTTCGGTTGAAACGGACTGAGACTTATGGTTGGACTGTGATAGGTCATCACAAGCTCCAGTATAGCCATAGTGTTTCTTCATGTGCTCCATGTAGAATGTAATGTATTTTAGGAAGAATTCCTCATAATCTTCATCACTTTTCTTTAATTTTGAGTTTAGTGGTGGGGAGTTACTTAGCTTCATTTTTACGTCCAAGTTGGCAGGTTTTTGAAGTCCCAAAGTATTTGATTTACTGCCAGCTTTTGCCACTTGAAGGGAGACACTAAACATATTTGCTTTCTTGCCTTCGGTTGCTTGGAGAGCATATGCTCTTGCTTGAGTATTTAAATTGTTATTTTGTACCAAAGACTTGGCTCTCCATGTCCTTGTCCGTCCTGGCAGTTTTTGTTTGCAGGTTTGGTCAATTCCTGAGGTCAGGTGTGGGCTGCATTCAGTCAAAGTGTTTTTCAGTTTTTCTTGGCAGATTTGGCTGGTTCCTGAAGTCAAGTGTGGGTTACAGTCTATCAAAGGGTTCTCCAGTTTTTGTTTACAGGTTTGGCTGGCTCCTGAAGTCAGGTGTGAGTTACATTCTGTCAAGGTGTTAAACAGTTTTTCATTGCAGGTTTGGCTGTCTCCTGAAGTTAAAGTATTAATAGCTAGGTTATTAATAGCTATCTCTATCCGATCAAGTTTTGTTTTGATACCTGACATTTCAAGTAGGAGGGATGAGGGACTATCTTTAATTATTTCGGTAGGAGGGGTAGTTTGCGTCATAGAATCTTGAAAAGTGGCAGACTTAGTTTCTTGATTTTCAGTTTTCTTTTGCAGTGTTGAGATAGTTTTTTCAAGCTCCGCTATTCTTTTTACAACATTCTTGTCCCGCTATTCTTAATGTTGTCACCTTCAAAATAGTCCCCATTAGGTATCATACACTTGTGTCAGTGCTTCTTCCAATCCTGGAAACACTTCTCAAAATCAATCTTTATCTTTAACACTCAGTTGGGTGTCAGGCCATGAGGGCATTCATGGAAATGAAAAAGCAGACATCCTTGCTAAAAAGGGAGCGGCGCCCATAATGGTGGGGCCTGAGCCAGGCTGTGGGATAGCTTTCTCCAACATCAAAACTCTTGTAAAAGATTGGAAAAAGAGGATAAGAAACATTAATTGGAGTAAAGCCTCAGGATTAAGACTATCCAAAATGTTTATCTCTCCTTACGCTAAAGGGTGGGCAGCTCTCCTAGGTCAGAGTAAAGAGGATATAAGAATTATATTAGGGATGTTGACAAGACATGGCCCCCTAAGGAAACATCTTATGAGGGTGGGCCTTAGCCAGACTGACAAATGTAGACTCTGTGGAGAAGAGGAGCATATTTGGTTAAATTGTCCTGCCATCTCAAAAATTCAGAAAAGATTCCTGGGAGCATTCTCCTCAGCCCCAAGGATGTCAAAGAACAGGAGCCCTCAAATCTGATAGGCTCACAGTAGCGAACAACTACAAATTATTTAGTTTGCATATTTCCTCTGAGAGCCTAATTTCCGAAGGGTAATTGCAGTAAAACACTAAACAAAACTATGCTTCACAATTACTTTAACTGTTTAAACAGTACAAACGTTAAAAGAAGTTCCACGTATATAATGGCTCAATACCATGCTCTCTAAATATCAGTGGCCATCCAGATCAAGTGATAAGTGAACCATTGATTTTTTGTATTTATTTGAACTTTCTTATGCACAGCTTTCAATGTTAACTTATGTTATATCATAAAATTGGGCCCTTTCCACTTATAAATGTTTTTGACTGACATTGTCTAAATTTTACTATCAATCACCAGTCCACAGATAGTTTTGGAAAATAATCTCTGCCTGGTTATCTTTAGATTCAGATTCAGATTCAGATCTTTATTGTCATTAGGCAACAATGGTGCAATAGACATGGTCAAATTTTTACAATTATTACAACTTAAAAAATCTTTCATACTCTTACAACAACTCTCTATCTTATAACATGGACTCATAAAAAACTGTCAACAAGCAGATATACAGTACAACAATTATTTAACCCTTATAACGTCAGTATATCTTTTCACGACTTCCAGCAAACGGCACAATATTAAAAAAAAAAAAAAAAATTTAAATGTGTAAAGTTCATTTTTATTTTTACTTTCTATAATTATGGTAAGTATAAAAAAGTAAAAATTTTAAAATTATAAAGTCACTGTACTCAGGATTGTCAATGTTATGAGACATGTTATTTATCACTAATAATGAACACGGTACTTTGGAATTATACCGACCACACCCAGACATGAATCGTTATTTGACATTTTGCTTCTACTGATTACTAGATTAGCGTAGAACAATATTTCGTCAATATAAAACAGGAATTGTCTTATCGCAAACCCCTCCCCATCCTCAGACAGAGGTCAAAGTCGAGCAGTCTAGTAGATAACGTGATTGCAGAGTCTCGCCGCCCGTTCAGCTGGTGCATCGCTTTGTTGTACTTCCGTGTTTTACCTCTACATTTCTCCAAACACAAAAATTCAATAAAAACAAACATGATCAAACTAAAACTAAACTCTTTATTGAAAAAACACTCAAAACTTGTTTTTATTCTTGATTATACTCCGCCACCCAAAATGCGAGTGCCATGCCTTCTCGCTGATGTCAACGAAAGAAAAACATCCCTCGAGATAGTACCTATCAGTAAAATATCAAATTCTAGAGGATCTTATCAGAAATATAAATTGAATTGTAATGGAAAGGCAATTATGTACCGCGCAAATCATGTGATGCCACGTGGCCTGTCGTAATCGGGATTCTCGAGAAAGATAAGATAACAGCGACAACAATACCGATCACAATGCCTGGAAATGCTTGTAATTTTGTAATTAAAGAGTTGTTTTTTCGTTCTATCATGTTTGTTTAGCTATAAATTTATATTTTTGTGTTCTTCATACTGGTGTGGTCGGTATAATCCCCAAAGTACCTGAACACTAAATAGGTGACACTAAACACTAAAATGACACTAAAAACACTAAATGAATACTAAAACTAAGATATCAATACTTTTAACAAATAAATAAAAACCATATAAACAGAAAACACGACGAAGGAAACCGACTCAGCGATGGTTAGACACGCACTACCTGAAGCCAAACTGCAAACAAAAGCGCGCGCGCTGTATGGCGTCTGTGCCGTGTGGCGGGGAGAGTGTCTAGACACCGCGTCTATTGTCTCAAACAATGTAACGCGACAGCTATATTTTGACGCTTGACATAGGTCAATAACCCACACACATGGTTGACGCATACCGTTAGTGACATTGATCGGATTTAAAAGGAACTTAAATTTGCTATAGACGCAGTTTTGTGTCGATGCGCCGTACCGCGTCTTTGCCGTTTGGAGATAGTTTGTCTATGCGCCATACGGCGTCTGTGACGTTATAAGGGTTAACAAAGATAAATCAACAACATCAACATAACAAGATTAAAACAAAAGATCAACAAATACACACAAATAACAAGGTAATAAATAGAATAATAAACACTTAATATTAATTAAAAATCAACAAATAAACACAAATAACAAAATACTAAATAGAATAATAAATACTTAATATTAATTAAAATCTTAAGCCACTATTATCACAGACCAGGTACTCATCAAATGGCTGTAAAAACACTTTTCTTTTAGCCATTTGCTTAGAATAATTTTAAACCTATTAATACTAACTTCCCATGCACTTTCAGGTAACTTATTAAATAATTTAATTTTCATGTATATATGGCTCATTTTTGTTTTCTGTAGCCTTATAGAGAATTGGTCAAGCATATGTCTCTGCCTTGTACTATAATTATGTACATCTTGACGGTTTTGATAATTACTTAAATTTTCTTTAACGTTCAGTACACAGTTATAAATATACATACATGGTAAGGTCATAATTTTAAGTTCTTTAAAAAAATGGTAAGCATGAATTCCTATCACTTACATTTGTTATAACTCTTACAGCTTTCTTTTGCCATATAAAAGCTCTTTGTGATTCATTACTGCCTCCCCAAAGTGTTATTCCATAGTTTAAGTTACTATGAAAGAATGCATAGTAAGCTCTTATGAGACTCTCTAAACTTACACAATTTCTCAATTTACGGAGCAAAAAAACCACTCTTGATAATTTTGTGCAAAGCTGGTTGACATGACTTGACCAGCTAAGGGTACTATCCAAATATAGCCCAAGCAACTTTACCGGCCTAAAATTACGATATATGTCACTATTTAGAGAGAATACAATTTGTTCAGTTTTGTTCTTGTTTACTGATAAATAGTTTGCCTGAAACCACTCAAGTGCTATCCTCATAGAGTGTTCTTGCTCCGTTATGAGGTTTTTAAGATTATGTTGTTTATTAATGAATGTTGTGTCGTCAGCATATAAAACAGAAAAACATGGCATACTATAAGCAAAATCATTAATGGCAACTATAAATAAAAAAGACCCAAGTACAGAATCTTGAGGGACCCCAATTTTTACATTTTTAAATTCAGATTTATCATTACCTTGAACAACCATTTGTTTCCTATCACTAAGGTATGACTTAAACAACTTTAATTCCTTATTTCTTATTCCGTACACATGTAACTTTTTTATTAACAGTTCATGAGAAAGACAATCAAAAGCCTTTGACAAATCAATTAGTGTGGCACATGTAATACTTTTTTCTTCAAAATTAAACAATATATTTTCAACAACTTTTTCTACAGCCTTGATTGTATTTAGTCCTGGCAAGAAACCAAATTGCTCTTCACAAAGGAGTTTGTTATGGTGGAAAAAAATGTATAATTGCTCTTTGATACAGTACTCAAATATCTTACTAAATATAGGTACAAGGCCTAATAATTTAGGCCTATACAAATATAGGCCTATAATTTTCTGGAGATTTTTTATCACCTTTTTTAAAGATAAGTATTGTTTTTGTAACTTTAAGAGCTAATGGAAATACACCTTGTTCCAACATTAAATTATAAAGTATAGTTAAAGGCTCTACTATTATTTGTATAATATTCTTAACAAGGGTATTAGAAAAACCATGTAAGTCTTGACTATTTGAGGAGCTGAGTTTGTTGACACAATATAAAACATCCTTTACAAGAATATATTTCCACTTAAAATGAGGTATTACACTTCCTATAACATAATCGTTAACCAATTCAATAGCGTGACTGTAATTTAAAGAGGTTAAATCTGTATTACTAATTTGGGAGGCAACTTTGATAAAATAATTATTGAAATCATTAGATGGAATTTGCACGTCATGCATTTTTACTTCATTATTACTCTCAGATCTTATTACCCTCCATGCTGCCTTACATTTATTTGTTGAACTATTAATATAGTGTTCATTTGCTTATATCTTAGCTTGTTTTATTTGTTTTTTGTACTCATGTTTAGCTGAGTCATATGCTCTTTTATGATCCCTTTCATTGACAGTACCTTTACTACTCTTAAAAACATCATATAAGTACATAGTATAGTCCCTACTTTTTTTAAATTCTGGTGTAAACCACTTAACTAATGGTTTGCCTTTAACTGAGTTAGAATTAAAATTTTTTACAACGCAGCATTCTTCATAAGAAGTTGTCAACAGTTTAATAAAATAAGCAAAAACATCGTCAACATTATCATACCTGGCCAAAATTTGCCAATTTATCTCCAGCAGCTTTTCTTTATATTTCTCTAAAGCAGTAGAATTCAAAACTTTTAACCTTGTGTACTGTATTTGGAGCTTTAATTTGATACAAAGATGTAGTATCATAAAATAGAGCAAAAACACCATCATGATCGGCCAAGTCAGGTTGTAGTACATGATATTTTACACTATTTTTTGGCTTGTCCGTTATAATATTGTCCAGGCAAGCATTGTAACGTGTACACTGTGTATTAAGACAATATAAATTATAAGATCTTAACAAGTTAAGGAATGATACAGTTTGAAGATTTTCTTTTATTATGTCAATGTTAAAGTCTCCTGTTAGAATTAAGTTATTTTTATATTTATCAAATAAAAATTTAAGAAACTTTCCAAGTAAAAAAAGAAAAAGATGAATATTTGAATCAGGAGTGCGATAAATTGTTGCAACAACCGTATTTACTGAAGGTATAAATATAGTTGAGACTTCAAAAACATTATTGGAACAAAAAGTATCTACATTAATAACTTTAAAATCTATACCTTGTTTAACAAAAATACTGCATCCTCCTCGAAAATATAAGGAAGTTGCCTACAAAAATTATAACCCTTTGGTACAAACAAAGAGGTTTCATCTCCATTTAACCAGTGTTCATTTAGTGTTAAAATGTTACAACTTAATTTATCGAGCCATAGTTCTAACATTCCTAACTTATTCCTAATTGACTGAATGTTTTGGTGGTATACACTAAATGCTAGCCCAGTCACATCGGAGACTGAGGTGCTTCTTGATTTTCGTTTCCCGAACAGGTTGCTCCAACATTATTTTGAAGCTGAGGTACCGGTGTTGTTTAGGAGACATTATGTAACAAAGAAGTTAAGTTTCTCATGAGGCGTACCTTTAACCCTCCATTTTGTATAACAAAATTAAATGTGCTCCAAATTAAAACAAGATTTGTACATATGATATCTCTAACCCACACTCAAATTCAAGTTCTCCAGATCTTGTAGGAACTGGAAGAAAATTGTAAATAGTTTCTCTTAGCCTTATCTTTCTAATAACTCGGTTACTATGCCACCTAATAGTTACTCTGCTGTAACAACTGTGTTTGTGTGTGGTAGGGCTGGCAGCTATGGCAATGCAACATCTCCTGAAGGTTGCCGAGGCTGTAACTGCAACGAACACGGTAACACAGCCCTGGGCGTTTGTGACACAGTGACAGGAGTCTGCTATTGTCAGGACAACACGGAGGGACCAACCTGCAACAAGTGCAAGAAAGGTTACTACGGGGACCCCAGGTGAGTTGTGTTTAATGTAGATTTGTAACTGTAACGAACACGGTAACACAGCCCTGGGCGTTTGTGACACAGTGACAGGAGTCTGCTATTGTCAGGACAACACGGAGGGGCCAACCTGCAACAAGTGCAAGAAAGGTTACTACGGGGACCCCAGGTGAGTTGTGTTTAATGTAGATTTGTAACTGCAACGAACACGGTAACACAGCCCTGGGCGTTTGTGACACAGTGACAGGAGTCTGCTATTGTCAGGACAACACAGAGGGGCCAACCTGCAACAAGTGCAAGAAAGGTTACTACGGGGACTCCAGGTGAGTTGTGTTTAATGTAGATTTGTAACTGACATGTAGATAGATATTAAATTTGGGTAAAGAAACAACATTCAGAACTAGGGTTAGATCGGTGATACTTGACAAAACCTTAGCAAGTCCCAAGTTACCAGCTAATAATAAAAACTGGCATGTGTTCAGAGAAATTTCACCGATATTCTACTACCATTCTAATATATCTGTCTACAGCGGGGGAAAAATGCTATTAAATTAACCTTTATAATTTAATAGATAAAAGTACTCAAGTGACATTTAAAAAGTATAGTTAATTAAAATTCTAGTTAAGTTGAATTTTCACATTCTAAGTTCATTTAAAATTTGGGAATAGAACTTGTTAAATTAAAGATAGAAACTTTAATATATATACTGATCTGCAACAAATAATAATTTTTTTATTAATGAAACTGAGATTTTGAACTCTTGAAATGTTAAAGACCTATCTAAGAAGGAAAAATATTGATACTAATTCATTATACAGATCTTCTTGTTTAACATCATAATTAGCTCGGTTGGATTTGTAGCATTATTTGTTGGGTACATTCAAATGACACCCTTGATTATTGGATTTGGATGTGTGTGACCCATGAGTTAGTTTGAGTAGGTTTAGAGTTCCTTCAGTTTAGTAGATTGAGCGGTGAGTCTGTCGCAGATGTGACTATTCCTTTCAGTGTATGACGCGAGTTACGTTAACTATTTGTTGTAAATCAGTAACCTATTTGTCAGTTAGAATTAAATATCTGTGGTGGATTGACTGGTGGAGGAAACAGGATTTTTCCGGACATTTGCCATCGTTCAGTGAAACAAAAAAATCAGTAACACTATGTTTCGAGATCTGCAATCATACCAGAGAGTTGTGACACTCCTAAGTCAGGATGACTTATTGCATCCTCAGACACAGATTTAGAAACAACAGATTGCAGATCTCGAAACGTAGTGTTACTAATTTTTTGTTTCACTGAACGATGGCAAATGTCCGGAAAAATCCTGTTTCCTTCTCAATCCTTCCATCGTCAAAAATAAACTTCAAACAAAGAATTGACTGGTGAGTTTGTGACAGGCGTGGTGGCACCTGCTACTTCCAGTGTATGGCACGAGGTATGCTGACCAGCTGGGAGCCACAGGGCCTGGGCTCCAGGCTGGCCGAGATGAGTGCCTGGGAGTCCCGACAGGGCCCACCGTCTCGTGAATGTCTCTGGATCATCAGTCCACACGACTTACACAACAAGACTGAAGTGTAAGTTGTCCACTTAACATGATGATAATCTGGTTATGGGGAACTTATGGCAATTCTCTGTAAGAAGAAGCTGGTCAATCTCTTTGTTGGCCTAACTTTAACAATCCTACTCATGGCATAGCTATGGTGGAAAGGGTTGGTTCAATATGATTGTTTGGTTGAACTCAATTCCAGATTTCAGATGTTTCACTAAATGGATAGTAATCTGGAACTAAACCTGGTGCAACATTCACCTTTAAAAATCCTTTTAATCTACAGTCTGTACTATTAAAAGGAAGCAGGGATGTAATTTAGTTGTCACTAAATTTTAACTCTCAAGTTAAGATTTAGTGGTTTATGTTATTGAGTCTATTAGCATAAAATCTTATTTCAGACTTTTATCAATTATTTTTAGTTTTGTCTTGACTATTATATTATTTAAATGAAATTAATACTTATTTCTAAAACCATACATTATTTCTTAAGAATTTAGATAGATAACATAACATTTAAATCGAAAGAACTGAATTCTTTTAGGCAGTGCAATTACCAAGCTGTGCTCCAAAAATGTGATTTCCATATGGCAATTTTGAATAATTTTTTTGTTAATAACTGTAATTGTTCGTAAAACTTTTAATAGGTTAGTGTTAGCGAAGACTATCACTGAAGGGTTGGAAAAATTTCATTTCTATCTGTCTGTCCACTCGATATCTCGAAAACGAACTGACCTATAGACTTGAAATTGTGCATGAAGTTCCATTTCTATATGAAGAGCACTGTGTTCGGTGATGGTACATGGCAAGTTATGGAATTTGGATGAGTGTTAACAAATAGTTTTACTATGATCTAATGGGTAACCATGATGGCAACAAGAAAATTGCAATTTCTCTTTTTTCTGCCGGGGAACACATTTGTTTTTTGTATGGGTTTATGGTTGTCTATCTATGTGCAGAACATGTAGATATGAAATAAGCTATATGGATTAAAAATGTTGCTTATAACCCCAGTGAAACCTGTTGCTTGATACGTGGTATGGTGTACTTTTACCTTGTATTTTTGTTGAGAGATATTTCATAGCACAGAACATATGAATTTACTAAAATCACCACGAAACACATTAACGATGAAATGTCTACTCGTAATTTCAGCGTGTTGAACTGAAATTTGTTTTTCTGTATAATACTTACAGAATCAATAATTTTTGTCTTCTTTATATATTTACGAATACATCTTTTACATTGTAATGAATTGGCTAAGCAAAGCAGAACAGAACAGAACAGACTGTACCAAAATTTGTCTTCACAATAATGACGTTAATCTTTTGGAATTGAAATAGTTTTATATTGGAATTTTCGAGAGAGATTGATATACACTAAGCAAAGGAAGTAATGGAATCCTGATTTATTTTTCTCCAGTTCCAGTGTAATCCAGTTGGTGATAGACCCGGATATCTCGGTGACATGTGGGGACAACAGTGTGTACGTGTATGATGGGTTGCCAGACTTTGTATCCATGGGTACTCACCAGAGTCAGGTGTTGGGAGTGTTCTGTACCCAGGATACCATCTACCCGGTCACTGTTGAGGCTAGATCAGGTGAGTGAAACATTCATCTGTAAGTCATTGTAAACAAAACTCAATAAAACAAGCTACTTGCACAAACTTACTGTAGGGCACAGTGTTTTAGGGTATCTGTTAATGTATTTAAAAAAATTACTACATCCAATGCTCCAAGTATAACATATTCACAATTTTGTTCACAAAAAACATGGACGTGTTTAGTTTTCTTTTTCACTTTCTACATATTTTTATTGTTTCAAAATCTATGTGAAAAAGATTAGTTCATTATTCACTCACAAATACCATTTTAGCATTTTATACTTAAGTTGGAGTGTATAAAAAAAAAGTTGAAAAGACATGTACCTAAAATTTTATGCTCTTTTCAGAAATATATTGTTTGTATGACTTAACTATATTTATATATTTGAATGAAAATTTAGCTTTAGATTAGAATGAGCAGATTCCTGCATAACATCTTATACTCACTTACAAAGCCAAAAGTGTACATAAATTCTATTATATGACATCAGTTTATAGATTACATTAAATAATTCCAAAAAGAAACCGACCAAAATGTCAGACAAAAGTCAACATCTCAATCTGCTTGAGAACACTTCTTTATGCCTCAAAATATAATTTTATCACAATGCAAAGACAGAGTCATAATGTAATGTTATTAAGCCGCATTAATAAAGATATATTATAATTTATATAGTGAAGATAAAACAAATGTAATAATATTCTTTGTTGTTTTTATTCAAAATGACAGTAACAATTAAACAATCATAACTAAAATAATTGTAAACAGTTTAATCCATATTAAAATTTTCATGGAATGAAAAGCCAATTTTGTAAGGTGTCTTGTCTTTGCATACGACGAGAACATAAGACTTGCAATTTTGAATGAAATTTCATGTCTATAAGCAATATTGAGTTCAATGATTGTGAAAGTTACTCCATATGAATTGGCTGAGCATTAGCAAACATTATTAAATTGTTCTTATAGTATCCATGATTGCAACTGGAAAATGATAAAATAGATAAATTTGTAAACAAACTGAGTCCAGTCATTTGATATTTTAACATGTGACAGAATTTTAACATCTGAATACTTTGTTCGACTGGTCGGTAAGACATTCTTTACTTTTCGTCGGGTCCTGCAGTACTCTGTCATATCGGTTTATTTGTATGTAGACAAGCTTGCGTTTAATGATGGTGCATGCTCCTCCATGGGATTTGGGTGAGCACCATTGAAGCCTATCACTCAGTAGGCTTGCAACATTTCTTCTGGCTGCCTGGGCGTGTGGAAAATTCTTTTCTGTCTGATTTTCCATGTCTCTGTAGGTCTGTCCACAGGATTTTTTGAGAAAGAAATGAGCTACAGATGTGACATTGTGCATGCAACTTCAACAAAGCCTGTTTGTTAACCCATTGCGGATCACTGACGAGCTGGGCTCGTCACGCAGCGGCCGGGCCTAACGGCACGGTGACAAGCTCAGGTCGTAAAAGCGGTCTGCTTTTAAATTTCCCTCCAAATAGTTCTGTTAATGTCTGATAGATCGGGCGACCGTCTTCACTTGTCTATTAAGAGTGTTTTAACAACGGTCTACGTTTAGAGTTTTCAAAAGTTTTATAAATATCCTACAGATCGCAGTTGTATGTCGAAGTTGAAAAATCATTCATATGAGTTTACTCTCTGCTTTTTAGCGCTTCTGATTGGGTGTTTTCCTCAGTTGTTATTATAATACTTTTGAGGATAGTGACACAACTAAACGACGTAGACGTTCATGTTGGTGGGTTTAGTCTAGACAATGGCCCAGATGTTGCAATCGATTCGCCCGAGCCGCTTTATTTAGACTATGATTCAGACATCATCCATGCCACGCCGTAACCTTGCTCGCGTGTTATCGTTCCTACATCACGGATACACCAGCAGGCCCATGTTCCATCTGAACGAAACCTTCGCAGCTGAATTATCTAGTATACAATAGCGAGTGAAACGATGTGGTGCATCATTGCTGTTCGTGCGGCCACTGCCCGTGAATTAATTCACGCCCGCTGGTGCCCGCGCGCCAAAACAATACGATCCGCAATGGGTTAATATCCTGTTTATCATTTCAACTTGATTTCTTATATTAGTGAACGACCTACAAGAAGGGGAGCCACATTACTATCAGTCCAATCCATTGTTCAAAAATTTTTAATAGGTGTTTTACTGTTCAGGCTTGTTGCCTTTGGAACGCTCTCCCGATGATATCAGATGTATTGAGGACCGTACTCACTTCGGGGGCGGGGATTAGGGGCTTGGTGTTGGGGGGCCTGTGGAGGTGACGGGTGGTGCTGCTTGTTGTGGTCATGTGGTCAATCTGTGTGTTACGAGTGATTGAATGTGTCTCTTCTTGCTCTTTGTTTTGAATTTTCTTGTATTAATCATTATATATACTGTATATAATTATATATATATAATAAATAAATATATATATATATATATATATAATGATTTATATATATATATAATGATTTTTATATATATATAATAAATATATATATATAATGATATATATATATATATATATATATATATATATATATATATATATATATATAAAGTTTTTCTTTTGTATTTTAAGTATTGAATTCATTTCAATATATAGGTTTTTACTTTAAGTTCATTTAATTTTGTATAGTTTAAGCAATTTGTTATTTTCTATTTAAAGAATGAGTTAATAATTTATCACAATTGTATTAAACTATTGTCAATTTACTGTATACAATATGAGGTTGAATGGTAGAGAGGGCTTGATAGCCCTAACTCCGCCTCTTTAATAAAGACATTTTTCATTCATTCATTAATTTTTTCATTATGTAACATGTGATGTTGTGTACTCCTACTTTGTAAAAGTATTATGAATAAAATATTATGAAAAAATCGCAACCCACTATTTAAATTTTTCTTAGCATGTTAGTTTATAGACTTCTAGTGTTGGTATATTGTAAGGTTCAGCAGTTTACCTTGTAGTAACAATGTTACTTGCTCTTACTAACACATAGAATTAGAATTCTATAGTATTGTTACTATGTGTTTTCATTGTACAATTTTGAATATTGTTATGCTAAGTACTATATAACCAACAAATTCTGTAGTACGATGCTGCTTGCAGGGATGATGACTGTGCACTACAAGCAGGGAGATCCGCTGGAAGGGTTCAATGCCTCGGTGACTGTGTTGACGTGCCCCGATAGATGTCCCCGGAACCGGGTGTGTCGCCAGGGAGCCTGTGTGTGTCCGGAGGGAACAACAGGACCGGACTGCAGTGATCAGCTGTGCTCCAACAACTGCACAGCTGACCTTAAACAGGGCTTCTGCGACAAGGTGAATATATTCTTTCACTGATCATTTCGTCTTTTAACTTATTCTGAAAGAAACAGAATTTTTGCGGACATTTGCCATTGTTCAGTCATACAATAAATCAGTAACACTACGTTTTGAGATCTGCAATCTGATCTCTTCTTCAGATAAATAACTAACCTAATATATAATTACAAACTAGGTTAAAATAAACAAATCATACCAGAGTGTTGCGACACACATAAGTCAGGAATCACAACCACCATGTTGTGTGTCAACTTCGCTAACTCTCAAACATGCACTTAATAAAATAAAAAAACTAAACTACAGAATACAGGTCACAATAGGTATGCATTCATCGACCATCCACCTAGGATCGGTATTTGTACAATACTGATTATCTGATTATACCATGTTTTTAAAGAATATCAGCTACGATTATTTGGTTAGCTTTGACTTCAATTAGTTATTAACTCTTCAATATGCTTCGATATAAAAAAAAATATTAAAATTTCCCGAATGACAATACAAATTGCCATTTAACAGCAATAAAATTTAAAAAAAATTAATTAATTGCATTTTGCCAGAGTAGCTTTTACTTTGAAATCCATTTTACAGAAGGCGTGGTTTCTGACACAGATCAGAAAGATGTCTTGATTTGAGTACTGATTTTTATTTTATACACATTTTTTGCGAGCCCTTTTTTTTGTAATATATTAATTATAATAAGATACAATTCTTATGGTAGATCTTATTGTAGCTTTTTAATACTCAATGTCAACATTCATGCTGTAAACGATTAAAGAGCATACTTGTATAAAATATGTAAGTACTAAAAAACCATTTAAATAAGATTTTCAATCTGTTGTCATGTTCTCCACAATGATAATTAAAATCTTTCACAAGAGTTTGAGTTATTTTAAGTTATTTTAACATGTATGGTTAAAGTATTAAAATTAGAATAACTATGTAAAACAGTCAATACTTAATTTTCCTCAAGTAATTTCTTTAAAGATATTAAAAATTATATTGTATAGTGAATATTATCCAGGATTTAAGTACTTTATAGGCTCTACTTTAATGTATGGATTCTCACTCTCTTATTATTTGTATTGTGATTCCATTGTATTGTTCACAAATATTTAACTAACAATATGTGAACGATTTATTTTGTAGTATGTGAAGTAATCAGATAAGTAAGTAATGTGTAGGGCTATGGGCGGTGCCTGTGTACGGAGGGATGGGGAGGACCACAATGTGCGACCAGGCTGAGAGCCAATCAACTGGTCTTCACTGAGCTGTTTAATTCTGCGCACCTCGCTGATAACCTGGACCACTTGCGTAAGATGTTGCCACGGTTTGGCCACTCGCTGCTGACCGACCGACGTGGCTCACTCTGGCTGTTTGGCGGGTACTCACTCTCCCACGGTCCACTCAACGATATCCGCCTCTTCGACACAAAGAACAACACATGGATGCAGGTGAATACACCTTCCTTCTGCACCCATTACATACAAAATGTCTTCTAATAGGTACACTTTAATTTTACTGAATTAAATTTTCATGTTGCAAAAAGATTTATGTCACAAACTAGATGTTTCTGCGGCTTCACATGCTTTTCCTAAGCTTTCCCCGTTTATGAGCACTTCTAGTGCAAGTGAATTATATTTCCAATGCCAATGTAGAGTTTGCCTTGTTTGCACGATCAAGAAAATCTGTCAAAAGTGTATGTTTATAGCCATTGTACACATACATGTACTTTATTATAAAGTGGTCTAAAACTCAAGCTTTAAGTTCACCAGAAATTTATTTTAAAGACAAATATGCATCATAAGTTAATGCCTTCAAATAGTGTTTGGCTATTTAATTTACTAACTGTCTCGTTATAATGTGTAGGTGCTTTGAAAACTTTTATCTTGTTCAGCACCGCCTGGTGGCAAGTTACATCAATAGGCATAGCATATAAACCTTCTCCGTGAAAAAAATATATTTACATACAAAATTTATGCCTTTTACAAATTTTGTAACAGAAATTTTACATTGTTCTTTTTAAATGCCAGATATTTTTCAAGAAGGTTTCAAATTTAATTGTGAACTACTTTGAATTGTACTAGTAGTGGACTGAGTAAGCTGGAGGAACAAGTAGAATTGGGAATGGAAATTCTGTGTTGTTGATGATTATCTAGTGATTGCTAAAACTCATGTATTGCATCATATGTAATGGTCACTAAAGAATTTTGTATCATTCAACCACTGATTACTCAGTTTCTCAGTTATTCAAATACCAATTAACTAAGTACAGATTTGACAAGGCATTTTGATATCGATACTAATGCCAGTGATAACAGGTGTGTATTAGTGTTTGTCTCAAGTGCGGTAAAGATGAGAAATTTTCTTTACATGAGACATGATATAGCAGTAAAAACCAAACACAATTTGTGGTTTTACAGGTGACAATAGACTCTACAAACGACATCAACATGCCTCAAGGTCGCTACTTCCACGCAGCAGAGATAGTACAGTCCAAGCGTGAAATATTCGTGTATGGAGGACTCACGCAGAAAGAAACCAATGTGCCTGGAGTTTCAAACAGTACTCTCAACGACTTCTGGAAGTTCAGTCTGAAGAATCAGCGTTGGATTGATATCCAGGTATCGCTTCCCATTACGGTTTCTAACTTAATTTAAATTAGGGACAGGTCTTTCCACCTTTTTAGTTTCGGTGTTGGTTACAACAATTTTTTCTTGGATAGTTTTTTTAATATAAACAAGTTTTAAAGATAAATAAATATTACACATGTATAAAAGAGAAATCATAATTATTTTTAGCAACAACTCATACAGAAGAACCGATTCTATGGTTGTTTATGGATACGTTTCATTCCATGATTGTTTATTCTACAGCTTTCTTTATTCTGTTCTGGTACTGATACTTTCCAATGGAGTAGATCTGGCCAATTTCAATAGAAAAGTTTTCAATAATCAATCAGGTTGAAGCTGTTTCGGAATGTTTGGTAGCACTGTAGTCAATGAGTACATATCAGTGTATTGATATGGCCTTATTGGAGATTGATATCACAGTGTATTGTATTGGAGCTTCATTAATGTAGATGAAATCGAGTATCAATTAGCGAAATGTTCCAATTAAGTCTCATCATAGGCACAATATGAGAAAAAAAGATAGGGTGGTAGATAGATGCCTAAAAACACATTACACAGAGTTGATTGGTAATAGATGAAACAGTGCAACTAGAAGCACAATCAAATAAACGTCTTTGCAGTGTTAAAAATATGCAAATTAACAAGACTTATTGCTGGACTCCCCCAACAATGCAAATTCACTGGAAACATAAAATAATAATTAATTATATTTTTGTTAATTATATTTTGTTGTTTGTTATTCAAAGCAAACACAAAGAAAGGTTGAAAAAAGTTATCTTGACTCAACATAGACAAAAGTAATTAATAACCAATTAATCATTTTAGACAGTTTATTGGTTTTTAATTGATTTTCAGGTAGAGATAGCATTGTTAGTAGCAAAGGACTGAATTCAGATCCATATTCAAAATCTATAAATAAATTTGGAATTCGATTAAAAATACATTTGGAAAATAAAAATTACAACAAAAACTAAAAAAAATGGAATTCAGAGTCAATAACAGCCCAGGAAACAATTTTGAAATCATAATTCAGTATATTTTGTATTGGCCAAGATATTTGTTAATGATAACCATCAATCTTTCGTAGAACAAGAAAATCAAAAGAACAAGAGCTGACCCGGCAAATGTACGTTTCACAACTGGATACAATCTAACGTTAGTGATTATGTTTAACTAATGTTGGATGAAGTACAACATGAAATTATTGTATATCATTTGAAATGTATTCATTAATTCATTTAAAAGGGACATTCCTAAAACCTAAGCATGTTAGCCAAGTACATATCTACTACTACATCCAAGTACAAGGGCTTTTTGCGCTCCCCACCAAGTAGAAGAGGGGTTCAGTATATTCCAGCCCGTTCAAGAAGCTTAACAAAGTGTTATAACGTACACAAACAATAGATTACCCCTTCCCCTCATAACCCACTTAACCCCTAGGGCGCTAGATATACATTTCTTTATTTCCCCCCTAGTGTGCGATTAACTTTCAATAAATAATTGTTAATTTGCTTAAAGTTGTATTTTAATTAAGATTTCTAAAGTTATTAAAGGAAGTAAGTAAAAACAAAAAACTTATTTTTTATAGAGTTAAAATATGTTTCACAAATACATAAACGATTAGAAATATATAACCTTAAAAATATAAACTCTCCCAATTAACTTTAAAATCTAATAAAACTAAAAGGAACACAAAAATTGAAATCTCATCTAAAGTCATCGTAGTTGCTTGTTACAATTTACAGATGTAACTTATCACATGCAATTCAACATAGGAACATGCCTGTGCAGATCCCAAGAATTGCACTGTCATCCTTTCCTTATGAAAATAGCTGTCAAAGGCACCAGTGTACAGCGGAAACGAGTTTGGTTGCTATGATAACCTTTTTTGGAGTGGTAACAGGTGTCCGAGGATTACTAATTGAGCACAGCTGTTGTCTGACATTCAGTTAACAGTCATAATGCATTTATTTCACTTCCAACGGTAAATAAAATTTACAAATATAAATAATATATATCAATATAAACATAATCATACATAAAATTAGTTCACCAGTTATACACACCACCAACAGTTTTATGAACTACAGTTTCTGATCAAAGACAAAAACTTTAATAGCGAGATTTGCCGTCATTCAAGTGGGAAAAGTTAATAGTAGCGATAGCAGCAGCATAACTTTATCCTGCAGTCTTCTACATGCACTTGAAATGTGCGAACCAGGTTTTTGTTCATTTGTGTTGTGTTATGTAATTCAACAATAATTTTCACGAAGCTAACACTGATGTATGGACTGTTTTTTTTATTTGCTGATGATGGTATCTTGATACTGAAAAGCATAAGCAATTTTAATCTTAGACTATAGGACAATATGTGTTTAGCGTATAGTTATTGTAATTTTGCAGTTTATGGTATCCAATATTAACTTAAAATAAGTACGTAAGTAAAGCATTAGTTTTGAAAATAATTGATTGCAAGATGTACGAGGGCTGTTCAGAAAGTAACCTCCGGTCGATTGAAAAAAATACACCAAGTTAAGTAAAAATATTTTAATATATACATCTTACAACTACATCTTTGCACTATTTTTCGACATAGTCTCCATCACGATTGAGGCACTTATCGTATCTCTTCACAAGCTTTGAAATTCCTTCTGCATAAAAATCACCCGCCTGTGCCTTGAGCCAGCCTGTGACCGCATCTTTGAGCTCTTCGTCGTCATCAAACCGCTGGGACCCGAGCCATTTCTTCATATGCATGAAGAGGTGATAGTCGCTTGGCGCCAGATCTGGGCTGTAAGGTGGATGGTTGAAAACGTCCCACTTGAAGGACTTAAGAAGGGCTGTTGTTTCTGCAAGCAGAGTGAGGACGGGCGTTATCGTGCAAAAAAAACGATACCGGAAGTCAGCATACCACGGCGTTTGTTCTGTATAGCCCGTCGTAATGTTTTTAGTGTTTCACAGTACACGTCTTGATTTATGGTCGTCCCACGTTCCA
Source organism: Homalodisca vitripennis (assembly GCF_021130785.1). Lineage (NCBI taxonomy): Eukaryota > Metazoa > Arthropoda > Insecta > Hemiptera > Cicadellidae > Homalodisca > Homalodisca vitripennis. The sequence goes on from NC_060212.1 coordinate 118,610,525, forward strand.
TGAATTCAACCAACAACACCCCTTTGGCATCCCAAAACACCGTTGCCATCAGTTTTCTGGCAGAAAAATCTTGCCGGGCTTTTTTTGGTTTGGTAGGCGAATCTGAATGTGCCCACATCTTTGATTGTTCTTTTGTCTCAGGGTTTACGTACTTAATCCAGGTTTCGTCACCGGTCACGATTCTGTTTAACAATGGTTCTCCTTCGTCCGCATAACGTGACAGAAAGTCTAATGCAGAGGCCATTCTTTGAGTTTTGTGGTGGTCGGTAAGAATTTTGGGCACCCATCGTGCACATAACTTACGGTAACCCAATCTTGCTGTCACTATCTCGTACAAAAGAGTCTTAGAAATCTGTGGAAAATCAGTAGACAACTCCGCCATTGTGAAACGTCGATTTTCACGAACTTTTGCATCAACTGTCTGAACGAGTTCGTCAGTCACCAAGGATGGTCTACCACTCCTCTCTTCATCATGAACGTTTTCTCGTCCACTTTTAAATAAACGTACCCATTCACGGACAACTCCTTCACTCATAACTTGTGGTCCGTACACGGCACAAAGCTCACGATGAATAGCTGCTGCAGAGTATCCTTTGGCTGTAAAAAACCGTATAACAGCACGCACTTCACATTTGGCGGTATTTTCTATTGCAGCACACATTTCAAACTGCCACAAAAACTAAACTAGCGCAGGTACGATGTTCACTCGACTACAGCTTGATGCTGACTGACCTGCTTAGTGCGTGAATGCACAGATGGCGCGCTACTCCCCTCCACTACCCGCACTGTGACCAACCGGAGGTTACTTTCTGAACAGCCCTCGTACATTATTATTAAGAAAACTTGTTCTAATCTATTGTGTATGAGTTAAAAGTGTTAAATAATGGGAGTTAGAATGTGCTGTAAACAGAGTAATGAGTATTAGAAGAAAGAAAGGAAGACAAAGTGTAATTGAAGGGGTTATCTGCCAGGCAGAATCTTGGAATGTTGACATTTTTTTTCAGACAATAATTTACTAATTTTATTCTCCAGTATTTCATTTGGTTTTGGTTAGTAAGTGGGAATGTAGAGTAAGAGGTTACTAACGTACTGAAATATTCACTTAATGCATTTGTAAAGAACTGGTATTACATTTGTTCACTGGATATAAGATCAGTCAATACAATAAAATATTACAAGAAGGTAGACATGTATCCAATTCTCAAGTCCACAAAGAACATCATAAATTTATAGAATATTACAAAAGTTCAACCTTCCAATTATATAACAAATGATTAATGCTATGTGAAGTGTATGTTCTACAGGACTTTATTTTCTTGAGTTATTTTTGTTGTTGATTTGCTGTTTAGTAATATTAATTTCCTTTGAAGTCACAGATGGTGGTGACAAAGCCTGAAGCTGTAATAGTTAAATCATGTTTGTTATTACAGACTGCTACAGCTCCCCCACCTCTGGCGGGTCACACTCTGACACTGCGGCGGGGCCCGGAGTCTGAGAGTCTACTGCTCATCGGAGGGTTCAGCCCCAACTTTGGTTTCCTGCAGTCGGTGTGGGAGTTCGACCTAGCCACTGAGAACTGGACAGAGCTGGAGACCTTTGGAAATGGACCTCTGGGTATTTTATTTTATGTTAAAAATCTGTTTTAACCTAATAAAAGTTGTCTATTAGTAACACAAATTCTTCAAAGAATACCAAAATACTGTAAGTTTTGTATAGTTCAACTTTATAGGATATTTTTACTTATAAAGTTCACTGAATGCACGCCTAAATCCATCTAACCCAGTCTAGTTGTAAATAGTTCTTTTTTATTTGTATCAATAAATTTGCTAATTTAAAAGTAAAATGCTCTGTTTTATACTTTCTTTGCTTTTACCTTTTATAATTTAGTTCAAATAAAAATTAGCTTTGAACTTAAGAAACCAATTTTTTTTCCTTTTTTTTGGTGTTATAGCAAAGTTAATGGATTTATTAGTGGTGTATGAAGGGTTAAAATAGGATGTCTAAGCACTAGAAATGTATTGATAAAGCTGATATTGTTTTGTGAATCCTCAGGAGTGTACGGACACAGCACAGTGTACCACGTGCCCACTGCCAGCTTCTACGTGTTTGGAGGCTACACGTACGCTGTTAACCGTACGTTTATATCTAACAAACTGTACACATTCCACTACCCGTCGCAGACTTGGTCCGTCCTACCCACTTTTGAGGAGTACAACCCACCCAGGATGCAACTGGTGTGTTTTCACTATACTATATTACGTAACAGCAAGTAATACAATATTTAGTAAAAAGATCTGACAATGTAATACTGATTAAGGTACATCAAACGGTTTGTTGGAGTATGTTGAATGAAGTGATTTTATTGCAGTGGACATTTATTATACTTAAACTAGCTTATTAACCCTTAATTTTTTTAGTTTTTTAAATACACGCTATAAAGAGGTCTAATTATTTTATCACAAATAACTTGGTTTTTATATTAAGTACTATGAATTTCAAAACTTTTGTTACATTTACTTGTACAGAAATGGCAAAAAAGGAAAAATTACGTGTCGTTGCAAAAATTAATGTTACTCAACTTGTAAATAAAGTAGGCTTATAAGTTTTGTTTCTTGGATTAAGACTTAAATTTAAAATAAAATGGATAGATATTTAAGTCTAATATTTTTTTTACTAATTTATAATTTTAAGTTTGGATCAACAAACTAGAAATTTTAAAATTTTAATTTTAATTTTATAATAAATGTATTTATTATAAACTGATCTAGCCAATATATATATAAAACTTAAGTAAGTAGTTCTTTATACTGACAAGTTTTCTTCTGCTCAAGCCACAGCCAAGGTTCCTGCACACGGCTGTGACGACTGATGAGTTTCTGTTGGTGTTCGGAGGTCGTAGTGTCACGCCCACAACGCAGGACTCACTCATCGCCTACTCGTACGCCTGCAACCAATGGATCAGGCTGTTGTCCAAAGGTGATTACAGGTTCTAGTTTAATTATCCATCAAGTATTTAGGAGTATATTTAAATTTACCTATAATATGAGAAGAATTACTTGTTGTTAATTGATTTTAGAGGAAATAAGATTAAAGGTACAAAGAACTTGTATTTAGGCAATGTAAGTAAATAGCATCAGTGATTGAAGATATTGTCACGGAGCTGGCCGTCGTGGCGGCCTGGCTGTTGACGTAAGGGACCGCCATAAATCCTTCTGCGAGAGCCATCAAAACACCCTCATAAATGGCTGGGCCAGTCCTTTCTTCTGAATAGGCTGATGACAATAGAAAGTCTAGAGCAGTCTTCCTGGTAAAAGACTCACTGCCCATTGACTCCGGAATCTTCTAGACCTTCCAGAGCCCACCGGTATATAGACCCTTCTAGCAAGAATGCTAGAAGGTTATATAAGGCCGTCTACTGGGGAGCCGGGGGAGTTGTGAGTACCAGTGAGGCAGTGTAGTGAGTGTCGTGACACGGATCCTGTGATAGTGAGTGCCTGCGGAGATACTGCTGTGGGAATCGTCGCATCGTGGGATCGACCCGGAAGATTCAGCGCAGTATTGGACAACTCCTGTGGAAGGATTACGACACCGGGGAAACCGTAAGCAAAATTGGACTTAAGCAGAAGAGACAGTAAAGCCACTTGTTAATTAGCTATATTTGTGATTGCAAATAATATTAGTTTTGCAGAAAGCCATCTTAGTCATTTAGCAAATATTAATAATTAGTAATTGTAATTTATTGGAGTTGTAATTAATAGTAAATAATTGTAAATAGTAATTTCTTTCATTAAAGTAATTATTTGTCCTTATTGTAAATTAGCTTTAATAAACATTATTAATTGTAACTAATAATCGTGTTGCTTATTTGTAAACCCACATAAGAATTATTTAGTTTGTAAAAAACGTAACATTGGTGTCAGAAGTGGGATTGATTTGTTAAAGCAACACTTTAGATATTATTTATTATTTATTTATTGTATTAATATTATTGTAAAGTAATAATATAATAAAACGATGGCTTCTAGTGGGTTTAAGTTAGCAGATTTGAAAGTGGCTGATTTAAAACGGGAGTTAGAAAAAAGGGACTTAGATACTTCTGGGACAAAAACAGTTTTTAGCTTATAGACTTAAACAGGCGATGATAGAAGCAGGTGAAGATCCCGAAATATTAATTTTTGAAACTGAAGCAAGTAAGCTTACCCAAAGTGTTACAATCTAACTTAACTAAAACATTGGAAGAAAAATTAAATAGTAATAGTAAAAACATTGGAAGAAAAATTAAATAGTAATTGTGAAACACTTCAAAATGACTTGAAAAGTATGAAAGATGAATTAGCTACAGAGTTTAATTTAAAAATTTGTAGAGTTGAAGAGGAATTTAAAAAGCAACTAGAAGCGGGTATAAATGGTTGCTCCAAACAATTAGAAGACAAGTTAAATGATTATTCAAAAGAATTTGGTGATAGAATTAGGATCTTAGAGGAAATAGCTCAGAGAAACAAGGGCTCAGAAACCTGCACAGAATCCATTGTTAGCCCAGAAGATGGAAAAACCAGAATTAATTACGGAACCTCAGCTTAATTCATGTCCACCAATGAGTAATTGCAGGGGTGCCAACCTTCGACGGTAAGATGACCTGGGAGGATTTTCGGACACTGTTCGAGACTGCTGCCGCCGTCCACCGTTGGCCGTCATCAACAAAAGCGTCCATGCTCTGCCTTTCGCTGCGTGGAGACGCGCTAAAGGTCCTGCAGACCGTGCCACCTGCGGAGCGCCAAAACTACGGAGAAACTGGTTAGACGACTGGAGATGCGGTTCGGACATAAGCACATGGAACTGGTCTACAGGTCTCAACTCAGGAGTCGCCACCAGAAGTCCAATGAATCACTGCAGGAATTTGAAGCTGATATCGCCACGACTTGTAAGAGGTGCTTACTCTACTTGTGATGAGGCTGTCTGCGAGAACTTATCCATCGACAAATTCCTCGACGGCCTTCGAGACGCTGAAACACAGCAGGCTGTAAAGTTGGCTCGTCCTAAAGACATTACACGAGGCGCTAACACAAGCACTAGAATTTTGAAGCAGTAAGACAGTCTGTGCAAGGACATGCACGTCTTCGAGGGGTCTGGCGTGGAAGAAGGTTTTAAGATAGAAGACGTAGTCCAGAGAGTGCTGGATGCGCTGAAGAACAGGAAGAAGGAAATCCGCTGCTGGAGTTGTGGAGAGTTGGGCCATCCCCGAAGCAAGTGCCCAGATAGAGCCTCTTGGGGGGCAGATGCAGGAAAACTAAAAAGGGTTGACAGGAAGGGGCAATTGTCAACCAGCAAAACTGTGAGGCCCCAGCCGACAGCATATATTTGTGGCATCTTTTGTCAGGACAGACTAACAGCCTCTACATAGATGGGATTAGTCAACGGGAAGCCCAGAAGCCTTCTACTAGACACTGGGGCAACGTATGACCATAGTAAATAGAGATGTTTGTTCACCTCCCAATAAAGTCACTCCAACAACCTGGACATTGAGGACTGCGACTGGGGACTTGGCCAGTGTTCACGGGGAGACAGTTGCCACCTTCTGCATCGGGAGTACATGCTTTAAACATCGCACTCTCGTTGCTAACATCGAGGAGGACGTTATACTCGGCATGGACGTAATTGATGAAACTTGGCCTTCAATTAGACCTCAAGGAAAAGGGGTGACGACTGTTGGCGGAGAAGAAGTCGTCCTTCAGCTTAGAAAAAATCTTACTTCTTCGGTGCGGTTATTAAAAGATACCACACTGCCATCTCGTGCTCAGAAGATCGTGAGAGCAGAAGTCAACAGAACTGTACCGGAAGGACAGAACTTAATGTTAGACCCCAGCTGTAAACGAAGAGGAGCTTGGCCGAGGTGTCCCCTTGTAGGGAAGACACTGTTTCAATCTTCCAGGGGAAGTTCCAGTCTGCATAATGAACTTAAACGACTATCCTGTTACTTTAAAACAAGGCAAAGCTCTTAGGTACCTGTTACTCAGTTTCTTCTGTATCGCAATCTGTTAGACAGACAGCATCCTGCCACAAGAATCTTCCAGAAGACATAGCTAAATTTGTGAGAGATGCTTGCAAGGGAATGGACTTGGAACAAACTAAACAAGTAGCTAAGTTAATAACAGAGTACCAGGATGTTTTCGAAACTGCTACAGGGCCAAGAGGCAGGACGACTGTAGTTCAGCACAAGATAAATGTTGGAGACGCACAACCAATCCGCCAAATTCCTAGGAGACTACCCTGGGCGAAGAGGGAGGAAGCTGAGCAAATAACAAAGGAGATGGAGCGAGATGGGGTGATCGAGCCTTCCAGCAGTCCATGGAATTCGCCGGTGGTACTAGTGAAGAAGAAGGATGGGGACTTCTAGGTTCTGCGTGGACTACCGACTACTCAATAACGTCACCAAGAAGGACAGTTACCCTTTAACCGCGGATCGACCGACACACTGGATGCTCTGGGAGGCGGCAAGTTCTTCTCGACCCTGGACATGAAGAGTGGGTACTGGCAAGTAGAGATTGCTCCAGAGGACAAGGAAAAAAAACGGCATTTTCCATAGGGAATGGAAACGGACTGTGGCAGTTCACCGTGATGCCTTTTGGACTATGCAATGCACCAGCTACCTTCGAGAGATTAATGGAGAACGTGCTTAGAGGTCTAACTTGGGAAACCTGTCTAGTGTATCTGGATGATATCATAGTCATTGGAAAAGACGTTTAAAGACCATCTTCAGAACCTGGAAAGATCTTTATAAGGCTTCGTTCTGCCAACGTGAAGCTTAACCTGAAGAAGTGGCAACTTATTTAAAAATAAGGTAAACTATCTCGGACATGTAGTCTCGTCAGAAGGAGTCTCTGTGGATCCAGAGAAGATACGAGCGATAAAGGAATGGCCCACACCACGTAACAAACATGAGGTAAGAAGTTTCCTCGGGCTGTGCACCTATTACCGCCGCTTCGTGAAGGGTTATGCCGATATTGCTAAGCCACTGACCAAGCTCACGGAAGAACAGCGCAAGTTTGAATGGACCTCAGAGTCGAGTGAAGCATTTGGGATACTCAAGACTGCTCTCTGTAGTGCTCCGATCTTGGGATTCCCTCGCTTTGGAGAAAAGTTCATTGTCGACAACTGACGCCAGCGACGTGGGCATAGGAGGAGTACTCTCGCAAGTTCAGGATGGCCAGGAAACCGTGGTAGCCTATTTCAGCAGAACACTATCTAAGGCCGAAAGGAATTACTGCGTCACAAGGAGGGAACTGCTAGCAGTCGTGAAGTCCCTAGAACACTTTCATAAATACCTCTATGGACAACCTTTCCATTTAAGGACAGATCACTCCGCCCTGACTTGGCTACTGAAACTTCAAGAACTTGGAGGGGCAGACAGCGCGATGGGTGCAGCGGCTTCAGGAGTACAACTTCACGTCTGAACACCGACAAGGGAAGAAACATTCCAACGCTGATGCTCTGTCACGTCGTCCTTGTCCAGAAGGCTGTAAGCACTGCTCCAAGGTTAGAAGAAAAGAATCCTTCGGCAGAAGTACGTTGTGTCACCGTGGAGCCTGCTAGTGGATGGGAAATGAGTGAACTTCGGAACGAGTAGCTAGGAGACACGGAGATCGGACCACTCCTGCGAGAGGTGGAAGCTGGAACTCGACCTAGTTGGGAAAGACATCGCGGCTAGAGATCACCTATACAAGAGCTACTGGGCACAGTGGGACTCTATGAAGATCAAGAACGGAGTACTAATAAGGAATCTGGGAAGCTCCTAACGGGAAGAGGAAAATCGAACAGATCGTACTCCCAAGAAGTAAGAGGAGGGAAGTCCTTATGGAGTTGCATAACGGAGCGTCCTGGAGGTCATCTTGGTGTCAACAAGACAGTTGGAAAAGTTGCGACAACGGTTCTACTGGCTGCACCTTAGGGCTGATGTTGAGAAATGGTGCCGCCAATGTGATGTATGTGCTGGAAGCCGAGGGCCTCAAACAAGAAGTCGAGGCAGGATGCGGCAGTACAACGTTGGATCACCCTTCGAGAGGATCGCCATCGACATCGCTGGACCATTTCCCGTGACAGACGCAGGGAATAAATATCTCCTGGTGGCCATGGATTACTTCACGAAAATGGCCAGAAGTATACGCCATACCAAACCAGGAGGCATCTACTGTGGCAGGATGCTTGGTGAACGACTTCGTCTGCCGGTATGGGGTACCCGTGAGCTACACAGCGACCAAGGGACGAACTTCGGTTCTATCTTGATGAGGGATGTTCTTCAGCGTCTGGGAGTGCATAAGACACGGACAACCCCGCTTCACCCACAATCCGATGGGATGGTTGAGAGATACATCAAGACTCTCGTCGGTCATCTCAGGAAAGTTGTCTCCACCAGCCAGCGGGATTGGGATAAGAAGGTGCCAGTTTTTCTGCTGGCCTACAGATCTTCTAGCCATGAAACAACTGGTGTTACCCCAGCAAGAAATGGTCTTCGGAAGAGAACTTCGGCTACCAAGTGATCTCATGTTCGGCCTACCCACTGACAAGGAGAGGCCAGCGACTGACTTCGCCTCGGAACTCGTTGATCAATTGCACGACACTCACGAGTTTGCTCGCCAGCACCTGAAGGTCGCCAGTGACAAGATGAAGGCTCGCTACGACCGACAAGCCAACTCAGCTGGATTCCAGGAGAACAACTTGGTTTGGCTCTACAGTCCCCTGCGGAGGAAGGGAAGGTGCCCAAAGGCTTCAACAGGACTGGATTGGACCTTATCGTGTGGTGACACGAATCAACGACGTGGTCTACCGAATCCAAAGACACCCAAGAGGCAAGATGCTCGTCGTCCACTAGATCGTCTAGCGTCTTACCATGGTTCCAACACTGATCGGGACGATCAGCCTTAAGGAGAGGGCAGTGTCACGGAGCTGGCCGTCGCGCGGCGGCTGCGGTGGCGGCCTGGCTGTTGACGTAAGGGGACCGCCATAAATCCTTCTGCGAGAGCCATCAACACCCTCATAAATGGCTGGGCCAGTCCTTTCTTCTGAATAGGCTGATGACAATAGAAAGTCTAGAGCAGTCCTTCCTGGTAAAAGACTCACTGCCCATTGACTCCGGAATCTTCTAGACCTTCCAGAGCCCACCGGTATAGACCCTTCTAGCAAGAATGCTAGAAGGTTATATAAGGCCGTCTAATGGGGAGCGGGGGAGTTGTGAGTACCAGTGAGGCAGTGTAGTGAGTGTCGTGACACGGATCCTGTGATAGTGAGTGCCTGCGGAGATACTGCTGTGGGAATCGTCGCATCGTGGGATCGACCGGAAGATTCAGCGCAGTATTGGACAACTCCTGTGGAAGGATACGACACCGGGGAAACCGTAAGCAAATTGGACTTAAGCAGAAGAGACAGTAAAGCCACTTGTTAATTAGCTATATTTGTGATTGCAAATAATATTAGTTTTTGCAGAAGCCATCTTAGTCATTTAGCAAATATTAATAATAGTAATTATTGGAGTTGTAAATTAATAGTAATAATTGTAAATAGTAATTTCTTTCAATTAAAGTAATTTATTTGTCCTTATTGTAAATTAGCTTTAATAAACATTATTAATTGTAACTAAAAATCGTGTTGCTTATTTGTAAACCCACATAAGAATTATTTAGTTTGTAAAAACGTAACAATATATTGAAGTAAAGAATCATCCAGCAATTCATTTATTTTGTACCAACTTCCAGAACTATAAGAATGTTTGTAGGATTATTATTTTAAAGTCTTGGAAAATAGGAAAAAAGGAAAGGACGTCGATAAGGATTTTCTGTGGAGTGATAAACGAAATATTCTAAGCTAAACATTAAATTTTGTAAAATTTAATTAACTGGTGTAGGTATTATATACATAACAGTTATTAATATAAGTTAACTTTGTTAAATATTCTTTAAATGAAATTAATGATTCATGAAGATTAGTATTGCACATATTATTACTAGGCAAAGTTATTGTGGGACTGTTACATTTTATCTCTTCAAAACTCAAAGAAATGACATGGCCATTAAACATAGAGAAATGTAATTTACTATCACTGGTAAATTGTCTGAGGCACTTCACAAATGAACAAATATTTGTAGAATCCTGATGATGAAATCATTGATTCCAGAAGGCCTTGCAATAATAAAATCATTATTGGAAAATTTTTGTTCGCTTATAAGTGATAGTAAATTAAATTGTTTTTCAATGCTCCAAGATTCTTCATAGAGAAACCCAGACACTATAAAGAGGGAAAGCCAAGAGAACTGATGGAATGTGTGTTTATAACAGATGTAGTTGTTGTGGGCAACCCTCCGCCGGCCACCTACGCCCATGCCATGGCTCTGGATCCCGAGACCACCAACAGTACAGTTGCGTACGTGATGGGAGGCTTTGCTGGAGGTATACAGAGCCATGTCACTCGCATCTCTTTGCCGTCTGATTTGTGCCGTCTCTGGACCAACAAGGACAAGTGCAGGTACAGTCGTGTCAGAACCTTTTTTATGGGCATTCAAGTAAAACGTATTGTTTGGTGTCAGGGATCAGTACAGCCAGTTATTCTTACCTACAAATAAAATAGTGAGACATCTCTTAACACTTTCACTGCAGTTCTGTGTGCTTCTGAATCAACTGAAATTTTGTATTAAATAGCATGATTAATTTCTTTGTTACACATGCTAGCTTATTTTTAATGCAAATAAATATTTCATGACTATTAAAAGCTAAAAGATTTTTGGTGTTACTAATATCAAATCATGTGATTAGTAACAATCATAGATTAGGCTGCTAAAACTACGTAAATAGCGATTTCTCTTGGGCATCTCTCTTCTCCCCTTTATTGTTATAAGATTCATATTTACAGCATAAAAATGGATGAGATATAAAATTGGAGAGAACACAGCAACAATGTAGGTACACAATTATTGTTTAAGGAGTTTACAAAAAACCTTTATTTCAAAATCACATAATTTTACAGAGTCAGGTACTTAGAAGCACGCGTGACTTGTTACTACAATATAACATGCATACATTACAAAAATATGCATGCAGTTTGCAAGTTAAGGATTTTTTCTTATTTTTATGTTTTCTTTCACCATGGTGTACAGATACTGTATTCATACTATCAGTCCATAACATATACTAAATACAGGGGTGCTGAAAAGTCCCGGGACGGTCTAATAACTTTTGAACTAATTACAATATAAGAACCAAAATTTACATCAAGCTTTTGCTCATATAAAACTATTATTTTATGTATTTCACCATGATATCCTGCTTATGGGGGACGTCCCGCTAGGGGTTGGTGAAAATTCTTAAATAGAAGCATAGGTCGAGTCGTACATCAAATTAAAGCTCTTTTTAATTGAAATATTTTGGCGAAAATCTGACGTAAAAAAGTTGACGCATTACAAAATGGCGGACACTCAAAGATTATAAAATACAGAATTTTTCAAATGCAAACATTCTGGTTGTTAGAGAAAACTGAGACACTTTATCTTTTATTTTACTTCTTTTACTTCAAATCACTTACCAAAACAGTTATAACAAATGTTCAAAGTGTTTGCCTTCAGTTTGCTGACAATATCCCAATCGGTTGTAGAACGCTGATATCGCATTGTTTATCTGGAAATTCCTTATCAGCAGGTAAGGTTATTACATCAAGTTTTAACAAATAAATACATGTATAAATAATAAATATTAAATATTGGCCAAGCAACACTTTCTATCTCCATTAACAAGCAAAAACAGCAAGATCAACAAATAATATTTAAAAATATCAACAAGCATAAATATATAAATAGATTTAACAAACAAAAAAGTATCAAACAGTAAACATCAATATAAATACCAATGACAGTAAGACTTAAAATCAAACAACAAGAACATAATGTAGTATAGTAGTATTAATAGAATATATAATTTTTATTACTTCCTGCTACATAATCTTCATTTTAAACCTGGGTTTTGAATTTAATACTACTATATAATTTTCTTATTTCAAAATACATTTATTTATTATTTTTGGGCCAGTATAACAAAATTGTTTTCGAGTAATTTCCTTTTTAAAACATGGGACAAGAATTGACAATTGTAGTTAATATTAAATAAGTTAGGCTGTTACATATTAAGTGTAAAATGTAGGGTATTGGCATTAAATCCTTCAGGCTTAAATATTAAATTCACTGTAGAAATGTTTGTGACAGGTCATTTCTGGGATGTTCGTACTGTGCTGTGATCAGCGAGACTGGCAATTCCACCAGCTACTGCTACAGCAACTCCCGTGGTGCGATAAGTGACCCGTGCCGTGGCCTGGAGGGGACTCACAAGACTAACAACGGTGTCATGTGTAACCGGGAGTTCCTCGGGCAGCGAACCTGCGAGCAGTACACCACCTGCACGGACTGTCTGGCACGCTGGCCCTCACACTGGGACGAGCCTCCGGTACTGGCGGTCATCTTGATTTTAGGCCTATAAGAACAATGTTAAACCTTGCACTTTTACGTCCATGGGTAATAGTAATAAAACTAAAGGAAATGTTAGATAGTCTAATACAAAGATACAGTCTATACATATACAAATGCTTTTACTTTTTCCAATACTTTTAACCCTTAGAGCGCCATGCTAAAATTGGATAATTTCTCTTCTAGAGCTCATTTATTGAAAAAAGCCAAAGTTAATTTTTGTGAACGTGTTATTTTTTTATTTTTAACCTTTATGAAAAGTCAGAAAAAGCATTAATAATTTTTGTGTATGATTTGTGGGTTCAAATGTCTATATTATGTTTTATTGTTATTTATTTTATTCTTATTATATTATTTGATAAAATTGTGAAACTCAGGATCATCGGCATTTGCCATGGTTTAAGAAAATAACTAATGCAACTAACAAACTAACTAAATTACAAACGAGTGCAAAACACATTAGAGGTATGCCACACAAGCCAAACACACTATGACAGCGACGCGCATATACGCGTCATCGACGCTGTCCATGACCTTCACCCGCCTCGCCTCCAGCTTCAAATAGATGCAGCTGTGCCTAGTGACATCCCCTAGGCGTTGACGTACTACATTTTACAGTCTGTGAAGATTCCATGCATGGAATAACACAACATGAAAACGCAAAAACTAAAAATAGCCAAAACGCGTAAAGGGTGTTAAGAGTGTAAATCATAAGATTGCATATACACGTCAACAGCATATAAAGTGTTAAAGTATATAAAAAAAATCTAAACATTTTGTATTTCATCATTTATATATTATAATACGAGGGGTATCCAAAAAGGAAGTTTCCCTGTTCTGTAAAAAGACGCGTACGTAACACAGCGTGCAGCTGTGGGCGGGGATATGTAGCGCGGTTCGGTTGGCAACAGGTGCGCCGGTCACTGGCCCATTGTCACGCTTCTCAGTCAGTTGCTGCCCAAACATCATGGAGACTCCACTGCGTTCTGCCGCCAGTTGCGAAGTCCGTAGTGTTATTCGTTTCTTGACCGCCAAAAATGAAACTGCCGTTGAAATTCATCGTCAGTTGTGTCAAGTGTATGGTGAACATGTTATGTCCGTTCAGATGGTCCGTCGTTGGCGTGCAATGTTTTTGGAAGGAAGAGAAAATGTTCATGACGATGAGCGTCGTGGCCGATCGGCCAATTCTCGGCAACCTGACATCATTAGTGCTGTACGAGCAGTTATTGACAATGATAAGCGAGTGACTCTCGATGAAATTATGGATAAACTGCCGTCAAGTGTTGAAGTTAGCCGGTCATCTGTGCACAATATCATGACAGAAGATCTTCAGCTTGCAAAAGTGTGTGCAAGATGGGTGCCTCGCTTATTGAGCAATGCCCATAAACAACAACGAATGGCTGCTGCCCAGTCTTTCTTGCGATTGTTTGACGATGAAGATGAAAACCTTTTCAGTAGAATAGTCACTGGTGATGAAACATGGATTCACCACTCAACTCCAGAGACCAAACGCCAGAGTATGGTGTGGCAAAAAAAAAGGAGAGGCAGCTCCTCAAAAAGCTAAAGTTTTTGAGTCGGCAGGAAAGGTAATGGCTACAGTTTTTTGGGACTGCCGTGGAGTGTTATTGATTGACTATCTTCCTCGTGGCGAAACCATAAATGCAGAAAGGTATTGTGAAGTTCTCACCAGACTTCGGCGGGCAATACATAATAAACGGCGCGGACTTTTGTCGCGCACGGTTCTGCTTATTCAAGATAACGCCCGACCACACGCTGCTCGTGCAACAATGGAACTTTTGAGGAAATTTAAGTGGGATGTTTTTGGTCATCCTCCATACTCACCAGATCTTGCGCCTAGCGATTTTCATCTGTTTCCGGAGCTGAAAAGACACCTTGGCGGTCGGCGATTTGCCAACAGCGATGACCTTCAAAATGAGGTGGATACTTGGCTTAAAAATTTGGCGGGTGAATTTTGTGATGCTGGAATAAAAAAACTACTTCCTAGATACCAAGAGTGCTTAGAAAGGGATGGTAACTATGTAGAAAAATAAGGTATGATGTAAAAAGTTGAATAAATGTGTTTCAGTTATTTTTTGAGTCTTTTTAACTTTTTCATAATTAATGGAAACTTACTTTTTGGATACCCCTCGTAATATACACTAAAAGAAATATTTTTATGTGCGTTAATTTTATATGTCTTAAAAATAAGACATCTTTCATGTGTTCTGAAATAAGGACATAAAAGGGTATGAGGTTTAACATAATTCTTATGGTAGAAAACTCAAGGTCATTTCACTACAGCTGGATCTAAAATATAAATACTTTGTAATAATATCCATGAAATTATAAAAAAATTTAGAATAAGGTACTTTGTATTGAAATAAATTACATTGTATGATCTGTAAGTAAGGAGTTGGGGTGTACCTCAGTGATCTTAGCTTATAAATTAACTTTTATGCATAAGAATATTCCACAAGGTTTTATTATAAGATAAAATGTTAGTATGCTTTTCTAAAATAACGTAGCAGCAAGATTTATACCTTACGTTTAAATACCTTACTAAAGTTATTTTTATACCTGCCTTCTGATAACATGTATCAGCTGTAACATTGTTAGCTATTCAGTGTCAAGTCTTGTGAAGGGTAATAAATTATTAACATGTTCATTTTCACACCTTTCACTTGTTAACTATGGGAGCATAATACTCAAGAAACTAGCAACTTAACCAGTTGGAAGGCAAACTGTTAGGTGATGTCATTCAATGTTAGAGGGTTACACCTCACAACCAACCAATTAATAATCATAACTTATTTATGAGTTGTATTTGCACCGATGCAGTGTAATATAGTTTTTATATCTCATCTTTTCATAATAGTTCTACAGGAAATTTTTATAAGTGATGTTTACGCTACACTAAAGTTGTTATGTAAAATGTGCATGCTGAAATACAGTTCTTTCATTAATCTAAACAGATAAACAACTAACACGTAGTATAAAATTTTACAAAAACTTGTTTGGATGTTGGATGTAGGTGTGTAAATGGTGTGGCAAGTGCTCGAGGGCGCGCTGTGTGCCAGCGACTGCCGACTGTGACAGAGATAACAAATGCCGCGTGGTGACAAATGTGACTCAGTGCGCGGAGACACAGTGTGCTGCCAGCGATTGTAACAAATGTCACGCCCTCGGCAACTGTCTCTGGACCAGGTCAGCAGGAGTGTTTCATTCTTCATTCTCATTAGTACAAAATAAATCACAGTTTGATTAGAATTTATTTTCAGTGTAGTAAACTTCAATAGGGCAATTAATCGACTACACATATTGTTTGACAGGTAAATTACACAGTAAATTAACTAGTTTTTTATTTGGAAAGTTATGAATTATGGTTATGAGATATGGCTAAGGCATGGTACCATCTACATATAAATTCTACTGTACATTCCCCTCTCTTCTTATCCTTAAACAACAATGAGTTGCTGATATAAAATACTTCAGGAACTTTTAAGAACTATTGACATTTAACTTAATTAACCTGTACTGTTTTTAAAGAACTTCACTGATTGTAATGATGTTAACTGGTTTTTGTTTGTTTTTTTTTCAATTTATTAATTTATTTATTAGTTAAGTACATAAGTTGACTTCAGTAGTGTTGTAAAAAGCAGTATTATAAAAGCAAAATTTATTAAGAGGTTTACTTAGTACATCTGCAAACCAAATCACCAGTTGAGTTAATTCTAACTTTTATATTCTGCCAAATAATATTTAGTTCAGCCATTGGGCTGAAGCCTAAGGGAACCAATATGAATGGGTCTGAAGAAACATTGTCTCTCCTTTGAAACACAAAAATGTCACTTCTCTGTTAGTGGCAGCTGTAATATTGGGTACTTACAAGGTATGATCTTGTGTTTTTTTTAACCCTTTAACCGCCTCGTTTCTGGATTCGCAGTGACACCCAAGCATCGGCCTTAGTTACATACTAAGACCCCCTGCCCGAATATCTTTTCTTATTATTAGGAGTTTTTGACATGACACATTATTTAAAGTTTAATAAATAGAGTAAACAATGTTTTAAAACATCACTTTCACAAAACTATCTACAATTAAACATTGGAAAACACCCTGTAAAATATCAACCTAACCTTTCTCGAACACATGGGCGATACAAAGCACATGGCGTCCAAGTAGTTTGAGTAATTTCCACAAGATTGAACCACCAAATATCTTCTAGACATTTTTAACATTACAGAACACCAAGTAACACAATACAACAGCTGATAAAACAAAAATAAAACAGCTGATAATATGAAGTCGAGTATACTCGGGAGTGGTGGTTATTCAGGAAACTATAGTTGCACGATATATCTCGGACATGGCAGTTAAGGATTAATTACAGATGGTTTGCTTTGGAACTTCCTTCTCTATTTGTTATTTATAAACTGTGTCAGTCATTTATTGATCTTATTTGGTAAAATTGTGCTTGTAGACAAGCGATGCTGACTACGGAGCAAGGAGTGAAGGTCACCGAAGATCCCATCTACGACTGGAGCTGTGTTACTCAGGAGTTCACGTCTAGGATCAGTATCCCAATGAAGACAAGCAGTGCTGTTTGTCCAGCACGCTGCAGCGAGCATAAGGACTGTGACAGCTGTCTCACCTCTCAGGTACTGGCTGATGGGGATCATGAAAATGTCACTTAGCATTGTGTCGTAATAAGAAGGGGACTGTTAGTCTCAAATTAGGTGACTTATTGAGGCTTACTTAGGATTTATTGAAAGTAATACAAAAAACAAACACAGTAATGTAAGATTGGATTTTTTGCAAAGTGAAAAAAATTAGGAAAAAGACTTTGTTTTTTTATTTACTGTTTGATTACATAAATTTGCATATGGTAATTCAACTATCAGCATCAGCTCTTGCTTAATTAAAATAATAAATTAGTACAAATATATAAACTAAGCCGATTAATTGTTTTAACACGTCCACAACAATGGCTAATTTCCTGACTTTTTTATATGCCATCAAACTTTTGATTAATAATGGCAAAAAACCATAATAATTTTTTTAAAATTTAATTTACATACTAAATTAAGCAATCATGTGCCCAACAGGGTACATGAGGTATTTCTTTAAGCGCAGGCTGATATTTAACAAACCACTGAGACAGGCAAACAAGAAAAATGCAATAAGGAAATGTATACCAATGCAGTTGTGAAAGATTGCATGTAACCGATGGGGTACACATAGTATGTGTTATTAGCTGACAGTCACGGAAGAGATTTAGCATGGAACTTAAACAAACATGTAAAGAAATATGAAGCCTATGGTTTTATCAAGCCAGGTGGTCGTGCTGCCCAAGTCTTGAATCAACATAACATTGAAGGGGAAAAGTTAAACTCTGATGATATTTTAGTGATCTCCTGTGGCACAAACGAGTGTAGCACGCAATGAAGGTAACACAATGATTGACATTGTAAGTAACAGGTTGAAGAATTATAAAAAGTCAAAGGTTGTTCTCATAGACCTACCTAACAGATATGATTTGGCCAGCTGGTCCTGTGTTAATGCTGAAACACGAAGAGTCAATATTGAGTTAAAAAATATTGTGTGATGGACTCGAAAATGTAACTTTGGTGGAGGCTAGCAAGGCGGATAGACAACTTCATACAAGACACGGGATGCACTTTAACAACAAAGGAAAACAATGGCTTGTGCAGAAGATCTGTGAGGCTGTAGCAAGAGAATGGACGGAGAGCAGTCAGTATTCGAAGAGAGACGAGCGTATCTTTGCATGGAGGGGAATCTGAAGAACATACAAAGCCACCTGAAGAAGAGGAGAGCATAATTTAGAACATTCTTCAATACCAGCACAGACACTGAGTTCTGGACATAATGGTTTTTTAGACAAGTGAGAAACAGTAGGCTAAATAGTTTAGTAACTGAACATAAAAAAGTACAGTTTGCACAAATAGGTTTTTTATTTTTAAATATTCAGGTCTGGATGGTAAGATAACACTTTTAGAAAGTTTCCTGGTTAACTTAAAAAAATTAGATTTTATTTGTATATCGGAGCATTGGCTAAAACAATTAGAAATTAGTTTAACATTTCCAGTAGGTTATCGCTGTGTTAGTGCCTTCTGCAGGAATGAGAAATTAAGAGGAGGACAGTAATTTTTGTTAAAGATTATGTTCAGGCAAGGTCCCTTGATCTGGGAAACATTGGTGTGGAGGTACATTTTGAAGCTTCTGCAGTAATTATTGACAATTTTAAAATTGATAGTGGTTTGTTTATACCATTCCCCATCAGGAGATGCAGATATTTTTCTTGATAACCTGGATAAAATGCTGTCACTTTTAACTCAATATCCCAATTATACAGTGGTAGCCGGTGGAGACGTAAACAATAAATTTTAATATAAATAACTGTACAAAAACAGTGAAAAACAATTTCTTAATGTACTGAGACAAAACAATTTTTATTGCCTAAATTCAGCTGCAACACGGGGTAAGAATTGCCTGGATAATATTTTTATTAACTGTGCTAGACATCAGTTAGAGTTTTGTAACTTTTTTTGATTTTCCATACTCGGATCATGTTGGTTTGTTACTTTGTATTAATTGTATAGATTTAAGTTTTAATAATTTAACTTGTATGCAAACAGATTATCTTAAGTTTGTATTACCTAACTCTGCTGTGTTAGATTTAATAGACAGCCTTGTCTCATTTGACTGGAATAGTCTTTTATCTCAAGTTTACATATAAAGATGCAAACCAGATTTTTGAAATGATATTAGAAGTAATTTTTGAGGTTCTTACAATTTTTTATAGTCCTAAAACGAGCTGGAACCAGTTCTTCCAGACAAGTAAATAACAAGTGGTATACCACTGACCTTGCAAAAATGAAGAAAAGTTATTGTTTTTAGGTAAACTGAGAACACATAACTCTGTAGCACAGTTGACAGTGTTGAAAAAGCAATATAAATATGCCAATTAGTGAAGCCAAGCTTAAGTACAATGCAAATACAATTGAAAAAAGTAATAATAAATGCAAGGCCGCATGGAAAATAATAAATAATAATAGTAATAGCTCCAGGACATCACAAAAATTAAATTACCACCAGATACTTTTAATGATTATTTTATCAATTGTGTTAAGGAAGTTAAACAAAGCATAAGTAAACCAAGCATAAGTGTTAATGAATTAGTAAATAAGGTTAATATTGATCATAGACATTTTGAATGGAAATTAATTTCAGCGGATGATGTTATACATGCAACAAAAAGGCTTAACAATACAGATAGTAAAGATATATACAACATCTCTAATAATTTATTAAAAAATATAATACACACTATTGCTGAACCTCTGTCATTTAGTTTCAACCAGTGTTTAATGGAAGGTGTCTTGCCAAACAAATTAAAAAAAATCAAAAATATGTCCGATTTTTAAAAAAGGGGAGCGGGATGAACCCGAGAGTTATCGTCCAGTATCATTAATCCCTATATTAGCCAAGCTGTTTGAACTGATAGTATATGATCAGGTTAGCTTCTTCTTTGAAAATAATAACTACCTACAATTTTTTCTCAGTTTGGATTTAGAAAGGGAAGATCGACAATTGATGCTGTGGACAGGCTGGTAGAGAAATCCTTTTGACATTTGAAAATAAAGCCTTTGCTCAGGTTACTTTTTGTGACTTGAGTAAGGCTTTTGATTGTGTAAATCATGATGACCTTTTATTGAAGTTGAAATATTATGGTATTTCTGGTACACCTCTAAAATTTTTTGAATCTTATCTTAAGAACCGTTTGCAGTCAGTTTCAGTTAATGGTGAAACATCCAAGGATGTTTTTGTTGAATGGGGGAGTACCTCAAGGATCTGTGTTGGGACCACTCTTATTTTTTTAATTAGCATTAATGATTTGCCAAACTCATTAAACACAAAATCATTTTTATATGCTGATGATACTTTTATTTATTTATTTATTTTCCAACGGCAGCAGCCAATTTACAAATACAAACATAGATAGTAGATACAGCGGAAAATAAAATTAATACGAACAGATGAAAAATCTACATAAAGTAATAAAATAGGTATCATACAAAATTTGATAATAAATAATTAGTATTCAAAGATGTAACAGTTATAAATATCCAAAACATAACAAAAAATAAAAATAGATTAACAAACAACAATAATTATTCAAGTATGGAGCGAACATAGATAAATTGTGCTAATAAATTTAAAATATAAATATATAACATTTAACAAATAACAGTGAAATTAAATAAATACAACATATAATACAATGAACATGCACTTAACACAGATTAAAGCTAACTACTGTAGGTCTTAATCACTAGTCCCTCACAGAAAAGAAGAGAGAAGGCCTGCCGGCGAACCTGGTGAAGTCCATCGAAGAACAGGTCACACCCAGACGCAACCTGATTTCCCAGGCGAATAAACCTTGCGAAAGGACTGTTGAAGTCGAAGTTAGTTGAGTGGTATCTTCGACCCAGCAGATCTCGAGATCTTGTGTTTGCCGGAACTCTGAGGTCGATTTTCAGCTAGGAGATCTGGAGAGTTTCATGCGACCATTTACTATCTTCCAGAGAAGGACAACATCAGCCACGTCACGTCGCAGGGCAAGAGGTGACAAGTTCAGATTGCCGGACAGTTCCTCCACAGGCACATCAAGATAGGCAAAGCCCAGCCGGACACCAATCAAGCGAAGAAAAACGCCTTTGTAGAGCCTCCAGTCTTGTCCTATTGCCAACAGTGTAAGGCGACCACACGGGACTTGCATATTCCACAAGCTGTCTCACAAGGGAACAATACAGAGAGCGAAGAGCAGAAGGGTTGTCGATGCTCCTCTGGAGAATCTTGCTATGAAACCAAGCATCTTGTTTGCTTTGCTACTGATGTGGTCTATATGTCCAGAAAATCCCATGTCGCTGGCAAATATAACGCCTAGGTCTTTTATACACTGGGACCGTGGAATGGATGTACCAAAAATGGAGTATACGTATATGACTGGATATTTGATGCGGTGATAAGTTATACAAGAGCACTTACTGGGATTTACAGACATGTTATTCCTGACACACCAATCCTCAATTCCGGAAAGGCTATTTTGAATTTCTTGAGAGTCTTCTGGTGTAGACACAGCGATGAAAATCTTCAGGTCGTCAGCAAATTGTAATGCCTTTACAGTTAATTTGTCTAGTAGGTCATTGACAAAGACATTGAAGAGGCAAGGTCCCAGCAAAGAAACCTTGTGGAACTCCTGAAGAAGGTGAGAACTGAGTGGAAGTGGCGGAACCCATCCTCACGACAGAGAACGTTTTTTGAAGATAACTAGAAATCCATGACAAAAGAGGGTTCAGCCACTCCGTAACCCCAGCAAACTTAGACACAAGAATTGTGTGGTCGACCTTGTCGAAGGCTTTTGCCATATCGATGTAGGCTTGTATCAACTTGGTAGTTCTTGCGAAAAGCAGACAAAACATATTCTTGAAAGAGCAGGAGGTTGGAGACAGTAGACTTGCCCTTCATAAAACCATGTTGGGAAGGATGGATTATTTTGGATAGAAAAGGATTCAGTCTATCTACCACGATACTTTCAAAAACTTTGCCAATTGCCGGCAGAATAGTGATTGGACGGTAGTTCCGTATGTCGCTGGGATCTTTTGCTTTATGTAAAGGAATGATGAAGCCCAACTTTTAAAGAGCTAGGGAAGATTCCTTTGTTAAGTGATTCATTGAACAACACTGTGAGGGGTTCAGCTAAGAGAGATCGGCAGTGATGAAGCATAGATGGCGGTATATTGTCAATTCCAGCTCCCTTTGTAGTGTCCAGGTTCTTAAGCTTGCTGAGAACTTCTTCTGTTGAGGTTGTTATGACACAAAGAGAATCGAAGACGGGATAGCTAAAGCTAGGTGAAACTCGTAACGAGGGAGAGTAGACTGAGTTGAAATAACTGAGAACAGCTGACAAATGCTTGTTGTGTCACTGGCCACTTCATCATCTAAATGCAGACTAGATGGCATATCAGGAGTATTTCTTTGAGCTTTAACTAGTCCCCAGAAAGCTCGTGGATTAGAATATATGTTTGATTGAACATTGGACAAATATCGAATGTGGCATTCCACGAGACAGCGACCTACAAGCATCTCTCAGCCTCGAGAACTCATAATAATGGGCAAGATTGAAACTTCTCTTGAAACGTGCATGCGCAGCTTTCTTTTCGATAATGCATTTTTTTTAGGTCATTATTAAACCACCTAGGGAAGCGTGAGATACCAAATTTCTTTCAACGGACTTGCATTTTTGACGATTTTCTCCTAAGGAACTTTCCAGAATGTCGAACTTTTCATCAACTGAGATCGGCTGGTGAATAAATCCCATATCTGCCTCCTGTAGGGCTGTAAAAGCAGCTGGGAGGTCACATTTCCCCAAGTTGTAGCCGCTGTAGCTGTTGTCATAAGTAGAGGGCATATAACACTCAAGAGTAAGGGACAGAGGAGGATGATGAATTTCAGGTTTAATCAACCAATCATTAGCCCTGCTAACTTGCACCTCACTATCAGAATGAAAGACCAAGTCCAATGTTACTCCTCTATGGTTTTGAACATGATTTATCTGGAAGAGAGAGTGCAGAGAAGACATGTCACGGAGGTATTCGCTGCAATGTTGAGGGAGGCCAGATACAGGTAAATTGACATCGAAGTGAGGCAAGTTGAAGTCTCCAAAAATGAGTGTCTTTCTTTGGGAAATTTGCCAATTCGACTGTCTCAGTAACCGCATCACAGAATTCACGGTAAACAGAAGAGGACTTGAAGGGGGGATGTAGACACAGGCCAGAAGAAGATCAAAACCAAATCCTGATTTCACAAGGGCAAAGACGCTTTCGATGTTGAATCCAGAGTATAGTCGCTTAGACAAAAGCTTCTTACGAACTGCAAGTAGGGTTCCTCCACCAGAACTTTTGTGACTTGTAGCAGCAGACCTATCACATCTATGAACAATGAAGTCAGTATCACCAACAACTTCGGAGTCGGGGATATCAGGAGAGAGATTTGTTTCACATAGTAGAATAACATCATCAAAGGCATGCAGATAAACTATTTTTTAACTCAATAAGCTTCGAACGAAGACCATTTACATTTTGGCAGTAAACATTCAGAGAAACATGCTGCTGCTTACCGTTGGAATTTATTCGTTTTTTGGCACAATAGAAGGCTTCCATTCTTATATCTAATCGTTAGGGAAGTATCACCAGCATTCCTGTTTGGACTTTAAGGTGGCACGAAGAGTCTCCAGATGTCCTTTTCTCTCGAGGAGTGCGGTCATGAGAGATTGATATTCCACGCATGCTATTAGGAACATCATTTTCCTTGAAGTTTTTGAAAATGTGAATAGCAGTGCCTTCAGACGGCATACAAAAGCCATGAGAGGACGATTTGTCCTTTTTTTTCCCAATCTAAAAATGACGAACATCTGAATACTGAACATTAGATTTCAAATGAGCAAGAAAATCCTGGACAAAAAACGGCATCCGCAGTTTTTGAGATTGTGTTTGAATCGGGGATGTTATGTATAATAACATTTTTTGGCACGTCGACTACGATCGTTGCATTCGGATAAAACATCTTCAAAAAGCTGATCACAACCCGCTACCTGTTTATCCTTGATAGTGCTTATTTCAGATTCAACATAGGCCAAGCGAGGCTCAAGTTCCAGTAATTTGGAGGTCACCAATTCCAGGTCTTTTTTTATAAGTTGTAGTCCTTCTGAGAGTTCTGTTTTAGTGGCAAGGGAAGACAACTTAGAGAGAATGGTATCCAGCTTGGCATCTATTGGGCTTGCCAGTGTCTTTTTACAGTCAGTTCTATGACAATACCATTTTGTATTGTTGTCCGTTGCTAAATCGTTGGTATTCAGATTTAGACATTTTTCACACATTCTCTGTGAAACCATCTCTCACACTCGGCATCACAGCACAAGCCCTTCTTCTGTATCTAAGACTTCTTTTACGCAAACAGGACAGGAAGTAGACATAATATAAAGAATGTACTGTATTTTATATCTCAAAACTATACTTTGTGAAATGCAACAACGAGAAAGCAAATAGCTCACAAATCAGTAGCTACTCAGTTCACCACTGAAAGTGTGCTTTTTTATATCACCTAAATTGAATAATGTTGAAATAATGACTGGCAACACTAAAGCAATAATTTCAAAACATGAGTAAATTATGTATCATAAATGGAAAAGTAAGTTGATATTTGTCACGTTGACTGACGAACTATGTTATAAAGCAGCGAGAAGCAACAAGGAACGAGATAATACACTCGTCAAACAACCATACTAAGCGAAGCGAATTAGAATATACAGGCTACATGCATAAAATAACATGCCAGGTTCTTGGGATTCAGTTGATTGAATTTTAGTGTCTATGACTTGCTGAGTGATGATGACAGCTGGAGACCGTTTGCACTCTCAACGGTAAGTGAAATAGGGTTGAATAAATTAATTAAATTATGCAAAGATTAAACAATAGAATTTAAGAACTAATAGGTAGATGCACTCACTCTGGTTCAATTGATGATATAAATATAGTCTAAATACACCTGAGCACCAATAACAAAGTATAAACAGTAAAATAACTTGCACTAGTAAAATACGTTAGATTCAAACTACTATCCAAAGACCAAAAAAACTACATTCCTAAATACTGCCAATAATGTGAATGAACTTAATTTACTATCTCAAGCCACTATAACAGATGCTGCTTCTTGGTTCAGAACAAATGGATTTTTACTCAATGAAAATAAAACTCAAAAGATGTTATTTACGTTAAGAACTATGGACAGCAATAATATTGACAAGGGATAGGGTTTCCAGGACTAAATTTTTTAGGAATCTACATTGATAATAAAGTTAAGTTGGCAGGCTCATATAGATTATATATCCTCAAAATTATCAAAGAGTTATATATCTTTTAAAACAATTAACAAGTTGTGTACCAAGTCACTATCTGAAAACAGCTTATTATGCTTATTTTCAATCAGTTTTTCGATATGGTTTAATTTTATTTGGCAACTGTTCTAGGATCGATGAAATTTTAATTCTTCAAAAAAAAGCAATTAGAGTAATAACAAAATCAGATACAAAAGCTCACTGTAGACCTTTGTGTCACTAAATTAGAAGTGCAAACAATCATAAACTTATATATATTTGATTTGATTACTTTCATTTTGAAGAATCATGACCTTGTTAAAATTTACAAATGAAATTCATGACCACAATACTCGTAACAAGAATAAGGCAGTAATTGAGTATCACAGACTAAGCAAATCTTTATCTAGTCATATTGTATTGTCTATTAAAGTGTACAACAAGGTTATTCACCTTATAAATGAAAAATTCAGTGAAGATATTTAAACACAAATTTTATAAGTGGTTACTCAACAATCCCTTTTATTCTTTAAATGAAATTTTTTTTACTGTCTGTGATCAATTTTTAAACTAAGAATTTATTTTATACTGTGCAACTGTACTTAATTATTTATTAACGTTTTATAATAAGTGTTTGTCTAATTTTATTAATAAATAAATTTATGTTTTGTTTATGTATGTTATAACTTATATTGTTTCTATTGTTATTTTGATCTCTAGTTTTCATAGAGATTAAGTTGTTAAGATTTTATTAAGTAATACATTTTTAACTGTTTTTTATTTATTGACTTATTTGTTGTAACTTTAAATATCCTTATATATTATTTATTTAAGTAGGTTAGTGACATGGCATTACTGCTCAATATAAATAACTTTGTCAATGCTTTTGTAAGCCTGAACGACAATAAAACATATTCTTATTCTTATTCTTATTCTTATTCATGAACGTGTTAATCAGTAAAGTGTAAATTTTCCCCAGATGTGTAGCATGTTTAAAAAAGTTTTTTTTAGTTAGGAGTAAACCTTCAATATTTTATTCATGATTCAACTAATTTCTATATACCTTTAACAATGTAATATTATATGAGAAGATATGCACATATCCATTGCTAAATTGGTTGTTTTGTATTAGTGGAAAATAACAGTACGACATTTTGGAAAAAAACTACTTATTTTATTTTACACTGCTAGAAAGTTTGCTTTATTAGAACTAGTTATTGAATTGAATTGTATTATAAACTAAGACTGTTGCCCTGATTTTGAACTACCCCTGAGGAACCCCACTCCTCACAGTAAGCAAAGGGGAGATAGTAACAGTTTATTATTAACTAAGTATGCCATTTGAACGATGATTTGTTGTATGTTAGATTGATAGGACTTAAACCAATCTTCTTTTCTCTTTTGTATTCCAAAATTAGACAGTGTTTCTAAGAGTTTAGTATAGTTAACACTATCAAAAGCACGTGTTAACCCTAGAACTGGCGGTCATTTCATCCTGTAGTGTCGGGCTGTTTTGTAGCTTCGCGCAAGGTTTTTTTAAAAAAATTATTAAAAATATAAAATAAAAGTATATATTTTTTGTGTTCAGGATTAAACGTAGAATTACACTATATTGTAAAATTAACCATAACATTTTTTTTAATAAACACTTTTTTTAATCAAATATAAAATTTACGAAAAATATTTCTTACATTTGGGGAGGACCATACCTAGCAAATGAAGTTATAGTGAGATATATTTAAAAGTGAGATAGCCATTCTGTGTCAAATTTTATCTAGTTTCAGAAAAACATAAACATTATATACATTTATGAAAGCATCATAAAGCTATAGAACAAAAAGCAGTGATGCGCATAAATTCTGAAAATCGGGTATACACGTAAGACTTTGGTAAAATAAGTTTTGCTAATACATTTATCTATAAATACATGTTATATTGCATATTTTCTTACTTAGAATAAAATAGAATGTACAGTACTAATAAAATAATTTCCATAAATTATTTTTTGAAAAGTAAAAAAAGTTACATTTTGCCATTATTCAAAACTTTTGTGAAAAATTTTCATTCAGCAAAATATAAAATGGTTTCTAAAGCTTGGACTATATCAAAATTTATAAATTTATGGTTTATAAGTAATAGGAAATATTATGTAGTTTTAGAAAACTATAAATATAACTAAATATATGGAAAAATTATAGAATAACCCAAACAGTTTTTTATATATAACCAAAGAAATTACAGGAAATATATATTTTATTGTGAAAAATATCTATTTACCAAAACTAAATAGTTACTTAGGAGCTAAAAGAGTGCTATAAATAATGTTTAGTAAGTGAAAACAATAACAAACTATTTGAAATGAATTTTAGCCATGTCATTTTGCCATAGCCTACACAGAGCCGATAATTTCTCAAACATATTTCAGTAAATAGAAATTGATTTATTCTAAAATATATATGTTTACACTACTATGACATCCAACAACACACTACACATTAAATACGACACTAAAACACGCATAAAACTATTAAAAGTTACAAATATCCACAGCTCGGCATGAAAGTGACACTAAACGGCAGCGGCAACATGGCGGTCACAACAAACCGCGTCGCGTTTTCTTTTACGTTCAAAATAACAAGCTTGCTACGTCATAACAATAATACAAAGAGGAATAAAACTTATCTGTCCCCTAGCATTTTTCTTCCTGAATCCAATGGTGCATGAATTAAATCGATACGTTGCCGGAGTATATTGTAAAAAGTAATTATACGAGGGAATGTTTGACTGACAAAATTTTGTTGGTTAACACTGCAGAAGCGGCAATGACCAACACAAAATTATGTCGATTAACAGTTGGAGGGTTAAATCTAAAAATATTCCTAAGACTACCGCCCCACCATTAGCTGCTGCAAGTAAATCCGGTTGGGTGGGTCAAGTGCTGAGGTTTTTCACCACCTACAATTTTTTAACTAGAAATTATTTTACGAAATAGTAAAATGCCCATGTATTGTTGTGCAGGGAGCAGAAGGAGGGTGGCACGAGTGTCACTGGTCAGTGGAATTAAACGAGTGCGTAGCTCCGAGCTACCAGCCTCTGTACTGCGCCGGGGGCACCTGTGGCCTGGTACTCTCAGGCGGCAGTAATGAGCACTGTCCACAGGCGTGTAAGAGCTACAAGCAGTGCTCCACCTGCCTGCGCCATGCCCACTGTGGCTGGTGCTCTCTGGACGGCACCAACTCTACCGGCCAGGTAACGTTGTTCTTCCAAACTGACACAAGTAGTGAGAATACCAACAAGTATCAGCTTAGCTAACCCTGCATGGCCCCTGTGCTTCACCTGTGCAAAAGTTGCAATATTAACCTTATGAGGGAATATTTGTTTGTTTTAAAACAGCTGGTTACTACACTAGTCTACTGTCAAATCAATCAATCCATCAACCAACTTCTTACTATCAGCTGATTTGTTATAATATATACTAAACAATTTAATTTTATTGAAGGAGCAGCTCTTCTTATTGGAAAACAAATTATTTGTTATCTCCTATAATTTTTAATTTTGTATACAAGGCCTTTTGACATCTAAGATGCCATCGTTAGGTGTGAATCAAACAATTTGAAATAGTATTAGTAATTTTACAATTTAAAAACAATTATCAACTAAATAAAGCTTAATAAGAGATTTTTACAATAAATATTAATATATATATATATATATATATATATATATATATATATATAAGTTGGGCTCAAAGTGAATTTAGCTATATTGTAAAGAAAAGGTGAATTTTGAATCGGTTAAAAATCATTGTTTAATATTTTATTTTATCTTTACGTTTGTTATGTATAATGTTTCATAAGTGTCGAGTTCCTTCTTTTTTGTAGACTGATTGTAATATGATTTTTTTATTGATATTTTATGATTTAGTTTCTAATGCATGATTGCAATAGCTGAAGTTTTAGTTAGTCCATATTTACAATATCTTTCGTGTTCTTTAAATACTTTTTTAATATTATTTTTGCTATCACAATCTTCACAGTTAATTTTGTAATTTCCATTTTTATCTTTCAGATTTACAATTACATTATTTATTTTATTCATTGCGGAAGAAGTTATGTACATTTCAACATTTTTTCTAAATACTTTTTTATATCTGTATAAAATGGACCATAACCAACTCTTGTGAAACCTTTTCAAGTATATTGTATATTATTTTGGAAAACTATTAACATTACCTAATATTCTAAAATATAAGAGTTACATTGTTATTTTATACATGTTCAGAATGTCTATTAACTCTTAGATTAAAACATTGAGGTAAGGCAAATAAAGGATGCAGTAAAAGGTATTTTAATCTGTAAGATGCATGTAATAACTTTAATTTATTTATTTCTTTTACAATACAGTACATAATATATCTTAGTTTGATTGCGCTATTGATTAAGATGCCATTTGTAAAAATGGTTCTAATAAACTGATATGACTAATATAAATTGAATTAAATGTTGCAGGGAGTCTGTTATGAAGGGTCGTTGGACCGGCCTGCATCGGGACCAGAGAAAGAGACGTGCGATGCTCTGTACAGCAGAGAGCACCAGGATGTGCCAGAGACAGCAGTGTTCTCATGGCACTACGTGCGCTGCCCACCCGAGAACGAGTGTGAGAATGGCCACCATAGTTGTGATGCTGAAAGTGAGCAATGTGTTGATCTGCCACATGGCTACAAGTGTGTCTGCGGCAGTGGCTACCGCTCCGACAACAACGACTGTGTCCCGGTCAGTTACAACACACAGTCACATCAGCATTGTGATTAGTGATAATGTTTATAGTAATAATGTAATAATGAATAAACGTTAATAACAGAGGGAATGTTCCTAGTTTCTCTTTAGGAAATATAGGGGTTAAAAACTGTCTCTCTTCCCCTATTCTCAACTAATTTCAATATCTTGATTAGATGAAACTTAGTCAGTGAATTAAAAGAAACAACTATTAACCCTGTCAGTGCCAGACTTTTTTTGGATTGTTAGTCAATAATGCCAAAGGTATTTTTGCAGGTGTTATCAAAAAGTGCCATGCTACTTTTAGCAATTTGTATACGATCATTATAAAATGTCATAACTTTGTTATTTATTGGTGAATTTTTATAATTTTTGTTTTGTTTTGTACAAAAATGTGTATAATAACACTAAATATATTAAAAAACGTCTTATACTACCAGAAAAATAAAAGATAACAACAATACGATTTAAAAAAATGATTTTTTTCTTTTTTAATTTTTAGGTTTTACACTCAAATAAGTAGCAAAAAAACTTCACACTCAATAAAATCATTCACATTAAACTAACACTTTATTTTAAACATATCCACAAATTTTTATAAAATTATAACCCAAAATAAAAATGTACCTTTTTTTAACACCGATCACTTTTTATGAGGAACTAAGATACATATCTTGATTAGCAAATATCCATTTTATTTACAGATTTTACTGCTTTATATTATTTATATAACACTTTAAGATAGAACAAAAAAGAATAGGCCTAACATGTTTTAAGCTATTTACAAATATTTATGACAAAAGAAATATCAGTTACAAAGTTGCCGTTTTGGTACTCTTCCTCCACTTCTCATCTATTTTCAAGATTCAAGATCTTTAAATAACATTTTCAGTTACAGTAGGCTTTGTCATGAAAAAACATTTGATATAAAAACTAATTTACTTACTACTAATTTAGTTACATTAACCAGATGTATTTTGTAACAGATCAAACATGTTGCACTTCATGTACTCGTCAACAGAGTAAAAAGCTTTTGTCTTAAGCCAAGTTGAAATCCTTAATTTAAACTTATTAACTGGTAGTTCTCTTATAGCTAATGGTAGTTTGTTGAATAATCTAGTTTGTTGGGGAATTGTAACTATTATAGGTCATTTAGAGGGGACCTTGAAAGATTTATAGTACTTCACTACACTCCTAAATTACACACACACATTATGCAGGTATATTATAACTATAAACAAACGTAAACATAGCCACTACATTCTAACGATGAAACATTAGACTCACAACAATGAAAGCAAAGCATCTCGGCTACGACGTCATTGACAACAGGTCACCTTGATCTTAAACTTTGGTCATTGTTACTAATTGATCAGCTGTGTTTGTACATCATATAACACGCTTAAAGAAAAGTATGTTTATTTTTAATGCGAATTGTTACAAAATACGCATAAAAATATATTGTATTATATTTTTAATTTTTAAACATCCAGTAAACCAGACGTTGGCAATTTATGCATGTTTTTAAAATGTCCCGTAACCAGGACTTTAGCACTTTATGCAGTCTGTTTACGCGGGCATTGGCACTGAAAGGGTTAAGTAGAATTTTTCAGTAGACATCTGTTACTAAAAATTAATTATATGTTATAAATTATTTAAATACACTACTTGTTAACGTCCATTGTATAAATTATAACTTTTTCTTAGTTTTGTTATTTAGGTTCTAAGATGGAAAAACAACTCAAAGATAAATTTTTGGGAAATAAATGAACTTGTTGATTTCCTTACTAATGTAACTGCTGTTACAGGTGTGCCCTAAGGGGTGTGTGCGAGGGACCTGTGTGGCACCTGACCACTGCCGCTGTGACTTCGGCTACGTAGGGGCCAACTGCTCTATACAGTGTCAGTGTAACGGGCACTCAGAGTGTGAGGGTCCGGACCGGCTGGACCGATGTGTCAAGTGTCACAACAACACGCAAGGCCCTCAGTGTCAGCATTGTCGACCGTTGTATGTGGGTGACCCGACCGAGGGCGGCGAGTGTGTGCCTTGTGTGGACTACTGCAACGGTCACACGCACGTCTGTGTCAATGAGAGCGTCACCGAGTTTCCCTTCTCTCCCTCCACCCCTACACAGGAGATCATTGACTATCTTGGGCTGGGGCCAACCACCAGAGCCAAGTAAGTGTCTAACTCACATGGTGTACCAAGTAAGTGTCCGACTCACATGGTGTACCAAGTAAGTGTCTGACTCACATGGTGTACCAAGTAAGTGTCTAACTCACATGGTGTACCAAGTAAGTGTCTAACTCACATGGTGTACCAAGTAAGTGTCCGACTCACATGGTGTACCAAGTAAGTGTCTAACTCACATGGTGTACCAAGTAAGTGTCCGACTCACATGGTGTACCATGTAAGTGTCCAACTCACATGACGTAGTATGTTTTTAAAATTTGAAATTCAAATAAATTAAAATTAAAACAAAGTCAGTGAAACATAGTTTTTAAATATGGTTTAACCATTTAATGCTTGCTGGTACCATTTATTTTAGACTTCACTGCCTAGAGCCTTCCTTCTGTACTGTTATTTAAAATGCTATTCAGATAAAACAATGATGTAATTTTTGTTAGAAAGCTGGTTTAGTCATAGTCATAGTCAAACCACTTTATTCCATAATTGTACAAAGAATAGAGTCACTTCAATAAAACTAAATACTAATATTAATATAAATTTAAAAAATGGTAACATTACTTTATTTAATGGTACTATAGTAAGTCTAAATCAAGTCTAGTTGGAACAAAACCAAATTTTGGTGGTATTAAAGATTTTTGCTGGTTCAAAACAATAACTATTTATAATTTACTAATATAATACATTGTTTAACCCTTTCCAGGCCAGGCGGCAATATATTGCCGCCATAGATCGCCTCTGAAAAGTGCCAGGCGGCAAAATATAGTCGCCTTGATATTCGTAGTTTTCTTAAATAAATACGTCAAATGATTAAAGTTTTATGTTTTTTTTATTCCCTGGTATATTTGTAGATAATTAACATGAATATCATTTTTATTTTGGAGGTCTATGCATTTTTATTTCGTAATTGTCACGTGACATTATCAGCTGACTCGATCTTTTCGTTGTTAATTCTTTATGCTTTAGTGTAATCGTATTATTGTGTGCTGGATTCTTCTTCGTTATTTTATTTTGTGGTTGTAAATATTAGTAGTGTTAGTTGTTACGTGCTTAGATATTGTGTGTAGTAGTTACAATGACTGACAATTTGCGATCTCACGGGAGTAAAATTGTAAGTAGCATATTTGTAAATAGAAAAAGTGTAAATAAATTTCAAATAAAATTGTGTAAATATTTCTTGGTAAATAGTATTTTTTAACTGTATTGAAACTGTTTATGGATCCTACAATCATCTGTTTACCGGTACATCCATAATGTGAATATTTATTTTAAGTTTCTTGCAGTGTAAGAGTCAGTTACTTTAACACTTATAAAATGTTGTGAAGTACAATTATGCGTATTTATACAAAATGTGTCATAAAAAATTTATTTATGAGAGAAATAACACAAAATTTTGTATGGTTGTTCCTTTCTAAATGTACAATTTAATAAAATAGCTTCCCACATTAAAATTATTTTTCCTTTTTTAGTTATTTACAAAAAAATAAAAAAAATTATGTAATCTATTATAAAACATAATTTTTTAAAAATTTTAAATTACTTAAAACTACATCTATATATTTTTTTGTTGATAGTATATATCTGTATGAGTAATTTGGTGCAACTTTTAGGTAATTCTCTAATTTTTATGAAAAGTAATAAATTTTAATCTAATAGACTGCAAAATCACCAATTTTAGCCTGGCACTTTTGACTAGTCACAAGGGGATATGAGATGTGAAAAAAAATTTTGCAACATCTCATATTTGGTCCTGGCCTTGAAAGGGTTAACAGATCAATGTAGTACCTAAAAATTACACAAAAGTAAAAACATATATAGGCTAATAGTTTTAAAGAAATGTAATACTCTTTATGGAATATGATTGAAAGCTATCTATTGAGTGTTAGCCATTAACACTACTAATCAATTGTTATGGACCAGAAACTTGGACACCCAGCAATAAAGTAATAAAGAAACTACTAACTTTTGAAAATAAAGATTTAAGGAAAGTATTTGTATATAACACAAACAGGAAATTAAAGAACTGTTCAAATCTCCAGATGTAGAAGGCATAGCAAGGGGTAGATAAGGTGGACAGGAAACATGATAAGGAGAGTGGGAGGAAAAATTGGTAAAGGAAGTAGAGAGGAAATCTGACAGGAAGGAGACCCTGTGGATGAGCCAAGAAATAATGGAAGGACCAGGTAGAGAGGGGTCTAAGAAAACTGGCAGGAGTGAAAGAGTATGCTATAGACTGGGTGAGATGGAAGCGGCTAGTTCTACCGTATGTATCCAAGGCCATGGGAGTTAATAAGGAATGTTAGCAATTATTGTACTACATGGTAGACAAAGTCATCAGTGTTTCTGTTTGGCTACTATTTTTTTAGGTCAAAATATATTTATTTTAAGATTGAGTTTATTTTAAAACTTCTCTTAGAATTTATGGTAAAAATTTAAAGGATATCCAACAGTGATTTATGTACTTGCTAGTAATTCTACAACTACATCAAGTAAAAAAAAACTACAAGAAGAAAGAAACTTTATTTCTCACAAATAAAAATGACAGATACAATTTTTATAATATTGTACAGACTGACCAAAAAACATTACATGTACTTACACATAAACAATATATACATATGCAATTACAACTACTATTACATTATACATCACTAAGAGAAATAAAGAAAAAAAACTCCAGGCAAAGCCTGTTTGGAGTGATAAATATCATAAAATTAACAGAAAACTAGCAGCATTACAAACAATACAGTAATATTTTTAGCAAAACTTATTTATTTTAAATCTGAGTGAAGTTCGTGAAAACTCTACTAAATTAATACAAAAATCTTAACTATAAATAAAATAATCAACTAAGTCTATATGTAAAAAATTAAACAAATAAATATGGAGAACATAATGATCTTATAAGAGGCACTAGTTAAGTTATGCCTTATTATAATTATTGGAAACAGATTACATTTAACAATCTCATTTTAAATATTAATTTAAAAAAGTACTTCTTCAATATCCTTCATAGACAGTAGCCACTTTTTAAGTTGTTTGAGAAAAGTATTAATTGAACAGTGACTCTTTATATACAGCGGTAACAGATTAAAAAGTTATGGTGCTAAAAAAATAAATGTTTTGTGAAGAAAGTATTTGAAGGTTTTGGTACTAATAAGTCTTCTGCACAAGTAAATTAAGTTTTTAACTTTGTTACTAGTTGTTTGGAAAACTAGCAGACTTACCTCGAAAACTACCTTCTAGGGTTCACTGATTGAAAGAACACATAAAAGTACACATATTTTACGCATAATTAGAAATTTTTGATTGCACTGCAATCTTTTTCAACCAGTAAAGAACATTCTAGTTGTCTGTCCGGTTCAGAATCAGTGTGGAAAGCAGTGTTGCCGATTCACTTTTTATAGACACTGTTTCACTTTATAACTGTTGACAATGCATTGAGTACTATATTATGTACCTATGGAAACTGTTACCCTGCTGAAGGGAGTGGAGGAAGGGACTTACCTCAGGTTTAAGTTTGGAGGATTTCATGATTTTGTTACCCGTTGGTATACTAGTCACATCTTCTAACTGTGAGAGACTGCAGTCTTTTGGTAATTATTTTAATATTGTGGATTTAAAACAGTTATTGAAGTCTGTGCTGTTGTGGCTTGCAGCATGTTGGGGGACTGGATTTGGAACTGCAAGCCACAACCTCAATAACTGTTTTAAGTCCTGTTATATTGCCTGTTATCAGTTAGCATCGGCGTAATTATCGATGACGGGCACTGCTCGATGATGGGTACTGCTCATCACGCTAATTTTGTAATTTTCAAGTCAGAAAACTTAGAAGTGGCCAAGGCAAGCTAATGATCAATATAATTTTACTTTTAATGGTAGAATTAGTCTAAGTCTAAATTGTTGCTAGGCAACTAAATACTTAAAATATAAGATAGTAAAATATAATTTTAACAAGTTATGTGGTGGTTTAATATTTTTAATTGAGCCTAAACACCACACAATGATTTCCATTACAAAAAAATTCGGTATCTGAGGGTAAAAGTATCTGAATTTTGAATGGTAGTTGATGGGTTAACCCTTTTAGTGCCAAGCATTTTGGGCGCGTCACATAACAGCAGAGTTTCTGGTGCGGGTTGTGCCGTCAGGCACTGCGGCATAGCCACGGGGTATGTCGCATTAGTGCCAGAGCAATTTTACAAATTATGACACATAGATATAAATCATTCTCATTTTGCAAAATTGTATGCTAAACTAATGATTTTGGTCTTATTTTTTTCATTATTAATAGAAGAACAATGAATCTAATGGAATTTATGAAATGTTGATCTGTTCAAATTGTACACCTTTAAAAGTTAGATGGTACTTTCTATAGTACATTTTACATAAAATACATAAATTAGTACTAATTTTATTGATATTAGTCCAATAAATGGTTGTGTACTGCATGAAAATGTTGAGAGCTTACGTATAGGCTCTTGGCGATTCACCACAAACCTAGCTTGAGCCTAAATAAAGGCTCTTGCGTTTTATGACAACAGGTTGAGCCTATATATATATGTATATCACCTTTGCGCTTGCTTCAGAAGTGATAGGATGTGTAGGATGGGTAAGATTGGTGATAGGAGTTGTCTCCAATTGAGATTGCATGAGCAGATTCTATATCGGTTCCAAGGTGAGTCATGTCACCTTGAAAGAATGGGAAGTTAGTTCTGTTCCAGTCTTCCAGTTAAAGCAGGTAGGGGGCAGCTCTCTCTCGTGTAGTAACAGCCGTTAACACTAAGAGAGCTCCACCCACTCCAACAGTCAACCTTTTCAGTGAATTACATCTATCGATCCACCCATTCAGCCCAATATCTTTACATTTGCTGTTAGTGACGTACTGCTCCTGGACATCCATGGGTTCATCAAGTGACACATTTGTTTTTGCTGTACGCAGTGCAGTTCAACTGGAAGGTGTAATCCAGCCATAAGTTAACCTTCATGGGTATACTGATGAATTAATAAGAAGAACCAAAAATTAACATTTTATCAAAAGTGTAGGTTTTATGTTAGAGCGGACTACTATAAACAGCTGACCAAAAATTCCATCATAAATAAATTTAACCTTAAAAACAGTATTTTTTATTAATAAATAAATTATCAAAATTACCTAGTTGTTTCAATTACCAGCAGACAATTTTCAACAATTCTTGTATCCCGTCCCAATTAGATAGAATGTTTAGTGAAGTAACTAGGCTCTTTAATGATGTTTTGTTGTGTTTTATATATTTATATAAATATGATTTCACACGCTGTGTAGATGTGTGTGGTGTGGGAATCACACAATGGGAGAGAAATGTCAAGACTGTATGGAGGGCTTCTTCCGGGGCTCTGAGGACCACCGGGCCAGCTGCCGACCCTGTGAGTGTCACGGACACGGAGACACTTGCGATCCCATCACGGGAGAGAAGTGCAACTGTGCCAACAATACCGAGAGTGACCCAACCTGCCAAAGCTCCAAGAACAGGTACTTACCTTGAGCTTGTAGAAAATAAGAACAATATTTGTGTTACATTTTA